>NC_140987.1:390208293-390808293 GCF_052327205.1 Somniosus microcephalus | reverse complement strand
TGACCCGAGGCCCGAGACCAGAGCGAGTGTGGGACCAGCGAGAGCGGCGGGGATAAAAGGAGCGGCGACCCGAGGCCCGAGACCTGAGCGAGTGTGGGAGTATGAGAGCGGCGGGGATAAAAGGAGCGGCGACCCGAGGCCCGAGACCAGAGCGAGTGTGGGACCAGTGAGACTGATGGGGATAAAAGGAGCGGCGACCCGAGGCCCGAGACCAGAGCGAGTGTGGGACCAGCGAGAGCAGCGGGGATAACAGGAGCGGCGACCCGAGGCCCGACACCAGAGCGAGTGTGGGACCAGCGAGAGCGGCGGGGATAAAAGGAGCGGCGACCCGAGGCTCGAGACCAGAGCGAGTGTGGGACCAGCGAGAGCGGCGGGGATAAAAGGAGCGGCGACCCGAGGCCCTAGACCAGAGCGAGTGTGGGACCAGCGAGAGCGGCGGGGATAAAAGGAGTGGCGACCCGAGGCCCGAGACCAGAGCGAGTGTGGGACCATGAGAGCGACGGGGATAAAAGGAGCGGCGACCTGAGGCCTGAGACCAGAGCGAGTGTGGGTCCAGTGAGACCGACGGGGATAAAAGGAGCGGCGACCCAAGGCCCGAAATCAGAGCGAGTGTGGGACCAGCGAGAGCGGCGGGGATAACAGGAGCGGCGACCCGAGGCCCGAGACCAGAGCGAGTGTGGGACCAGCGAGAGCGGCGGGGATAAAAGGAGCGGCGACCCGAGGCCCGAGACCAGAGCGACTGTGGGACCAGCGAGAGCGGCGGGGATAAAAGGAGCGGCGACCTGAGGCCCGAAACCAAAGCGAGTGTGGGACCAGCGAGAGAGGCGGGGATAAATGGAGCGGCGACGCGAGGCCCGAGACCAGAGCGAGTGTGGGACCAGCGAGAGCGGCGGGGATCAAAGGAGCGGCGACCCGAGGCCCGAGACCAGAGCGAGTGTGGGACCAGCGAGAGCGGCGGGGATAAAAGGAGCGGCGACCCGAGGCCCGAGCACAGAGCGAGTGTGGGACCAGCGAGAGCGGCGGGGATAAAAGGAGCGGCGACCCGAGGCCCGAGACCAAAGCGAGTGTGGGAACAGCGAGAGCGGCGGGGATAAAAGGAGCGGCGACCCGAGGCCCGAGACCAGAGCGAGTGTGGGAACTGCGAGAGCGGCGGGGATAAAAGGAGCGGCGACCCGAGGCCCGAAACCAGAGCGAGTGTGGGACCAGCGAGAGCGGCGGGGATAAAAGGAGCGGCGACCCGAGGCCAGAGACCAGAGCGAGTGTGGGACCATGAGAGTGGCGGGGATAAAAGGAGCAGCGACCCGAGGCCCGAGACCAGAGCGAGTGTGGGACCAGCGAGAGCAGCGGGGATAAAAGGAACGGCGACCCAAGGCCCGAGACCAGAGCGAGATCGGGACCATGAGAGTGGCGGGGATAAAAGGAGAGGCGACCCGAGGCCCGCGAACAGAGCGAGTGTGGGACCATGAGAGTGGCGGGGATAAAAGGTGCGGCGACCAGAGGCCCGAGACCAGAGCGAATGTGGGACCAGCGAGAGTGGCCGGAATAAAAGGAGCGGTGACCCGAGGCCTGAGACCAGAGCGAGTGTGGGACCAGTAAGAGCGGCGTGGATAAAAGGAGCGGCGACCCGAGGCCCGAGACCAGAGCGAGTGTGGGACCAGCGAGAGCGACGGGGATAAAAGGAGCGGCGACCCGAGGCCCGAGACCAGAGTGAGTGTGGGAGCAGCGAGAGTGGCGGGGATAAAAGGAGCGGCGACCCGAGGCCCGAGACCAGAGCGAGTGTGGCACCTTGAGAGCGGAGGAGATAAAAGGAGCGGCGACCCGAGGCCTGAGACCAGAGCGAGTGTGGGACCAGCGAGAGTGGCGGGGTAAAAGGAGCGGCGACCCGAGGCCCGAGACCAGAGCGAGTGTGGGACCAGCGAGAGCGGCGGGGATAAAAGGATCGGCGACCCGAGGCACGAGACTAGAGCGAGTGTGGGACCAGCGAGAGCGGCGGGGATAAAAGGAGCGGCGACCCAAGGCCCGAGACCAGAGCGAGTGTGGGAGCAGTGAGAGTGGAGGGGATAAAAGGAGCGGCCACCCGAGGCCCGAGACAGGAGCGAGTGTGGGACCAGCGAGACCGGCGGGGATAAAAGGAGCGGCGACCCGAGGCCCGAGACCAGAGCGAGTGTGGGACAAGCCAGAGCGGCGGGGATAACAGGAGCGGCGACCCGAGGCCCGAGACCAGAGCAAGTGTAGGACCAGCGAGAGCGGCGGGGATAAAAGTAGCGGCGACCCGAGGCCCGAGACCAGAGCGAGTGTGGGACCAGCGAGAGTGGCGGGGATAAAAGGAGCGGCGACCCGAGGCCCGAGACCAGAGTGAGTGTGGGACCAGCAAGAGCGGCGGGGATAAAAGGAGCGGCAACCCGAGGCCCGAGACCAGAGCGAGTGTGGGACCAGCGAGAGTGGCGGGAATAAAAGGAGCGGCAACCCGAGGCGCGAACCAGAGCGAGTGTGGGACCAGCGAGAGTGGCCGGAATAAAAGGAGCGGCGACCCGAGGCCTGAGACCAGAGCGAGTGTGGGACCAGCAAGAGCGGCGGGGATAAAAGGAGCGGCGACCCGAGGCCCGAGACTAGAGCAAGTGTGGGACCAGCGAGGGCAGCAGGGATAAAAGGAGCGGCGACCCGAGACCTGAGCGAGTGTGGGACCATGGGAGCGGCGGGGATAAAAGGAGCAGCGACCCGAGGCCCGAGACCAGAGCGAGTGTGGGACCAGCGTGAGTGGCGGGGATAAAAGGAGCGGCGACCCGAGGCCCGAGAACAGAGCGAGTGTGGGACCATGAGAGTGGCGGGGATAAAAGGTGCGGCGAACCGAGGCCCGAGACCAGAGCGAGTGTGGGACCAGCAAGAGTGGCCGGGATAAAAGGAGCGGCGACCCGAGGCCCGAGACCAGAGCGAGTGTGGGACCAGCAAGAGCGGCGGGGATAAAAGGAGCGGCGACCCGAGGCCCGAGACTAGAGCGAGTGTGGGACCAGCAAGAGCGGCGGGGATAAAAGGAGCGGCGACCCGAGTCCCGAGACCAGAGCGAGTGTGGGACCAGTGAGAGTGGCCGGGATAAAAGGAGCGGCGACCCAAGGCCCGAGACCAGAGCGAGTGTGGGACCAGCGAGAGTGGCGGGGATAAAAGGAGCGGCGACCCGAGGCCCGAGACCAGAGTGAGTGTGGGACCAGCAAGAGCGGCGGGGATAAAAGGAGCGGCAACCCGAGGCCCGAGACCAGAGCGAGTGTGGGACCATGAGAGCGGCGGGGATAAAAGGAGCAGCGGCCCGAGGCCCGAGACCAGAGCGAGTGTGGGACCAGCGAGACCGGCGGGGATAAAAGGCGCGGCGACACGAGGCCCGAGACCAGAGCGAGTGTGGGACCATGAGAGCGGCGGGGATAAAAGGAGCGGCGACCCAAGGCCAGAGACCAGAGCGAGTGTGGGACCAGCGAGAGCGGCGGGGATAACAGGAGCGGCGACCCGAGGCCCGAGACCAAAGCGAGTGTGGGACCAGCGAGAGCGGCGGCGATAAAAGGAGCGGCGACCCGAGGCCCGAGACCAGAGCGAGTGTGGGACCAGCGAGAGCGGCGGGGATTAAAGTAGCGGCGACCGGAGGCCCGAGACCAGAGCGAGTGTGGGACCAGCGAGAGCAGCGAGGATAAAAGGAGCGGCGACCCGAGGCCCGAGACCAGAGCGAGTGTGGGACCATGAGAGCGGCGGGGATAAAAGGAGCGGCGACCCAAGGCCTGAGACGAGAGCGAGTGTGGGACCAGTGAGATCGACGGGGATAAAAGGAGCGGCGACCCAAGGCCCGAGACCAGAGCGAGTGTGGGACCAGCGAGAGCGGCGGGGATAAAAGGAGCGGCGACCCGAGGCCCGAGACCACAGCAAGTGTGGGACCATGAGAGCGGCGGGAATAAATGGAGCGGCGACCCGAGGCCCGAGACCAGAGCGAGTGTGGGACCAGCGAGTGCGGCGGGGATAAAAGGAGCGGCGACCCGAGGCCCGAGACAAGAGCGAGTGTGGGACCAGCGAGAGCGGCGGGGATAAAAGGAGCGGCGAACCGAGGCCCGAGACCAGAGCAAGTGTGGGACCAGCGAGAGCGGCGTGGATAAAAGGAGCGGCGACCCGAGGCCCGAGACCAGATCGAGTGTGGGACCATGAGAGTGGTGCGGATAAAAGGAGCGGCGATCCGAGGCGCGAACCAGAGCGAGTGTGGGACCAGCGAGAGTGGCGGGGATAAAAGGAGCGGCGACCCGAGGCCCGAGACCAGAGCGAGTGTGGGACCATGAGAGCGGCGGGGATAAAAGGAGCGGCGACCCGAGGCCCGAGACCAGAGCGAGAGTGGGACCAGCGAGAGCGGCGGGGATAAAAGGAGCGGCGACCCGAGGCCCGAGACTAGAGCGAGTGTGGGACCAGCGAGAGCGGCGGGGATAAAAGGAGCGGTGAACCGAGGCCCGAGACCAGAGCGAGTGTGGGAGCAGCGAGAGCGGCGGGGATAAATGGAGCGGCGACCCGAGGCCCGAGACCAGTGCGAGTGTGGGACCAGCAAGAGCGGCGGGGATAAAAGGAGCGGCGACCCGAGGTCCGAGACCAGAGCGAGTGTGGGACCAGCGAGAGCGGCGTGGATAAAAGGAGCGGCGACCCGAGGCCCGAGACCAGAGCGAGTGTGGGACCAGCGACACCGGCGGGGATAAAAGGAGCGGCGACCCGAGGCCCGAGACCAGAGCGAGTGTGGGACCAGCGAGAGCGGCGTCGATAACAGGAGCGGCGACAAGAGGCCCGAGACCAGAGCGAGTGTGGGACCATGAGAGTGGAGGGGATAAAAGGAGCGGCGACCCGAGGCCCGAGACCAGAGCGAGTGTGGGACCAGCGAGAGCGGCGAGGATAAAAGTGGCGGTGACCCGAGGCCCGAGACCAGAGCGAGTGTGGGACCAGCGAGAGCGGCGGGGATAAAAGGAGCGGCGACCCGAGGCCCGAGACCTGAGCGAGTGTGGGAGTATGAGAGCGGCGGGGATAAAAGGAGCGGCGACCCGAGGCCCGAGACCAGAGCGAGTGTGGGACCAGTGAGACTGATGGGGATAAAAGGAGCGGCGACCCGAGGCCCGAGACCAGAGCGAGTGTGGGACCAGCGAGAGCAGCGGGGATAACAGGAGCGGCGACCCGAGGCCCGACACCAGAGCGAGTGTGGGACCAGCGAGAGCGGCGGGGATAAAAGGAGCGGCGACCCGAGGCTCGAGACCAGAGCGAGTGTGGGAGTATGAGAGCGGCGGGGATAAAAGGAGCGGCGACCCGAGGCCCGAGACCAGAGCGAGTGTGGGACCAGTGAGACTGATGGGGATAAAAGGAGCGGCGACCCGAGGCCCGAGACCAGAGCGAGTGTGGGACCAGCGAGAGCAGCGGGGATAACAGGAGCGGCGACCCGAGGCCCGACACCAGAGCGAGTGTGGGACCAGCGAGAGCGGCGGGGATAAAAGGAGCGGCGACCCGAGGCTCGAGACCAGAGCGAGTGTGGGACCAGCGAGAGCGGCGGGGATAAAAGGAGCGGCGACCCGAGGCCCTAGACCAGAGCGAGTGTGGGACCAGCGAGAGCGGCGGGGATAAAAGGAGTGGCGACCCGAGGCCCGAGACCAGAGCGAGTGTGGGACCATGAGAGCGACGGGGATAAAAGGAGCGGCGACCTGAGGCCTGAGACCAGAGCGAGTGTGGGTCCAGTGAGACCGACGGGGATAAAAGGAGCGGCGACCCAAGGCCCGAAATCAGAGCGAGTGTGGGACCAGCGAGAGCGGCGGGGATAACAGGAGCGGCGACCCGAGGCCCGAGACCAGAGCGAGTGTGGGACCAGCGAGAGCGGCGGGGATAAAAGGAGCGGCGACCCGAGGCCCGAGACCAGAGCGACTGTGGGACCAGCGAGAGCGGCGGGGATAAAAGGAGCGGCGACCTGAGGCCCGAAACCAAAGCGAGTGTGGGACCAGCGAGAGAGGCGGGGATAAATGGAGCGGCGACGCGAGGCCCGAGACCAGAGCGAGTGTGGGACCAGCGAGAGCGGCGGGGATCAAAGGAGCGGCGACCCGAGGCCCGAGACCAGAGCGAGTGTGGGACCAGCGAGAGCGGCGGGGATAAAAGGAGCGGCGACCCGAGGCCCGAGCACAGAGCGAGTGTGGGACCAGCGAGAGCGGCGGGGATAAAAGGAGCGGCGACCCGAGGCCCGAGACCAAAGCGAGTGTGGGAACAGCGAGAGCGGCGGGGATAAAAGGAGCGGCGACCCGAGGCCCGAGACCAGAGCGAGTGTGGGACCTGCGAGAGCGGCGGGGATAAAAGGAGCGGCGACCCGAGGCCCGAAACCAGAGCGAGTGTGGGACCAGCGAGAGCGGCGGGGATAAAAGGAGCGGCGACCCGAGGCCAGAGACCAGAGCGAGTGTGGGACCATGAGAGTGGCGGGGATAAAAGGAGCAGCGACCCGAGGCCCGAGACCAGAGCGAGTGTGGGACCAGCGAGAGCAGCGGGGATAAAAGGAACGGCGACCCAAGGCCCGAGACCAGAGCGAGATCGGGACCATGAGAGTGGCGGGGATAAAAGGAGAGGCGACCCGAGGCCCGCGAACAGAGCGAGTGTGGGACCATGAGAGTGGCGGGGATAAAAGGTGCGGCGACCAGAGGCCCGAGACCAGAGCGAATGTGGGACCAGCGAGAGTGGCCGGAATAAAAGGAGCGGTGACCCGAGGCCTGAGACCAGAGCGAGTGTGGGACCAGTAAGAGCGGCGTGGATAAAAGGAGCGGCGACCCGAGGCCCGAGACCAGAGCGAGTGTGGGACCAGCGAGAGCGACGGGGATAAAAGGAGCGGCGACCCGAGGCCCGAGACCAGAGTGAGTGTGGGAGCAGCGAGAGTGGCGGGGATAAAAGGAGCGGCGACCCGAGGCCCGAGACCAGAGCGAGTGTGGCACCTTGAGAGCGGAGGAGATAAAAGGAGCGGCGACCCGAGGCCTGAGACCAGAGCGAGTGTGGGACCAGCGAGAGTGGCGGGGTAAAAGGAGCGGCGACCCGAGGCCCGAGACCAGAGCGAGTGTGGGACCAGCGAGAGCGGCGGGGATAAAAGGATCGGCGACCCGAGGCACGAGACTAGAGCGAGTGTGGGACCAGCGAGAGCGGCGGGGATAAAAGGAGCGGCGACCCAAGGCCCGAGACCAGAGCGAGTGTGGGAGCAGTGAGAGTGGAGGGGATAAAAGGAGCGGCCACCCGAGGCCCGAGACAGGAGCGAGTGTGGGACCAGCGAGACCGGCGGGGATAAAAGGAGCGGCGACCCGAGGCCCGAGACCAGAGCGAGTGTGGGACAAGCCAGAGCGGCGGGGATAACAGGAGCGGCGACCCGAGGCCCGAGACCAGAGCAAGTGTAGGACCAGCGAGAGCGGCGGGGATAAAAGTAGCGGCGACCCGAGGCCCGAGACCAGAGCGAGTGTGGGACCAGCGAGAGTGGCGGGGATAAAAGGAGCGGCGACCCGAGGCCCGAGACCAGAGTGAGTGTGGGACCAGCAAGAGCGGCGGGGATAAAAGGAGCGGCAACCCGAGGCCCGAGACCAGAGCGAGTGTGGGACCAGCGAGAGTGGCGGGAATAAAAGGAGCGGCAACCCGAGGCGCGAACCAGAGCGAGTGTGGGACCAGCGAGAGTGGCCGGAATAAAAGGAGCGGCGACCCGAGGCCTGAGACCAGAGCGAGTGTGGGACCAGCAAGAGCGGCGGGGATAAAAGGAGCGGCGACCCGAGGCCCGAGACTAGAGCAAGTGTGGGACCAGCGAGGGCAGCAGGGATAAAAGGAGCGGCGACCCGAGACCTGAGCGAGTGTGGGACCATGGGAGCGGCGGGGATAAAAGGAGCAGCGACCCGAGGCCCGAGACCAGAGCGAGTGTGGGACCAGCGTGAGTGGCGGGGATAAAAGGAGCGGCGACCCGAGGCCCGAGAACAGAGCGAGTGTGGGACCATGAGAGTGGCGGGGATAAAAGGTGCGGCGAACCGAGGCCCGAGACCAGAGCGAGTGTGGGACCAGCAAGAGTGGCCGGGATAAAAGGAGCGGCGACCCGAGGCCCGAGACCAGAGCGAGTGTGGGACCAGCAAGAGCGGCGGGGATAAAAGGAGCGGCGACCCGAGGCCCGAGACTAGAGCGAGTGTGGGACCAGCAAGAGCGGCGGGGATAAAAGGAGCGGCGACCCGAGTCCCGAGACCAGAGCGAGTGTGGGACCAGTGAGAGTGGCCGGGATAAAAGGAGCGGCGACCCAAGGCCCGAGACCAGAGCGAGTGTGGGACCAGCGAGAGTGGCGGGGATAAAAGGAGCGGCGACCCGAGGCCCGAGACCAGAGTGAGTGTGGGACCAGCAAGAGCGGCGGGGATAAAAGGAGCGGCAACCCGAGGCCCGAGACCAGAGCGAGTGTGGGACCATGAGAGCGGCGGGGATAAAAGGAGCAGCGGCCCGAGGCCCGAGACCAGAGCGAGTGTGGGACCAGCGAGACCGGCGGGGATAAAAGGCGCGGCGACACGAGGCCCGAGACCAGAGCGAGTGTGGGACCATGAGAGCGGCGGGGATAAAAGGAGCGGCGACCCAAGGCCAGAGACCAGAGCGAGTGTGGGACCAGCGAGAGCGGCGGGGATAACAGGAGCGGCGACCCGAGGCCCGAGACCAAAGCGAGTGTGGGACCAGCGAGAGCGGCGGCGATAAAAGGAGCGGCGACCCGAGGCCCGAGACCAGAGCGAGTGTGGGACCAGCGAGAGCGGCGGGGATAAAAGTAGCGGCGACCGGAGGCCCGAGACCAGAGCGAGTGTGGGACCAGCGAGAGCAGCGAGGATAAAAGGAGCGGCGACCCGCGGCCCGAGACCAGAGCGAGTGTGGGACCATGAGAGCGGCGGGGATAAAAGGAGCGGCGACCCAAGGCCTGAGACGAGAGCGAGTGTGGGACCAGTGAGATCGACGGGGATAAAAGGAGCGGCGACCCAAGGCCCGAGACCAGAGCGAGTGTGGGACCAGCGAGAGCGGCGGGGATAAAAGGAGCGGCGACCCGAGGCCCGAGACCACAGCAAGTGTGGGACCATGAGAGCGGCGGGAATAAATGGAGCGGCGACCCGAGGCCCGAGACCAGAGCGAGTGTGGGACCAGCGAGTGCGGCGGGGATAAAAGGAGCGGCGACCCGAGGCCCGAGACAAGAGCGAGTGTGGGACCAGCGAGAGCGGCGGGGATAAAAGGAGCGGCGAACCGAGGCCCGAGACCAGAGCAAGTGTGGGACCAGCGAGAGCGGCGTGGATAAAAGGAGCGGCGACCCGAGGCCCGAGACCAGATCGAGTGTGGGACCATGAGAGTGGTGCGGATAAAAGGAGCGGCGATCCGAGGCCCGAGACCAGAGCGAGTGTGGGACCAGCGAGAGCGGCGGGGATAAAAGGAGCGGCGACCCGAGGCCCGAGACCAGAGCGAGTGTGGGACCAGTGAGTGTGGCCGGGATAAAAGGAGCGCCGACCCAAGGCCCGAGACCAGAGCGAGTGTGGGACCAGTGAGAGCGGCGGGAATAAAAGGTGCGGCGACGCGAGGCCCGAGACCAGAGCAAGTGTGTGACCAGCGAGAGTGGCGGGGATAAAAGGAGCGGCGACCCGAGGCCCGAGACCAGAGCGAGATCGGGACCAGCGACAGTGGCGGGGATAAAAGGAGCGGCGACCCGAGGCCCGAGACCAGAGCGAGTGTGGGACCATGAGAGTGGCGGGGATAAAAGGAGCAGCGACCCGAGGCCCGAGACCAGAGCGAGTGTGGGAGCAGCGAGAGCGGCGGGGATAAAAGGAGCGGCGACCCAAGGCCCGAGACCAGAGCGAGATCGGGACCATGAGAGTGGCGGGGATAATAGGAGAGGCGACCCGAGGCCCGAGAACAGAGCGAGTGTGGGACCATGAGAGTGGCGGGGATAAAAGGTGCGGCGACCAGAGGCCCGAGACCAGAGCGAGTGTGGGACCAGCGAGAGTGGCGGGAATAAAAGGAGCGGCGACCCGAGGCCTGAGACCAGAGCGAGTGTGGGACCAGCGAGAGTGGCCGGAATAAAAGGAGCGGCGACCTGAGGCCTGAGACCAGAGCGAGTGTGGGACCAGCAAGAGCGGCGGGGATAAAAGGAGCGGCGACCCGAGGCCTGAGACTAGAGCAAGTGTGGGACCAGCGAGGGCGGCGGGGATAAAAGGAGCGGCGACCCGAGGCCCGAGACCAGAGCGAGTGTGGGACCAGCGAGAGCGGCGGGGATAAAAGGAGCGGCGACCCGAGGCCCGAGACTTGAGCGAGTGTGGGACCAGCAAGAGCGGCGGGGATAAAAGGAGCGGCGACCCGAGGCCCGAGACCAGAGCGAGTGTGGGACCAGCGAGAGCGACGGGGATAAAAGGAGCGGTGACCCGAGGCCCGAGACCAGAGCGAGTGTGGGACCAGTGAGAGTGGCCGGGATAAATGGAGCGGCGACCCACGGCCCGAGACCAGAGCGAGTGTGGGACCAGCGAGAGCGGCGTGGATAAAAGGTGCGGCGACCCGAGGCCCGAGACCAGAGCCAGTGTGGGACCAGCGAGAGTGGCGGGGATAAAAGGAGCGGCGACCCGAGGCCCGAGACCAGAGCGAGATCGGGACCAGCGACAGTGGCGGGGATAAAAGGAGCGGCGACCCGAGGCCCGAGACCAGAGCGAGTGTGGGACCAACGAGATCAGCAGGGATAAAAGGAGCGGCGACCCGAGGCCCGAGACCAGAGCGAGTGGGGGACCAGCGAGAGCGGCGGGGATAAAAGGAGCGGCGACCCGAGACCTGAGCGAGTGTGGGACCATGAGAGTGGCGGGGATAAAAGGAGCAGCGACCCGAGGCCCGAGACCAGAGCGAGTGTGGGACCAGCGAGAGCGGCGGGGATAAAAGGAGCGGCGACCCAAGGCCCGAGACCAGAGCGAGTGTGGGACCAGCGAGAGTGGCGGGAATAAAAGGAGCGGCAACCCGAGGCGCGAACCAGAGCGAGTGTGGGACCAGCGAGAGTGGCCGGAATAAAAGGAGCGGCGACCCGAGGCCTGAGACCAGAGCGAGTGTGGGACCAGCAAGAGCGGCGGGGATAAAAGGAGCGGCGACCCGAGGCCCGAGACTAGAGCAAGTGTGGGACCAGCGAGGGCAGCGGGGATAAAAGGAGCGGCGACCCGAGACCTGAGCGAGTGTGGGACCATGGGAGCGGCGGGGATAAAAGGAGCAGCGACCCGAGGCCCGAGACCAGAGCGAGTGTGGGACCAGCGTGAGTGGCGGGGATAAAAGGAGCGGCGACCCGAGGCCCGAGAACAGAGCGAGTGTGGGACCATGAGAGTGGCGGGGATAAAAGGTGCGGCGAACCGAGGCCCGAGACCAGAGCGAGTGTGGGACCAGCAAGAGTGGCCGGGATAAAAGGAGCGGCGACCCGAGGCCCGAGACCAGAGCGAGTGTGGGACCAGCAAGAGCGGCGGGGATAAAAGGAGCGGCGACCCGAGGCCCGAGACTAGAGCGAGTGTGGGACCAGCAAGAGCGGCGGGGATAAAAGGAGCGGCGACCCGAGGCCCGAGACCAGAGCGAGTGTGGGACCAGCTAGAGCGACGGGGATAAAAGGAGCGGCGACCCGAGGCCCGAGACCAGAGCGAGTGTGGGACCAGTGAGAGTGGCCGGGATAAAAGGAGCGGCGACCCAAGGCCCGAGACCAGAGCGAGTGTGGGACCAGCGAGAGCGGCGGGGTTAAAAGGTGCGGCGACCCGAGGCCCGAGACCAGAGCCAGTGTGGGACCAGCGAGAGTGGCGGGAATAAAAGGAGCGGCAAACCGAGGCGCGAACCAGAGCGAGATCGGGACCAGCGACAGTGGCCGGAATAAAAGGAGCGGCGACCCGAGGCCTGAGACCAGAGCGAGTGTGGGACCAGCGAGAGCGGCGGGGATAAAAGGAGCGGCGACCCGAGGCCCGAGACTAGAGCAAGTGTGGGACCAGCGAGGGCGGCGGGGATAAAAGGAGCGGCGACCCGAGACCTGAGGGAGTGTGGGACCAGCGAGAGTGGCCGGAATAAAAGGAGCGGCGACCCGAGGCCTGAGACCAGAGCGAGTGTGGGACCAGCGAGAGCGGCGGGGATAAAAGGAGCGGCGACCCGAGGCCCGAGACTAGAGCAAGTGTGGGACCAGCGAGGGCGGCGGGGATAAAAGGAGCGGCGACCCGAGACCTGAGCGAGTGTGGGACCATGGGAGCGGCGGGGATAAAAGGAGCAGCGACCCGAGGCCCGAGACCAGAGCGAGTGTGGGACCAGCGTGAGTGGCGGGGATAAAAGGAGCGGCGACCCGAGGCCCGAGAACAGAGCGAGTGTGGGACCATGAGAGTGGCGGGGATAAAAGGTGCGGCGACCCGAGGCCCGAGACCAGAGCGAGTGTGGGACCAGCAAGAGTGGCCGGGATAAAAGGAGCGGCGACCCGAGGCCCGAGACCAGAGCGAGTGTGGGACCAGCAAGAGCGGCGGGGATAAAAGGAGCGGCGACCCGAGGCCCGAGACTAGAGCGAGTGTGGGAACAGCAAGAGCGGCGGGGATAAAAGGAGCGGCGACCCGAGGCCCGAGACCAGAGCGAGTGTGGGACAAGCGAGAGCGACGGGGATAAAAGGAGCGGCGACCCGAGGCCCGAGACCAGAGCGAGTGTGGGACCAGTGAGAGTGGCGGGGATAAAAGGAGAGGCGACCCGAGGCCCGCGAACAGAGCGAGTGTGGGACCATGAGAGTGGCGGGGATAAAAGGTGCGGCGACCAGAGGCCCGAGACCAGAGCGAATGTGGGACCAGCGAGAGTGGCCGGAATAAAAGGAGCGGTGACCCGAGGCCTGAGACCAGAGCGAGTGTGGGACCAGTAAGAGCGGCGTGGATAAAAGGAGCGGCGACCCGAGGCCCGAGACCAGAGCGAGTGTGGGACCAGCGAGAGCGACGGGGATAAAAGGAGCGGCGACCCGAGGCCCGAGACCAGAGTGAGTGTGGGAGCAGCGAGAGTGGCGGGGATAAAAGGAGCGGCGACCCGAGGCCCGAGACCAGAGCGAGTGTGGCACCTTGAGAGCGGAGGAGATAAAAGGAGCGGCGACCCGAGGCCTGAGACCAGAGCGAGTGTGGGACCAGCGAGAGTGGCGGGGATAAAAGGAGCGGCGACCCGAGGCCCGAGACCAGAGCGAGTGTGGGACCAGCGAGAGCGGCGGGGATAAAAGGAGCGGCGACCCGAGGCACGAGACTAGAGCGAGTGTGGGACCAGCGAGAGCGGCGGGGATAAAAGGAGCGGCGACCCAAGGCCCGAGACCAGAGCGAGTGTGGGAGCAGTGAGAGTGGAGGGGATAAAAGGAGCGGCCACCCGAGGCCCGAGACAGGAGCGAGTGTGGGACCAGCGAGACCGGCGGGGATAAAAGGAGCGGCGACCCGAGGCCCGAGACCAGAGCGAGTGTGGGACAAGCCAGAGCGGCGGGGATAACAGGAGCGGCGACCCGAGGCCCGAGACCAGAGCAAGTGTAGGACCAGCGAGAGCGGCGGGGATAAAAGTAGCGGCGACCCGAGGCCCGAAACCAGAGCGAGTGTGGGACCAGCGAGAGTGGCGGGGATAAAAGGAGCGGCGACCCGAGGCCCGAGACCAGAGTGAGTGTGGGACCAGCAAGAGCGGCGGGGATAAAAGGAGCGGCAACCCGAGGCCCGAGACCAGAGCGAGTGTGGGACCATGAGAGCGGCGGGGATAAAAGGAGCGGCGACCCAAGGCCCGAGACCAGAGCGAGTGTGGGACCAGCGAGAGTGGCGGGAATAAAAGGAGCGGCAACCCGAGGCGCGAACCAGAGCGAGTGTGGGACCAGCGAGAGTGGCCGGAATAAAAGGAGCGGCGACCCGAGGCCTGAGACCAGAGCGAGTGTGGGACCAGCAAGAGCGGCGGGGATAAAAGGAGCGGCGACCCGAGGCCCGAGACTAGAGCAAGTGTGGGACCAGCGAGGGCAGCAGGGATAAAAGGAGCGGCGACCCGAGACCTGAGCGAGTGTGGGACCATGGGAGCGGCGGGGATAAAAGGAGCAGCGACCCGAGGCCCGAGACCAGAGCGAGTGTGGGACCAGCGTGAGTGGCGGGGATAAAAGGAGCGGCGACCCGAGGCCTGAGAACAGAGTGAGTGTGGGACCATGAGAGTGGCGGGGATAAAAGGTGCGGCGAACCGAGGCCCGAGACCAGAGCGAGTGTGGGACCAGCAAGAGTGGCCGGGATAAAAGGAGCGGCGACCCGAGGCCCGAGACCAGAGCGAGTGTGGGACCAGCAAGAGCGGCGGGGATAAAAGGAGCGGCGACCCGAGGCCCGAGACTAGAGCGAGTGTGGGACCAGCAAGAGCGGCGGGGATAAAAGGAGCGGCGACCCGAGTCCCGAGACCAGAGCGAGTGTGGGACCAGTGAGAGTGGCCGGGATAAAAGGAGCGGCGACCCAAGGCCCGAGACCAGAGCGAGTGTGGGACCAGCGAGAGTGGCGTGGATAAAAGGAGCGGCGACCCGAGGCCCGAGACCAGAGTGAGTGTGGGACCAGCAAGAGCGGCGGGGATAAAAGGAGCGGCAACCCGAGGCCCGAGACCAGAGCGAGTGTGGGACCATGAGAGCGGCGGGGATAAAAGGAGCAGCGGCCCGAGGCCCGAGACCAGAGCGAGTGTGGGACCAGCGAGGGCGGCGGGGATAAAAGTAGTGGCGACCGGAGGTCCGAGACCAGAGCGAGTGTGGGACCATGAGAGCGGCGGGGATAAAAGGAGCGGTGACCCAAGGCCCGAGACCAGAGCGAGTGTGGGACCAGCGAGAGCGGCGGGGATAACAGGAGCGGCGACCCGAGGCCCGAGACCAAAGCGAGTGTGGGACCAGCGAGAGCGGCGGCGATAAAAGGAGCGGCGACCGGAGGTCCGAGACCAGAGCGAGTGTGGGACCAGCGAGGGCGGCGGGGATAAAAGTAGTGGCGACCGGAGGTCCGAGACCAGAGCGAGTGTGGGACCATGAGAGCGGCGGGAATAAATGGAGCGGCGACCCGAGGCCCGAGACCAGAGCGAGTGTGGGACCAGCGAGTGCGGCGGGGATAAAAGGAGCGGCGACCCGAGGCCCGAGACAAGAGCGAGTGTGGGACCAGCGAGAGCGGCGGGGATAAAAGGAGCGGCGACCCAAGGCCTGAGACCAGAGCGAGTGTGGGACCAGTGAGATCGACGGGGATAAAAGGAGCGGCGACCCAAGGCCCGAGACCAGAGCGAGTGTGGGACCAGCGAGAGCGGCGGGGATAAAAGGAGCGGCGACCCGAGGCCCGAGACCACAGCAAGTGTGGGACCATGAGAGCGGCGGGAATAAATGGAGCGGCGACCTGAGGCCCGAGACCAGAGCGAGTGTGGGACCAGCGAGTGCAGCGGGGATAAAAGGAGCGGCGACCCGAGGCCCGAGACAAGAGCAAGTGTGGGACCAGCGAGAGCGGCGGGGATAAAAGGAGCGGCGAACCGAGGCCCGAGACCAGAGCAAGTGTGGGACCAGCGAGAGCGGCGTGGATAAAAGGAGCGGCGACCCGAGGCCCGAGACCAGATCGAGTGTGGGACCATGAGAGTGGTGCGGATAAAAGGAGCGGCGATCCGAGGCCCGAGACCAGAGCGAGTGTGGGACCAGCGAGAGCGGCGGGGATAAAAGGAGCGGCGACCCGAGGCCCGAGACCAGAGCGAGTGTGGGACCAGTGAGTGTGGCCGGGATAAAAGGAGCGCCGACCCATGGCCCGAGACCAGAGCGAGTGTGGGACCAGTGAGAGCGGAGGGGATAAAAGGTGCGGCGACGCGAGGCCCGAGACCAGAGCAAGTGTGTGACCAGCGAGAGTGGCGGGGATAAAAGGAGCGGCGACCCGAGGCCCGAGACCAGAGCGAGATCGGGACCAGCGACAGTGGCGGGGATAAAAGGAGCGGCGACCCGAAGCCCGAGACCAGAGCGAGTGTGGGACCATGAGAGTGGCGGGGATAAAAGGAGCAGCGACCCGAGGCCCGAGACCAGAGCGAGTGTGGGAGCAGCGAGAGCGGCGGGGATAAAAGGAGCGGCGACCCAAGGCCCGAGACCAGAGCGAGATCGGGACCATGAGAGTGGCGGGGATAATAGGAGAGGCGACCCGAGGACCGAGAACAGAGCGAGTGTGGGACCATGAGAGTGGCGGGGATAAAAGGTGCGGCGACCAGAGGCCCGAGACCAGAGCGAGTGTGGGACCAGCGAGAGTGGCGGGAATAAAAGGAGCGGCGACCCGAGGCCTGAGACCAGAGCGAGTGTGGGACCAGCGAGAGTGGCCGGAATAAAAGGAGCGGCGACCCGAGGCCTGAGACCAGAGCGAGTGTGGGACCAGCAAGAGCGGCGGGGATAAAAGGAGCGGCGACCCGAGGCCTGAGACTAGAGCAAGTGTGGGACCAGCGAGGGCGGCGGGGATAAAAGGAGCGGCGACCCGAGGCCCGAGACCAGAGCGAGTGTGGGACCAGCGAGAACGGCGGGGATAAAAGGAGCGGCGACCCGAGGCCCGAGACTTGAGCGAGTGTGGGACCAGCAAGAGCGGCGTGGATAAAAGGAGCGGCGACCCGAGGCCCGAGACCAGAGCGAGTGTGGGACCAGCGAGAGCGACGGGGATAAAAGGAGCGGCGACCCGAGGCCCGAGACCAGAGCGAGTGAGGGACCAGTGAGAGTGGCCGGGATAAATGGAGCGGCGACCCACGGCCCGAGACCAGAGCGAGTGTGGGACCAGCGAGAGCGGCGTGGATAAAAGGTGCGGCGACCCGAGGCCCGAGACCAGAGCGAGTGTGGGACCAGCGAGAGCGACGGGGATAAAAGGAGCGGCGACCCGAGGCCCGAGACCAGAGCGAGATTGGGACCAGCGACAGTGGCGGGGATAAAAGGAGCGGCGACCCGAGGCCCGAGACCAGAGCGAGTGTGGGACCAACGAGAGCAGCAGGGATAAAAGGAGCGGCGACCCGAGGCCCGAGACCAGAGCGAGTGGGGGACCAGCGAGAGCGGCGGGGATAAAAGGAGCGGCGACCCGAGACCTGAGCGAGTGTGGGACCATGAGAGTGGCGGGGATAAAAGGAGCAGCGACCCGAGGCCCGAGACCAGAGCGAGTGTGGGACCAGCGAGGGCGGCGGGGATAAAAGGAGCGGCGACCCAAGTCCCGAGACCAGAGCGAGTGTGGGACCAGCGAGAGTGGCGGGAATAAAAGGAGCGGCAACCCGAGGCGCGAACCAGAGCGAGTGTGGGACCAGCGAGAGTGACCGGAATAAAAGGAGCGGCGACCCGAGGCCTGAGACCAGAGCGAGTGTGGGACCAGCAAGAGCGGCGGGGATAAAAGGAGCGGCGACCCGAGGCCCGAGACTAGAGCAAGTGTGGGACCAGCGAGGGCAGCGGGGATAAAAGGAGCGGCGACCCGAGACCTGAGCGAGTGTGGGACCATGGGAGCGGCGGGGATAAAAGGAGCAGCGACCCGAGGCCCGAGACCAGAGCGAGTGTGGGACCAGCGTGAGTGGCGGGGATAAAAGGAGCGGCGACACGAGGCCCGAGACCAGAGCGAGTGTGGGACCATGAGAGTGGTGCGGATAAAAGGAGCGGCGATCCGAGGCCCGAGACCAGAGCGAGTGTGGGACCATGAGAGTGGTGCGGATAAAAGGAGCGGCGATCCGAGGCCCGAGACCAGAGCGAGTGTGGGACCATGAGAGTGGTGCGGATAAAAGGAGCGGCGATCCGAGGCCCGAGACCAGAGCGAGTGTGGGACCAGCGAGAGCGGCGGGGATAAAAGGAGCGGCGACCCGAGGCCCGAGACCAGAGCGAGTGTGGGACCAGTGAGTGTGGCCGGGATAAAAGGAGCGCCGACCCAAGGCCCGAGACCAGAGCGAGTGTGGGACCAGTGAGAGCGGAGGGGATAAAAGGTGCGGCGACGCGAGGCCCGAGACCAGAGCAAGTGTGTGACCAGCGAGAGTGGCGGGGATAAAAGGAGCGGCGACCCGAGGCCCGAGACCAGAGCGAGATCGGGACCAGCGACAGTGGCGGGGATAAAAGGAGCGGCGACCCGAAGCCCGAGACCAGAGCGAGTGTGGGACCATGAGAGTGGCGGGGATAAAAGGAGCAGCGACCCGAGGCCCGAGACCAGAGCGAGTGTGGGAGCAGCGAGAGCGGCGGGGATAAAAGGAGCGGCGACCCAAGGCCCGAGACCAGAGCGAGATCGGGACCATGAGAGTGGCGGGGATAATAGGAGAGGCGACCCGAGGACCGAGAACAGAGCGAGTGTGGGACCATGAGAGTGGCGGGGATAAAAGGAGCGGCGACCCGAGGCCCGAGACCAGAGCGAGTGAGGGACCAGTGAGAGTGGCCGGGATAAATGGAGCGGCGACCCACGGCCCGAGACCAGAGCGAGTGTGGGACCAGCGAGAGCGGCGTGGATAAAAGGTGCGGCGACCCGAGGCCCGAGACCAGAGCGAGTGTGGGACCAGCGAGAGCGACGGGGATAAAAGGAGCGGCGACCCGAGGCCCGAGACCAGAGCGAGATTGGGACCAGCGACAGTGGCGGGGATAAAAGGAGCGGCGACCCGAGGCCCGAGACCAGAGCGAGTGTGGGACCAACGAGAGCAGCAGGGATAAAAGGAGCGGCGACCCGAGGCCCGAGACCAGAGCGAGTGGGGGACCAGCGAGAGCGGCGGGGATAAAAGGAGCGGCGACCCGAGACCTGAGCGAGTGTGGGACCATGAGAGTGGCGGGGATAAAAGGAGCAGCGACCCGAGGCCCGAGACCAGAGCGAGTGTGGGACCAGCGAGGGCGGCGGGGATAAAAGGAGCGGCGACCCAAGGCCCGAGACCAGAGCGAGTGTGGGACCAGCGAGAGTGGCGGGAATAAAAGGAGCGGCAACCCGAGGCGCGAACCAGAGCGAGTGTGGGACCAGCGAGAGTGACCGGAATAAAAGGAGCGGCGACCCGAGGCCTGAGACCAGAGCGAGTGTGGGACCAGCAAGAGCGGCGGGGATAAAAGGAGCGGCGACCCGAGGCCCGAGACTAGAGCAAGTGTGGGACCAGCGAGGGCAGCGGGGATAAAAGGAGCGGCGACCCGAGACCTGAGCGAGTGTGGGACCATGGGAGCGGCGGGGATAAAAGGAGCAGCGACCCGAGGCCCGAGACCAGAGCGAGTGTGGGACCAGCGTGAGTGGCGGGGATAAAAGGAGCGGCGACACGAGGCCCGAGACCAGAGCGAGTGTGGGACCATGAGAGCGGCGGGGATAAAAGGAGCGGTGACCCAAGGCCCGAGACCAGAGCGAGTGTGGGACCAGCGAGAGCGGCGGGGATAACAGGAGCGGCGACCCGAGGCCCGAGACCAAAGCGAGTGTGGGACCAGCGAGAGCGGCGGCGATAAAAGGAGCGGCGACCCGAGGCCCGAGACCAGAGCGAGTGTGGGACCAGCGAGAGCGGCGGGGATAAAAGTAGTGGCGACCGGAGGTCCGAGACCAGAGCGAGTGTGGGACCATGAGAGCGGCGGGAATAAATGGAGCGGCGACCCGAGGCCCGAGACCAGAGCGAGTGTGGGACCAGCGAGTGCGGCGGGGATAAAAGGAGCGGCGACCCGAGGCCCGAGACAAGAGCGAGTGTGGGACCAGCGAGAGCGGCGGGGATAAAAGGAGCGGCGACCCAAGGCCTGAGACCAGAGCGAGTGTGGGACCAGTGAGATCGACGGGGATAAAAGGAGCGGCGACCCAAGGCCCGAGACCAGAGCGAGTGTGGGACCAGCGAGAGCGGCGGGGATAAAAGGAGCGGCGACCCGAGGCCCGAGACCAGAGCGAGTGTGGGACCAGTGAGAGCGGAGGGGATAAAAGGTGCGGCGACGCGAGGCCCGAGACCAGAGCAAGTGTGTGACCAGCGAGAGTGGCGGGGATAAAAGGAGCGGCGACCCGAGGCCCGAGACCAGAGCGAGATCGGGACCAGCGACAGTGGCGGGGATAAAAGGAGCGGCGACCCGAAGCCCGAGACCAGAGCGAGTGTGGGACCATGAGAGTGGCGGGGATAAAAGGAGCAGCGACCCGAGGCCCGAGACCAGAGCGAGTGTGGGAGCAGCGAGAGCGGCGGGGATAAAAGGAGCGGCGACCCAAGGCCCGAGACCAGAGCGAGATCGGGACCATGAGAGTGGCGGGGATAATAGGAGAGGCGACCCGAGGACCGAGAACAGAGCGAGTGTGGGACCATGAGAGTGGCGGGGATAAAAGGTGCGGCGACCAGAGGCCCGAGACCAGAGCGAGTGTGGGACCAGCGAGAGTGGCGGGAATAAAAGGAGCGGCGACCCGAGGCCTGAGACCAGAGCGAGTGTGGGACCAGCGAGAGTGGCCGGAATAAAAGGAGCGGCGACCCGAGGCCTGAGACCAGAGCGAGTGTGGGACCAGCAAGAGCGGCGGGGATAAAAGGAGCGGCGACCCGAGGCCTGAGACTAGAGCAAGTGTGGGACCAGCGAGGGCGGCGGGGATAAAAGGAGCGGCGACCCGAGGCCCGAGACCAGAGCGAGTGTGGGACCAGCGAGAACGGCGGGGATAAAAGGAGCGGCGACCCGAGGCCCGAGACTTGAGCGAGTGTGGGACCAGCAAGAGCGGCGTGGATAAAAGGAGCGGCGACCCGAGGCCCGAGACCAGAGCGAGTGTGGGACCAGCGAGAGCGACGGGGATAAAAGGAGCGGCGACCCGAGGCCCGAGACCAGAGCGAGTGAGGGACCAGTGAGAGTGGCCGGGATAAATGGAGCGGCGACCCACGGCCCGAGACCAGAGCGAGTGTGGGACCAGCGAGAGCGGCGTGGATAAAAGGTGCGGCGACCCGAGGCCCGAGACCAGAGCGAGTGTGGGACCAGCGAGAGCGACGGGGATAAAAGGAGCGGCGACCCGAGGCCCGAGACCAGAGCGAGATTGGGACCAGCGACAGTGGCGGGGATAAAAGGAGCGGCGACCCGAGGCCCGAGACCAGAGCGAGTGTGGGACCAACGAGAGCAGCAGGGATAAAAGGAGCGGCGACCCGAGGCCCGAGACCAGAGCGAGTGGGGGACCAGCGAGAGCGGCGGGGATAAAAGGAGCGGCGACCCGAGACCTGAGCGAGTGTGGGACCATGAGAGTGGCGGGGATAAAAGGAGCAGCGACCCGAGGCCCGAGACCAGAGCGAGTGTGGGACCAGCGAGGGCGGCGGGGATAAAAGGAGCGGCGACCCAAGGCCCGAGACCAGAGCGAGTGTGGGACCAGCGAGAGTGGCGGGAATAAAAGGAGCGGCAACCCGAGGCGCGAACCAGAGCGAGTGTGGGACCAGCGAGAGTGACCGGAATAAAAGGAGCGGCGACCCGAGGCCTGAGACCAGAGCGAGTGTGGGACCAGCAAGAGCGGCGGGGATAAAAGGAGCGGCGACCCGAGGCCCGAGACTAGAGCAAGTGTGGGACCAGCGAGGGCAGCGGGGATAAAAGGAGCGGCGACCCGAGACCTGAGCGAGTGTGGGACCATGGGAGCGGCGGGGATAAAAGGAGCAGCGACCCGAGGCCCGAGACCAGAGCGAGTGTGGGACCAGCGTGAGTGGCGGGGATAAAAGGAGCGGCGACCCGAGGCACGAGAACAGAGCGAGTGTGGGACCATGAGAGTGGCGGGGATAAAAGGTGCGGCGAACCGAGGCCCGAGACCAGAGCGAGTGTGGGACCAGCAAGAGTGGCCGGGATAAAAGGAGCGGCGACCCGAGGCCCGAGACCAGAGCGAGTGTGGGACCAGCAAGAGCGGCGGGGATAAAAGGAGCGGCGACCCGAGGCCCGAGACTAGAGCGAGTGTGGGACCAGCAAGAGCGGCGGGGATAAAAGGAGCGGCGACCCGAGGCCCGAGACCAGAGCGAGTGTGGGACCAGCGAGAGCGACGGGGATAAAAGGAGCGGCGACCCGAGGCCCGAGACCAGAGCGAGTGTGGGACCAGTGAGAGTGGCCGGGATAAAAGGAGCGGCGACCCAAGGCCCGAGACCAGAGCGAGTGTGGGACCAGCGAGAGCGGCGGGGATAAAAGGTGCGGCGACCCGAGGCCCGAGACCAGAGCCAGTGTGGGACCAGCGAGAGTGGCGGGGATAAAAGGAGCGGCGACCCGAGGCCCGAGACCAGAGCGAGATCGGGACCAGCGACAGTGGCGGGGATAAAAGGAGCGGCGACCCGAGGCCCGAGACCAGAGCGAGTGTGGGACCAGCGAGAGCGGCGGGGATAAAAGGAGCGGCGACCCAAGGCCCGAGACCAGAGCGAGTGTGGGACCAGCGAGAGTGGCGGGAATAAAAGGAGCGGCAACCCGAGGCGCGAACCAGAGCGAGTGTGGGACCAGCGAGAGTGGCCGGAATAAAAGGAGCGGCGACCCGAGGCCTGAGACCAGAGCGAGTGTGGGACCAGCGAGAGCGGCGGGGATAAAAGGAGCGGCGACCCGAGGCCCGAGACTAAAGCAAGTGTGGGACCAGCGAGGGCAGCGGGGATAAAAGGAGCGGCGACCCGAGACCTGAGCGAGTGTGGGACCAGCGAGAGTGGCCGGAATAAAAGGAGCGGCGACCCGAGGCCTGAGACCAGAGCGAGTGTGGGACCAGCGAGAGCGGCGGGGATAAAAGGAGCGGCGACCCGAGGCCCGAGACTAGAGCAAGTGTGGGACCAGCGAGGGCGGCGGGGATAAAAGGAGCGGCGACCCGAGACCTGAGCGAGTGTGGGACCATGGGAGCGGCGGGGATAAAAGGAGCAGCGACCCGAGGCCCGAAACCAGAGCGAGTGTGGGACCAGCGAGAGTGGCGGGGATAAAAGGAGCGGCGACCCGAGGCCCGAGACCAGAGTGAGTGTGGGACCAGTGAGAGTGGCAGGGATAAAAGGAGCGGCGACCTGAGGCCCGAGACCAGAGTGAGTGTGGGACCATGAGAGTGGCGGGGATAAAAGGAGCGGCGATCCGAGTCTCGAGACCAGAGCGAGTGTGGGATCAGCGACACCGGCAGGGATAAAAGGAGCGGTGACCCGTGCCCGAGGCCAGAGCGAGTGTGGGACCAGCGAGAGCGGCGGGGATAACAGGAGCGGCGACCCGAGGCCCGAGACCAGAGTGAGTGTGGGACCAGCGAGAGCGGCGGGGATAACAGGATCGGCGACCCGAGGCCCGAGACCAGAGCGAGTGTGGGACCAGCGAGAGCGGCGGGGATAAACGGAGCGGCGACCCGAGGCCCGAGACCAAAGAGAGTGTGGGACCAGCGAGAGCGGCGGGGATAAAAGGAGCGGCGACCTGAGGCCCGAGACCAGAGTGAGTGTGGGACCATGAGAGTGGCGGGGATAAAAGGAGCGGCGATCCGAGTCTCGAGACCAGAGCGAGTGTGGGATCAGCGACACCGGCAGGGATAAAAGGAGCGGTGACCCGTGCCCGAGGCCAGAGCGAGTGTGGGACCAGCGAGAGCGGCGGGGATAACAGGAGCGGCGACCCGAGGCCCGAGACCAGAGTGAGTGTGGGACCAGCGAGAGCGGCGGGGATAACAGGATCGGCGACCCGAGGCCCGAGACCAGAGCGAGTGTGGGACCAGCGAGAGCGGCGGGGATAAACGGAGCGGCGACCCGAGGCCCGAGACCAAAGAGAGTGTGGGACCAGCGAGAGCGGCGGGGATAAAAGGAGCGGCGACCCGAGGCCCGAAACCAGAGCGAGATTGGAACCAGCAAGAGAGGCGGGGATAAAAGGAGCGGCGACCCGAGGCCCGAGATCAGAGCGAGTGTGGGACCTGCGAGAGCGGCGGGGATAAAAGGAGCAGCGACCCGAGGCCCGAGACCAGAGCGAGTGTGGGACCAGCGAGAGCGGCGGGGATAAAAGGAGCGGCGACCCGAGGCCCGAGACCAGAGCGAGTGTGGTACCAGCGAGAGCGGCGGGGATAAAAGGAGCGGCGACCCGAGGCCCGAGACCAAAGCGAGTGTGGGACCAGTGAGAGTGGCCGGAATAAAAGGAGCGGCGACCCGAGGCCTGAGACCAGAGCGAGTGTGGGACCAGCGAGAGCGGCGGGGATAAAAGGAGCGGCGACCCGAGGCCCGAGACTAGAGCAAGTGTGGGACCAGCGAGGGCGGCGGGGATAAAAGGAGCGGCGACCCGAGACCTGAGCGAGTGTGGGAACATGGGAGCGGCGGGGATAAAAGGAGCAGCGACCCGAGGCCCGAAACCAGAGCGAGTGTGGGACCAGCGAGAGTGGCGGGGATAAAAGGAGCGGCGACCCGAGGCCCGAGACCAGAGTGAGTGTGGGACCAGTGAGAGTGGCAGGGATAAAAGGAGCGGCGACCCGAGGCCCGAGACCAGAGTGAGTGTGGGACCATGAGAGTGGCGGGGATAAAAGGAGCGGCGATCCGAGTCCCGAGACCAGAGCGAGTGTGGGATCAGCGACACCGGCAGGGATAAAAGGAGCGGTGACCCGTGCCCGAGACCAGAGCGAGTGTGGGACCAGCGAGAGCGGCGGGGATAACAGGAGCGGCGACCCGAGGCCCGAGACCAGAGTGAGTGTGGGACCAGCGAGAGCGGCGGGGATAACAGGATCGGCGACCCGAGGCCCGAGACCAGAGCGAGTGTGGGACCAGCGAGAGCGGCGGGGATAAACGGAGCGGCGACCCGAGGCCCGAGACCAAAGAGAGTGTGGGACCAGCGAGAGCGGCGGGGATAAAAGGAGCGGCGACCCGAGGCCCGAAACCAGAGCGAGATTGGAACCAGCAAGAGAGGCGGGGATAAAAGGAGCGGCGACCCGAGGCCCGAGATCAGAGCGAGTGTGGGACCTGCGAGAGCGGCGGGGATAAAAGGAGCGGCGACCCGAGGCCCGAGACCAGAGCGAGTGTGGGACCAGCGAGAGCGGCGGGGATAAAAGGAGCGGCGACCCGAGGCCCGAGACCAGAGCGAGTGTGGTACCAGCGAGAGCGGCGGGGATAAAAGGAGCGGCGACCCGAGGCCCGAGACCAAAGCGAGTGTGGGACCAGTGACAGTGGCGGGGATAAAAGGAGCGGCGACCCGAGGCCCGAGACCAGAGCGAGTGTGGGACCAGCGAGAGCGGCGTGGATAAAAGGAGCGGCGACCCGAGGCCCGAAACCAGAGCGAGTGTGGGACCAGCGAAAGAGGCGGGGATAAAAGGAGCAGCGACCCGAGGCCCGAGACCAGAGCGAGTGTGGGACCAGCGAGAGCGGCGGGAATAAAAGGAGCGGTGACCCGAGGCCCGAGACCAGAGCGAGTGTGGGACCAGCGAGAGCGGTGGGGATA
Organism: Somniosus microcephalus; assembly: GCF_052327205.1. Lineage (NCBI taxonomy): Eukaryota > Metazoa > Chordata > Chondrichthyes > Squaliformes > Somniosidae > Somniosus > Somniosus microcephalus. The sequence continues at coordinate 390,783,023 of NC_140987.1, read as the reverse complement.
AAAGGAGCGGCGACCCGAGGCCCGAGACCAGAGCGAGTGTGGGACCAGCGAGTGCGGCGGGGATAAAAGGAGCGGCGACCCGAGGCCCGAGAACAGAGCGAGTGTGGGACCAGCGAGAGCGGCGTGGATAAAAGGAGCGGCGACCCGAGGCCCGAGAACAGAGCGAGTGTGGGACCAGCGAGAGCGGCGGGGATAAAAGGAGCGGCGACCCGAGGCCCGAGAACAGAGCGAGTGTGGGACCAGCGAGAGCGGCGGGGATAAACGGAGCGGCGACCCGAGGCCCGAGACCAAAGAGAGTGTGGGACCAGCGAGAGCGGCGGGGATAAAAGGAGCGGCGACCCGAGGCCCGAAACCAGAGCGAGATTGGAACCAGCGAGAGAGGCGGGTATAAAAGGAGCGGCGACCCGAGGCCCGAGATCAGAGCGAGTGTGGGACCTGCGAGAGCGGCGGGGATAAAAGGAGCGGCGACCCGAGGCCCGAGACCAGAGTGAGTGTGGGACCAGCGAGAGCGGCGGGGATAAAAGGAGCGGCGACCCGAGGCCCGAGACGAGAGCGAGTGTGGTACCAGCGAGAGCGGCGGGGATAAAAGGAGCGGCGAACCGAGGCCCGAGACCAAAGCGAGTGTGGGACCAGTGAGAGTGGCGGGGATAAAAGGAGCGGCGACCCGAGGCCCGAGACCAGAGCGAGTGTGGGACCAGCGAGAGCGGCGTGGATAAAAGGAGCGGCGACCCGAGGCCCGAAACCAGAGCGAGTGTGGGAGCAGCGAAAGAGGCGGGGATAAAAGGAGCAGGGACCCGAGGCCCGAGACCAGAGCGAGTGTGGGACCAGCGAGAGCGGCGGGGATAAAAGGAGCGGCGACCCGAGGCCCGAGACCAGAGCGAGTGTGGGACCATGAGAGTGGTGGGGATAAAAGGAGCGGCGATCCGAGGCCCGAGACCAGAGCGAGTGTGGGACCAGCGAGACCGGCGGGGCTAAAAGGAGCGGCGACCCGAGGCCCGAGACCAGAGCGAGTGTGGGACCAGCGAGAGTGGCGGGGATAACAGGAGCGGCGACCCGAGGCCCGAGACCAAAGCGAGTGTGGGACCAGCGAGAGCGGCGGGGATAAAAGGAGCGGCGACCCGAGGCCCGAGACCAGAGCATGTGTGGGACCAGCGAGAGCGGCGGGGATAAAAGGAGCGGCGACCCGAGGCCCGAAACCAGAGCGAGTGTGGGACCAGCGAGAGAGGCGGGGATAAAAGGAGCGGCGACCCGAGGCCTGAGACCAGAGCGAGTGTGGGACCAGCGAGAGCGGCGGGGATGAAAGGAGCGGCGACCCGAGGCCCGAGACCAGAGCGAGTGTGGGACCAGCGAGAGCGGCGGGGATAAAAGGAGCGGCGACCCGAGGCCCGAGACCAGAGCGAGTGTGGGACCAGCGAGAGCGGCGGGGATAAAAGGAGCGGCGACCCGAGGCCCGAGACCAGAGCGAGTGTGGGACCAGCGAGTGCGGCGGGGATAAAAGGAGCGGCGACCCGAGGCCCGAGAACAGAGCGAGTGTGGGACCAGCGAGAGCGGCGTGGATAAAAGGAGCAGCGACCCGAAGCCCGAGACCAGAGCGAGAGTGGGACCATGAGAGTGGTGGGGATAAAAGGAGCGGCGATCCGAGGCCCAAGACCAGAGCGAGTGTGGCACCAGCGAGACCGGCGGGGATAAAAGGAGCGGCGACCCGATGCCCGAGACCAGAGCGAGTGTGGGACCAGCGAGAGTGGCGGGGATAACAGGAGCGGCGACCCGAGGCCCGAGACCAGAGCGAGTGTGGGACCAGCGAGAGCGGCGGGGATAAAAGGAGCGGCGACCCGAGGCCCGGGACCAAAGCGAGTGTGGGACCAGCGAGAGTGGCGGGAATAAAAGGAGCGGCGACCCGAGGCCCGAGACCAGCGCGAGTGTGGGACCATGAGAGTGGCGGGGATAAAAGGAGCGGCGATCCGAGTCCCGAGACCAGAGCGAGTGTGGGATCAGCGACACTGGCAGGGATAAAAGGAGCGGTGACCCGTGCCCGAGACCAGAGCGAGTGTGGGACCAGCGAGGGCGGCGGGGATAACAGGAGCGGCGACCCGAGGCCCGAGACCAGAGCGAGTGTGGGACCAGCGAGAGCGGCGTGGATAAAAGGAGCGGCGACCCGAGGCCCGAGAACAGAGCGAGTGTGGGACCAGCGAGAGCGGCGGGGATAAAAGGAGCGGCGACCCGAGGCCCGAGAACAGAGCGAGTGTGGGACCAGCGAGAGCGGCGGGGATAAACGGAGCGGCGACCCGAGGCCCGAGACCAAAGAGAGTGTGGGACCAGCGAGAGCGGCGGGGATAAAAGGAGCGGCGACCCGAGGCCCGAAACCAGAGCGAGATTGGAACCAGCGAGAGAGGCGGGGATAAAAGGAGCGGCGACCCGAGGCCCGAGATCAGAGCGAGTGTGGGACCTGCGAGAGCGGCGGGGATAAAAGGAGCGGCGACCCGAGGCCCGAGACCAGAGCGAGTGTGGGACCAGCGAGAGCGGCGGGGATAAAAGGAGCGGCGATCCGAGGCCCGAGACGAGAGCGAGTGTGGTACCAGCGAGAGCGGCGGGGATAAAAGGAGCGGCGAACCGAGGCCCGAGACCAAAGCGAGTGTGGGACCAGTGAGAGTGGCGGGGATAAAACGAGCGGCGACCTGAGGCCCGAGACCAGAGCGAGTGTGGGACCAGCGAGAGCGGCGTGGATAAAAGGAGCGGCGACCCGAGGCCCGAAACCAGAGCGAGTGTGGGACCAGCGAAAGAGGCGGGGATAAAAGGAGCGGCGACCCGAGGCCCGAGACCAGAGCCAGTGTGGGACCAGCGAGAGCGGCGGGGATAAAAGGAGCGGCGACCCGAGGCCCGAGACCAGAGCGAGTGTGGGACCATGAGAGTGGTGGGGATAAAAGGAGCGGCGATCCGAGGCCCGAGACCAGAGCGAGTGTGGGACCAGCGAGACCGGCGGGGCTAAAAGGAGCGGCGACCCGAGGCCCGAGACCAGAGCGAGTGTGGGACCAGCGAGAGTGGCGGGGATAACAGGAGCGGCGACCCGAGGCCCGAGACCAAAGCGAGTGTGGGACCAGCGAGAGCGGCGGGGATAAAAGGAGCGGCGACCCGAGGCCCGAGACCAGAGCATGTGTGGGACCAGCGAGAGCGGCGGGGATAAAAGGAGCGGCGACCCGAGGCCCGAAACCAGAGCGAGTGTGGGACCAGCGAGAGAGGCGGGGATAAAAGGAGCGGCGACCCGAGGCCTGAGACCAGAGCGAGTGTGGGACCAGCGAGAGCGGCGGGGATGAAAGGAGCGGCGACCCGAGGCCCGAGACCAGAGCGAGTGTGGGACCAGCGAGAGCGGCGGGGATAACAGGAGCGGCGACCCGAGGCCCGAGACCAGAGCGAGTGTGGGACCAGCGAGAGCGGCGGGGATAAAAGGAGCGGCGACCCGAGGCCCGAGACCAGAGCGAGTGTGGGACCAGCGAGTGCGGCGGGGATAAATGGAGCGGCGACCCGAGGCCCGAGAACAGAGCGAGTGTGGGACCAGCGAGAGCGGCGTGGATAAAAGGAGCAGCGACCCGAAGCCCGAGACCAGAGCGAGAGTGGGACCATGAGAGTGGTGGGGATAAAAGGAGCGGCGATCCGAGGCCCAAGACCAGAGCGAGTGTGGCACCAGCGAGACCGGCGGGGATAAAAGGAGCGGCGACCCGATGCCCGAGACCAGAGCGAGTGTGGGACCAGCGAGAGTGGCGGGGATAACAGGAGCGGCGACCCGAGGCCCGAGACCAGAGCGAGTGTGGGACCAGCGAGAGCGGCGGGGATAAAAGGAGCGGCGACCCGAGGCCCGGGACCAAAGCGAGTGTGGGACCAGCGAGAGTGGCGGGAATAAAAGGAGCGGCGACCCGAGGCCCGAGACCAGCGCGAGTGTGGGACCATGACAGTGGCGGGGATAAAAGGAGCGGCGATCCGAGTCCCGAGACCAGAGCGAGTGTGGGATCAGCGACACTGGCAGGGATAAAAGGAGCGGTGACCCGTGCCCGAGACCAGAGCGAGTGTGGGACCAGCGAGGGCGGCGGGGATAACAGGAGCGGCGACCCGAGGCCCGAGACCAGAGCGAGTGTGGGACCAGCGAGAGCGGCGGGGATAACAGGATCGGCGACCCGAGGCCCGAGACCAGAGCGAGTGTGGGACCAGCGAGAGCGGCGGGGATAAACGGAGCGGCGACCCGAGGCCCGAGACCAAAGAGAGTGTGGGACCAGCGAGAGCGGCGGGGATAAAAGGAGCGGCGACCCGAGGCCCGAAACCAGAGCGAGATTGGAACCAGCGAGAGAGGCGGGGATAAAAGGAGCGGCGACCCGAGGCCCGAGATCAGAGCGAGTGTGGGACCAGCGAGAGCGGCGGGGATAAAAGGAGCGGCGACCCGAGGCCCGAAACCAGAGCGAGATTGGAACCAGCGAGAGAGGCGGGGATAAAAGGAGCGGCGACCCGAGGCCCGAGATCAGAGCGAGTGTGGGACCTGCGAGAGCGGCGGGGATAAAAGGAGCGGCGACCCGAGGCCCGAGACCAGAGCGAGTGTGGGACCAGCGAGAGCGGCGGGGATAAAAGGAGCGGCGATCCGAGGCCCGAGACGAGAGCGAGTGTGGTACCAGCGAGAGCGGCGGGGATAAAAGGAGCGGCGAACCGAGGCCCGAGACCAAAGCGAGTGTGGGACCAGTGAGAGTGGCGGGGATAAAACGAGCGGCGACCTGAGGCCCGAGACCAGAGCGAGTGTGGGACCAGCGAGAGCGGCGTGGATAAAAGGAGCGGCGACCCGAGGCCCGAAACCAGAGCGAGTGTGGGACCAGCGAAAGAGGCGGGGATAAAAGGAGCGGCGACCCGAGGCCCGAGACCAGAGCCAGTGTGGGACCAGCGAGAGCGGCGGGGATAAAAGGAGCGGCGACCCGAGGCCCGAGACCAGAGCGAGTGTGGGACCATGAGAGTGGTGGGGATAAAAGGAGCGGCGATCCGAGGCCCGAGACCAGAGCGAGTGTGGGACCAGCGAGACCGGCGGGGCTAAAAGGAGCGGCGACCCGAGGCCCGAGACCAGAGCGAGTGTGGGACCAGCGAGAGTGGCGGGGATAACAGGAGCGGCGACCCGAGGCCCGAGACCAAAGCGAGTGTGGGACCAGCGAGAGCGGCGGGGATAAAAGGAGCGGCGACCCGAGGCCCGAGACCAGAGCATGTGTGGGACCAGCGAGAGCGGCGGGGATAAAAGGAGCGGCGACCCGAGGCCCGAAACCAGAGCGAGTGTGGGACCAGCGAGAGAGGCGGGGATAAAAGGAGCGGCGACCCGAGGCCTGAGACCAGAGCGAGTGTGGGACCAGCGAGAGCGGCGGGGATGAAAGGAGCGGCGACCCGAGGCCCGAGACCAGAGCGAGTGTGGGACCAGCGAGAGCGGCGGGGATAAAAGGAGCGGCGACCCGAGGCCCGAGACCAGAGCGAGTGTGGGACCAGCGAGAGCGGCGGGGATAAAAGGAGCGGCGACCCGAGGCCCGAGACCAGAGCGAGTGTGGGACCAGCGAGTGCGGCGGGGATAAATGGAGCGGCGACCCGAGGCCCGAGAACAGAGCGAGTGTGGGACCAGCGAGAGCGGCGTGGATAAAAGGAGCAGCGACCCGAAGCCCGAGACCAGAGCGAGAGTGGGACCATGAGAGTGGTGGGGATAAAAGGAGCGGCGATCCGAGGCCCAAGACCAGAGCGAGTGTGGCACCAGCGAGACCGGCGGGGATAAAAGGAGCGGCGACCCGATGCCCGAGACCAGAGCGAGTGTGGGACCAGCGAGAGTGGCGGGGATAACAGGAGCGGCGACCCGAGGCCCGAGACCAGAGCGAGTGTGGGACCAGCGAGAGCGGCGGGGATAAAAGGAGCGGCGACCCGAGGCCCGGGACCAAAGCGAGTGTGGGACCAGCGAGAGTGGCGGGAATAAAAGGAGCGGCGACCCGAGGCCCGAGACCAGCGCGAGTGTGGGACCATGACAGTGGCGGGGATAAAAGGAGCGGCGATCCGAGTCCCGAGACCAGAGCGAGTGTGGGATCAGCGACACTGGCAGGGATAAAAGGAGCGGTGACCCGTGCCCGAGACCAGAGCGAGTGTGGGACCAGCGAGGGCGGCGGGGATAACAGGAGCGGCGACCCGAGGCCCGAGACCAGAGCGAGTGTGGGACCAGCGAGAGCGGCGGGGATAACAGGATCGGCGACCCGAGGCCCGAGACCAGAGCGAGTGTGGGACCAGCGAGAGCGGCGGGGATAAACGGAGCGGCGACCCGAGGCCCGAGACCAAAGAGAGTGTGGGACCAGCGAGAGCGGCGGGGATAAAAGGAGCGGCGACCCGAGGCCCGAAACCAGAGCGAGATTGGAACCAGCGAGAGAGGCGGGGATAAAAGGAGCGGCGACCCGAGGCCCGAGATCAGAGCGAGTGTGGGACCTGCGAGAGCGGCTGGGATAAAAGGAGCGGCAACCCGAGGCCCGAGACCAGAGCGAGTGTGGGACCAGCGAGAGCGGCGGGGATAAAAGGAGCGGCGACCCGAGGCCCGAGACCAGAGCGAGTGTGGTACCAGCGAGAGCGGCGGGGATAAAAGGAGCGGCGACCCGAGGCCCGAGAGCAAAGCGAGTGTGGGACCAGTGAGAGTGGCGGGGATAAAAGGAGCGGCGACCCGAGGCCCGAGACCAGAGCGAGTGTGGGACCAGCGAGAGCGGCGGGGATAAAAGGAGCGGCGACCCGAGGCCCGAAACCAGAGCGAGTGTGGGACCAGCGAAAGAGGCGGGGATAAAAGGAGCGGCGACCCGAGGACCGAGACCAGAGCGAGTGTGGGATCAGCGACACCGGCAGGGATAAAAGGAGCGGTGACCCGTGCCCGAGACCAGAGCGAGTGTGGGACCAGCGAGAGCGGTGGGGATAACAGGAGCGGCGACCCGAGGCCCGAGACCAGAGCGAGTGTGGGACCAGCGAGAGCGGCGGGGATAACAGGATCGGCGACCCGAGGCCCGAGACCAGAGCGAGTGTGGGACCACCGAGAGCGGAGGGGATAAACGGAGCGGCGACCCGAGGCCCGAGACCAAAGAGAGTGTGGGACCAGCGAGAGCGGCGGGGATAAAAGGAGCGGCGACCCGAGGCCCGAAACCAGAGCGAGATTGGAACCAGCGAGAGAGGCGGGGATAAAAGGAGCGGCGACCCGAGGCCCGAGATCAGAGCGAGTGTGGGACCTGCGAGAGCGGCGGGGATAAAAGGAGCGGCGACCCGAGGCCCGAGACCAGAGCGAGTGTGGGACCAGCGAGAGCGGCGGGGATAAAAGGAGCGGCGACCCGAGGCCCGAGACCAGAGCGAGTGTGGTACCAGCGAGAGCGGCGGGGATAAAAGGAGCGGCGACCCGAGGCCCGAGACCAAAGCGAGTGTGGGACCAGTGAGAGTGGCGGGGATAAAAGGAGCGGCGACCCGAGGCCCGAGACCAGAGCGAGTGTGGGACCAGCGAGAGTGGCGTGGATAAAAGGAGCGGCGACCCGAGGCCCGAAACCAGAGCGAGTGTGGGACCAGCGAAAGAGGCGGGGATAAAAGGAGCGGCGACCCGAGGCCCGAGACCAGAGCGAGTGTGGGACCAGCGAGAGCGGCGGGAATAAAAGGAGCGGCGACCCGAGGCCCGAGTCCAGAGCGAGTGTGGGACCAGCGAGAGCGGCGGGGATAAAAGGAGCGGCGACCCGAGGCCCGAGACCAGAGCGAGTGTGGGACCAGCGAGAGCGGCGGGGATAAAAGGAGTGGCGACCCGAGGCCCGAGACCAGAGCGAGTGTGGGACCATGAGAGCGGCGGGGATAAAAGGAGCGGCGACCCGAGGCCTGAGACCAGAGCGAGTGTGGGTCCAGTGAGACCGACGGGGATAAAAGGAGCGGCGACCCAATGCCCGAGACTAGAGCGAGTGTGGGACCAGCGAGAGCGGCGGGGATAAAAGGAGCGGCGACCCGAGGCCCGAGACCAGAGCGAGTGTGGGACCATGAGAGTGGTGGGGATAAAAGGAGCGGCGATCCGAGGCCCGAGACCAGAGCGAGTGTGGGACCAGCGAGACCGGCGGGGATAAAAGGAGCGGCGACCCGAGGCCCGAGACCAGAGCGAGTGTGGGACCAGCGAGAGTGGCGGGGATAACAGGAGCGGCGACCCGAGGCCCGAGACCAAAGCGAGTGTGGGACCAGCGAGAGCGGCGGGGATAAAAGGAGCGGCGACCCGAGGCCCGAGACCAGAGCATGTGTGGGACCAGCGAGAGCGGCGGGGATAAAAGGAGCGGCGACCCGAGGCCCGAAACCAGAGCGAGTGTGGGACCAGCGAGAGAGGCGGGGATAAAAGGAGCGGCGACCCGAGGCCTGAGACCAGAGCGAGTGTGGGACCAGCGAGAGCGGCGGGGATGAAAGGAGCGGCGACCTGAGGCCCGAGACCAGAGCGAGTGTGGGACCAGCGAGAGCGGCGGGGATAAAAGGAGTGGCGACCCGAGGCCCGAGACCAGAGCGAGTGTGGGACCAGCGAGAGCGGCGGGGATAAAAGGAGCGGCGGCCCGAGGCCCGAGACCAAAGCGAGTGTGGGACCAGCGAGAGCGGCGGGGATAAAAGGAGCGGCGACCCGAGGCCCGAGACCAGAGCGAGTGTGGGACCAGCGAGAGCGGCGGGGATAAAAGGAGCGGCGACCCAAGGCCCGAGACCAAAGCGAGTGTGGGACCAGCGAGAGCGGCGGGGATAAAAGGAGCGGCGACCCGAGGCCCGAGACCAGAGCGAGTGTGGGACCAGCGAGAGCGGCCGGGATAAAAGGAGCGGCGACCCGAGGCCCGAGACCAGAGCGAGTGTGGGACCAGCGAGTGCGGAGGGGATAAAAGGAGCGGCGACCCGAGGCCCGAGACCAGAGCGAGTGTGGGACCAGCGAGAGCGGCGTGGATAAAAGGAGCGGCGACCCGAGGCCCGAGACCAGAGCGAGTGTGGGGCCATGAGAGTGGTGGGAATAAAAGGAGCGGCGATCCGAGGCCCGAGACCAAGGCGAGTGTGGGACCAGCGAGAGTGGCGGGGATAAAAGGAGCGGCGACCCGAGGCCCGAAACCAGAGCGAGTGTGGGACCAGCGAGTGCGGCGGGGATAAAAGGAGCGGCGACCCGAGGCCCGAGACCAGAGCGAGTGTGGGACCAGCGAGAGCGGCGTGGATAAAAGAAGCGGCGACCCAAGGCCCGAGACCAGAGCGAGTGTGGGGCCATGAGACTGGTGGAAATAAAAGGAGCGGCGATCCGAGGCCCGAGACCAGAGCGAGTATGGGACCAGCGAGACCGGCAGGGATAAAAGGAGCGGCGACCCGAGGCCCGAGACCAAAGCGAGTGTGGGACCAGCGAGAGTGGCGGGGATAAAAGGAGCGGCGACCCGAGGCCCGAGACCAGAGCGATTGTGGGACCAGCGAGAGCGGCGGGGATAAAAGGAGCGGCGACCCGAGGCCCGAAACCAGAGCGAGTGTGGGACCAGCGAGAGTGGCGGGGATAAAAGGAGCGGCGACCCGAGGCCCGAGACCAGAGTGAGTGTGGGACCAGTGAGAGTGGCAGGGATAAAAGGAGCGGCGACCCGAGGCCCGAGACCAGAGCGAGTGTGGGACCATGAGAGTGGCGGGGATAAAAGAAACGGCGACCCGAAGCCCGAGACCAGAGCGAGATCGGGACCATGAGAGCGGCGGTGATAAAAGGAGCGGCGGCCCGAGGCCCGAGACCAGCGCGAGTGTGGGACCAGCGAACGTGGCGGGGATAAAAGGAGCGGCGATCCGAGGCCCGAGACCAGAGCGAGTGTGGGACCAGCGAGAGTGGCGGGGATAAAAGGAGCGGCAACCCGAGGCCCGAGACCAGAGTGAGTGTGGGACCAGCGAGAGTGGCGGGGATAAAAGGAGCGGCGACCCGAGGCCCGAGACCAGAGCGAGTGTGGGAACATGAGAGCGGCGGGGATAAAAGGAGCGGCGACCCGAGGCCCGAGACCAAAGCGAGTGTGGGACCAGCGAGAGCGGCGGGGATAAAAGGAGCGGCGACCCGAGGCCCGAGACCAGAGCGAGTGTGGGACCAGCGAGAGCGGCGGGGATAAAAGGAGCGGCGACCCGAGGCCCGAGACCAGAGCGAGTGTGGGATCAGCGAGAGCGGCGGGGATAAAAGGAGCGGCGACCCGAGGCCCGAGACCAGAGCGAGTGTTGGACCAGCGAGAGAGGCGGGGATAAAAGGAGCGGCGACCCGAGGCCCGAGACCAGAGCGAGTGTGGGACCATGAGAGCGGCGGGGATAAAAGGAGCGGCGACCCAAGGCCTGAGACCAGAGCGAGTGTGGGTCCAGTGAGACCGACGGGGATAAAAGGAGCGGCGACCCAAGGCCCGAGACCAGAGCGAGTGTGGGACCAGCGAGAGCGGCGGGGATAAAAGGAGCGGTGACCCGAGGCCCGAGACCAGAGCGAGTGTGGGACCAGCGAGAGCGGCGGGGATAAAAGGAGCGGCGACCCGAGGCCCGAGACCAGAGCGAGTGTGGGACCAGCGAGTGCGGCGGGGATAAAAGGAGCGGCGACCCGAGGCCCGAGAACAGAGCGAGTGTGGGACCAGCGAGTGCGGCGTGGATAAAAGGAGCAGCGACCCGAAGCCCGAGACCAGAGCGAGAGTGGGACCATGAGAGTGGTGGGGATAAAAGGAGCGGCGATCCGAGGCCCAAGACCAGAGCGAGTGTGGCACCAGCGAGACCGGCGGGGATAAAAGGAGCGGCGACCCGATGCCCGAGACCAGAGCGAGTGTGGGACCAGCGAGAGTGGCGGGAATAACAGGAGCGGCGACCCGAGGCCCGAGACCAGAGCGAGTGTGGGACCAGCGAGAGCGGCGGGGATAAAAGGAGCGGCGACCCGAGGCCCGAGACCAAAGCGAGTGTGGGACCAGCGAGAGTGGCGGGGATAAAAGGAGCGGCGACCCGAGGCCCGAGACCAGAGCGAGTGTGGGACCATGAGAGTGGCGGGGATAAAAGGAGCGGCGATCCGAGTCCCGAGACCAGAGCGAGTGTGGGATCAGCGACACCGGCAGGGATAAAAGGAGCGGTGACCCGTGCCCGAGACCAGAGCGAGTGTGGGACCAGCGAGAGCGGTGGGGATAACAGGAGCGGCGACCCGAGGCCCGAGACCAGAGCGAGTGTGGGACCAGCGAGAGCGGCGGGGATAACAGGATCGGCGACCCGAGGCCCGAGACCAGAGCGAGTGTGGGACCACCGAGAGCGGCAGGGATAAACGGAGCGGCGACCCGAGGCCCGAGACCAAAGAGAGTGTGGGACCAGCGAGAGCGGCGGGGATAAAAGGAGCGGCGGCCCGAGGCCCGAAACCAGAGCGAGATTGGAACCAGCGAGAGAGGCGGGGATAAAAGGAGCGGCGACCCGAGGCCCGAGATCAGAGCGAGTGTGGGACCTGCGAGAGCGGCGGGGATAAAAGGAGCGGCGACCCGAGGCCCGAGACCAGAGCGAGTGTGGGACCAGCGAGAGCGGCGGGGATAAAAGGAGCGGCGACCCGAGGCCCGAGACCAGAGCGAGTGTGGTACCAGCGAGAGCGGCGGGGATAAAAGGAGCGGCGACCCGAGGCCCGAGACAAAAGCGAGTGTGGGACCAGTGAGAGTGGCGGGGATAAAAGGAGCGGCGACCCGAGGCCCGAGACCAGAGCGAGTGTGGGACCAGCGAGAGTGGCGTGGATAAAAGGAGCGGCGACCCGAGGCCCGAAACCAGAGCGAGTGTGGGACCAGCGAAAGAGGCGGGGATAAAAGGAGCGGCGACCCGAGGCCCGAGACCAGAGCGAGTGTGGGACCAGCGAGAGCGGCGGGAATAAAAGGAGCGGCGACCCGAGGCCCGAGTCCAGAGCGAGTGTGGGACCAGCGAGAGCGGCGGGGATAAAAGGAGCGGCGACCCGAGGCCCGAGACCAGAGCGAGTGTGGGACCAGCGAGAGCGGCGGGGATAAAAGGAGTGGCGACCCGAGGCCCGAGACCAGAGCGAGTGTGGGACCATGAGAGCGGCGGGGATAAAAGGAGCGGCGACCCGAGGCCTGAGACCAGAGCGAGTGTGGGTCCAGTGAGACCGACGGGGATAAAAGGAGCGGCGACCCAATGCCCGAGACTAGAGCGAGTGTGGGACCAGCGAGAGCGGCGGGGATAAAAGGAGCGGCGACCCGAGGCCCGAGACCAGAGCGAGTGTGGGACCATGAGAGTGGTGGGGATAAAAGGAGCGGCGATCCGAGGCCCGAGACCAGAGCGAGTGTGGGACCAGCGAGAACGGCGGGGATAAAAGGAGCGGCGACCCAAAGCCCGAGACCAGAGCGAGTGTGGGACCAGCGAGAGCGGCGGGGATAAAAGGAGCGGCGACCCGAGGCCCGAGACCAGAGCGAGTGTGGGACCAGCGAGAGCGGCCGGGATAAAAGGAGCGGCGACCCGAGGCCCGAGACCAGAGCGAGTGTGGGACCAGCGAGTGCGGAGGGGATAAAAGGAGCGGCGACCCGAGGCCCGAGACCAGAGCGAGTGTGGGACCAGCGAGAGCGGCGTGGATAAAAGGAGCGGCGACCCGAGGCCCGAGACCAGAGCGAGTGTGGGGCCATGAGAGTGGTGGGAATAAAAGGAGCGGCGATCCGAGGCCCGAGACCAAAGCGAGTGTGGGACCAGCGAGAGTGGCGGGGATAAAAGGAGCGGCGACCCGAGGCCCGAGACCAGAGCGAGTGTGGGACCAGCGAGTGCGGCGGGGATAAAAGGAGCGGCGACCCGAGGCCCGAGACCAGAGCGAGTGTGGGACCAGCGAGAGCGGCGTGGATAAAAAGAGCGGCGACCCGAGGCCCGAGACCAGAGCGAGTGTGGGGCCATGAGACTGGTGGAAATAAAAGGAGCGGCGATCCGAGGCCCGAGACCAGAGCGAGTGTGGGACCAGCGAGACCGGCAGGGATAAAAGGAGCGGCGACCCGAGGCCCGAGACCAAAGCGAGTGTGGGACCAGCGAGAGTGGCGGGGATAAAAGGAGCGGCGACCCGAGGCCCGAGACCAGAGCGATTGTGGGACCAGCGAGAGCGGCGGGGATAAAAGGAGCGGCGACTCGAGGCCCGAAACCAGAGCGAGTGTGGGACCAGCGAGAGTGGCGGGGATAAAAGGAGCGGCGACCCGAGGCCCGAGACCAGAGTGAGTGTGGGACCAGTGAGAGTGGCAGGGATAAAAGGAGCGGCGACCCGAGGCCCGAGACCAGAGCGAGTGTGGGACCATGAGAGTGGCGGGGATAAAAGAAACGGCGACCCGAAGCCCGAGACCAGAGCGAGATCGGGACCATGAGAGCGGCGGTGATAAAAGGAGCGGCGACCCGAGGCCCGAGACCAGCGCGAGTGTGGGACCAGCGAACGTGGCGGGGATAAAAGGAGCGGCGATCCGAGGCCCGAGACCAGAGCGAGTGTGGGACAAGCGAGAGTGGCGGGGATAAAAGGAGCGGCAACCCGAGGCCCGAGACCAGAGTGAGTGTGGGACCAGCGAGAGTGGCGGGGATAAAAGGAGCGGCGACCCGAGGCCCGAGACCAGAGCGAGTGTGGGAACATGAGAGCGGCGGGGATAAAAGGAGCGGCGACCCGAGGCCCGAGACCAAAGCGAGTGTGGGACCAGCGAGAGCGGCGGGGATAAAAGGAGCGGCGACCCGAGGCCCGAGACCAGAGCGAGTGTGGGACCAGCGAGAGCGGCGGGGATAAAAGGAGCGGCGACCCGAGGCCCGAGACCAGAGCGAGTGTGGGATCAGCGAGAGCGGCGGGGATAAAAGGAGCGGCGACCCGAGGCCCGAGACCAGAGCGAGTGTTGGACCAGCGAGAGAGGCGGGGATAAAAGGAGCGGCGACCCGAGGCCCGAGACCAGAGCGAGTGTGGGAGCATGAGAGCGGCGGGGATAAAAGGAGCGGCGACCCAAGGCCTGAGACCAGAGCGAGTGTGGGTCCAGTGAGACCGACGGGGATAAAAGGAGCGGCGACCCAAGGCCCGAGACCAGAGCGAGTGTGGGACCAGCGAGAGCGGCGGGGATAAAAGGAGCGGTGACCCGAGGCCCGAGACCAGAGCGAGTGTGGGACCAGCGAGAGCGGCGGGGATAAAAGGAGCGGCGACCCGAGGCCCGAGACCAGAGCGAGTGTGGGACCAGCGAGTGCGGCGGGGATAAAAGGAGCGGCGACCCGAGGCCCGAGAACAGAGCGAGTGTGGGACCAGCGAGAGCGGCGTGGATAAAAGGAGCAGCGACCCGAAGCCCGAGACCAGAGCGAGAGTGGGACCATGAGAGTGGTGGGGATAAAAGGAGCGGCGATCCGAGGCCCAAGACCAGAGCGAGTGTGGCACCAGCGAGACCGGCGGGGATAAAAGGAGCGGCGACCCGATGCCCGAGACCAGAGCGAGTGTGGGACCAGCGAGAGTGGCGGGGAGAACAGGAGCGGCGACCCGAGGCCCGAGACCAGAGCGAGTGTGGGACCAGCGAGAGCGGCGGGGATAAAAGGAGCGGCGACCCGAGGCCCGAGACCAAAGCGAGTGTGGGACCAGCGAGAGTGGCGGGGATAAAAGGAGCGGCGACCCGAGGCCCGAGACCAGAGCGAGTGTGGGACCATGAGAGTGGCGGGGATAAAAGGAGCGGCGATCCGAGTCCCGAGACCAGAGCGAGTGTGGGATCAGCGACACCGGCAGGGATAAAAGGAGCGGTGACCCGTGCCCGAGACCAGAGCGAGTGTGGGACCAGCGAGAGCGGTGGGGATAACAGGAGCGGCGACCCGAGGCCCGAGACCAGAGCGAGTGTGGGACCAGCGAGAGCGGCGGGGATAACAGGATCGGCGACCCGAGGCCCGAGACCAGAGCGAGTGTGGGACCACCGAGAGCGGCGGGGATAAACGGAGCGGCGACCCGAGGCCCGAGACCAAAGAGAGTGTGGGACCAGCGAGAGCGGCGGGGATAAAAGGAGCGGCGACCCGAGGCCCGAAACCAGAGCGAGATTGGAACCAGCGAGAGAGGCGGGGATAAAAGGAGCGGCGACCCGAGGCCCGAGATCAGAGCGAGTGTGGGACCTGCGAGAGCGGCGGGGATAAAAGGAGCGGCGACCCGAGGCCCGAGACCAGAGCGAGTGTGGGACCAGCGAGAGCGGCGGGGATAAAAGGAGCGGCGACCCGAGGCCCGAGACCAGAGCGAGTGTGGTACCAGCGAGAGCGGCGGGGATAAAAGGAGCGGCGACCCGAGGCCCGAGACCAAAGCGAGTGTGGGACCAGTGAGAGTGGCGGGGATAAAAGGAGCGGCGACCCGAGGCCCAAGACCAGAGCGAGTGTGGGACCAGCGAGAGTGGCGTGGATAAAAGGAGCGGCGACCCGAGGCCCGAAACCAGAGCGAGTGTGGGACCAGCGAAAGAGGCGGGGATAAAAGGAGCGGCGACCCGAGGCCCGAGACCAGAGCGAGTGTGGGACCAGCGAGAGCGGCGGGAATAAAAGGAGCGGCGACCCGAGGCCCGAGTCCAGAGCGAGTGTGGGACCAGCGAGAGCGGCGGGGATAAAAGGAGCGGCGACCCGAGGCCCGAGACCAGAGCGAGTGTGGGACCAGCGAGAGCGGCGGGGATAAAAGGAGTGGCGACCCGAGGCCCGAGACCAGAGCGAGTGTGGGACCATGAGAGCGGCGGGGATAAAAGGAGCGGCGACCCGAGGCCTGAGACCAGAGCGAGTGTGGGTCCAGTGAGACCGACGGGGATAAAAGGAGCGGCGACCCAATGCCCGAGACTAGAGCGAGTGTGGGACCAGCGAGAGCGGCGGGGATAAAAGGAGCGGCGACCCGAGGCCCGAGACCAGAGCGAGTGTGGGACCATGAGAGTGGTGGGGATAAAAGGAGCGGCGATCCGAGGCCCGAGACCAGAGCGAGTGTGGGACCAGCGAGACCGGCGGGGATAAAAGGAGCGGCGACCCGAGGCCCGAGACCAGAGCGAGTGTGGGACAAGCGAGAGTGGCGGGGATAACAGGAGCGGCGACCCGAAGCCCGAGACCAAAGCGAGTGTGGGACCAGCGAGAGCGGCGGGGATAAAAGGAGCGGCGACCCGAGGCCCGAGACCAGAGCATGTGTGGGACCAGCGAGAGCGGCGGGGATAAAAGGAGCGGCGACCCGAGGCCCGAAACCAGAGCGAGTGTGGGACCAGCGAGAGAGGCGGGGATAAAAGGAGCGGCGACCCGAGGCCTGAGACCAGAGCGAGTGTGGGACCAGCGAGAGCGGCGGGGATGAAAGGAGCGGCGACCTGAGGCCCGAGACCAGAGCGAGTGTGGGACCAGCGAGAGCGGCGGGGATAAAAGGAGCGGCGACCCGAGGCCCGAGACCAGAGCGAGTGTGGGACCAGCGAGAGCGGCGGGGATAAAAGGAGCGGCGACCCGAGGCCCGAGACCAAAGCGAGTGTGGGACCAGCGAGAGCGGCGGGGATAAAAGGAGCGGCGACCCGAGGCCCGAGACCAGAGCGAGTGTGGGACCAGCGAGAGCGGCGGGGATAAAAGGAGCGGCGACCCAAGGCCCGAGACCAGAGCGAGTGTGGGACCAGCGAGATCGGCGGGGATAAAAGGAGCGGCGACCCGAGGCCCGAGACCAGAGCGAGTGTGGGACCAGCGAGAGCGGCCGGGATAAAAGGAGCGGCGACCCGAGGCCCGAGACCAGAGCGAGTGTGGGACCAGCGAGTGCGGAGGGGATAAAAGGAGCGGCGACCCGAGGCCCGAGACCAGAGCGAGTGTGGGACCAGCGAGAGCGGCGTGGATAAAAGGAGCGGCGACCCGAGGCCCGAGACCAGAGCGAGTGTGGGGCCATGAGAGTGGTGGGAATAAAAGGAGCGGCGATCCGAGGCCCGAGACCAAAGCGAGTGTGGGACCAGCGAGAGTGGCGGGGATAAAAGGAGCGGCGACCCGAGGCCCGAGACCAGAGTGATTGTGGGACCAGCGAGAGCGGCGGGGATAAAAGGAGCGGCGACCCGAGGCCCGAGACCAGAGCGAGTGTGGGACCATGAGAGTGGCGGGGATAAAAGAAACGGCGACCCGAAGCCCGAGACCAGAGCGAGATCGGGACCATGAGAGCGGCGGTGATAAAAGGAGCGGCGACCCGAGGCCCGAGACCAGCCCGAGTGTGGGACCAGCGAACGTGGCGGGGATAAAAGGAGCGGCGATCCGAGGCCCGAGACCAGAGCGAGTGTGGGACCAGCGAGAGTGGCGGGGATAAAAGGAGCGGCAACCCGAGGCCCGAGACCAGAGTGAGTGTGGGACCAGCGAGAGTGGCGGGGATAAAAGGAGCGGCGACCCGAGGCCCGAGACCAGAGCGAGGGTGGGAACATGAGAGCGGCGGGGATAAAAGGAGCGGCGACCCGAGACCCGAGACCAAAGCGAGTGTGGGACCAGCGAGAGCGGCGGGGATAAAAGTAGCGGCGACCCGAGGCCCGAGACCAGAGCGAGTGTGGGACCAGCGAGAGCGGCGGGGATAAAAGGAGCGGCGACCCGAGGCCCGAGACCAGAGCGAGTATGGGACCAGCGAGAGCGGCGGGGATAAAAGGAGCGGCGACCCGAGGCCCGAAACCAGAGCGAGTGTGGGACCAGCGAGAGTGGCGGGGACAAAAGGAGCGGCGACCCGAGGCCCGAGACCAGAGTGCGTGTGGGACCAGTGAGAGTGGCAGGGATAAAAGTAGCGGCGACCCGAGGCCCGAGACCAGAGCGAGTGTGGGATCATGAGAGTGGCGGGGATAAAAGAAACGGCGACCCGAAGCCCGAGACCAGAGCGAGATCGGGACCATGAGAGCGGCGGTGATAAAAGGAGCGGCGATCCGAGGCCCGAGACCAGAGCGAGTGTGGGACCAGCGAGAGTGGCGGGGATAAAAGGAGCGGCAATCCGAGGCCCGAGACCAGAGTGAGTGTGGGACCAGCGAGAGCGGCGGGGATAAAAGGAGCGGCGACCCGAGGCCCGAGACCAGAGCGAGTGTGGGACCATGAGAGTGGTGGGGATAAAAGGAGCGGCGATCCGAGGCCCGAGACCAGAGCGAGTGTGGGACCAGCGAGACCGGCGGGGATAAAAGGAGCGGCGACCCGAGGCCCGAGACCAGAGCGAGTGTGGGACAAGCGAGAGTGGCGGGGATAACAGGAGCGGCGACCCGAAGCCCGAGACCAAAGCGAGTGTGGGACCAGCGAGAGCGGCGGGGATAAAAGGAGCGGCGACCCGAGGCCCGAGACCAGAGCATGTGTGGGACCAGCGAGAGCGGCGGGGATAAAAGGAGCGGCGACCCGAGGCCCGAAACCAGAGCGAGTGTGGGACCAGCGAGAGAGGCGGGGATAAAAGGAGCGGCGACCCGAGGCCTGAGACCAGAGCGAGTGTGGGACCAGCGAGAGCGGCGGGGATGAAAGGAGCGGCGACCTGAGGCCCGAGACCAGAGCGAGTGTGGGACCAGCGAGAGCGGCGGGGATAAAAGGAGCGGCGACCCGAGGCCCGAGACCAGAGCGAGTGTGGGACCAGCGAGAGCGGCGGGGATAAAAGGAGCGGCGACCCGAGGCCCGAGACCAAAGCGAGTGTGGGACCAGCGAGAGCGGCGGGGATAAAAGGAGCGGCGACCCGAGGCCCGAGACCAGAGCGAGTGTGGGACCAGCGAGAGCGGCGGGGATAAAAGGAGCGGCGACCCAAGGCCCGAGACCAGAGCGAGTGTGGGACCAGCGAGATCGGCGGGGATAAAAGGAGCGGCGACCCGAGGCCCGAGACCAGAGCGAGTGTGGGACCAGCGAGAGCGGCCGGGATAAAAGGAGCGGCGACCCGAGGCCCGAGACCAGAGCGAGTGTGGGACCAGCGAGTGCGGAGGGGATAAAAGGAGCGGCGACCCGAGGCCCGAGACCAGAGCGAGTGTGGGACCAGCGAGAGCGGCGTGGATAAAAGGAGCGGCGACCCGAGGCCCGAGACCAGAGCGAGTGTGGGGCCATGAGAGTGGTGGGAATAAAAGGAGCGGCGATCCGAGGCCCGAGACCAAAGCGAGTGTGGGACCAGCGAGAGTGGCGGGGATAAAAGGAGCGGCGACCCGAGGCCCGAGACCAGAGTGATTGTGGGACCAGCGAGAGCGGCGGGGATAAAAGGAGCGGCGACCCGAGGCCCGAGACCAGAGCGAGTGTGGGACCATGAGAGTGGCGGGGATAAAAGAAACGGCGACCCGAAGCCCGAGACCAGAGCGAGATCGGGACCATGAGAGCGGCGGTGATAAAAGGAGCGGCGACCCGAGGCCCGAGACCAGCCCGAGTGTGGGACCAGCGAACGTGGCGGGGATAAAAGGAGCGGCGATCCGAGGCCCGAGACCAGAGCGAGTGTGGGACCAGCGAGAGTGGCGGGGATAAAAGGAGCGGCAACCCGAGGCCCGAGACCAGAGTGAGTGTGGGACCAGCGAGAGTGGCGGGGATAAAAGGAGCGGCGACCCGAGGCCCGAGACCAGAGCGAGGGTGGGAACATGAGAGCGGCGGGGATAAAAGGAGCGGCGACCCGAGACCCGAGACCAAAGCGAGTGTGGGACCAGCGAGAGCGGCGGGGATAAAAGTAGCGGCGACCCGAGGCCCGAGACCAGAGCGAGTGTGGGACCAGCGAGAGCGGCGGGGATAAAAGGAGCGGCGACCCGAGGCCCGAGACCAGAGCGAGTATGGGACCAGCGAGAGCGGCGGGGATAAAAGGAGCGGCGACCCGAGGCCCGAAACCAGAGCGAGTGTGGGACCAGCGAGAGTGGCGGGGACAAAAGGAGCGGCGACCCGAGGCCCGAGACCAGAGTGCGTGTGGGACCAGTGAGAGTGGCAGGGATAAAAGTAGCGGCGACCCGAGGCCCGAGACCAGAGCGAGTGTGGGACCATGAGAGTGGCGGGGATAAAAGAAACGGCGACCCGAAGCCCGAGACCAGAGCGAGATCGGGACCATGAGAGCGGCGGTGATAAAAGGAGCGGCGATCCGAGGCCCGAGACCAGAGCGAGTGTGGGACCAGCGAGAGTGGCGGGGATAAAAGGAGCGGCAATCCGAGGCCCGAGACCAGAGTGAGTGTGGGACCAGCGAGAGTGGCGGGGATAAAAGGAGCGGCGACCCGAGGCCCGAGACCAGAGCGAGTGTGGGAACATGAGAGCGGCGGGGATAAAAGGAGCGGCGACCCGAGGCCTGAGACCAGAGCGAGTGTGGGACCAGCGAGAGTGGCGGGGATAAAAGGAGCGGTGACCCGAGGCCCGAGACCAGAGCGACTGTGGGACCATGAGAGCGGCGGGGATAAAAGAAGCGGCGACCCGAGGCCCGAGACCAGAGCGAGTGTGCGACCAGCGAGAGCGGCGGGGATAAAAGGAGCGGCGACCCGAGGCCCGAGACTAGAGCGAGTGTGGGACCAGCGAGAGCGGCGGGGATAAAAGGAGCGGTGAACCGAGGCCCGAGACCAGAGCGAGTGTGGGAGCAGCGAGAGCGGCGGGGATAAAAGGAGCGGCGACCCGAGGCCCGAGACCCGAGCGAGTGTGGGACCATGAGAGTGGTGGGGATAAAAGGAGCGGCGACCCGAGTCCCGAGACCA
The DNA here is from genome assembly GCF_052327205.1 of Somniosus microcephalus. Lineage (NCBI taxonomy): Eukaryota > Metazoa > Chordata > Chondrichthyes > Squaliformes > Somniosidae > Somniosus > Somniosus microcephalus. Next base: position 390,762,441 of record NC_140987.1, on the reverse strand, counting down.
GAGCGAGTGTGGGACCAGCGACAGCGGCGGGGATAAAAGGAGCGGCGACCCGAGGCCCGAGACCAGAGCGAGTGTGGGACCATGAGAGTGGAGGGAATAAAAGGAGCGGCGATCCGAGGCCCGAGACCAAAGCGAGTGTGGGACCAACGAGACCGGCAGGGATAAAAGGAGCGGCGACCCGAGGCCCGAGACCAAAGCGAGTGTGGGACCAGCGAGAGTGGCAGGGATAAAAGGAGCGGCGACCCGAGGCCCGAGACCAGAGCGAGTGTGGGACCAGCGAGAGCGGCGTGGATAAAAGGAGCGGCGACCCGAGGCCCGAAACCAGAGCGAGTGTGGGACCAGCGAGAGTGGCGGGGATAAAAGGAGCGGCGACCCGAGGCCCGAGACCAGAGCGAGTGTGGTACCAGTGAGAGTGGCGGAGATAAAAGGAGCGGCGACCCGAGGCCCGAGACCAGAGCGAGTGTGGGACCATGAGAGTGGCGGGGTTAAAAGGAGCGGCGACCCGAGGCCCGAGACCAGCGCGAGTGTGGGACCAGCGAACGTGGCGGGGATAAAAGGAGCGGCGATCCGAGGCCCGAGACCAGAGCGAGATCTTGACCATGAGAGTGGCGGGGATAAAAGGAGCGGCGACCCGAGGCCCGAGACCAGAGCGAGTGTGGGACCAGCGAGAGTGGCGGGGATAAAAGGAGCGGCAACCCGAGGCCCGAGACCAGAGTGAGTGTGGGACCAGCGAGAGTGGCGGGGATAAAAGGAGCGGCGACCCGAGGCCCGAGACCAGAGCGAGTGTGGGACCATGAGAGCGGCGGGGATAAAAGGAGCGGCGACACGAGGCCTGAGACCAGAGCGAGTGTGGGACCAGTGAGAGTGGCGGGGATAAAAGGTGCGGCGACCCGAGGCCCGAGACCAGAGCGACTGTGGGACCATGAGAGCGGCGGGGATAAAAGAAGCGGCGACCCGAGGCCCAAGACCAGAGCGAGTGTGGGACCAGCGAGAGCGGCGGGGATAAAAGGAGCGGCGACCCGAGGCCCGAGACTAGAGCAAGTGTGGGACCAGCGAGAGCGGCGGGGATAAAAGGAGCGGTGAACCGAGGCCCGAGACCAGAGCGAGTGTGGGAGCAGCGAGAGCGGCGGGGATAAAAGGAGCGGCGAACCGAAGCCCGAGACCAGAGCGAGTGTGGGACCATGAGAGTGGTGGGGATAAAAGGAGCGGCGACCCGAGGCCCGAGACCAGAGCGAGTGTGGGACGAGCGACACCGGCGGGGATAAAAGGAGCGGCGACCCGAGGCCCGAGACCAGAGCGAGTGTGGGACCAGGGAGAGCGGCGGCGATAACAGGAGCGGCGACCCGAGGCCCGAGACCAGAGCGAGTGTGGGACCATGAGAGTGGAGGGGATAAAAGGAGCGGCGACCCGAGGCCCGAGACCAGAGCGAATGTGGGACCAGCGAGACCGGCAGGCATAAAAGGAGCAGCGACCCGAGGCCCGAGACCAGAGCGAGTGTGGGACCAGCCAGAGCGGCGGGGATAACAGGAGCGGCGACCCGAGGCCCGAGACCAGAGCAAGTGTGGGACCAGCGAGAGCGGCGGGGATAAAAGTAGCGGCGACCCGAGGCCAGAGACCAGAGCGAGTGTGGGACCAGCGAGAGTGGCGGGGATAAAAGGAGCGGCGACACGAGGACCGAGACCAGAGCGAGTGTGGGACCAGCGAGAGCGGCGGGGATAAAAGGAGCGGCGACCCGAGGCCCGAGACCAGAGCGATTGTGGGACCATGAGAGCGGCGGGGATTAAAGGAGCGGCGACCCGAGGCCCGAGACCAGAGCGAGTGTGGGACCAGCGAGAGCGGCGGGGAAAAAAGGAGCGGCGACCCGAGGCCTGAGACCAGAGCGAGTGTGGGACCATGAGAGCGGCGGGGATAAAAGGAGCGGCGACCCAAGGCCCGAGACCAGAGCGAGTGTGGGACCAGCGAGAGCGGCGGGGGTAACAGGAGCGGCGACCCGAGTCCCGAGACCAGAGCGAGTGTGGGACCAGCGAGAGCGGCGGCGATAAATGGAGCGGCGACCCGAGGCCCGAGACCAGAGCGAGTGTGGGACCAGCGAGAGCGGCGGGGATAAATGGAGCGGCGACCCGAGGCCCGAAACCAGAGCAAGTGTGGGACCAGCGAGAGCGGCGGGGATAAAAGGAGCGGCGACCCGAGGCCCGAGACCAGAACGAGTGTGGGACCATGAGAGTGGCGGGGATAAAAGGAGCGGCGACCCGAGGCCTGAGACCAGAGCGAGTGTGGGACCATGAGAGTGGAGGGGATAAAAGGAGTGGCGCCCCGAGGCCCGAGACCACAGCAAGTGTGGGACCATGAGAGCGGCGGGGATAAATGGAGCGGCGACCCGAGGCCCGAGACCAGAGTGAGTGTGGGACCAGCGAGAGCGGCGGGGATAAAAGGAGCGGCGAACCGAGGCCCGAGACCAGAGCGAATGTGGGACCAGCGAGAGCGGCGGGGATAAAAGGAGCGGCGACCCGAGGCCCGAAACCACAGCGAGTGTGGGACGAGCGAGAGCGGCGGGGATAAAAGGTGCGGCGACCCGAGGCCCGAGACCAGAGCCAGTGTGGGACCAGCGAGAGTGGCGGAGATAAAAGGAGCGGCGACCCGAGGCCCGAGACCAGAGCGAGATCGGGACCAGCGACAGTGGCGGGGATAAAAGGAGCGGCGACCCGAGGCCCGAGACCAGAGCGAGTGTGGGACCAGAGAGAGCAGCAGGGATAAAAGGAGCGGCGACCCGAGGCCCGAGACCAGAGCGAGTGGGGGACCAGCGAGAGCGGCGGGGCTAAAAGGAGCGGCGACCCAAGGCCCGAGACCAGAGCGAGATCGGGACCATGAGAGTGGCGGGGATAAAAGGAGCGGCGACCCGAGGCCCGAGACCAGAGCGAGTGTGGGACCAGCGAGAGTGGCGGGAATAAAAGGAGCGGCAACCCGAGGCCCGAGCCAAGAGCGAGTGTGGGACCAGCGAGAGTGGCGGGGATAAAAGGAGCGGCGACCCGAGGCCCGAGACCAGAGCGAGTGTGGGACCATGAGAGCGGCGGGGATAAAAGGAGCGGCGACCCGAGGCCCGAGACCAGAGCGAGAGTGGGACCAGCGAGAGCGGCGGGGATAAAAGGAGCGGCGACCCGAGGCTCGGGACTAGAGCGAGTGTGGGACCAGCGAGGGCGGCGGGGATAAAAGGAACGGTGAACCGAGGCCCGAGACCAGAGCGAGTGTGGGAGCAGCGAGAGCGGCGGGGATAAAAGGAGCGGCGACCCGAGGCCCGAGACCTGAGCGAGTGTGGGACCAGCAAGAGCGGCGGGGATAAAAGGAGCGGCGACCCGAGGCCCGAGACCAGAGCGAGTGTGGGACCAGTGAGAGCGGCGTGGATAAAAGGAGCGGCGACCCGAGGCCCGAGACCAGAGCGAGTGTGGGACCAGCGACACCGGCGGGGATAAAAGGAGCGGCGACCCGAGGCCCGAGACCAGAGCGAGTGTGGGACCAGCGAGAGCGGAGGGGATAACAGGAGCGGCGACAAGAGGCCCGAGACCAGAGCGAGTGTGGGACCATGAGAGTGGAGGGGATAAAAGGAGCGGCGACCCGAGGCCCGAGACCAGAGCGAGTGTGGGACCAGCGAGAGCGGCGAGGATAAAAGTGGCGGTGACCCGAGGCCCGAGACCAGAGCGAGTGTGGGACCAGTGAGAGCGGCGGGGATCAAAGGAGCGGCGACCAGAGGCCCGAGACCAGAGCGAGTGTGGGACCAGCGAGAGCGGCGGGGATAACAGGAGCGGCGACCCGAGGCCCGAGACCAGAGCGAGTTTGGGACCAGCAAGAGCGGCGGGGATAAAAGGAGCGGCGAACTGAGGCCCGAGACCAGAGTGAGTGTGGGACCAGCGAGAGCGGCGGGGATAAAAGGAGCGGCGACCTGAGGCCCGAAACCAGAGCGAGTGTGGGACCAGCGAGAGAGGCGGGGATAAAAGGAGCGGCGACCCGAGGCCCGAGACCAGAGCGAGTGTGGGACCAGCGAGAGCGGCGGGGATCAAAGGAGCGGCGACCCGAGGACCGAGACCAGAGCGAGTGTGGGACCCGCGAGAGCGGCGGGGATAAAAGGAGCGGCAACCCGAGGCCCGAGACCAGAGCGAGTGTGGGACCAGCGAGAGCGGCGGGGATAAAAGGAGCGGCGACCCGAGGCCCGAGGCCAAAGCGAGTGTGGGAAAAGCGAGAGTGGCGGGGATAAAAGGAGCGGCGACCCGAGGCCCGAGACCAGAGTGAGTGTGGGACAAGCGAGAGCGGCGGGGATAAAAGGAGCGGCGACCCGAGGCCCGAAACCAGAGCGAGTGTGGGACCATGAGAGCGGCGGGGATAAAAGGAGCGGCGACCCGAGGCCTGAGACCAGAGCGAGTGTGGGTCCAGTGAGACTTCCGGGGATAAAAGGAGCGGGGACACGAGGCCCGAGACCAGAGCGAGTGTGGGACCATGAGAGCGGCGGGGATAAAAGGAGCGGCGACCCGAGGCCTGAGACCAGAGCGAGTGTGGGTCCAGTGAGACCGACGGGGATTAAAGGAGCGGCAACCCAAGGCCCGAGAACAGAGCGAGTGTGGGACCAGCGAGAGCGGCGTGGATAAAAGGAGCGGCGACCCGAAGCCCGAGACCAGAGCGAGTGTGGGACCATGAGAGTGGTGGGGATAAAAGGAGCGGCGATCCGAGGCCCAAGACCAGAGCGAGTGTGGCACCAGCGAGACCGGCGGGGATAAAAGGAGCGGCGACCCGATGCCCGAGACCAGAGCGAGTGTGGGACCAGCGAGAGTGGCGGGGATAACAGGAACGGCGACCCGAGGCCCGAGACCAGAGCGAGTGTGGGACCAGCGAGAGCGGCGTGGATAAAAGGAGCGGCGACCCGAGGCCCGAGACCAGAGCGAGTGTGGGACCATGAGAGTGGCGGGGATAAAAGGAGCGGCGATCCGAGTCCCGAGACCAGAGCGAGTGTGGGACATGGGAGACCGGCGGGGATCAAAGGAGCGGCGACCAGAGGCCCGAGACCAGAGCGAGTGTGGGACCAGCGAGAGCGGCGGGGATAACAGGAGCGGCGACCCGAGGCCCGAGACCAGAGCGAGTTTGGGACCAGCGAGAGCGGCGGGGATAAAAGGAGCGGCGAACTGAGGCCCGAGACCAGAGTGAGTGTGGGACCAGCGAGAGCGGCGGGGATAAAAGGAGCGGCGACCTGAGGCCCGAAACCAGAGCGAGTGTGGGACCAGCGAGAGAGGCGGGGATAAAAGGAGCGGCGACCCGAGGCCCGAGACCAGAGCGAGTGTGGGACCAGCGAGAGCGGCGGGGATCAAAGGAGCGGCGACCCGAGGACCGAGACCAGAGCGAGTGTGGGACCCGCGAGAGCGGCGGGGATAAAAGGAGCGGCAACCCGAGGCCCGAGACCAGAGCGAGTGTGGGACCAGCGAGAGCGGCGGGGATAAAAGGAGCGGCGACCCGAGGCCCGAGGCCAAAGCGAGTGTGGGAAAAGCGAGAGTGGCGGGGATAAAAGGAGCGGCGACCCGAGGCCCGAGACCAGAGTGAGTGTGGGACAAGCGAGAGCGGCGGGGATAAAAGGAGCGGCGACCCGAGGCCCGAAACCAGAGCGAGTGTGGGACCATGAGAGCGGCGGGGATAAAAGGAGCGGCGACCCGAGGCCTGAGACCAGAGCGAGTGTGGGTCCAGTGAGACTTCCGGGGATAAAAGGAGCGGCGACCCGAGGCCCGAGACCAGAGCGAGTGTGGGACCATGAGAGCGGCGGGGATAAAAGGAGCGGCGACCCGAGGCCTGAGACCAGAGCGAGTGTGGGTCCAGTGAGACCGACGGGGATTAAAGGAGCGGCAACCCAAGGCCCGAGAACAGAGCGAGTGTGGGACCAGCGAGAGCGGCGTGGATAAAAGGAGCGGCGACCCGAAGCCCGAGACCAGAGCGAGTGTGGGACCATGAGAGTGGTGGGGATAAAAGGAGCGGCGATCCGAGGCCCAAGACCAGAGCGAGTGTGGCACCAGCGAGACCGGCGGGGATAAAAGGAGCGGCGACCCGATGCCCGAGACCAGAGCGAGTGTGGGACCAGCGAGAGCGGCGTGGATAAAAGGAGCGGCGACCCGAGGCCCGAGACCAGAGCGAGTGTGGGACCATGAGAGTGGCGGGGATAAAAGGAGCGGCGATCCGAGTCCCGAGACCAGAGCGAGTGTGGGACAAGGGAGACCGGCGGGGATAAAAGGAGCGGCGACCAGAGGCCCGAGACCAGAGCGAGTGTGAGACCAGCGAGAGCGGCGGGGATAACAGGAGCGGCGACCCGAGGCCCGGGACCAGAGCAAGTGTGGGACCAGCGAGAGCGGCGGGGATAACAGGAGCGGCGACCCGAGGCCCGAGACCAGAGCGAGTGTGGGACCAGCGAGAGCGGCGGGGATAAAAGGAGCGGCGACCCGAGGCCCGAGACCAAAGCGAGTGTGGGACCAGCGAGAGCGGCGGGGATAAAAGGAGCGGCGACCCGAGGCCCGAGACCAGAGCGAGTGTGGGACCAGCGAGAGCGGCGGGGATAAATGGAGCGGCGACCTGAGGCCCGAAACAAGAGCGAGTGTGGGACCAGCGAGAGAGGCGGGGATAAAAGGAGCGGCGACCTGAGGCCCGAGACCAGAGCGAGTGTGGGACCAGCGAGAGCGGCGGGGATAAAAGGAGCGGCGACCCGAGGCCCGAGACCAGAGCGAGTGTGGGACCAGCGAGAGCAGCGGGGATAAAAGGAGCGGCAACCCGAGGCCCGAGACCAGAGCGAGTGTGGGACCAGCGAGAGCGGCGGGGATAAAAGGAGCGGCGACCCGAGGCCCGAGACCAAAGCGAGTGTGGGACCAGCGAGAGTGGCGGGGATAAAAGGAGCGGCGACCCGAGGCCCGAGACCAGAGCGAGTGTGGGACCAGCGAGAGCGGCGGGGATAAAAGGAGCGGCGACCCGAGGCCCGAAACCAGAGCGAGTGTGGGACCAGCGAGAGAGGCGGGGATAAAAGGAGCGGAGACCCAAGGCCCGAGACCAGAGCGAGTGTGGGACCAGCAAGAGCGGCGGGGATAAAAGGAGCGGCGACCCGAGGCCCGAGACTAGAGCGAGTGTGGGACCAGCAAGAGCGGCGGGGATAAAAGGAGCGGCGACCCGAGGCCCGAGACCAGAGCGAGTGTGGGACCAGCGAGAGCGACGGGGATAAAAGGAGCGGCGACCCGAGGCCCGAGACCAGAGCGAGTGTGGGACCAGTGAGAGGGGCCGGGATAAAAGGAGCGGCGACCCAAGGCCCGAGACCAGAGCGAGTGTGGGACCAGCGAGAGCGACGGGGATAAAAGGAGCGGCGACCCGAGGCCCGAGACCAGAGCGAGTGTGGGACCAGTGAGAGGGGCCGGGATAAAAGGAGCGGCGACCCAAGGCCCGAGACCAGAGCGAGTGTGGGACCAGCGAGAGCGGCGGGGATAAAAGGTGCGGCGACCCGAGGCCCGAGACCAGAGCCAGTGTGGGACCAGCGAGAGTGGCGGGGATAAAAGGAGCGGCGACCCGAGGCCTGAGACCAGAGCGAGATCGGGACCAGTGACAGTGGCGGGGATAAAAGGAGCGGCGACCCGAGGCCCGAGACCAGAGCGAGTGTGGGACCAGCGAGAGCAGCAGGGATAAAAGGAGCGGCGACCCAAGGCCCGAGACCAGAGCGAGTGGGGGACCAGCGAGAGCGGCGGGGATAAAAGTAGCGGCGACCCGAGACCTGAGCGAGTGTGGGAACAGCGAGAGTGGCGGGGATAAAAGGAGCGGCGACCCGAGGCCCGAGACCATAGCGAGTGTGGGACCATGAGAGCGGCGGGGATAAAAGGAGCGGCGACCCGAGGCCCGAGACCAGAGCGAGAGTGGGACCAGCGAGAGCGGCGGGGATAAAAGGAGCGGCGACCCGAGGCCCGAGACTAGAGCGAGTGTGGGACCAGCGAGAGCGGCGGGGATAAAAGGAGCGGTGAACAGAGGCCCGAGACCAGAGCGAGTGTGGGAGCAGCGAGAGCGGCGGGGATAAAAGGAGCGGCGACCCGAGGCCCGAGACCAGAGCGAGTGTGGGACCTGCAAGAGCGGCGGGGATAAAAGGAGCGGCGACCCGAGGCCCGAGACCAGAGCGAGTGTGGGACCAGCGAGAGCGGCGTGGATAAAAGGAGCGGCGACCCGAGGCCCGAGACCAGAGCGAGTGTGGGACCAGCGACACCGGCGGGGATAAAAGGAGCGGCGACCCGAGGCCCGAGACCAGAGCGAGTGTGGGACCAGCGAGAGCGGCGGGGATAACAGGAGCGGCGACAAGAGGCCCGAGACCAGAGCGAGTGTGGGACCATGAGAGTGGAGGGGATAAACGGAGCGGCGACCCGAGGCCCGAGACCAGAGCGAGTGTGGGACCAGCGAGAGCGGCGAGGATAAAAGGAGCGGCGACCCGAGGCCCGAGACCAGAGCGAGTGTGGGAGTATGAGAGCGGCGGGGATAAAAGGAGCGGCGACCCGAGTCCCGAGACCAGAGCGAGTGTGGGACCAGTGAGACTGATGGGGATAAAAGGAGCGGCGACCCGAGGCGCGAGAGCAGAGCGAGTGTGGGACCAGCGAGAGCGGCGGGGATAACAGGAGCGGCGACCCGAGGCCCGAGACCAGAGCGAGTTTGGGACCAGCGAGAGCGGCGGGGATAAAAGGAGCGGCGACCCGAGGCCCGAGACCAGAGCGAGTGTGGGACCAGCGAGAGCGGCGGGGATAAAAGGAGCGGCGATCTGAGGCCCGATACCAGAGCGAGTGTGGGACCAGCGAGAGAGGCGGGGATAAAAGGAGCGGCGACCCGAGGCCCGAGACCAGAGCGAGTGTGGGACCAGCGAGAGCGGCGGGGATCAAAGGAGCGGCGACCCGAGGCCCGAGACCAGAGCGAGTGTGGGACCAGCGAGAGCGGCGGAGATAAAAGGAGCGGCGACCCGAGGCCTGAGACCAGAGCGAGTGTGGGTCCAGGGAGACCGACGGGGATAAAAGGAGCGGCGACCCGAGGCCCGAGACCAGAGCGAGTGTGGGACCACGAGAGCGGCGGGGATAAAAGGAGCGGCGACCCGAGGCCTGAGACCAGAGCGAGTGTGGGTCCAGTGAGACCGACGGGGATAAAAGGAGCGGCGACCCAAGGCCCGAGACCAGAGCGAGTGTGGGACAAGCGAGAGCGGCGGGGATAAAAGGAGCGGCGACCCGAGGCCCGAGACCAGAGCGAGTGTGGGACCAGCGAGAGCGGCGGGGATAAAAGGAGCGGCGACCCGAGGCCCGAGACCAGAGCGAGAGTTGGACCAGCGAGAGAGGCGGGGATAAAAGGAGCGGCGACCCGAGGCCCGAGACCAGAGCGAGTGTGGGACCATGAGAGCGGCGGGGATAAAAGGAGCGGCGACCCAAGGCCCGAGACCAGAGCGAGTTTGGGTCCAGCGAGACCGACGGGGATAAAAGGAGCGGCGACCCAAGGCCCGAGACCAGAGCGAGTGTGGGACCAGCGAGAGCGGCGGGGATAACAGGAGCGGCGACCCGAGGCCCGAGACCAGAGCGAGTGTGGGACCAGCGAGAGCAGCGGGGATAACACGATCGGCGACCCGAGGCCCGAGACCAGAGCGAGTGTGGGACCAGCGAGAGCGGCGGGGATAAACGGAGCGGCGACCCGAGGCCCGAGACCAAAGAGAGTGTGGGACCAGCGAGAGCGGCGGGGATAAAAGGAGCGGCGACCCGAGGCCCGAAACCAGAGCGAGATTGGAACCAGCGAGAGAGGCGGGGATAAAAGGAGCGGCGACCCGAGGCCCGAGATCAGAGCGAGTGTGGGACCTGCGAGAGCGGCGGGGATAAAAGGAGCGGCGACCCGAGGCCCGAGACCAGAGCGAGTGTGGGACCAGCGAGAGCGGCGGGGATAAAAGGAGCGGCGACCCGAGGCCCGAGACCAGAGCGAGTGTGGTACCAGCGAGAGCGGCGGGGATAAAAGGAGCGGCGACCCGAGGACCGAGACCAAAGCGAGTCTGGGACCAGTGAGAGTGGCGGGGATAAAAGGAGCGGCGACCCGAGGCCCGAGACCAGAGCGAGTGTGGGAGCAGCGAGAGCGGCGGGGAAAAAGGAGCGGCGACCCGAGGCCCGAAACCAGAGCGAGTGTGGGACCAGCGAAAGAGGCGGCGATAAAAGGAGCGGCGACCCGAGGCCCGAGACCAGAGCGAGTGTGGGACCAGCGAGAGCGGAGGGGATAAAAGGAGCGGCGACCCGAGGCCCGAGTCCAGAGCGAGTGTGGTACCAGCGAGAGCGGCGGGGATAAAAGGAGCGGCGACCCGAGGCCCGAGACCAGAGCGAGTGTGGGACCAGCGAGAGCGGCGGGGATAAAAGGAGTGGCGACCCGAGGCCCGAGACCAGAGCGAGTGTGGGACCATGAGAGCGGCGGGGATAAAAGGAGCGGCGACCCGAGGCCTGAGACCAGAGCGAGTGTGGGTCCAGTGACACCGACGGGGATAAAAGGAGCGGCGACCCAATGCCCGAGACCAGAGCGAGTGTGGGACCAGCGAGAGCGGCGGGGATAAAAGGAGCGGCGACCCGAGGCCCGAGACCAGAGCGAGTGTGGGACCATGAGAGTGGTGGGGATAAAAGGAGCGGCGATCCAAGGCCCGAGACCAGAGCGAGTGTGGGACCAGCGAGACCGGCGGGGATAAAAGGAGCGGTGACCCGAAGCCCGAGACCAGAGCGAGTGTGGGACCAGCGAGAGTGGCGGGGATAACAGGAGCGGCGACCCGAGGCCCGAGACGAAAGCGAGTGTGGGACCATGAGAGCGGCGGGGATAAAAGGAGCGGCGACACGAGGCCTGAGACCAGAGCGAGTGTGGGACCAGTGAGAGTGGCGGGGATAAAAGGTGCGGCGACCCGAGGCCCGAGACCAGAGCGACTGTGGGACCATGAGAGCGGCGGGGATAAAAGAAGCGGCGACCCGAGGCCCAAGACCAGAGCGAGTGTGGGACCAGCGAGAGCGGCGGGGATAAAAGGAGCGGCGACCCGAGGCCCGAGACGAGAGCAAGTGTGGGACCAGCGAGAGCGGCGGGGATAAAAGGAGCGGTGAACCGAGGCCCGAGACCAGAGCGAGTGTGGGAGCAGCGAGAGCGGCGGGGATAAAAGGAGCGGCGACCCGAGGCCCGCGACCAGAGCGAGTGTGGGACCATGAGAGTGGTGGGGATAAAAGGAGCGGCGACCCGAGGCCCGAGACCAGAGCGAGTGTGGTACCAGCGACACCGGCGGGGATAAAAGGAGCGGCGACCCGAGGCCGGAGACCAGAGCGAGTGTGGGACCAGGGAGAGCGGCGGCGATAACAGGAGCGGCGACCCGAGGCCCGAGACCCGAGCGAGTGTGGGACCATGAGAGTGGAGGGGATAAAAGGAGCGGCGACCCGAGGCCCGAGACCAGAGCGAATGTGGGACCAGCGAGACCGGCGGGCATAAAAAGAGCAGCGACCCGAGGCCCGAGACCAGAGCGAGTGTGGGACCAGCCAGAGCGGAGGGGATAACAGGAGCGGCGACCCGAGGCCCGAGACCAGAGCCAGTGTGGGACCAGCGAGAGCGGCGGGGATAAAAGTAGCGGCGACCCGAGGCCTGAGACCAGAGCGAGTGTGGGATCAGCGAGAGTGGCGGGGATAAAAGGAGCGGCGACCCGAGGCCCGAGACCAGAGCGAGTGTGGGACCAGCGAGAGCGGCGGGGATAAAAGGAGCGGCGACCCGAGGCCCGAGACCAGAGCGATTGTGGGACCATGAGAGCGGCGGGGATTAAAGGAGCGGCGACCCGAGGCCCGAGACCAGAGCGAGTGTGGGACCAGCGAGAGCGGCGGGGATAACAGGAGCGGCGACCCGAGGCCCGAGACCAGAGCCAGTGTGGGACCAGCGAGAGCGGCGGGGATAAAAGTAGCGGCGACCCGAGGCCTGAGACCAGAGCGAGTGTGGGATCAGCGAGAGTGGCGGGGATAAAAGGAGCGGCGACCCGAGGCCCGAGACCAGAGCGAGTGTGGGACCAGCGAGTGCGGCGGGGATAAAAGGAGCGGCGACCCGAGGCCCGAGACCAGAGCGATTGTGGGACCATGAGAGCGGCGGGGATTAAAGGAGCGGCGACCCGAGGCCCGAGACCAGAGCGAGTGTGGGACCAGCGAGAGCGGCGGGGATAAAAGGAACGGCGACCCGAGACCCGAGACCAGAGCGAGTGTGGGACCATGAGAGCGGCGGGGATAAAAGGAGCGGCGACCCAAGGCCCGAGACCAGAGCGAGTGTGGGACCAGCGAGAGCGGCGGGGGTAACAGGAGCGGCGACCCGAGTCCCGAGACCAGGGCGAGTGTGGGACCAGCGAGAACGGCGGCGATAAATGGAGCGGCGACCCGAGGCCCGAGACCAGAGCGAGTGAGGGACCAGCGAGAGCGGCGGGGATAAATGGAGCGGCGACCCGAGGCCCGAAACCAGAGCAAGTGTGGGACCAGCGAGAGCGGCGGGGATAAAAGGAGCGGCGAACCGAGGCCCGAGACCAGAGCGAATGTGGGACCAGCGAGAGCGGCGTGGATAAAAGGTGCGGCGACCCAAGGCCCGAGACCAGGGCGAGTTTGGGACAATGAGTGTGGTGCGGATAAATGGAGCGGCGATCCGAGGCCCGAGACCAGAGCGAGTGTGGGACCAGTGAGACCGGCGGGGATAAAAGGAGCGGCGACCCGAGGCCCGAGACCAGAGCGAGTGTGGGTCCATGAGAGTGGCGGGGATTAAAGAAACGGAGACCTGAGGCCCGAGACGAGAGCGAGATCGGGACCATGAGAGCGGCGGGGATAAAAGAAGCGGCGACCCGAGGCCCGAGAACAGAGCGAGTGTGGGACCATGAGAGTGGCGGGGATAAAAGGTGCGGCGACCCGAGGCCCGAGACCAGAGCGAGTCTGGGACCAGCAAGAGTGGCCGGGATAAAAGGAGCGGCGACCCGAGGCCCGAGACCAGAGCGAGTGTGGGACCAGCGAGAGCGGCGGGGATAAAAGGAGCGGCGACCCGAGGCCCGAGACCAGAGCGAGTGCGGGACCAGCGAGAGCGGCGGGGATAAAAGGAGCGGCGACCCGAGGCCCGAGACCAGAGCGAGTGTGGGACCAGTGAGAGCGACGGGGATAAAAGGAGCGGCGACCCGAGGCCCGAGACCAGAGCGAGATCGGGACCAGCGACAGCGGCGGGGATAAAAGGAGCGGCGACCCGAGGCCCGAGACCTGAGCGAGTGGGGGACCAGCGAGAGCGGCGGGGATAAAAGGAGCGGCGACCCGAGGCCCGAGACCAGAGCGAGTGGGGGACCAGCGAGTGCGGCGGGGATAAAAGGAGCGGCGACCCGAGACCTGAGCGAGTGTGGGACCATGAGAGTGGCGGGGATAAAAGGAGCAGCGACCCGAGGCCCGAGACCAGAGCGAGTGAGGGACCAGCAAGAGCGGCGGGGATAAAAGGAGCGGCGACCCAAGGCCCGAGACCAGAGCGAGATCGGGACCATGAGAGTGGCGGGGATAAAAGGAGCGGCGACCCGAGGCCCGAGACCAGAGCGAGTGTGGGACGAGCGAGAGTGGCGGGAACAAAAGGAGCGGCAACCCGAGGCCCGAGACCAGAGCGAGTGTGGGACCATGAGAGCGGCGGGGATAAAAGGAGCGGCGACCCGAGGCCTGAGACCAGAGCGAGTGTGGGACCATGAGAGCGGCGGCGATAAAAGGATCTGCGACCCGAGGCCCCAGACCAGAGCGAGTGTGGGACCAGCGAGAGCGGCGGGGATAACAGGAGCGGCGACCCGAGGCCCGAGACCAGAGCGAGTGTGGCACCAGCGAGAGCGGCGGGGATAAGAGGAGCGGCGACCCGAGGCCCGAGACCAGAGCGAGTGTGGGACCAGCGAGAGCGGCGGGGATAAACGGAGCGGCGACCCGAGGCCCGAGACCAAAGCGAGTGTGGGACCAGCGAGAGCGGCGGGGATAAAAGGAGCGGCGACCCGAGGCCCGAAACCAGAGCGAGATTGGGACCAGCGAGAGAGGCGGGGATAAAAGGAGCGGCGACCCGAGGCCCGAGATCAGAGCGAGTGTGGGACCTGCGAGAGCGGCGGGGATAAAAGGAGCGGCGACCCGAGGCCCGAGACCAGAGCGAGTGTGGGACCAGCGAGAGCGGCGGGGATAATAGGAGCGGCGACCCGACGCCCGAGACCAGAGCGAGTGTGGTACCAGCGAGAGCGGCGGGGATAAAAGGAGCGGCGACCCGAGGCCCGAGACCAAAGCAAGTGTGGGACCAGTGAGAGTGGCGGGGATAAAAGGAGCGGCGACCCGAGGCCCGAGACCAGAGCGAGTGTGGGACCAGCGAGAGCGGCGGGGATAAAATGAGCGGCGACCCGATGCCCGAAACCAGAGCGAGTGTGGGACCAGCGAAAGAGGCGGGGATAAAAGGAGCGGCGACCCGAGGCCCGAGACCAGAGCGAGTGTGGGACCAGCGAGAGCGGCGGGGATAAAAGGAGCGGCGACCCGAGGCCCGAGTCCAGAGCGAGTGTGGGACCAGCGAGAGCGGCGGGGATAAAAGGAGCAGCGACCCGAGGCCCGAGACCAGAGCGAGTGTGGGACCATGTGAGCGGCGGGGATAAAAGGAGCGGCGACCCGAGGCCCGAGACCAAAGCGAGTGTGGGACCAGCGAGAGCGGCGGGGATAAAAGGAGCGGTGACCCGAGGCCCGAGACCAGAGCGAGTGTGGGACCATGTGAGCGGCGGGGATAAAAGGAGCGGCGACCCGAGGCCCGAGACCAGAGCGAGTGTGAGACCAGCGAGCGTGGCGAGGATAAAAGGAGCGGCGACCCGAGGCCCGAGACCAGAGTGAGTGTGGGACCAGCGAGCGTGGCGGGGATAAAAGGAGCGGCGACCCGAGGCCCGAGACCAGAGCGAGTGTGGGACCAGCGAGAGTGGCGGGGATAAAAGGAGCGGCGACCCGAGGCCAGAGACCAGAGTGAGTGTGGGACCAGCGAGACAGGCGGCGATAAAAGGAGCGGCGACCCGAGGCCCGAGACCAGAGCGAGTGTGGGACCATGTGAGCGGCGGGGATAAAAGGAGCGGCGAGCCGAGGCCCGAGCCCAGAGCGAGTGTGGGACCAGCGAGAGCGGCGGGGATAAAAGGAGCGGGGACCCGAGGCCCGAGACCAGAGCGAGATCGGGACCAGTGAGAGTGGCGGGGATAAAAGGAGCGGCGACCCGAGGCCCGAGACCAGAGCGAGTGTGGGACCAGCGAGAGCGGCGGGGATAAAAGGAGCGGCGACCCGAGGCCCAAGACCAGAGCGAGTGTGGGACCATGAGAGTGACGGTGATAAAAGGAGCGGCGACCCGAGGCCCGAGCCCAGAGCGAGTGTGGGACCAGCGAGAGCGACGGGGATATATGGAGCTGCGACCCGAGGCCCGAGACTAGAGCAAGTGTGGGACCAGCGAGAGCGGCGGGGATAAAAGGAGCGGCGACCCGAGGCCCGAGACCAGAGCGAGGGTGGGACCAGCGAGAATGGCGGGGATAAAAGGAGCGGCGACCCGAGGCCCGAGACCAGAGCGAGTGTGGGACCAGCGACAGTGGCGGGGATAAAAGGTGCGGCAACCCGAGGCCCGAGACCAAAGCGAGAGCGGGACCATGAGAGCGGCGGGGATAAAAGGAGCGGCGACCCGAGGCCCGAGACCAGAGCGAGAGTGGGACCAGCGAGAATGGCGGGGATAAAAGGAGCGGCGACCCGAGGCCCGAGACCAGAGCGAGTGTGGGACCAGCGACAGTGGCGGGGATAAAAGGAGCGGCGACCCGAGGCCCGAGCCCAGAGCGAGTGTGGGACCAGCGAGAGCAGCGGGGATAAAAGGAGCGGGGACCCGAGGCCCGAGACCAGAGCGAGATCGGGACCAGCGAGAGTGGCGGGGATAAAAGGAGCGGCGACCCGAGGCCCGAGACCAGAGCGAGTGTGGGACCAGCGAGAGCGGCGGGGATAAAAGGAGCGGCGACCCGAGGCCCAAGACCAGAGCGAGTGTGGGACCATGAGAGTGACGGTGATAAAAGGAGCGGCGACCCGAGGCCCGAGCCCAGAGCGAGTGTGGGACCAGCGAGAGCGACGGGGATATATGGAGCTGCGACCCGAGGCCCGAGACTAGAGCAAGTGTGGGACCAGCGAGAGCGGCGGGGATAAAAGGAGCGGCGACCCGAGGCCCGAGACCAGAGCGAGAGTGGGACCAGCGAGAATGGCGGGGATAAAAGGAGCGGCGACCCGAGGCCCGAGACCAGAGCGAGTGTGGGACCAGCGACAGTGGTGGGGATAAAAGGTGCGGCGACCCGAGGCCCGAGACCAAAGCGAGAGCGGGACCATGAGAGCGGCGGGGAGAAAAGGAGCGGCGACCCGAGGCCCGAGACCAGAGCGAGCGTGGGACCATGAGAGCGGCGGGGATAAAAGGAGCAGCGACCCAAGGCCCGAGACGAGAGCGAGCGTGGGACCAGCGAGATCGGCGCGGATAAAAGGAGCATCGACCCGAGGCCCGACACCAGAGCGAGCGTGGGACCAGCGAGAGTGGCCGGGATAAAAGTAGCGGCGACCCGAGGCCCGACACCAGAGCGAGTGTGGGATCAGCGGGAGCGGCGGGGAAAAAAGGAGCGGCGACCCGAGGCCCGAGACCAGAGCGAGTGTGGGACCAGCGAGAGCGGCGGGGATAAAAGGAGCGGCGACCCGAGGCCCGAGACCAGAGCGAGTGTGGGACCAGCGAGAGTGGTGGGGATAAAAGGAGCGGCGACCCGAGGCCCGAGACAAGAACGAGTGTGGGACCAGCGAGAGCGGCGGGGATAAAAGGAGCGGCGACCTGAGGCCCGAGACCAGAGCGAGTGTGGGACCAGCGAGAGTGGCGGTGATAAAAGGAGCGGCGACCCGAGGCCCGAGACCAGAGCGAGTGTGGGACCAGCGAAAGCGGTGGGGATAAAAGGAGCGGCGACCCGAAGCCCGAGACCAGAGTGAGTGTGGGATCAGCGAGAGTGGCGGGGAAAAAAGTAGCTGCGACCCAGGCCCGAGACCAGAGCGAGTGTGGGACCATGAGAGCGGCGGGTATAAAAGGAGCGGCGACCCGAGGCCTGAGACCACAGCGAGTGTGGGACCAGCGAGAGCGGCGGGGATAAAAGGAGTGGCGAGCAGAGGCCCGAGACCAGAGCGACTGTGGGACCAGCGAGAGCGGCGGGGATAAAAGGAGCGGCGACCCGAGGCCCGAGACCAGAGCGAGTGTGGGACCAGCGAGAGCGGCGGGGATAAAAGGAGCGGGGACCCGAGGACCGAGACCAGAGCGAGATCGGGACCAGCGAGAGTGGCGGGGATAAAAGGAGCGGCGACCCGAGGCCCGAGACCAGAGCGAGTGTGGGACCAGCGAGAGCGGCGGGGATAAAAGGAGCGGCGACCCGAGGCCCAAGACCAGAGCGAGTGTGGGACCATGAGAGTGACGGTGATAAAAGGAGCGGCGACCCGAGGCCCGAGCCCAGAGCGAGTGTGGGACCAGCGAGAGCGACGGGGATAAAAGGAGCGGCGACCCGAGGCCCGAGACCAGAGCGAGTGTGGGACCATGAGAGTGGTGGGGATAAAAGGAGCGGCGACCCGAGGCCCGAGACAAGAACGAGTGTGGGACCAGCGAGAGCGGCGGGGATAAAAGGAGCGGCGACCTGAGGCCCGAGACCGGAGCGAGTGTGGGACCAGCGAGAGCGGCGGGGATAAAAGGAGCGACGACCCGAGGCCCGAGACCAGAGCGAGTGTGGGACCAGCGAGAGCAGCGGGGATAAAAGGAGCGGCGACCCGAGGCCCGAGACCAGAGCGAGTGTGGGACCATGAGAGTGGTGGGGATAAAAGGAGCGGCGACCCGAGGCCCGAGACAAGAACGAGTGTGGGACCAGCGAGAGCGGCGGGGATAACAGGAGCGGCGACCCGAGGCCCGAAACCAGAGCGAGTGTGGGACCAGTGAGAGCGGTGGCGATAAATGGAGCGGCGACCTGAGGCCCGAGACCAAAGTGAGTGTGGGACCAGCGAGAGCAGCGGGGATAAAAGGAGCGGCGACCCGAGGCCCGAGGCCAGAGCGAGTGTGGGACCAGCGAGAGCGGCGGGGACAAAGGAGCGGCGACCCGAGGCCCGAGACCAGAGCGAGTGTGGGACCAGCGAGAGCGGCGGGGATAAAAGAAGCGGCGACCCGAGGCCCGAGAGCAGAGCGAGTGTGGGACCATGAGAGTGGCGGTGATAAAAGGAGCGGCGACCCGAGACCCGAGACCAGACCGAGTGTGGGACCAGCGAGAGCGGCGGGGATAAAAGGAGCGGCGACCCGAGGCCCGAGACCAGAGCGAGAGTGGGACCAGCGAGAGTGGCGGGGATAAAAGGAGCAGCGACCCAAGGCCCGAGACCAGAGCGAGTGTGGGACCAATGAGAGCGGCGGGGATAAAAGGAGCGGCGAACCGAAGCCCGAGGCCAGAGCGAGTGTGGTACCAGCGAGAGTGGCGTGGATAAAAGGAGCGGCGACCCGAGGCCCGAGACAAGAGCGAGTGTGGGACCAGCGAGACCGGCGGGGATAAAAGGAGCGGCGACCCGAGGCCCGAGACCAGAGCGAGTGTGGGACCAGCGAGAGTGGCGGGGATAACAGAAGCGGCGACCCGAGGCCCGAGACCGGAGCGAGTGTGGGACCAGCGAGAGCGGCGGGGATAAAAGGAGCGGCGACCCGAGGCCCGAGACCAAAGCGAGTGTGGGACCAGCGAGAGCGGCGGGGATAAAAGGAGCGGCGACCCGAGGCCCGAGACCAGAGCGAGTGTGGGATCAGCGAGAGCGGCGGGGATAAAAGGAGCGGCGACCCGAGGCCCGAGACCAGAGCGAGTGTGGGACCAGCGAGAGCGGCGGGGATAAAAGGAGCGGGGACCCGAGGCCCGAGACCAGAGCGAGATCGGGATCAGCGAGAGTGGCGGGAATAAAAGAAGCGGCGACCCGAGGCCCGAGACCAGAGCGAGTGTGGGACTAGCGAGAGCGGCGGGGATAAAAGGAGCGGCGACCCGAGGCCCAAGACCAGAGCGAGTGTGGGACCATGAGAGTGACGGTGATAAAAGGAGCGGCGACCCGAGGCCCGAGCCCAGAGCGAGTGTGGGACCAGCGAGAGCGACGGGGATATATGGAGCTGCGACCCGAGGCCCAAGACTAGAGCAAGTGTGGGACCAGCGAGAGCGGCGGGGATAAAAGGAGCGGCGACCCGAGGCCCGAGACCAGAGCGAGAGTGGGACCAGCGAGAATGGCGGGGATAAAAGGAGCGGCGACCCGAGGCCCGAGACCAGAGCGAGTGTGGGACCAGCGACAGTGGCGGGGATAAAAGGTGCGGCGACTAGAGGACCGAGACCAAAGCGAGAGCGGGACCATGAGAGCGGCGGGGATAAAAGGAGCGGCGACCCGAGGCCCGAGACCAGAGCGAGCGTGGGACCATGAGAGCGGCGGGGATAAAAGGAGCAGCAACCCAAGGCCCGAGACGAGAGCGAGCGTGGGACCAGCGAGAGCGGTGCGGATAAAAGGAGCGTCGACCCGAGGCCCGAGACCAGAGCGAGCGTGGGACCAGCGAGAGTGGCCGGGATAAAAGTAGCGGCGACCCGAGGCCCGACACCAGAGCGAGTGTGGGACCAGCGGGAGCGGCGGGGATAAAAGGAGCGGCGAACCGAGGCCCGAGACCAGAGCGAGTGGGGGACCAGCGAGAGCGGCGGGGATAAAAGGAGCGGCGACCCGAGGCCCGAGACCAGAGCGAGTGTGGGACCAGCGAGAGCTGCGGGGATAAAAGGAGCGGCGACCCGAGGCCCGAGACCAGAGCGAGTGTGGGACCAGCGAGAGCGGCGGGGATAAAAGGAGCGGCGACCCGAGACCCGAGACCAGAGCGAGTGTGGGACCAGCGAGAGCGGCGGGGATAAAAGGAGCGACGACCCGAGGCCCGAGACCAGAGCGAGTGTGGGACCAGCGAGTGCGGCGGGGATAAAAGGAGCGGCGACCCAAGGCCCGAGACCAGAGCGAGTGTGGGACCATGAGAGTGGTGGGGATAAAAGGAGCGGCGACCCGAGGCCCGAGACAAGAACGAGTGTGGGACCAGCGAGAGCAGCGGGGATAAAAGGAGCGGCGACCTGAGGCCCGAGACCAGAGCGAGTGTGGGACCAGCGAGAGCGGCGGGGATAAAAGGAGCGACGACCTGAGGCCCGAGACCAGAGCGAGTGTGGGACCAGCGAGAGCAGCGGGGATAAAAGGAGCGGCGACCCGAGGCCCGAGACCAGAGCGAGTGTGGGACCATGAGAGTGGTAGGGATAAAAGGAGCGACGACCCGAGGCCCGAGACCAGAGCGAGTGTGGGACCAGCGAGAGCGGCGGGGATAAAAGGAGCGGCGACCCGAGGCCCGAGACCAGAGCGAGTGTGGGACCATGAGAGTGGTGGGAATAAAAGGAGCGGCGACCCGAGGCCCGAGACAAGAACGAGTGTGGGACCAGCGAGAGCGGCGGGGATAAAAGGAGCGGCGACCCGAGGCCCGAGACCAGAGCGAGTGTGGGACCAGCGAGAGCGGCGGGGATAAAAGGAGCGGGGACCCGAGGCCCGAGACCAGAGCGAGATCGGGACCAGCGAGAGTGGCGGGAATAAAAGGAGGGCGACCCGAGGCCCGAGACCAGAGCGAGTGTGGGACCAGCGAGAGCGGCGGGGATAAAAGGAGCGGCGACCCGAGGCCCAAGACCAGAGCGAGTGTGGGACCATGAGAGTGACGGTGATAAAAGGAGCGGCGACCCGAGGCCCGAGCCCAGAGCGAGTGTGGGACCAGCGAGAGCGACGGGGATATATGGAGTTGCGACCCGAGGCCCGAGACGAGAGCAAGTGTGGGACCAGCGAGAGCGGCGGGGATAAAAGGAGCGGCGACCCGAGGCCCGAGACCAGAGCGAGAGTGGGACCAGCGAGAATGGCGGGGATAAAAGGAGCGGCGACCCGAGGCCCGAGACCAGAGCGAGTGTGGGACCATGAGAGTGGTGGGGATAAAAGGAGCGGCGACCCGAGGCCCGAGACAAGAACGAGTGTGGGACCAGCGAGAGCGGCGGGGATAACAGCAGCGGCGACCCGAGGCCCGAGACCATAGCGAGTGTGGGACCAGTGAGAGCGGTGGCGATAAATGGAGCGGCGACCCGAGGCCCGAGACCAAAGCGAGTGTGGGACCAGCGAGAGTGGCGGGGATAAAAGGAGCGGCGACCCAAGGCCCGAGACCAGAGCGAGTGTGGGGCCAGCGAGAGCAGCGGGGATAAAAGGAGCGGCGACCCGAGACCCGAGGCCAGAGCGAGTGTGGGACCAGCGAGAGCGGCGGGTACAAAAAGAGCGGCGACCCGAGGCCCGAGACCAGAGCGAGTGTGGGACCAGCGAGAGCGGCGGGGATAAAAGAAGCGGCGACCCGAGGTCCGAGAGCAGAGCGAGTGTGGGACCATGAGAGTGGCGGTGATAAAAGGAGCGGCGACCCGAGGCCCGAGACCAGACCGAGTGTGGGACCAGCGAGAGCGGCGGTGATAAAAGGAGCAGCGACCCGAGGCCCGAGACCAGAGCGAGTGTGGGAGCAATGAGAGCAACGGGGATAAAAGGAGCGGCGACCCGAGGCCCGAGGCCAGAGCGAGTGTGGTACCAGCGAGAGTGGCGTGGATAAAAGGAGCGGCGACCCGAGGCCTGAGACCAGAGCGAGTGTGGGACCAGCGAGAGTGGCGGGGATAACAGAAGCGGCGACCCGAGGCCCGAGACCAGAGCGAGTGTGGGACCAGCGAGTGCGGCGGGGATAAAAGGAGCGGCGACCCGAGGCCCGAGACCAAAGCGAGTGTGGGACCAGCGAGAGCGGCGGGGATAAAAGGAGCGGCGACCCGAGGCCCGAGACCAGAGCGAGTGTGGGACCAGCGAGAGCGGCGGGGAAAAAAGGAGCGGCGACCCGAGGCCCAAGACCAGGGCGAGTGTGGGACCATGAGAGTGGCGGGGATAAAAGAAACGGCGACCCGAGGCCCGAGACCAGAGCGAGTGTGGGACCATGAGAGCGGCGGGGATAAAAGGAGCGGCGACCCGAGGCCTGAGACCAGAGCGAGTGTGGGTCCAGTGAGACCGAAGGGGATAAAAGGAGCGGCGACCCAAGGCCCGAGACCAGAGCGAGTGTGGGACCAGCGAGAGCGGTGGGGATAAAAGGAGCGGCGACCCGAGGCCCGAGACCAGAGCGAGTGTGGGACCAGCGAGTGCGGCATGGATAAAAGGAGCGGCGACCCGAGGCCCGAGACCAGAGCGAGTGTGGGACCAGCGAGAGCGGCGTGGATAAAAGGAGCGGCGAACCGAAGCCCGAGACCAGAGCGAGAGTGGGACCAGGAGAGTGGTGGGGATAAAAGGAGCGGCGATCCGATCCCGAGACCAGAGCGAGTGTGGGACCAGCGAGACCGGCGGGGATAAAAGGAGCGGCGACCCGAGGCCCGAGACCAGAGCGAGTGTGGGACCAGCGAGAGTGGCGGGGATAACAGGAGCGGCGACCCGAGGCCCGAGACCAGAGCGAGTGTGGGACCAGCGAGAGCGGCGGGGGTAAAAGGAGCGGCGACCCGAGGCCCGAGACCAAAGTGAGTGTGGGACCAGCGAGAGCGGCGGGGATAAAAGGAGCGGCGACCCGAGGCCCGAGACCAGAATGACTGTGGGACCAGCGAGAGCGGCGGGGATAAAAGGAGCGGCGTCCCGAGGCCCGAAACCAGAGCGAGTGTGGGACCAGCGAGAGAGGCGGGGATAAAAGGAGCGGCGACCCGAGGCCCGGGACCAGAGCGAGTGTGGGACCAGCGAGTGCGGCGGGGATAAAAGGAGCGGCGACCCGAGGCCCGAGACCAGAGCGAGTGTGGGACCATGAGAGTGGTGGGGATAAAAGGAGCGGCGATCCGAGTCCCGAGACCAGAGCGAGTGTGGGACCAGCGAGACCGGCGGGGATAAAAGGAGCGGCGACCCGAGGCCCGAAAGCAGAGCGAGTGTGGGACCAGCGAGAGCGGCGGGGATAACAGGAGCGGCGACCCGAGGCCCGAGACCAGAGCAAGTGTGGGACCAGCGAGAGCGGCGGGGATAAAAGGAGCGGCGACCCGAGGCCCGAGACCAGAATGAGTGTGGGACCAGCGAGAGAGGCGGGGATAAAAGGAGCGGCGACCCGAGGCCCGAGACCAGAGCGAGTGTGGGACCAGCGAGAGCGGCGGGGATAAAAGGAGCGGCGACCCGAGGACCAAGACCAGAGCGAGTGTGGGACCAGCGAGAGCGGCGGGGATTAAAGGAGCGGCGACCTGAGGCCCAAGACCAGAGCGAGTGTGGGACCAGCGAGAGCGGCGGGGATAAAAGGAGCGGCGACCCGAGGCCCGAGACCAGAGCGAGTGTGGGACCAGCGAGAGCGGCGGGGATAAAAGGAGCGGCGACCCGAGGCCCGAGACCAGAGCGAGTGTGGGACCAGCGAGAGCGGCGGGGATAAAAGGAGCGACGACCCGAGGCCCGAGACCAGAGCGAGTGTGGGACCAGCGAGAGCGGCGGGTATAAAAGGAGCGGCGACCCGAGGCCCGAGACCAGAGCGAGTGTGGGACCAGCGAGAGCGGCGGGGATAACAGGAGCAGCGACCCGAGGCCCGAGACCAGAGCGAGTGTGGGACCAGTGAGAGCGGTGGAGATAAATGGAGCGGCGGCCCGAGGCCCGAGACCAAAGCGAGTGTGGGACCAGCAAGAGTGGCGGGGATAACATGAGCGGCGACCCGAGGCCCGAGACCAGAGCGAGTGTGGGACCAGCGAGAGCGGCGGGGATAAAAGGAGCGGCGACCCGAGGCCCGAGACCAGAATGACTGTGGGACCAGCGAGAGCGGCGGGGATAAAAGGAGCGGCGTCCCGAGGCACGAAACCAGAGCGAGTGTGGGACCAGCGAGAGAGGCGGGGATAAAAGGAGCGGCGACCCGAGGCCCGAGACCAGAGCGAGTGTGGGACCAGCGAGTGCGGCGGGGATAAAAGGAGCGGCGACCCGAGGCCCGAGACCAGAGCGAGTGTGGGACCATGAGAGTGGTGGGGATAAAAGGAGCGGCGATCCGAGTCCCGAGACCAGAGCGAGTGTGGGACCAGCGAGACCGGCGGGGATAAAAGGAGCGGCGACCCGAGGCCCGAAAGCAGAGCGAGTGTGGGACCAGCGAGAGCGGCGGGGATAACAGGAGCGGCGACCCGAGGCCCGAGACCAGAGCAAGTGTGGGACCAGCGAGAGCGGCGGGGATAAAAGGAGCGGCGACCCGAGGCCCGAGACCAGAATGAGTGTGGGACCAGCGAGAGAGGCGGGGATAAAAGGAGCGGCGACCCGAGGCCCGAGACCAGAGCGAGTGTGGGACCAGCGAGAGCGGCGGGGATAAAAGGAGCGGCGACCCGAGGACCAAGACCAGAGCGAGTGTGGGACCAGCAAGAGCGGCGGGGATAAAAGGAGCGGCGACCTGAGGCCCAAGACCAGAGCGAGTGTGGGACCAGCGAGAGCGGCGGGGATAAAAGGAGCGGCGACCCGAGGCCCGAGACCAAAGCGAGTGTGGGACCAGTGAGAGCGGCGGGGATAAAAGGAGCGGCGACCCGAGTCCCGAGACCAGAGCGTGTGTGGGACCAGCGAGAGCGGCGGGGATAAAAGGAGCGGCGACCCGAGGCCCGAAACCAGAGCGAGTATGGGACCAGCGAGAGAGGCGGGGATAAAAGGAGCGGCGACCCGAGGCCCGAGACCAGAGCGAGTGTGGGACCAGCGAGAGCGGCGGGGATAAAAGGAGCGGCGACCCAAGGCCGGAGACCAGAGCGAGGGTGGGACCAGCGAGAGCGGCGGGGATAAAAGGAGTGGCGACCCGAGGCCCGAGACCACAGCGAGTGTGGGACCATGAGACCGACGGGGATAAAAGGAGCGGTGACCCAAGGCCCGAGACCAGAGCGAGTGTGGGACCAGCGAGAACGGCGGGGATAAAAGGAGCGGCGACCCAAGGCCCGAGACCAGAGCGAGTGTGGGACCAGCGAGTGCGGCGGGGAAGAAAGGAGCGGCGACCCGAGGCCCGAGACCAGAGCGAGTGTGGGACCAACGAGAGCGGCGTGGATAAAAGGAGCGGCGACCCGAGGCCCGAGACCAGAGCGAGTGTGGGACCATGAGAGTGGTGGGGATAAAAGGAGCGGCGATCCGAGGCCCGAGACCAGAGCGAGTGTGGGACCAGCGAGAGAGGCGGGGATAAAAGGAGCAGCGTCCCGAGGCCCGAGACCAGAGCGAGTGTGGGACCAGCGAGAGCGGCGGGGATAAAAGGAGCGGCGACCCGAGGCCCGAGAGCAGAGCGAGTGTGGGACCAGCGAGAGCGGCGGGGATAAAAGGAGCGACGACCCGAGGCCCGAGACCAGAGCGAGTGTGGGACCAGCGAGAGCGGCGGGTATAAAAGGAGCGGCGACCCGAGGCCCGAGACCAGAGCGAGTGTGGGACCAGCGAGAGCGGCGGGGATAACAGGAGCGGCGACCCGAGGCCCGAGACCAGAGCGAGTGTGGGACCAGTGAGAGCGGTGGAGATAAATGGAGCGGCGGCCCGAGGCCCGAGACCAAAGCGAGTGTGGGACCAGCGAGAGTGGCGGGGATAAATGGAGCGGCGACCCGAGGCCCGAGACCAGAGCGAGTGTGGGACCAGCGAGAGCGGCGGGGATAAAAGGAGCGGCGACCCGAGGCCCGAGACCAGAGCGAGTGTGGGACCAGCGAGAGCGGCGGGGATAAAAGGAGCGGCGACCCGAGGCCCGAGACCAGAGCGAATGTGGGACCAGCGAGAGCGGCGGGGATAAAAGGAGCGGCGACCCGGTGCCCGAGACCAGAGCGAGTGTGGGACCAGCGAGAGCGGCAGGGATAAAAGGAGCGACGAAACGAGGCCCGAGACCAGAGCGAGTGTGGGACCAGCGAGAGCGGCGGGGATAAAAGGAGCGGCGACCCGAGGCCCGAGACCAGAGCGAGTGTGGGACCATGAGAGTGGTGGGGATAAAAGGAGCGGCGACCCGAGGCCCGAGACCAGACCGAGTGTGGGACCAGCGAGAGCGGCGGGGATAAAAGGAGCGGCGACCCGAGGCCCAAGACCAGAGCGAGTGCGGGACCAGCGAGAGCGGCCGGGATAAAAGGTGCGGCGACCAGAGGCCCGAGACCAGAGCGAGAGTGGGACCAGCGAGAGGGGCGGGGATAAAAGGAGCGGCGACCCGAGGACCAAAACCAGAGCGAGTGTGGGACCAGCGAGAGCGGCGGGGATAAAAGGAGCGGCGACCCGAGGCCCGAGAACAAAGCGAGTGTGGGACCAGTGAGAGCGGCGGGGATAAAAGGAGCGGCGACCCGAGTCCCGAGACCAGAGCGAGTGTGGGACCAGCGAGAGCGGCGGGGATAAAAGGAGCGGCGACCCGAGGCCCGAAACCAGTGCGAGTATGGGACCAGCGAGAGAGGCGGGGATAAAAGGAGCGGCGACCCGAGGCCCGAGACCAGAGCGAGTGTGGGACCAGCGAGGGCGGCGGGGATAAAAGGAGCGGCGACCCAAGGCCGGAGACCAGAGCGAGGGTGGGACCAGCGAGAGCGGCGGGGATAAAAGGAGTGGCGACCCGAGGCCCGAGACCACAGCGAGTGTGGGACCATGAGACCGACGGGGATAAAAGGAGCGGTGACCCAAGGC
Source organism: Somniosus microcephalus (assembly GCF_052327205.1). NCBI lineage: Eukaryota > Metazoa > Chordata > Chondrichthyes > Squaliformes > Somniosidae > Somniosus > Somniosus microcephalus. The sequence continues at coordinate 390,735,700 of NC_140987.1, read as the reverse complement.
CCGAGACCAGAGCGAGTGTGGGACAAGCGAGAACGGCGGGGATAAAAGGAGCGGCGACCCAAGGCCCGAGACCAGAGCGAGTGTGGGACCAGCGATTGCGGCGGGGAAGAAAGGAGCGGCGACCCGAGGCCCGAGACCAGAGCGAGTGTGGGACCAGCGAGAGCGGCGTGGATAAAAGGAGCGGCGACCCGAGGCCCGAGACCAGAGCGAGTGTGGGACCATGAGAGTGGTGGGGATAAAAGGAGCGGCGATCCGAGGCCCGAGACCAGAGCGAGTGTGGGACCAGCGAGAGAGGCGGGGATAAAAGGAGCGGCGACCCGAGGCCCGAGACCAGAGCGAGTGTGGGACCAGCGAGAGCGGCGGGGATAAAAGGAGCGGCGACCCGAGGCCCGAGACCAGAGCGAGTGTGGGACCAGCGAGAGCGGCGGGGATAAAAGGAGCGACGACCCGAGGCCCGAGACCAGAGCGAGTGTGGGACCAGCGAGAGCGGCGGGGATAACAGGAGCAGCGACCCGAGGCCCGAGACCAGAGCGAGTGTGGGACCAGTGAGAGCGGTGGAGATAAATGGAGCGGCGGCCCGAGGCCCGAGACCAAAGCGAGTGTGGGACCAGCGAGAGTGGCGGGGATAACATGAGCGGCGACCCGAGGCCCGAGACCAGAGCGAGTGTGGGACCAGCGAGAGCGGCGGGGGTAAAAGGAGCGGCGACCCGAGGCCCGAGACCAAAGTGAGTGTGGGACCAGCGAGAGCGGCGGGGATAAAAGGAGCGGCGACCCGAGGCCCGAGACCAGAATGACTGTGGGACCAGCGAGAGCGGCGGGGATAAAAGGAGCGGCGTCCCGAGGCCCGAAACCAGAGCGAGTGTGGGACCAGTGAGAGAGGCGGGGATAAAAGGAGCGGCGACCCGAGGCCCGAGACCAGAGCGAGAGTGGGACCAGCGAGTGCGGCGGGGATAAAAGGAGCGGCGACCCGAGGCCCGAGACCAGAGCGAGTGTGGGACCATGAGAGTGGTGGGGATAAAAGGAGCGGCGATCCGAGTCCCGAGACCAGAGCGAGTGTGGGACCAGCGAGACCGGCGGGGATAAAAGGAGCGGCGACCCGAGGCCCGAAAGCAGAGCGAGTGTGGGACCAGCGAGAGCGGCGGGGATAACAGGAGCGGCGACCCGAGGCCCGAGACCAGAGCAAGTGTGGGACCAGCGAGAGCGGCGGGGATAAAAGGAGCGGCGACCCGAGGCCCGAGACCAGAATGAGTGTGGGACCAGCGAGAGAGGCGGGGATAAAAGGAGCGGCGACCCGAGGCCCGAGACCAGAGCGAGTGTGGGACCAGCGAGAGCGGCGGGGATAAAAGGAGCGGCGACCCGAGGACCAAGACCAGAGCGAGTGTGGGACCAGCAAGAGCGGCGGGGATAAAAGGAGCGGCGACCTGAGGCCCAAGACCAGAGCGAGTGTGGGACCAGCGAGAGCGGCGGGGATAAAAGGAGCGGCGACCCGAGGCCCGAGACCAAAGTGAGTGTGGGACCAGTGAGAGCGGCGGGGATAAAAGGAGCGGCGACCCGAGTCCCGAGACCAGAGCGAGTGTGGGACCAGCGAGAGCGGCGGGGATAAAAGGAGCGGCGACCCGAGGCCCGAAACCAGAGCGAGTATGGGACCAGCGAGAGAGGCGGGGATAAAAGGAGCGGCGACCCGAGGCCCGAGACCAGAGCGAGTGTGGGACCAGCGAGAGCGGCGGGGATAAAAGGAGCGGCGACCCAAGGCCGGAGACCAGAGCGAGGGTGGGACCAGCGAGAGCGGCGGGGATAAAAGGAGTGGCGACCCGAGGCCCGAGACCACAGCGAGTGTGGGACCATGAGACCGACGGGGATAAAAGGAGCGGTGACCCAAGGCCCGAGACCAGAGCGAGTGTGGGACCAGCGAGAACGGCGGGGATAAAAGGAGCGGCGACCCAAGGCCCGAGAACAGAGCGAGTGTGGGACCAGCGAGTGCGGCGGGGAAGAAAGGAGCGGCGACCCGAGGCCCGAGACCAGAGCGAGTGTGGGACCAGCGAGAGCGGCGTGGATAAAAGGAGCGGCGACCCGAGGCCCGAGACCAGAGCGAGTGTGGGACCATGAGAGTGGTGGGGATAAAAGGAGCGGCGATCCGAGGCCCGAGACCAGAGCGAGTGTGGGACCAGCGAGAGAGGCGGGGATAAAAGGAGCAGCGTCCCGAGGCCCGAGACCAGAGCGAGTGTGGGACCAGCGAGAGCGGCGGGGATAAAAGGAGCGGCGACCCGAGGCCCGAGACCAGAGCGAGTGTGGGACCAGCGAGAGCGGCGGGGATAAAAGGAGCGACGACCCGAGGCCCGAGACCAGAGCGAGTGTGGGACCAGCGAGAGCGGCGGGTATAAAAGGAGCGGCGACCCGAGGCCCGAGACCAGAGCGAGTGTGGGACCAGCGAGAGCGGCGGGGATAACAGGAGCGGCGACCCGAGGCCCGAGACCAGAGCGAGTGTGGGACCAGTGAGAGCGGTGGAGATAAATGGAGCGGCGGCCCGAGGCCCGAGACCAAAGCGAGTGTGGGACCAGCGAGAGTGGCGGGGATAAATGGAGCGGCGACCCGAGGCCCGAGACCAGAGCGAGTGTGGGACCAGCGAGAGCGGCGGGGATAAAAGGAGCGGCGACCCGAGGCCCGAGACCAGAGCGAGTGTGGGACCAGCGAGAGCGGCGGGGATAAAAGGAGCGGCGACCCGAGGCCCGAGAACAAAGCGAGTGTGGGACCAGTGAGAGCGGCGGGGATAAAAGGAGCGGCGACCCGAGTCCCGAGACCAGAGCGAGTGTGGGACCAGCGAGAGCGGCGGGGATAAAAGGAGCGGCGACCCGAGGCCCGAAACCAGTGCGAGTATGGGACCAGCGAGAGAGGCGGGGATAAAAGGAGCGGCGACCCGAGGCCCGAGACCAGAGCGAGTGTGGGACCAGCGAGGGCGGCGGGGATAAAAGGAGCGGCGACCCAAGGCCGGAGACCAGAGCGAGGGTGGGACCAGCGAGAGCGGCGGGGATAAAAGGAGTGGCGACCCGAGGCCCGAGACCACAGCGAGTGTGGGACCATGAGACCGACGGGGATAAAAGGAGCGGTGACCCAAGGCCCGAGACCAGAGCGAGTGTTGGACCAGCGAGAACGGCGGGGATAAAAGGAGCGGCGACCCAAGGCCCGAGACCAGAGCGAGTGTGGGACCAGCGATTGCGGCGGGGAAGAAAGGAGCGGCGACCCGAGGCCCGAGACCAGAGCGAGTGTGGGACCAGCGAGAGCGGCGTGGATAAAAGGAGCGGCGACCCGAGGCCCGAGACCAGAGCGAGTGTGGGACCATGAGAGTGGTGGGGATAAAAGGAGCGGCGATCCGAGGCCCGAGACCAGAGCGAGTGTGGGACCAGCGAGAGAGGCGGGGATAAAAGGAGCGGCGACCCGAGGCCCGAGACCAGAGCGAGTGTGGGACCAGCGAGAGCGGCGGGGATAAAAGGAGCGGCGACCCGAGGCCCGAGACCAGAGCGAGTGTGGGACCAGCGAGAGCGGCGGGGATAAAAGGAGCGACGACCCGAGGCCCGAGACCAGAGCGAGTGTGGGACCAGCGAGAGCGGCGGGTATAAAAGGAGCGGCTACCCGAGGCCCGAGACCAGAGCGAGTGTGGGACCAGCGAGAGCGGCGGGGATAACAGGAGCAGCGACCCGAGGCCCGAGACCAGAGCGAGTGTGGGACCAGTGAGAGCGGTGGAGATAAATGGAGCGGCGGCCCGAGGCCCGAGACCAAAGCGAGTGTGGGACCAGCGAGAGTGGCGGGGATAACATGAGCGGCGACCCGAGGCCCGAGACCAGAGCGAGTGTGGGACCAGCGAGAGCGGCGGGGGTAAAAGGAGCGGCGACCCGAGGCCCGAGACCAAAGTGAGTGTGGGACCAGCGAGAGCGGCGGGGATAAAAGGAGCGGCGACCCGAGGCCCGAGACCAGAATGACTGTGGGACCAGCGAGAGCGGCGGGGATAAAAGGAGCGGCGTCCCGAGGCCCGAAACCAGAGCGAGTGTGGGACCAGTGAGAGAGGCGGGGATAAAAGGAGCGGCGACCCGAGGCCCGAGACCAGAGCGAGAGTGGGACCAGCGAGTGCGGCGGGGATAAAAGGAGCGGCGACCCGAGGCCCGAGACCAGAGCGAGTGTGGGACCATGAGAGTGGTGGGGATAAAAGGAGCGGCGATCCGAGTCCCGAGACCAGAGCGAGTGTGGGACCAGCGAGACCGGCGGGGATAAAAGGAGCGGCGACCCGAGGCCCGAAAGCAGAGCGAGTGTGGGACCAGCGAGAGCGGCGGGGATAACAGGAGCGGCGACCCGAGGCCCGAGACCAGAGCAAGTGTGGGACCAGCGAGAGCGGCGGGGATAAAAGGAGCGGCGACCCGAGGCCCGAGACCAGAATGAGTGTGGGACCAGCGAGAGAGGCGGGGATAAAAGGAGCGGCGACCCGAGGCCCGAGACCAGAGCGAGTGTGGGACCAGCGAGAGCGGCGGGGATAAAAGGAGCGGCGACCCGAGGACCAAGACCAGAGCGAGTGTGGGACCAGCAAGAGCGGCGGGGATAAAAGGAGCGGCGACCTGAGGCCCAAGACCAGAGCGAGTGTGGGACCAGCGAGAGCGGCGGGGATAAAAGGAGCGGCGACCCGAGGCCCGAGACCAAAGTGAGTGTGGGACCAGTGAGAGCGGCGGGGATAAAAGGAGCGGCGACCCGAGTCCCGAGACCAGAGCGAGTGTGGGACCAGCGAGAGCGGCGGGGATAAAAGGAGCGGCGACCCGAGGCCCGAAACCAGAGCGAGTATGGGACCAGCGAGAGAGGCGGGGATAAAAGGAGCGGCGACCCGAGGCCCGAGACCAGAGCGAGTGTGGGACCAGCGAGAGCGGCGGGGATAAAAGGAGCGGCGACCCAAGGCCGGAGACCAGAGCGAGGGTGGGACCAGCGAGAGCGGCGGGGATAAAAGGAGTGGCGACCCGAGGCCCGAGACCACAGCGAGTGTGGGACCATGAGACCGACGGGGATAAAAGGAGCGGTGACCCAAGGCCCGAGACCAGAGCGAGTGTGGGACCAGCGAGAACGGCGGGGATAAAAGGAGCGGCGACCCAAGGCCCGAGAACAGAGCGAGTGTGGGACCAGCGAGTGCGGCGGGGAAGAAAGGAGCGGCGACCCGAGGCCCGAGACCAGAGCGAGTGTGGGACCAGCGAGAGCGGCGTGGATAAAAGGAGCGGCGACCCGAGGCCCGAGACCAGAGCGAGTGTGGGACCATGAGAGTGGTGGGGATAAAAGGAGCGGCGATCCGAGGCCCGAGACCAGAGCGAGTGTGGGACCAGCGAGAGAGGCGGGGATAAAAGGAGCAGCGTCCCGAGGCCCGAGACCAGAGCGAGTGTGGGACCAGCGAGAGCGGCGGGGATAAAAGGAGCGGCGACCCGAGGCCCGAGACCAGAGCGAGTGTGGGACCAGCGAGAGCGGCGGGGATAAAAGGAGCGACGACCCGAGGCCCGAGACCAGAGCGAGTGTGGGACCAGCGAGAGCGGCGGGTATAAAAGGAGCGGCGACCCGAGGCCCGAGACCAGAGCGAGTGTGGGACCAGCGAGAGCGGCGGGGATAACAGGAGCGGCGACCCGAGGCCCGAGACCAGAGCGAGTGTGGGACCAGTGAGAGCGGTGGAGATAAATGGAGCGGCGGCCCGAGGCCCGAGACCAAAGCGAGTGTGGGACCAGCGAGAGTGGCGGGGATAAATGGAGCGGCGACCCGAGGCCCGAGACCAGAGCGAGTGTGGGACCAGCGAGAGCGGCGGGGATAAAAGGAGCGGCGACCCGAGGCCCGAGACCAGAGCGAGTGTGGGACCAGCGAGAGCGGCGGGGATAAAAGGAGCGGCGACCCGAGGCCCGAGACCAGAGCGAATGTGGGACCAGCGAGAGCGGCGGGGATAAAAGGAGCGGCGACCCGGTGCCCGAGACCAGAGCGAGTGTGGGACCAGCGAGAGCGGCAGGGATAAAAGGAGCGACGAAACGAGGCCCGAGACCAGAGCGAGTGTGGGACCAGCGAGAGCGGCGGGGATAAAAGGAGCGGCGACCCGAGGCCCGAGACCAGAGCGAGTGTGGGACCATGAGAGTGGTGGGGATAAAAGGAGCGGCGACCCGAGGCCCGAGACCAGACCGAGTGTGGGACCAGCGAGAGCGGCGGGGATAAAAGGAGCGGCGACCCGAGGCCCAAGACCAGAGCGAGTGCGGGACCAGCGAGAGCGGCCGGGATAAAAGGAGCGGCGACCCGAGGCCCGAGACCAGAATGACTGTGGGACCAGCGAGAGCGGCGGGGATAAAAGGAGCGGCGTCCCGAGGCCCGAAACCAGAGCGAGTGTGGGACCAGCGAGAGAGGCGTGGATAAAAGGAGCGGCGACCCGAGGCCCGAGACCAGAGCGAGTGTGGGACCAGCGAGTGCGGCGGGGATAAAAGGAGCGGCGACACGAGGCCCGAGACCAGAGCGAGTGTGGGACCATGAGAGTGGTGGGGATAAAAGGAGCGGCGATCCGAGTCCCGAGACCAGAGCGAGTGTGGGACCAGCGAGACCGGCGGGGATAAAAGGAGCGGCGACCCGAGGCCCGAAAGCAGAGCGAGTGTGGGACCAGCGAGAGCGGCGGGGATAACAGGAGCGGCGACCCGAGGCCCGAGACCAGAGCAAGTGTGGGACCAGCGAGAGCGGCGGGGATAAAAGGAGCGGCGACCCGAGGCCCGAGACCAGAATGAGTGTGCGACCAGCGAGAGAGGCGGGGATAAAAGGAGCGGCGACCCGAGGCCCGAGACCAGAGCGAGTGTGGGACCAGCGAGAGCGGCGGGGATAAAAGGAGCGGCGACCCGAGGACCAAGACCAGAGCGAGTGTGGGACCAGCAAGAGCGGCGGGGATAAAAGGAGCGGCGACATGAGGCCCAAGACCAGAGCGAGTGTGGGACCAGCGAGAGCGGCGGGGATAAAAGGAGCGGCGACCCGAGGCCCGAGACCAAAGCGAGTGTGGGACCAGTGAGAGCGGCGGGGATAAAAGGAGCGGCGACCCGAGTCCCGAGACCAGAGCGAGTGTGGGACCAGCGAGAGCGGCGGGGATAAAAGGAGCGGCGACCCGAGGCCCGAAACCAGAGCGAGTATGGGACCAGCGAGAGAGGCGGGGATAAAAGGAGCGGCGACCCGAGGCCCGAGACCAGAGCGAGTGTGGGACCAGCGAGAGCGGCGGGGATAAAAGGAGCGGCGACCCAAGGCCGGAGACCAGAGCGAGGGTGGGACCAGCGAGAGCGGCGGGGATAAAAGGAGTGGCGACCCGAGGCCCGAGACCACAGCGAGTGTGGGACCATGAGACCGACGGGGATAAAAGGAGCGGTGACCCAAGGCCCGAGACCAGAGCGAGTGTGGGACCAGCGAGAACGGCGGGGATAAAAGGAGCGGCGACCCAAGGCCCGAGACCAGAGCGAGTGTGGGACCAGCGAGTGCGGCGGGGAAGAAAGGAGCGGCGACCCGAGGCCCGAGACCAGAGCGAGTGTGGGACCAGCGAGAGCGGCGTGGATAAAAGGAGCGGCGACCCGAGGCCCGAGACCAGAGCGAGTTTGGGACCATGAGAGTGGTGGGGATAAAAGGAGCGGCGATCCGAGGCCCGAGACCAGAGCGAGTGTGGGACCAGCGAGAGAGGCGGGGATAAAAGGAGCAGCGTCCCGAGGCCCGAGACCAGAGCGAGTGTGGGACCAGCGAGAGCGGCGGGGATAAAAGGAGCGGCGACCCGAGGCCCGAGACCAGAGCGAGTGTGGGACCAGCGAGAGCGGCGGGGATAAAAGGAGCGACGACCCGAGGCCCGAGACCAGAGCGAGTGTGGGACCAGCGAGAGCGGCGGGTATAAAAGGAGCGGCGACCCGAGGCCCGAGACCAGAGCGAGTGTGGGACCAGCGAGAGCGGCGGGGATAACAGGAGCGGCGACCCGAGGCCCGAGACCAGAGCGAGTGTGGGACCAGTGAGAGCGGTGGAGATAAATGGAGCGGCGACCCGAGGCCCGAGACCAAAGCGAGTGTGGGACCAGCGAGAGTGGCGGGGATAAATGGAGCGGCGACCCGAGGCCCGAGACCAGAGCGAGTGTGGGACCAGCGAGAGCGGCGGGGATAAAAGGAGCGGCGACCCGAGGCCCGAGACCAGAGCGAGTGTGGGACCAGCGAGAGCGGCGGGGATAAAAGGAGCGGCGACCCGAGGCCCGAGACCAGAGCGAATGTGGGACCAGCGAGAGCGGCGGGGATAAATGGAGCGGCGACCCGGTGCCCGAGACCAGAGCGAGTGTGGGACCAGCGAGAGCGGCAGGGATAAAAGGAGCGACGAAACGAGGCCCGAGACCAGAGCGAGTGTGGGACCAGCGAGAGCGGCGGGGATAAAAGGAGCGGCGACCCGAGGCCCGAGACCAGAGCGAGTGTGGGACCATGAGAGTGGTGGGGATAAAAGGAGCGGCGACCCGAGGCCCGAGACCAGACCGAGTGTGGGACCAGCGAGAGCGGCGGGGATAAAAGGAGCGGCGACCCGAGGCCCAAGACCAGAGCGAGTGCGGGACCAGCGAGAGCGGCCGGGATAAAAGGTGCGGCGACCAGAGGCCCGAGACCAGAGCGAGAGTGGGACCAGCGAGAGGGGCGGGGATAAAAGGAGCGGCGACCCGAGGACCAAAACCAGAGCGAGTGTGGGACCAGCGAGAGCGGCGGGGATGAAGGAGCGGCGACCCGAGGCCCGAGACCAGAGCGAGTGTGGGACCAGCGAGAGCGGCGGGGATAAAAGGTGCGGCGACCCGAGGCCCGAGACCAGAGCGAGTGTGGGACCAGCGAGAGCGGCGGGGATAAAAGGAGCGGCGACCCGAGGCCCGAGACCAGAGCGAGTGTGGGACCAGCGAGAGCGGCGGGGATAAAAGGAGCGGCGACCCGAGGCCCGAGACCAGAGCGAGTGTGGGACCAGCGAGAGCGGCGGGGATAAAAGGAGCGGCGACCCGAGGCTCGAGACCAGAGCGAGTGTGGGACCAGCGAGAGCGGCCGGGATAAAAGGAGCGGCGACCCGAGGCTCGAGACCAGAGCGAGTGTGGGACCAGCGAGAGCGGCGGGGATAAAAGGAGCGGCGACCCGAGGCCCGATACCAGAGCGAGTGCGGGACCAGCGAGAGCGGCCGGGATAAAAGGAGCGGCGACCCGAGGCCCGAGACCAGAGCGAGTGTGGGACCAGCGAGAGCGGCGGGGATAAAAGGAGCGGCGACCCGAGGCCCGAGACCAGAGTGAGTGTGGGACCAGCGAGAGCGGCGGGGATAAAAGGAGCGGCGACCGAGGCCCGAGACCAGAGCGAGATCGGTACCAGCGAGAGTGGCGGGGATAAAAGGAGCGGCGACCCGAGGCCCGAGACCAGAGCGAGAGTGGGACCATGAGAGCGGCGGGGATAAAAGGAGCGGCGACCCGAGGCCCGAGACCAGAGCGAGTGTGGGACCAGCGAGAGCGGCGAGGATAAAAGGAGCGGCGACCCGAGGCCCGAGACCAGAGCGAGTGTGGGACCATGAGAGAGGCGGGGATAAAAGGAGCGGCGACCCGAGGCCCGAGACCAGAGCGAGTGTGGGACCAGCGAGAGCGGCGGGGATAAAAGTAGCGGCGACCCGAGGCCCAAGTCCAGAGCGAGTGTAGTACCATGAGAGAGGCGGGGATAAAAGGAGCGGCGACTCGAGGCCCGAGACCAGAGCGAGTGTGGGACCAGCGAGAGCGGCGGGGATAAAAGGAGCGGCGACCCGAGGCCCGAGACCAGATCAAGTGTCGGACCAGCGAGAGCGGCGGGGATAAAGGAGCGGCGACCCGAGGCCCGAGACCAGAGCGAGTGTTGGACCAGCGAGAGCGGCGGGGATAAAAGGTGCGGCGACACGAGGCCCGAGACCAGAGCGAGTGTGGGACCAGCGAGAGCGGCGGGGATAAAAGAAGCGGCGACCCGAGGCCCGAGAGCAGAGCGAGTGTGGGACCATGAGAGTGGCGGTGATAAAAGGAGCGGCGACCCGAGACCCGAGACCAGAGCGAGAGTGGGACCAGCGAGAGTGGCGGGGATAAAAGGAGCGGCGACCCGAGGCCCGAGACCAGAGCGAGTGCGGGACCAGCGTCAGCGGCGGGGATAAAAGGAGCGGCGACCCGAGGCCCGAGACCAGAGCGAGTGCGGGACCAGCGAGAGCGGCGGGGATAAAAGGTGCGGCGACCCGAGGCCCGAGACCAGAGCGAGTGTGGGACCAGCGAGAGCGGCGGGGATAAAAGAAGCGGCGACCCGAGGCCCGAGAGCAGAGCGAGTGTGGGACCATGAGATTGGCGGTGATAAAAGGAGCGGCGACCCGAGGCCCGAGACCAGAGCGAGTGCGGGACCAGCGAGAGCGGCGGGGATAGAAGGAGCGGCGACCCGAGGCCCGAGACCAGACCGAGTGCGGGACCAGCGAGAGCGGCGGGGATAAAAGGAGCGGCGACCCGAGGCCCGAGACCAGAGCGAGTGTGGGAACAGCGAGAGCGGCGGGGATAAAAGGCGCGGCGACCCGAGGCCCGAGACCAGAGCGAGTTTGGGACCAGCGAGAGCGGCGGGGATAAAAGGAGCGGCGACCCGAGGCCCGAGACCAGAGCGAGTGTGGGACCAGCGAGAGCGGCGGGGATAAAAGGAGCGGCGACCCGAGGCCCGAGACCAGAGCGAGTGTGGGACCAGCGAGAGCGGCGGGGATAAAAGGAGCGGCGACCCGAGGCCCGAGACCAGAGCGACAGTGGAACCAGTGAGAGTGGCGGGGATAAAAGGAGCGGCGACCCGAGGCCCAAGACCAGAGCGAGTGTGGGACCATGAGAATGGCGGGGATAAAATGTGCGGCGACCCGAGGCCCGAGACCAGAGCGAGTGTGGGACCAGCGAGAGTGGCGGGGATAAAAGGAGCGGCGACCCGAGGCCCGAGACCAGAGCGAGATCGGGACCAGCGACAGTGGCGGGGATAAAAGGAGCGGCGACCCGAGGCCCGAGACCACAGCGAGATCGGGATCAGCGAGAGTGGCAGGGATAAAAGGAGCGGCGACCCGAGGCCCGAGACCAGAGCGAGTGTGGGACCAGCGAGAGTGGCGGGGATAAAAGGAGCGGCGACCTGAGGCCTGAGTCCAGAGCGAGTGTGGGATCAGTGAGAGCGGCGGGGAAAAAAGGAGCGGCGACCCGAGGCCCGAGACCAGAGCGAGTGTGGGACCATGAGAGTGGCGGTGATAAAAGGAGCGGCGACCCGAGGCCCAAGACCAGAGCGAGTGTGGGACCAGCGAGAGCGGCCGGGATAAAAGGAGCGGCGACCCGAGGCTCGAGACCAGAGCGAGTGTGGGACCAGCGAGAGCGGCGGGGATAAAAGGAGCGGCGACCCGAGGCCCGATACCAGAGCGAGTGCGGGACCAGCGAGAGCGGCCGGGATAAAAGGAGCGGCGACCCGAGGCCCGAGACCAGAGCGAGTGTGGGACCAGCGAGAGCGGCGGGGATAAAAGGAGCGGCGACCCGAGGCCCGAGACCAGAGTGAGTGTGGGACCAGCGAGAGCGGCGGGGATAAAAGGAGCGGCGACCGAGGCCCGAGACCAGAGCGAGATCGGTACCAGCGAGAGTGGCGGGGATAAAAGGAGCGGCGACCCGAGGCCCGAGACCAGAGCGAGAGTGGGACCATGAGAGCGGCGGGGATAAAAGGAGCGGCGACCCGAGGCCCGAGACCAGAGCGAGTGTGGGACCAGCGAGAGCGGCGAGGATAAAAGGAGCGGCGACCCGAGGCCCGAGACCAGAGCGAGTGTGGGACCATGAGAGAGGCGGGGATAAAAGGAGCGGCGACCCGAGGCCCGAGACCAGAGCGAGTGTGGGACCAGCGAGAGCGGCGGGGATAAAAGTAGCGGCGACCCGAGGCCCAAGTCCAGAGCGAGTGTAGTACCATGAGAGAAGCGGGGATAAAAGGAGCGGCGACTCGAGGCCCGAGACCAGAGCGAGTGCGGGACCAGCGTCAGCGGCGGGGATAAAAGGAGCGGCGACCCGAGGCCCGAGACCAGAGCGAGTGCGGGACCAGCGAGAGCGGCGGGGATAAAAGGTGCGGCGACCCGAGGCCCGAGACCAGAGCGAGTGTGGGACCAGCGAGAGCGGCGGGGATAAAAGAAGCGGCGACCCGAGGCCCGAGAGCAGAGCGAGTGTGGGACCATGAGATTGGCGGTGATAAAAGGAGCGGCGACCCGAGGCCCGAGACCAGAGCGAGTGCGGGACCAGCGAGAGCGGCGGGGATAGAAGGAGCGGCGACCCGAGGCCCGAGACCAGACCGAGTGCGGGACCAGCGAGAGCGGCGGGGATAAAAGGAGCGGCGACCCGAGGCCCGAGACCAGAGCGAGTGTGGGAACAGCGAGAGCGGCGGGGATAAAAGGCGCGGCGACCCGAGGCCCGAGACCAGAGCGAGTTTGGGACCAGCGAGAGCGGCGGGGATAAAAGGAGCGGCGACCCGAGGCCCGAGACCAGAGCGAGTGTGGGACCAGCGAGAGCGGCGGGGATAAAAGGAGCGGCGACCCGAGGCCCGAGACCAGAGCGAGTGTGGGACCAGCGAGAGCGGCGGGGATAAAAGGAGCGGCGACCCGAGGCCCGAGACCAGAGCGACAGTGGAACCAGTGAGAGTGGCGGGGATAAAAGGAGCGGCGACCCGAGGCCCAAGACCAGAGCGAGTGTGGGACCATGAGAATGGCGGGGATAAAATGTGCGGCGACCCGAGGCCCGAGACCAGAGCGAGTGTGGGACCAGCGAGAGTGGCGGGGATAAAAGGAGCGGCGACCCGAGGCCCGAGACCAGAGCGAGATCGGGACCAGCGACAGTGGCGGGGATAAAAGGAGCGGCGACCCGAGGCCCGAGACCACAGCGAGATCGGGATCAGCGAGAGTGGCAGGGATAAAAGGAGCGGCGACCCGAGGCCCGAGACCAGAGCGAGTGTGGGACCAGCGAGAGTGGCGGGGATAAAAGGAGCGGCGACCTGAGGCCTGAGTCCAGAGCGAGTGTGGGATCAGTGAGAGCGGCGGGGAAAAAAGGAGCGGCGACCCGAGGCCCGAGACCAGAGCGAGTGTGGGACCATGAGAGTGGCGGTGATAAAAGGAGCGGCGACCCGAGGCCCAAGACCAGAGCGAGTGTGGGACCAGCGAGAGCGGCCGGGATAAAAGGAGCGGCGACCCGAGGCTCGAGACCAGAGCGAGTGTGGGACCAGCGAGAGCGGCGGGGATAAAAGGAGCGGCGACCCGAGGCCCGATACCAGAGCGAGTGCGGGACCAGCGAGAGCGGCCGGGATAAAAGGAGCGGCGACCCGAGGCCCGAGACCAGAGCGAGTGTGGGACCAGCGAGAGCGGCGGGGATAAAAGGAGCGGCGACCCGAGGCCCGAGACCAGAGTGAGTGTGGGACCAGCGAGAGCGGCGGGGATAAAAGGAGCGGCGACCGAGGCCCGAGACCAGAGCGAGATCGGTACCAGCGAGAGTGGCGGGGATAAAAGGAGCGGCGACCCGAGGCCCGAGACCAGAGCGAGAGTGGGACCATGAGAGCGGCGGGGATAAAAGGAGCGGCGACCCGAGGCCCGAGACCAGAGCGAGTGTGGGACCAGCGAGAGCGGCGAGGATAAAAGGAGCGGCGACCCGAGGCCCGAGACCAGAGCGAGTGTGGGACCATGAGAGAGGCGGGGATAAAAGGAGCGGCGACCCGAGGCCCGAGACCAGAGCGAGTGTGGGACCAGCGAGAGCGGCGGGGATAAAAGTAGCGGCGACCCGAGGCCCAAGTCCAGAGCGAGTGTAGTACCATGAGAGAAGCGGGGATAAAAGGAGCGGCGACTCGAGGCCCGAGACCAGAGCGAGTGTGGGACCAGCGAGAGCGGCGGGGATAAAAGGTGCGGCGACCCGAGGCCCGAGACCAGAGCGAGTGTGGGACCAGCGAGAGCGGCGGGGATAAAAGAAGCGGCGACCCGAGGCCCGAGAGCAGAGCGAGTGTGGGACCATGAGAGTGGCGGTGATAAAAGGAGCGGCGACCCGAGACCCGAGACCAGAGCGAGAGTGGGACCAGCGAGAGTGGCGGGGATAAAAGGAGCGGCGACCCGAGGCCCGAGACCAGAGCGAGTGCGGGACCAGCGACAGCGGCGGGGATAAAAGGAGCGGCGACCCGAGGCCCGAGACCAGAGCGAGTGCGGGACCAGCGAGAGCGGCGGGGATAAAAGGTGCGGCGACCCGAGGCCCGAGACCAGAGCGAGTGTGGGACCAGCGAGAGCGGCGGGGATAAAAGAAGCGGCGACCCGAGGCCCGAGAGCAGAGCGAGTGTGGGACCATGAGATTGGCGGTGATAAAAGGAGCGGCGACCCGAGGCCCGAGACCAGAGCGAGTGCGGGACCAGCGAGAGCGGCGGGGATAGAAGGAGCGGCGACCCGAGGCCCGAGACCAGACCGAGTGCGGGACCAGCGAGAGCGGCGGGGATAAAAGGAGCGGCGACCCGAGGCCCGAGACCAGAGCGAGTGTGGGAACAGCGAGAGCGGCGGGGATAAAAGGCGCGGCGACCCGAGGCCCGAGACCAGAGCGAGTTTGGGACCAGCGAGAGCGGCGGGGATAAAAGGAGCGGCGACCCGAGGCCCGAGACCAGAGCGAGTGTGGGACCAGCGAGAGCGGCGGGGATAAAAGGAGCGGCGACCCGAGGCCCGAGACCAGAGCGAGTGTGGGACCAGCGAGAGCGGCGGGGATAAAAGGAGCGGCGACCCGAGGCCCGAGACCAGAGCGACAGTGGAACCAGTGAGAGTGGCGGGGATAAAAGGAGCGGCGACCCGAGGCCCAAGACCAGAGCGAGTGTGGGACCATGAGAATGGCGGGGATAAAATGTGCGGCGACCCGAGGCCCGAGACCAGAGCGAGTGTGGGACCAGCGAGAGTGGCGGGGATAAAAGGAGCGGCGACCCGAGGCCCGAGACCAGAGCGAGATCGGGACCAGCGACAGTGGCGGGGATAAAAGGAGCGGCGACCCGAGGTCCGAGACCACAGCGAGATCGGGATCAGCGAGAGTGGCAGGGATAAAAGGAGCGGCGACCCGAGGCCCGAGACCAGAGCGAGTGTGGGACCAGCGAGAGTGGCGGGGATAAAAGGAGCGGCGACCTGAGGCCTGAGACCAGAGCGAGTGTGGGATCAGTGAGAGCGGCGGGGAAAAAAGGAGCGGCGACCCGAGGCCCGAGACCAGAGCGAGTGTGGGACCATGAGAGTGGCGGTGATAAAAGGAGCGGCGACCCGAGGCCCATGACCAGAGCGAGTTTGGGACCAGCGAGAGCGGCGGGTATAAAAGGAGCAGCGACCCGAGGCCCGAGACTAGAGCAAGTGTGGGACCATGAGAGTGGCGGGGATAAAAGGAGCGGCGACCCGAGGCCCGAGACTAGAGCGAGTGTGGGACCAGCGAGAGCCGTGGGGATAAAAGGAGCGGCGACCCGAGGCCCGAGACCAGAGCGAGTGTGGGACCAGCGAGAGCGGCGGGGATAAAAGGAGCGGGGACCCGAGGCCCAAGACCAGAGCGAGATCGGGACCAGCGTGAGTGGCGGGGATAAAAGGAGCGGCGACCCGAGGCCCGAGACCAGAGCGAGTGTGGGACCAGCGAGAGCGGCGGGGATAAAAGGAGCGGCGACCCGAGGCCCGAGACTAGAGCGAGTGTGGGACCAGCGTGAGTGGCGGGGATAAAAGGAGCGGCGACCCGAGGCCCGAGACCAGAGCGAGTGCGGGACCCGCTAGGGCGACGGGGATAAAAGGAGCGGCGACCCGTGTGATGAAATATATTCCATTCATCACTGCCTGTTTTCTGTGTCTTGTAACTGCCTGCTTTCTGTGTCTTTTCCCTTCCCCCAGTCCTCATGTATTATGTATTGGAATGTGCTGGAACTGGTTGTGTGCAGGGCTCCGCCCATACCTGGCTCCTTTGTAATCTAACTTCAGTCGGGTTCAGCCTCCTGAAGGTAGACATTGTTAAGTATGTGTATTGTATTGAACAATTAACACAAAGACTTAAACGTATAACTCAAACAGGTCTTTACTGGTTGGAGGTAGGGACTATACATAGGTCTTTACTTCATGCCCACAGGCGGGAACTGAGGGGAGATCAGTACCCACAGTACTATTTATACCCCTATGGCCAGGAGTGGTACTGCGTATCACTACGCCCAACAAGTAGTGCAGTCCTGTCCATAGGTTCAAAGTAGCACACATATTACATACACAACATTCCTCCCTTCCTAGCTTTACAGTCATCTCCCCATTTAACATAACGTAATGACATATATACATATATAACTTCAGGTTTACATAACAGAATAACATAGATACATAGATAACTTCATGTCATAACAGATCACAGATTCAGTCTCTGCGGAAAACAGTTCACAGATTCAATCTCTGTGGTGGAGTCGGTTCACGTTGCTGGAGTGACTCATTCAATAGTCCTTCCATGGATTTAACAGTTTGAACTTCCGAACTGAATTGGCTCCGTTCGGAGGGACCACGTGTGTGATCTGGTAGAGGTAATAATGGTTCAGATGGGTCATCTTCTGTTTCGACTTTTCCTTTTCTGCTTCTTGGAGACTCTCTGGGCTCCACTGTCAGCTGCCAGCTGCATGCGCAGTTCCTCCTTCTCTCCCTCCTTTTTCCGTAGTAGAGCCACCTTCTCCCGATGTTCCGTAGACTTTCGGTGCTCCTCCTTGATTTCTGTATGGTGGGAGTCGAAGTTACAAGTTGGGCAGGACAGGACATAGTAATATTCGGTGTCGTCCTGATCTAGGCCAGCGAGAGGGTCTTCTATTTCCTCCATACCCAGCTGGGCGTTAGCCAGCTTTTGTTCCAAGTCCAGACATCTTTCCTGAAGAGACTTCTTCATGCGTACCTCTTCATCCAGCTTTTTCTGGGCTTTCAGCAAGTCGTTTACTAATGACCTCATTTGAGATTTTACTACTTCAACTTCTTTTGGAGATTGATTGATCGGACTATTCAATCCCTCTACCGGAGCAGCTGTTTCAGCGGTCTGTTGTTCTACGTTGACGTGAGTCAGCGTACTTTTGGCATCCAAGGGCTGCTCTGTTGCAGTCATCTCAGTCTGTGTTGCCACCTCAGCTCTTCCAATAACCTTTGAGAGCTCCGAACCCCTTTCGTTTGAATATTGAAGTTCGTGTTCAAGTTTTTCCCATTTCAGAGTCCTGTCCTTCAGCATATGCAGGAGTTGGCTGACCGTTAACTCCTCTGACATCAGACGTTTTGTGTGCTCCTGCTCCATTTTCTCCATCAGCTGCTTCTGTTGTCTTTCCAGATTCTCCAACTCTATATCAAAGAACTCTTTCGTTGCATTCAACTCTTGCTCACAACGGCGAAGCATTTGTTCTAATTGCTGTTGTAGTTTGAAATGGAGTTGAGTTCGAGCCCGGTGTCCCTCAGAAATGGGCACATCAGTAGACTTGCCAGACTCAGAATCCACAGTTAAACTATGTTGTTGTTGCTCAGTGGAATTCTGTGCTGAAACTTTGTCTTTTGCACCTGAGTTGGGCTTACCATCATCCGTTCCAGAGTCTGGGCCGACTATCTTCACCGAGTTCTCACTCGTTATTGTTTGTAGGAAATGCCAGTCCATATTCATTTTCCTAATCCACTCCCGTCCTAGTAGTGGAGAACCTCCTTCAGATATCACATATAAGTCCATTATTTGACTGTCTTCGCCCTTGTGGACCACTGCAACCTCTATTTTCCCGATGGGGTACACTCTTTGCCCCGTGTATGTTTTCAATATAATCCCCGTATCCTGTAGGGGAATATGTTGGAATAACTTTCCGTAATCTTTCTTATTTATGACCGTCAATGCCGATCCAGTGTCCAATTCCAGTTTTACTTGGACTCCTTCTATCTGAAGAGTGACCCAAATTGTCTGGAGGTCTGCACCCTTACCAGCGTTGAGTACTCTTAAGCTAGCCAGTTCATTACAGCTTAAGCTAGCCAGTTCATTACTGCTAGCGTCTGAATCAGACTCCTGTTCGGTCACCTTGTGTACCTTTGCGTATTTTCCTTGCGGTGACTTCTTGTTGCTGGTCTTCTTCCCTGACCTGCATACTCTAGCTATATGTCCAAGCCTACCACAAGTTCTACATTCTTGGTTTTTAAACCAACACTGGTTCTGATCATGCGTTGTCTTTCCACAACGATAACATTTGCCAGAACTCACACCCAATTTGTGTGCACTGAGCTCCGGTGACCGTAGCTGCATTACTGCCATGCCTCTCGCTGCGGCTTCATGTGCTGCTGCCATAGTGACCGCCTTCTCAAGCGTCAGCTCATTCTCCTCGAGCAGTCGCTTTTGTGTATCCTGTTTAAATAAACCACACACAAATTTGTCTCGAAGTGCCTCTGTCAGTCCCGTTCCAAACTGGCAATATTTCGCTAATTTACGCAATTCCAGCAAATAATCAGCATTGCTTTCATGCTGTAGCTGCCTTCTGTCATAAAATTTAAATCGTTCCGCTAGCATCAGCGGCGTGGGGTTTAGATGATCTTTCAGGACAGTAACAATCTCATCGAACGTCTTATCCGCCGGTGCATCTGGTGATAACAGGTGTTTCAATTGCCCGTATGTCTTCGCACCCATTAAATTTAATAATGTTAAAGCTTTATCTTGGTCATGAATTTTATTGACCTTACAATAATTTTTTACTCTTTCAACATATATGGCCCAATCTTCGAGGTCACTATCAAAGGTGCTAATATTCCCGTGTTTAGGCATTGTAGATTTGCAATTTCTCAGATTTTATTTTGTTTACTTGTTATCAAAGATGGCGGCTTCCCGCTCTTGCCGTCGTCCTCCGCCCACAAAATGGCGGTTTTCCCGCGCTTGGCGGTCTTCACCCGTCCCCCGACGCCGTCTCCCTTCAGCCCCCGAGTGCGGCCCTTATCTTTGATTCCGATCGCTGGCCCGCGCTGCACCTCGCACTTGAAGCGGCTCCCGGCCTCTGGCTCACCCGCTCGCGCGGCTCTTGCTTGCTCGCTCCCTCCCGGGCTCTGGCTTACCCGCTCGCGCGTTTCACCGCAGCTCTTATCAGGGATTGCGATCGCCCTTATCTTCTCCAACTTCCCCAGCCCTGTCTTTGCAGCCAACACTGCACGGCTTACCCCACCACCTAGGTTGAACAAGGAAACTGCAGAAAGACTTCTGTCAGTCGCTGGAAGCTGTCAGGATGTTTGCTGCACTCCAGTGCTCAGTCGCTGATGGAGGCTTCAGAGTCCTAAAGCCTGTCGCTTCTAGTGGGGTGGTGATGTTTGAAACCTCTCTTCAACTGCCGCAGGGTAAGAACCTGACTCGTCGCCAGTGTTAAGTATGTGTATTGTATTGAACAATTAACACAAAGACTTAAACGTATAACTCAAACAGGTCTTTACTGGTTGAAGGTAGGGACTATACATAGGTCTTTACTTCATGCCCACAGGCGGGAACTGAGGGGAGATCAGTACCCACAGTACTATTTATACCCCTATGGCCAGGAGTGGTACTGCGTATCACTACGCCCAACAAGTAGTGCAGTCCTGTCCATAGGTTCAAAGTAGCACACATATTACATACACAACAGACATCTCTCTATTTTACGTGTTATGTTCTGAGTTAATAAAAGCCTTACTTTTGTTCTGCTAACTTCGAGTCTCGGAATAATTGAGGCACATCAATTTTATTAACTCAATTTTCAACACTATGGATCAACTCCTGAAACCCGAACGTTTGGATTTGGATCAACATGCTCCGGATGCATCAGCACGCTTCGGACACTGGTTTGACTGTATGGAATTCTTCCTGGACAATTCCGCAGCCGTCAAAGACGCTACGGACACTGCGAAGATGAGACTCGGAATGCTACGGAATTGGGTAAGCCACCGGGTTTACCCCCTCATCCAAGACGCCGATACGTACCTGGCCGCCTGCAACACCTTAAAGGCGCATTACCAGCAGCCTACGAATGAGGTGTATGCTAGGCATCTACTCGCTACTCGCGCACAGCGACCTGGGGAATCGGTGGAGGAGTTCCTAAGCATCCTGAAAAAGCTTGGCAAGGACTGTAAGTGCCGAGATGTAAAAGCCGCAGTGTACGCCGACGAGCTTGTTCGCGATGCCTTTATCACAGGCCTCAGCTCCACTCACATCCGGCAAAGACTGCTGGAAAAAATGGAGTTGGACCTGAAACAGGCTGCGGACACCGCGCGGTCCCTGGAGATGGCCCAGAGAAACTCGGACGCCTACTCTTCAGCCCGCGCCGCCCACGCCGCCACGTGTGCGCCGAGGGCGCTGCCATCTTGGAAGGCATCTTCCCCGCCCGGCAGCCCGACACCGGCGGGGCCCAGCTCTCCCCCCAGAAGCCCTACGACAGCCGCGACGCGTCAAGGACCCAACTGCTACTTCTGCGGGCAGCCAAAGCACACCAGAAACCTGTGCCCGGCGAAAGGCACCACCTGCTTTAAGTGCGGTAAGAAGGGGCACTTCGGGAAGGTGAGCAGAGGGAACCCCGCCGGAAAACCAACCGCCGGAAAACCCGCCACCGCCGCGTGTGCGCCGTGGGAGCGGCCATCTTGGACGCCATCTTGCCCGACCTCGTGGGGTCCGCCATCTTATGCGCAGACAGCGTGGACGCCATCTTGTCTCGATCAGGGCCCTACAGTGGCATCGGTCACAGTGGACCAGACCAGGCCGCATCCGCTATCCAAATCAATGGTGGACATCGAGGTAAATGGGTGCCGGGTTAAATGCTTAATTGACAGTGGAAGCACGGAGAGTTTTATCCACCCTGAACTGGCACAACAACTCTCCCTAAAGGTGGTCCCTGCTCAGGGTACCATCTCTATGGCCGATAAAACCCAGACATCGACCATTCTGGGTTACTGCACGGTACAATTGTGCGTTAACGGAACTGTGTATGATAATTTTAAAGTATTAATCATGAAGAATCTATGTGCGAGCGTGATCTTGGGTTTGGATTTCCAGTGCAACCACCAAAGCATCACGCTCAAGTACGGTGGGTCCCAGCCGCCCCTCACAGTGTGTGGTCTGGCTACCCTGAAGGTAAAGCCGCCTTCGCTATTCGCGAACCTTACCCCTAACTGCCGGCCAATAGCGACCAAAAGCAGGAGGTACAGCTGGGAGGACAGGCGGTTTATCGCGACCGAGGTAGACAGGCTCCTGAAAGAGCGCATTATTGAACACAGCAACAGCCCGTGGCGCGCCCAAGTGGTAGTGGTAAGGGGTAGCGAGAAGAAACGGATGGTGATCGACTATAGTCAAACGATCAACAGGTACACCCTACTAGACGCCTACCCGCTACCCCGCATATCAGAAATGGTGAACCAAATCGCCCAATACCGGGTGTTCTCCACCATCGACCTCAAGTCAGCGTACCACCAGCTCCCTATCAGACCAGAGGACCGCCCGTACACCGCCTTCGAGGCGAACGGACGCCTCTACCAATTCCTCAGAGTCCCCTTTGGGGTGACGAACGGGGTCTCGGTCTTTCAGAGGGAGATGGATCGCATGGTCGATGACCACCAGTTGCAGGCAACCTTCCCCTACCTCGACAACGTCACCATCTGCGGTCACAACCAGCAGGATCACGACTCGAACCTCGAGAGGTTCCTGAAATACGCACAAAAACTCAACCTCACCTATAACGAGGACAAGTGCATTTTCAACACCACGCGCCTCTGCATACTGGGCAGCGTGGTGGAGAATGGGGAAATCGGACCAGACCCCGACCGATTGCGCCCCCTACGGGAGCTGCCCCTGCCCAACACTCCCAAAGCCCTGAAAAGGTGCCTGGGGTTATTTTCTTACTATTCCCAATGGGTCCCCAACTACTCCGACAAAGCCCGCCCCCTCTTGAAAGCATCCTCTTTTCCGCTCTCTGCTGAGGCCCACGCCGCCTTCAAAAGCATTAAGCAGGATATTGAGCGGGCCACGCTACAGGCAGTGGACGAGAACACTCCATTTCAAGTGGAAAGTGATGCGTCCGACTTTGCCTTGGCGGCCACCCTCAACCAGGCGGGGCGGCCCGTAGCTTTCTTCTCGAGGACCCTCCAAGGCCCCGAGATCAGACACTCCTCCGTGGAAAAGGAGGCCCAAGCCATCGTGGAGGCAGTGCACCACTGGCGCCACTACCTAGCCGGCAAACGCTTCACCCTACTTACCGACCAACGATCGGTAGCGTTTATGTTCAACAATAAACAGAGGGGGAAGATTAAAAATGATAAGATTCTTAGGTGGCGGATCGAGCTCTCCACTTTCGAGTACGACATCATTTACCGGCCAGGGGCCCTTAACGAATCCCCTGACGCCCTCTCACGAGGGATGTGTGCCAGCGCCACCGAGGATCGGCTACAGACCCTCCACAACGACCTCTGCCACCCAGGGGTCACGCGGCTGTTCCACTTCATAAAGTCCCGTAACTTACCCTACTCGATTGAGGAAGTTCGGTCTCTGACCAGGAACTGCCGCACTTGCGCTGAGTGCAAGCCTCGGTTCTACCGCCCAGATAGAGCCCACTTAATCAAAGCTACACGGCCCTTCGAGCGGCTCAGCTTAGATTTCAAGGGCCCCCTCCCGTCCGTCGACCGCAATGTTTACTTCCTGAACATTGTGGACGAATACTCCCGTTTCCCATTCGCCTTCCCCTGCCCAGACATGACCAGCGCCACGGTCATTAAATGCCTCAACAGCCTGTTCTGCCTGTTCGGTATGCCGAGCTATATCCACACGGATAGGGGGGCGTCCTTCATGAGTGAAGAGCTACGCCAGTACATGCTGTCCAAGGGGATCGCCACGAGCCGTACCACCAGCTACAACCCCCGGGGTAACGGCCAGGTGGAGCGAGAGAACGGGACAGTGTGGAAAGCAGTCACTCTAGCTCTAAGGACCAAGGGCCTCCCTATCTCCCACTGGCAGGAAGTCCTCTCGGATGTGCTCCATTCGATACGGTCGCTATTGTGTACGGCCACTAATGCCACGCCTCATGAACGAATGTTTGTCTTTCCTCGGAAATCCACCTCAGGCGTATCCATGCCGTCATGGCTCTCCACCCCAGGTCCGGTACTCGTGCGAAGGCATGTGAGGGGCCACAAGACGGACCCTCTCGTGGAGCCAGTACACCTACTCCACGCCAACCCCCAATACACATATGTCCGGCACGCCGACGGAAGGGAGGACACCGTGTCCATAAAAGACGTCGCCCCAGCCGGCATCGACAACAACCACGGCAATAGCAGCGACGATGATCACAGCAACCCTTACCCACCCACTATTCTTTCATCACCCCCGGAAGAACATTGACCAACGGCACCCCCACCAACTACCCCTTCAACAACCCCGGCGGCACCCCCGGCAGAGACCCAGGAGGCTACCGGGGACACCCAGCCGACACCCGCGGCACCACAACAGCCACGTCGGTCGCAGAGGACTATCAAACCCCCGAACAGACTAAATCTATAGAAGGGGTGAATGTGATGAAATATATTCCATTCATCACTGCCTGTTTTCTGTGTGTTGTAACTGCCTGCTTTCTGTGTCTTTTCCCTTCCCCCAGTCCTCATGTATTATGTATTGGAATGTGCTGGAACTGGTTGTGTGCAGGGCTCCGCCCATACCTGGCTCCTTTGTAATCTAACTTCAGTCGGGTTCAGCCTCCTGAAGGGAGACATCTCTCTATTTTACGTGTTATGTTCTGAGTTAATAAAAGCCTTACTTTTGTTCTGCTAACTTCGAGTCTCGGAATAATTGAGGCACATCAACCTGAGGCCTAAGACCAGAGCGAGTGCAGGACCAGCGAGAGCGGCGGGGAGAAAAGGAGCGGCGACCCGAGGCCCGAGACCAGAGCGAGAGTGGGACCAGCGAGAGCGGCAGGGATAAAAGGAGCGGCGACCCGAGGCCCGAGACCAGAGCGAGTGCGGGACCAGCGAGAGCGGCGGGGAGAACAGGAGCGGCGACCCGAGGCCCGAGACCAGAGCGAGTGTGGGACCAGCGAGAGCGGCGGGGATAAAAGGAGCGGCGATCCGAGGCCCGAGACCAGAGCGAGTGTGTGACCAGCGAGAGCAGCGGGGATAAAAGGAGCGGCGACCTGAGGCCCGAGACCAGAGCAAGTGTGGGACCAGCGAGAGCGGCGGGGATAAAGGAGCGGCGACCCGAGGTCCGAGACCAGAGCGAGTGTGGGACCAGCGAGAGCGGCGGGGATAAAAGGTGCGGCGACCTGAGGCCCGAGACCAGAGCGAGTGTGGGACCAGCGAGAGAGGCGGGGATAAAAGGAGCGGCGACCCGAGGCCCGAGACCAGAGCGAGTGTGGGACCAGCGAGAGCGGCGGGGATAAAAGGAGCGGCGACCCGAGGCCCGAGACCAGAGCGATAGTGGGACCAGCGAGAGAGGCGGGGATAAAAGTAGCGGCGACCCGAGGCCCAAGTCCAGAGCGAGTGTGGGACCATGAGAGTGGCGGGGATAAAATGTGCGGCGACCCGAGGCCCGAGACCAGAGCGAGTGTGGGACCAGCAAGAGTGGCGGGGATAAAAGGAGCGGCGACCCGAGGCCCGAGACCAGAGCGAGATCGGGACCAGCGACAGTGGCGGGGAAAAAAGGAGCTGCGACCCGAGGCCCAAGACCACAGCGAGATCGGGACCAGCGAGAGTGGCGGGGTTAAAAGGAGCGGCGACCCGAGGCCCGAGACCAGAGCGAGATCGGGACCAGCGACAGTAGCGGGGATAAAAGGAGCGGCGACCCGAGGACCGAGACCAGAGCGAGTGTGGGACCAGCGAGAGCGGCGGGGAAAAAAGGAGCGGCGACCCGAGGCCCGAGACTAGAGCGAGTGTGGGACCATGAGAGTGGCGGTGATAAAAGAAGCGGCGACCCGAGGCCCAAGACCAGAGCGAGTGTGGGACCATGAGAGTGGCGGGGATAAAAGGAGCAGCGACCCGAGGCCCGAGACCAGAGCGAGTGTGGGACCAGCGAGAGCGGCGGGGATAAAAGGAGCAGCGACCCGAGGCCAGAGACTAGAGCGAGTGTGGGACCAGCGAGAGCGGTGGGGATAAAAGGAGCGGCGACCCGAGGCCCGAGACCAGAGCGAGTGTGGGACCAGCGAGAGTGGCGTGGATAAAAGGATCGGCGACCCGAGGACCGAGACAACAGCAAGTGTGGGACCAGCGAGAGCGGCGGTGATAAAACGAGCGGCGACACGAGGCCCGACACCAGAGCGAGTGTGGGACCAGCGAGAGTGGCGGGGATAAAAGGAGCGGCGACCCGAGGCCCGAGACCGCAGCAAGTGTGGGACCAGCGAGAGCGGCGGTGATAAAAGGAGCGGCGACACGAGGCCCGAGACCAGAGCGAGTGTGGGACCAGCGAGAGCGGCGGGGATAAAAGGAGCGGTGACCCGAGGCCCGAGACCAGAGCGAGTGTGGGACCAGCGAGAGCGGCGGGGATAAAAGGAGCGGCGACCCGAGGCCCAAGACCAGAGCGAGTGTTGGACCAGCGAGAGTGGCGGGGATAAAAGGAGCGGCGACCCGAGGCCCAAGACCAGAGCGAGTGTGGGACCATGAGAGTGGCGGGGATAAAATGTGCGGCGACCCGAGGCCCGAGACCAGAGCGAGTGTGGGACCAGCGAGAGTGGCGGGGATAAAACGAGCGGCGACCCGAGGCCCGAGACCAGAGCGAGATCGGGACCAGCGACAGTGGCGGAGATAAAAGGAGCGGACACCCGAGGCCCGAGACCAGAGCGAGATCGGGACCAGCGACAGTGGCGGAGATAAAAGGAGCGGCGAACCTAGGCCCGAGACCAGAGCGAGTGTGGGACCAGCGAGAGCGGCGGGGATAAAAGGAGCGGCGACCCGAGGCCCGAGACCAGAGCGAGTGCGGGACCAGCGAGAGCGGCGGTGATAAAAGGAGCGGCGACCCGAGGCCCGAGACCAGAGCGAGTGTGGGACCAGTGAGAGCGGCGGGGATAAAAGGAGCGGCGACCCGAGGCCCGAGACCAGCGCGAGTGCGGGACCAGCAAGAGCGGCGGTGATAAAAGGAGCGGCGACCCGAGGCCCGAGACCAGAGCGAGTGTGGGACCAGCGAGAGCGGCGGGGATAAAAGGAGCGGCGACCCGAGGCCCGAGACCAGAGCGAGTGTGCGACCAGCGAGAGCAGCGGGGATAAAAGGAGCGGCGACCCGAGGCCCGAGACCAGAGCGAGTGTGGGACCAGCGAGAGCGGCGGGGATAAAAGGAGCGGCGACCCGAGGCCCGAGACCAGAGCGAGTGTGGGACCAGCGAGAGTTGCGGGGATAAAAGGAGCGGCGACCCGAGGCCCGAGACCAGAGCGAGTGTGGGACCAGCGAGAGCGGCGGGGATCAATAGAGCGGCGACCCGAGGCCCGAGACCAGAGCGAGTGTGGGACCAGCAAGAGCGGCGGGGATAAAAGGAGCGGCGACCCGAGGCCCGAGGCCAGACCGAGTGTGGTACCAGCGAGAGCGGCGGGGATAAAAGGTGCGGCGACCCGAGGCCCGAGACCAGAGCGAGTGTGCGACAAGCGAGAGTGGCGGGGGTAAAAGGAGCGGTGACCCGAGGCCCGAGACCAGAGCGAGTGTGGGGCCAGCGAGAGCGGCGGGGATAAAAGGGTCGGCAACCCAAGGCCCGAGACCAGAGCGAGTGTGGGACCAGCAAGAGCGGCGGGGATAAAAGGAGCGGCGGCCCGAGGCCCGAGACCAGAGCGAGTGTGGGACCAGTGAGACCGACGGCGATAAAAGGAGCGGCAACCCGAGGCCCGAGACCAGAGCGAGTGTCGGACCAGCAAGAGAAGCGGGGATAAAATGAGTGGCGACCCGAGGCCCGAGACCAGAGCGAGTGCTGGACCAGCGAGAGCGGCCGGGATAAAAGGTGCGGCGACCCGAAGCCCGAGACCAGGGCGAGTGTGGGACCATGAGAGCGGCGGGGATAAAAGGAGCGGCGACCCGAGGCCCGAGACCAGAGCGAGTGTGGGACCAGCGAGAGCGGCGGGCTAAAAGGAGCGGCGACCCGAGGCCCGAGACCAGAGCGAGTGTGGGACCAGCGAGAGTGGCGGGGATAAAAGGAGCGGCGACCCGAGGCCCGAGACCAGAGCGAGTGTGGGCCCATGAGAGCGGCGGGGATAAAAGGAGCGGCGACCCGAGGCCCGAGACCAGAGTGAGTGTGGGACCAGCGAGTGCGGCGGGGATAAAAGGAGCGGCGACCCGAGGCCCGAGACCAAAGCGAGTGTGGGACCAGCGAGAGCGGCGGGGAAAAAAGGAGCGGCGACCCGAGGCCCGAGACCAGAGCGAGATCGCGACCAGCGTGAGTGGCGGGGATAAAAGTAGCGGCGACCCGAGGCCCGAGACCAGAGCGAGTGTGGGACCAGCGAGAGCGGCGGGGATAAAAGGAGCGGCGACCCGAGGCCTGAGACTAGAGCGAGGGAAGGACCAGCGAGAGCGGCGGGGATAAAAGGAGCGGCGACCCGAGGCCCGAGACCGCAGCGAGATCGGGATCAGCGAGAGTGGCGGGGATAAAAGGAGCGGCGACCCGAGGCCCGAGACCAGAGCGAGTGTGGGACCAGCGAGAGTGGCGGGGATAAAAGGAGCGGCGACCTGAGGCCTGAGACCAGAGCGAGTGTGGGACCAGTGAGAGCGGCGGGGAAAAAAGGAGCGGCGACCCGAGGCCCGAGACCAGAGCGAGTGTGGGACCAGCGAGAGCGGCGGGGAGAAAAGGAGCGGCGACCCGAGGCCCGAGGCCAGACCGAGTGTGGTACCAGCGAGAGCGGCGGGGATAAAAGGTGCGGCGACCCGAGGCCCGAGACCAGAGCGAGTGTGCGACCAGCGAGAGTGGCGGGGGTAAAAGGAGCGGTGACCCGAGGCCCGAGACCAGAGCGAGTGTGGGGCCAGCGAGAGCGGCGGGGATAAAAGGGTCGGCAACCCAAGGCCCGAGACCAGAGCGAGTGTGGGACCAGCAAGAGCGGCGGGGATAAAAGGAGCGGCGGCCCGAGGCCCGAGACCAGAGCGAGTGTGGGACCAGTGAGACCGACGGCGATAAAAGGAGCGGCAACCCGAGGCCCGAGACCAGAGCGAGTGTCGGACCAGCAAGAGAAGCGGGGATAAAATGAGTGGCGACCCGAGGCCCGAGACCAGAGCGAGTGCTGGACCAGCGAGAGCGGCCGGGATAAAAGGTGCGGCGACCCGAAGCCCGAGACCAGGGCGAGTGTGGGACCATGAGAACGGCGGGGATAAAAGGAGCGGCGACCCGAGGCCCGAGACCAGAGCGAGTGTGGGACCAGCGAGAGCGGCGGGCTAAAAGGAGCGGCGACCCGAGGCCCGAGACCAGAGCGAGTGTGGGACCAGCGAGAGTGGCGGGGATAAAAGGAGCGGCGACCCGAGGCCCGAGACCAGAGCGAGTGTGGGCCCATGAGAGCGGCGGGGATAAAAGGAGCGGCGACCCGAGGCCCGAGACCAGAGTGAGTGTGGGACCAGCGAGAGCGGCGGGGATAAAAGGAGCGGCGACCCGAGGCCCGAGACCAAAGCGAGTGTGGGACCAGCGAGAGCGGCGGGGATTAAAGGAGCGGCGACCCGAGGCCCGAGACCAGAGCGAGATCGCGACCAGCGTGAGTGGCGGGGATAAAAGTAGCGGCGACCCGAGGCCCGAGACCAGAGCGAGTGTGGGACCAGCGAGAGCGGCGGGGATAAAAGGAGCGGCGACCCGAGGCCCGAGACTAGAGCGAGGGTAGGACCAGCGAGAGCGGCGGGGATAAAAGGAGCGGCGACCCGAGGCCCGAGACCGCAGCGAGATCGGGATCAGCGAGAGTGGCGGGGATAAAAGGAGCGGCGACCCGAGGCCCGAGACCAGAGCGAGTGTGGGACCAGCGAGAGTGGCGGGGATAAAAGGAGCGGCGACCTGAGGCCTGAGACCAGAGCGAGTGTGGGACCAGTGAGAGCGGCGGGGAAAAAAGGAGCGGCGACCCGAGGCCCGAGACCAGAGCGACTGTGGGACCAGCGTGAGTGGCGGGGATAAAAGGAGAGGCGACCCGAGGCCCGAGACCAGAGCGAGTGCGGGACCCGCGAGTGCGACGGGGATAAAAGGAGCGGCGACCCGAGGCCCGAGACCAGAGCGAGTGTGCGACCAGCGAGAGCAGCGGGGATAAAAGGAGCGGCGACCCGAGGCCCGAGACTAGAGCGAGTGTAGGACCAGCGAGAGCGGCGGGGATAAAAGGAGCGGCGACCCGAGGCCCGAGACCAGAGCGAGTGCGGGACCCGCGAGAGCGACGGGGATAAAAGGAGCGGCGACCCGAGGCCCGAGACCAGCGCGAGTGCGGGACCAGCGAGAGCGGCGGTGATAAAAGGAGCGTCGACCCGAGGCCCGAGACCAGAGAGAGTGTGGGACCAGTGAGAGCGGCGGGGATAAAAGGAGCGGCGACCCGACACCCGAGACCAGAGCGAGTGTGCGACCAGCGAGAGCAGCGGGGATAAAAGGAGCAGCGAGCCAAGGCCCGAGACCAGAGCGAGTGTGGGACCAGCGAGAGCGGCGGGGATAAAAGGAGCGGCGACCCAAGGCCCGAGACCAGAGCGAGTGTGGGACCAGCGAGAGCGGCGGGGATAAAAGGTGCGGCGACCCGAGGCCCGAGACCAGAGCGAGTGTGGGACCAGCGAGAGCGGCGGGGATAAAAGGAGCGGCGACCCGAGGCCCGAGACCAGAGCGAGTGTGGGACCAACGACAGCGGCGGGGATAAAAGGAGTGGCGACCCGAGGCCCGAGACCAGAGCGAGTGTGGGACCAGCGAGAGCGGCGGGGATAAAAGGAGCGGCGCCCCGAGGTCCAAGACCAGAGCGAGTGTGGGACCATGAGAGTGGCGGGGATAAAATGTGCGGCGACCCGAGTCCCGAGACCAGAGCGAGTGTGGGACCAGCGAGAGTGGCGGGGATAAAAGGAGCGGCGACCCGAGGCCCGAGACCAGAGCGAGATCGGGACCAGCGACAGTGGCGGGGATAAAAGGAGCGGCGACCCGAGGCCCGAGACCACAGCGAGATCGGGATCAGCGAGAGTGGCGGGGATAAAAGGAGCGGCGACCCGAGGCCCGAGACCAGAGCGAGTGTGGGACCAGCGAGAGTGGCGGGGATAAAAGGAGCGGCGACCTGATGCCTGAGACCAGAGCGAGTGTGGGACCAGTGAGAGCGGCGGGGAAAAAAGGAGCGGCGACCCGAGGCCCGAGACCAGAGCGAGTGTGGGACCAGCGAGAGCGGCGGGGATAAAAGGAGCAGCGACCCGAGGCCCGAGACTAGAGCGAGTGTGGGACCATGAGAGTGGCGAGGATAAAAGGAGCAGCGACCCGAGGCCCGAGACGAGAGCGAGTGTGGGACCAGCGAGAGCCGTGGGGATAAAAGGAGCGGCGACCCAAGGCCCGAGACCAGAGCGAGTGTGGGACCAGCGAGAACGGCGGGGATAAAAGGAGCGGCGACCCGAGGCCCGAGGCCAGAGCGAGTGTGGGACCAGCGAGAGCGGCGGGGATAAAAGGAGCGGCGACCCGAGGCCCGAGACTAGAGCGAGTGTGGGACCAGCGTGAGCGGCAGGGATAAAAGGAGAGGCGACCCGAGGCCCGAGACCAGAGCGAGTGCGGGACCTGCGAGAGCGACGGGGATAAAAGGAGCGGCGACCCGAGGCCCAAGACCAGAGCGAGTGCGGGACCAGCGAGAGCGGCGGGGAGAAAAGGAGCGGCGACCCGAGGCCCGAGACCAGAGCGAGTGTGGGACCAGCGATAGCGGCGGGGATAAAAGGAGCGGCAACCCGAGGCCCGAGACCAGAGCGAGTGTCGGACCAGCAAGAGAAGCGGGGATAAAATGAGTGGCGACCCGAGGCCCGAGACCAGAGCGAGTGCTGGACCAGCGAGAGCGGCCGGGATAAAAGGTGCGGCGACCCGAAGCCCGAGACCAGGGCGAGTGTGGGGCCATGAGAGCGGCGGGGATAAAAGGAGCGGCGACCCGAGGCCCGAGACCAGAGCGAGTGTGGGACCAGCGAGAGCGGCGGGCTAAAAGGAGCGGCGACCCGAGGCCCGAGACCAGAGCGAGTGTGGGACCAGCGAGAGTGGCGGGGATAAAAGGAGCGGCGACCCGAGGCCCGAGACCAGAGCGAGTGTGGGACCATGAGAGCGGCGGGGATAAAAGGAGCGGCGACCCGAGGCCCGAGACCAGAGTGAGTGTGGGACCAGCGAGAGCGGCGGGGATAAAAGGAGCGGCGACCCGAGGCCCGAGACCAAAGCGAGTGTGGGACCAGCGAGAGCGGCGGGGATAAAAGGAGCGGCGACCCGAGGCCCGAGACCAGAGCGAGATCGGGATCAGCGAGAGTGGCGGGGATAAAAGGAGCGGCGACCCGAGGCCCGAGACCAGAGCGAGTGTGGGACCAGCGAGAGTGGCGGGGATAAAAGGAGCGGCGACCTGAGGCCTGAGACCAGAGCGAGTGTGGGACCAGTAAGAGCGGCGGGGAAAAAAGGAGCGGCGACCCGAGGCCCGAGACCAGAGCGACTGTGGGACCAGCGTGAGTGGCGGGGATAAAAGGAGAGGCGACCCGAGGCCCGAGACCAGAGCGAGTGCGGGACCCGCGAGTGCGACGGGGATAAAAGGAGCGGCGACCCGAGGCCCAAGACCAGAGCGAGTGCGGGACCAGCGAGAGCGGCGGGGAGAAAAGGAGTGGCGACCCGAGGCCCGGGACCAGAGCGACTGTGGGACCAGCGAGAGTGGCGGGGATAAAAGGAGCGGCGACCTGAGGCCTGAGACCAGAGCGAGTGTGGGACCAGTGAGAGCGGCGGGGAAAAAAGGAGCGGCAACCCGAGGCCCGAGACCAGAGCGAGTGTCGGACCAGCAAGAGAAGCGGGGATAAAATGAGTGGCGACCCGAGGCCCGAGACCAGAGCGAGTGCTGGACCAGCGAGAGCGGCCGGGATAAAAGGTGCGGCGACCCGAAGCCCGAGACCAGGGCGAGTGTGGGGCCATGAGAGCGGCGGGGATAAAAGGAGCGGCGACCCGAGGCCCGAGACCAGAGCGAGTGTGGGACCAGCGAGAGCGGCGGGCTAAAAGGAGCGGCGACCCGAGGCCCGAGACCAGAGCGAGTGTGGGACCAGCGAGAGTGGCGGGGATAAAAGGAGCGGCGACCCGAGGCCCGAGACCAGAGCGAGTGTGGGACCATGAGAGCGGCGGGGATAAAAGGAGCGGCGACCCGAGGCCCGAGACCAGAGTGAGTGTGGGACCAGCGAGAGCGGCGGGGATAAAAGGAGCGGCGACCCGAGGCCCGAGACCAAAGCGAGTGTGGGACCAGCGAGAGCGGCGGGGATAAAAGGAGCGGCGACCCGAGGCCCGAGACCAGAGCGAGATCGCGACCAGCGTGAGTGGCGGGGATAAAAGTAGCGGCGACCCGAGGCCCGAGACCGCAGCGAGATCGGGATCAGCGAGAGTGGCGGGGATAAAAGGAGCGGCGACCCGAGGCCCGAGACCAGAGCGAGTGTGGGACCAGCGAGAGTGGCGGGGATAAAAGGAGCGGCGACCTGAGGCCTGAGACCAGAGCGAGTGTGGGACCAGTGAGAGCGGCGGGGAAAAAAGCAGCGGCGACCCGAGGCCCGAGACCAGAGCGACTGTGGGACCAGCGTGAGTGGCGGGGATAAAAGGAGAGGCGACCCGAGGCCCGAGACCAGAGCGAGTGCGGGACCCGCGAGTGCGACGGGGATAAAAGGAGCGGCGACCCGAGGCCCAAGACCAGAGCGAGTGCGGGACCAGCGAGAGCGGCGGGGAGAAAAGGAGTGGCGACCCGAGGCCCGGGACCAGAGCGACTGTGGGACCAGCGAGAGCGGCGGGGATAAAAGGAGCGGCGGCCCGAGGCCCGAGACCAAAGCGAGTGTGCGACCAGCGAGAGCAGCGGGGATAAAAGGAGCGGCGACCCGAGGCCCGAGACTAGAGCGAGTGTAGGACCAGCGAGAGCGGCGGGGATAAAAGGAGCGGCGCCCCGAGGTCCAAGACCAGAGCGAGTGTGGGACCATGAGAGTGGCGGGGATAAAATGTGCGGCGACCCGAGTCCCGAGACCAGAGCGAGTGTGGGACCAGCGAGAGTGGCGGGGATAAAAGGAGCGGCGACCCGAGGCCCGAGACCAGAGCGAGATCAGGACCAGCGACAGTGGCGGGGATAAAAGGAGCGGCGACCCGAGGCCCGAGACCACAGCGAGATCGGGATCAGCGAGAGTGGCGGGGATAAAAGGAGCGGCGACCCGAGGCCCGAGACCAGAGCGAGTGTGGGACCAGCGAGAGTGGCGGGGATAAAAGGAGCGGCGACCTGATGCCTGAGACCAGAGCGAGTGTGGGACCAGTGAGAGCGGCGGGGAAAAAAGGAGCGGCGACCCGAGGCCCGAGACCAGAGCGAGTGTGGGACCAGCGAGAGCGGCGGGGATAAAAGGAGCAGCGACCCGAGGCCCGAGACTAGAGCGAGTGTGGGACCATGAGAGTGGCGAGGATAAAAGGAGCAGCGACCCGAGGCCCGAGACGAGAGCGAGTGTGGGACCAGCGAGAGCCGTGGGGATAAAAGGAGCGGCGACCCAAGGCCCGAGACCAGAGCGAGTGTGGGACCAGCGAGAACGGCGGGGATAAAAGGAGCGGCGACCCGAGGCCCGAGGCCAGAGCGAGTGTGGGACCAGCGAGAGCGGCGGGGATAAAAGGAGCGGCGACCCGAGGCCCGAGACTAGAGCGAGTGTGGGACCAGCGTGAGTGGCAGGGATAAAAGGAGAGGCGACCCGAGGCCCGAGACCAGAGCGAGTGCGGGACCTGCGAGAGCGACGGGGATAAAAGGAGCGGCGACCCGAGGCCCAAGACCAGAGCGAGTGCGGGACCAGCGAGAGCGGCGGGGAGAAAAGGAGCGGCGACCCGAGGCCCGAGACCAGAGCGAGTGTGGGACCAGCGATAGCGGCGGGGATAAAAGGAGCGGCAACCCGAGGCCCGAGACCAGAGCGAGTGTCGGACCAGCAAGAGAAGCGGGGATAAAATGAGTGGCGACCCGAGGCCCGAGACCAGAGCGAGTGCTGGACCAGCGAGAGCGGCCGGGATAAAAGGTGCGGCGACCCGAAGCCCGAGACCAGGGCGAGTGTGGGGCCATGAGAGCCGCGGGGATAAAAGGAGCGGCGACCCGAGGCCCGAGACCAGAGCGAGTGTGGGACCAGCGAGAGCGGCGGGCTAAAAGGAGCGGCGACCCGAGGCCCGAGACCAGAGCGAGTGTGGGACCAGCGAGAGTGGCGGGGATAAAAGGAACGGCGACCCGAGGCACGAGACCAGAGCGAGTGTGGGACCATGAGAGCGGCGGGGATAAAAGGAGCGGCGACCCGAGGCCCGAGACCAGAGTGAGTGTGGGACCAGCGAGAGCGGCGGGGATAAAAGGAGCGGCGACCCGAGGCCCGAGACCAAAGCGAGTGTGGGACCAGCGAGAGCGGCGGGGATAAAAGGAGCGGCGACCCGAGGCCCGAGACCAGAGCGAGATCGCGACCAGCGTGAGTGGCGGGGATAAAAGTAGCGGCGACCCGAGGCCCGAGACCGCAGCGAGATCGGGATCAGCGAGAGTGGCGGGGATAAAAGGAGCGGCGACCCGAGGCCCGAGACCAGAGCGAGTGTGGGACCAGCGAGAGTGGCGGGGATAAAAGGAGCGGCGACCTGAGGCCTGAGACCAGAGCGAGTGTGGGACCAGTGAGAGCGGCGGGGAAAAAAGGAGCGGCGACCCGAGGCCCGAGACCAGAGCGACTGTGGGACCAGCGTGAGTGGCGGGGATAAAAGGAGAGGCGACCCGAGGCCCGAGACCAGAGCGAGTGCGGGACCCGCGAGTGCGACGGGGATAAAAGGAGCGGCGACCCGAGGCCCAAGACCAGAGCGAGTGCGGGACCAGCGAGAGCGGCGGGGAGAAAAGGAGTGGCGACCCGAGGCCCGGGACCAGAGCGACTGTGGGACCAGCGAGAGCGGCGGGGATAAAAGGAGCGGCGGCCCGAGGCCCGAGACCAGAGCGAGTGTGCGACCAGCGAGAGCAGCGGGGATAAATGGAGCGGCGACCCGAGGCCCGAGACTAGAGCGAGTGTAGGACCAGCGAGAGCAGCGGGGATAAAAGGAGCGGCGACCCGAGGCCCGAGACCAGAGCGAGTGCGGGACCCGCGAGAGCGACGGGGATAAAAGGAGCGGCGACCCGAGGCCCGAGACCAGCGCGAGTGCGGGACCAGCGAGAGCGGCGGTGATAAAAGGAGCGTCGACCCGAGGCCCGAGACCAGAGAGAGTGTGGGACCAGTGAGAGCGGCGGGGATAAAAGGAGCGGCGACCCGACACCCGAGACCAGAGCGAGTGTGCGACCAGCGAGAGCAGCGGGGATAAAAGGAGCGGCGACCCGAGGCCCGAGACTAGAGCGAGTGTAGGACCAGCGAGAGCGGCGGGGATAAAAGGAGCGGCGACCCGAGGCCCGAGACCAGAGCGAGTGCGGGACCCGCGAGAGCGACGGGGATAAAAGGAGCGGCGACCCGAGGCCCGAGACCAGCGCGAGTGCGGGACCAGCGAGAGCGGCGGTGATAAAAGGAGCGTCGACCCGAGGCCCGAGACCAGAGAGAGTGTGGGACCAGTGAGAGCGGCGGGGATAAAAGGAGCGGCGACCCGACACCCGAGACCAGAGCGAGTGTGCGACCAGCGAGAGCAGCGGGGATAAAAGGAGCAGCGAGCCAAGGCCCGAGACCAGAGCGAGTGTGGGACCAGCGAGAGCGGCGGGGATAAAAGGAGCGGCGACCCAAGGCCCGAGACCAGAGCGAGTGTGGGACCAGCGAGAGCGGCGGGGATAAAAGGTGCGGCGACCCGAGGCCCGAGACCAGAGCGAGTGTGGGACCAGCGAGAGCGGCGGGGATAAAAGGAGCGGCGACCCGAGGCCCGAGACCAGAGCGAGTGTGGGACCAACGACAGCGGCGGGGATAAAAGGAGTGGCGACCCGAGGCCCGAGACCAGAGCGAGTGTGGGACCAGCGAGAGCGGCGGGGATAAAAGGAGCGGCGCCCCGAGGTCCAAGACCAGAGCGAGTGTGGGACCATGAGAGTGGCGGGGATAAAATGTGCGGCGACCCGAGTCCCGAGACCAGAGCGAGTGTGGGACCAGCGAGAGTGGCGGGGATAAAAGGAGCGGCGACCCGAGGCCCGAGACCAGAGCGAGATCGGGACCAGCGACAGTGGCGGGGATAAAAGGAGCGGCGACCCGAGGCCCGAGACCACAGCGAGATCGGGATCAGCGAGAGTGGCGGGGATAAAAGGAGCGGCGACCCGAGGCCCGAGACCAGAGCGAGTGTGGGACCAGCGAGAGTGGCGGGGATAAAAGGAGCGGCGACCTGATGCCTGAGACCAGAGCGAGTGTGGGACCAGTGAGAGCGGCGGGGAAAAAAGGAGCGGCGACCCGAGGCCCGAGACCAGAGCGAGTGTGGGACCAGCGAGAGCGGCGGGGATAAAAGGAGCAGCGACCCGAGGCCCGAGACTAGAGCGAGTGTGGGACCATGAGAGTGGCGAGGATAAAAGGAGCAGCGACCCGAGGCCCGAGACGAGAGCGAGTGTGGGACCAGCGAGAGCCGTGGGGATAAAAGGAGCGGCGACCCAAGGCCCGAGACCAGAGCGAGTGTGGGACCAGCGAGAACGGCGGGGATAAAAGGAGCGGCGACCCGAGGCCCGAGGCCAGAGCGAGTGTGGGACCAGCGAGAGCGGCGGGGATAAAAGGAGCGGCGACCCGAGGCCCGAGACTAGAGCGAGTGTGGGACCAGCGTGAGTGGCAGGGATAAAAGGAGAGGCGACCCGAGGCCCGAGACCAGAGCGAGTGCGGGACCTGCGAGAGCGACGGGGATAAAAGGAGCGGCGACCCGAGGCCCGAGACCACAGCAAGATCGGGATCAGCGACAGTGGCGGGGATAAAAGGAGCGGCGACCCTAGGCCCGAGACCAGAGCGAGTGTGGGACCAGCGAGAGCGGCGGGGATAAAAGGAGCGGCGACCCGAGGCCCGAGACCAGACCAAGTGTGGTAACAGCGAGAGTGGCGGGGATAAAAGGTGCGGCGACCCGAGGCCCGAGGCCAGAGCGAGTGTGCGACCAGCGAGAGTGGCGGGGATAAAAGGAGCGGTGACCCGAGGCCCGAGACCAGAGCGAGTGTGGGACCAGCAAGAGCGGCGGGGATAAAAGGAGCGGCGGCCGGAGGCCCGAGACCAGAGCGAGTGTGGGACCAGTGAGACTGACGGCGATAAAAGGAGCGGCAACCCGAGGCCCGAGACCAGAGCGAGTGTGCGACCAGCGAGAGTTGCGGGGATAAAAGGAGCGGTGACCCGAGGCCCGAGTCCAGAGCGAGTGTGGGGCCAGCGAGAGCGGCGGGGATAAAAGGAGCGGCGGCCCGAGGCCCGAGACCAGAGCGAGTGTGGGACCAGTGAGACCGACGGCGATAAAAGGAGCGGCAACACGAGGCCCGAGACCAGAGCGAGTGTCGGACCAGCAAGAGAGGTGGGGATAAAAGGAGTGGCGACCCGAGGCCCGAGACCAGAGCGAGTGTGGGACCAGCGAGAGCGGCGGGGATAAAAGGAGCGGCGACCCGAGGCCCGAGACCAGAGCGAGTGCGGGACCAGCGAGAGCGGCGGTGATAAAAGGAGCGGCGACCCGAGGCCCGAGACCAGAGCGAGTGTGGGACCAGTGAGAGCGGCGGGGATAAAAGGAGCGGCGACCCGAGGCCCGAGACCAGCGCGAGTGCGGGACCAGCAAGAGCGGCGGTGATAAAAGGAGCGGCGACCCGAGGCCCGAGACCAGAGCGAGTGTGGGACCAGCGAGAGCGGCGGGGATAAAAGGAGCGGCGACCCGAGGCCCGAGACCAGAGCGAGTGTGCGACCAGCGAGAGCAGCGGGGATAAAAGGAGCGGCGACCCGAGGCCCGAGACCAGAGCGAGTGTCGGACCAGCGAGAGCGGCGGGGATAAAAGGAGCGGCGACCCGAGGCCCGAGACCAGAGCGAGTGTGGGACCAGCGAGAGCTGCGGGGATAAAAGGAGCGGCGACCCGAGGCCCGAGACCAGAGCGAGTGTGGGACCAGCGAGAGCGGCGGGGATCAATAGAGCGGCGACCCGAGGCCCGAGACCAGAGCGAGTGTGGGACCAGCGAGAGCGGCGGGGATAAAAGGAGCGGCGACCCGAGGCCCGAGGCCAGACCGAGTGTGGTACCAGCGAGAGCGGCGGGGATAAAAGGTGCGGCGACCCGAGGCCCGAGACCAGAGCGAGTGTGCGACCAGCGAGAGTGGCGGGGGTAAAAGGAGCGGTGACCCGAGGCCCGAGACCAGAGCGAGTGTGGGGCCAGCGAGAGCGGCGGGGATAAAAGGGTCGGCAACCCAAGGCCCGAGACCAGAGCGAGTGTGGGACCAGCAAGAGCGGCGGGGATAAAAGGAGCGGCGGCCCGAGGCCCGAGACCAGAGCGAGTGTGGGACCAGTGAGACCGACGGCGATAAAAGGAGCGGCAACCCGAGGCCCGAGACCAGAGCGAGTGTCGGACCAGCAAGAGAAGCGGGGATAAAATGAGTGGCGACCCGAGGCCCGAGACCAGAGCGAGTGCTGGACCAGCGAGAGCGGCCGGGATAAAAGGTGCGGCGACCCGAAGCCCGAGACCAGGGCGAGTGTGGGACCATGAGAGCGGCGGGGATAAAAGGAGCGGCGACCCGAGGCCCGAGACCAGAGCGAGTGTGGGACCAGCGAGAGCGGCGGGCTAAAAGGAGCGGCGACCCGAGGCCCGAGACCAGAGCGAGTGTGGGACCAGCGAGAGCGGCGGGGATAAAAGGAGCGGCGACCCGAGGCCCGAGACCAGAGTGAGTGTGGGAACAGCGAGAGCGGCGGGGATAAAAGGAGCGGCGACCCGAGGCCCGAGACCAAAGCGAGTGTGGGACCAGCGAGAGCGGCGGGGATAAAAGGAGCGGCGACCCGAGGCCCGAGACCAGAGCGAGATCGCGACCAGCGTGAGTGGCGGGGATAAAAGTAGCGGCGACCCGAGGCCCGAGACCAGAGCGAGTGTGGGACCAGCGAGAGCGGCGGGGATAAAAGGAGCGGCGACCCGAGGCCCGAGACTAGAGCGAGGGTAGGACCAGCGAGAGCGGCGGGGATAAAAGGAGCGGCGACCCGAGGCCCGAGACCGCAGCGAGATCAGGATCAGCGAGAGTGGCGGGGATAAAAGGAGCGTCTACCCGAGGCCCGAGACCAGAGCGAGTGTGGGACCAGCGAGAGTGGCGGGGATAAAAGGAGCGGCGACCTGAGGCCTGAGACCAGAGCGAGTGTGGGACCAGTGAGAGCGGCGGGGAAAAAAGGAGCGGCGACCCGAGGCCCGAGACCAGAGCGACTGTGGGACCAGCGTGAGTGGCGGGGATAAAAGGAGAGGCGACCCGAGGCCCGAGACCAGAGCGAGTGCGGGACCCGCGAGTGCGACGGGGATAAAAGGAGCGGCGACCCGAGGCCCGAGACCAGAGCGAGTGTGCGACCCGCGAGAGCAGCGGGGATAAAAGGAGCGGCGATCCGAGGCCCGAGACTAGAGCGAGTGTAGGACCAGCGAGAGCGGCGGGGTTAAAAGGAGCGGCGACCCG
Organism: Somniosus microcephalus; assembly: GCF_052327205.1. Lineage (NCBI taxonomy): Eukaryota > Metazoa > Chordata > Chondrichthyes > Squaliformes > Somniosidae > Somniosus > Somniosus microcephalus. The sequence continues at coordinate 390,696,026 of NC_140987.1, read as the reverse complement.
AGGCCCGAGACCAGAGCGAGTGCGGGACCCGCGAGAGCGACGGGGATAAAAGGAGCGGCGACCCGAGGCCCGAGACCAGCGCGAGTGCGGGACCAGCGAGAGCGGCGGTGATAAAAGGAGCGTCGACCCGAGGCCCGAGACCAGAGAGAGTGTGGGACCAGTGAGAGCGGCGGGGATAAAAGGAGCGGCGACCCGACACCCGAGACCAGAGCGAGTGTGCGACCAGCGAGAGCAGCGGGGATAAAAGGAGCAGCGAGCCAAGGCCCGAGACCAGAGCGAGTGTGGGACCAGCGAGAGCGGCGGGGATAAAAGGAGCGGCGACCCAAGGCCCGAGACCAGAGCGAGTGTGGGACCAGCGAGAGCGGCGGGGATAAAAGGTGCGGCGACCCGAGGCCTGAGACCAGAGCGAGTGTGGGACCAGCGAGAGCGGCGGGGATAAAAGGAGCGGCGACCCGAGGCCCGAGACCAGAGCGAGTGTGGGACCAGCGACAGCGGCGGGGATAAAAGGAGCGGCGACCCGAGGCCCGAGACCAGAGCGAGTGTGGGACCAGCGAGAGCGGCGGGGATAAAAGGAGTGGCGCCCCGAGGTCCAAGACCAGAGCGAGTGTGGGACCATGAGAGTGGCGGGGATAAAATGTGCGGCGACCCGAGTCCCGAGACCAGAGCGAGTGTGGGACCAGCGAGAGTGGCGGGGATAAAAGGAGCGGCGACCCGAGGCCCGAGACCAGAGCGAGATCGGGACCAGCGACAGTGGCGGGGATAAAAGGAGCGGCGACCCGAGGCCCGAGACCACAGCGAGATCGGGATCAGCGAGAGTGGCGGGGATAAAAGGAGCGGCGACCCGAGGCCCGAGACCAGAGCGAGTGTGGGACCAGCGAGAGTGGCGGGGATAAAAGGAGCGGCGACCTGATGCCTGAGACCAGAGCGAGTGTGGGACCAGTGAGAGCGGCGGGGAAAAAAGAAGCGGCGACCCGAGGCCCGAGACCAGAGCGAGTGTGGGACCAGCGAGAGCGGCGGGGATAAAAGGAGCAGCGACCCGAGGCCCGAGACTAGAGCGAGTGTGGGACCATGAGAGTGGCGAGGATAAAAGGAGCAGCGACCCGAGGCCCGAGACGAGAGCGAGTGTGGGACCAGCGAGAGCCGTGGGGATAAAAGGAGCGGCGACCCAAGGCCCGAGACCAGAGCGAGTGTGGGACCAGCGAGAACGGCGGGGATAAAAGGAGAGGCGACCCGAGGCCCGAGACCAGAGCGAGTGTGGGAGCAGCGACAGCGGCGGGGATAAAAGGAGCGGCGACCCGAGGCCCGAGACCAGAGCGAGTGTGGGACCAGCGAGAGCGGCGGGGATAAAAGGAGCGGCGCCCCGAGGTCCAAGACCAGAGCGAGTGTGGGACCATGAGAGTGGCGGGGATAAAATGTGCGGCGACCCGAGTCCCGAGACCAGAGCGAGTGTGGGACCAGCGAGAGTGGCGGGGAGAAAAGGAGCGGCGACCCGAGGCCCGAGACCAGAGCGAGTGTGGGACCAGCGATAGCGGCGGGGATAAAAGGAGCGGCAACCCGAGGCCCGAGACCAGAGCGAGTGTCGGACCAGCAAGAGAAGCGGGGATAAAATGAGTGGCGACCCGAGGCCCGAGACCAGAGCGAGTGCTGGACCAGCAAGAGCGGCCGGGATAAAAGGTGCGGCGACCCGAAGCCCGTGACCAGGGCGAGTGTGGGACCATGAGAGCGGCGGGGATAAAAGGAGCGGCGACCCGAGGCCCGAGACCAGAGCGAGTGTGGGACCAGCGAGAGCGGCGGGCTAAAAGGAGCAGCGACCCGAGGCCCAAGACCAGAGCGAGTGTGGGACCAGCGAGAGTGGCGGGGATAAAAGGAGCGGCGACCCGAGGCCCGAGACCAGAGCGAGCGTGGGACCATGAGAGCGGCGGGGATAAAAGGAGCGGCGACCCGAGGCCCGAGACCAGAGGGAGTGTGGCACCAGCGAGAGTGGCGGGGATAAAAGGAGCGGCGACCCGAGGCCCGAGACCAAAGCGAGTGTGGGACCAGCGAGAGTGGCGGGGATAAAAGGAGCGGCGACCCGAGGCCCGAGACTCGAGCGAGGGTAGGACCAGCGAGAGCGGCGGGGACAAAAGGAGCGGCGACCCGAGGCCCGAGACCGCAGCGAGATCGGGATCAGCGAGAGTGGCGGGGATAAAAGGAGCGGCGACCCGAGGCCCGAGACCAGAGCGAGTGCGGGACCCGCGAGAGCGACGGGGATAAAAGGAGCGGCGACCCGAGGCCCGAGACCGGCGAGAGTGCGGGACCAGCGAGAGCGGCGGTGATAAAAGGAGCGTCGACCCGAGGCCCGAGACCAGAGAGAGTGTGGGACCAGTGAGAGCGGCGGGGATAAAAGGAGCGGCGACCCGACGCCCGAGACCAGAGCGAGTGTGCGACCAGCGAGAGCAGCGGGGATAAAAGGAGCAGCGAGCCAAGGCCCGAGACCAGAGCGAGTGTGGGACCAGCGAGAGCGGCGGGGATAAAAGGAGCGGCGACCCAAGGCCCGAGACCAGAGCGAGTGTGGGACCAGCGAGAGCGGCGGGGATAAAAGGTGCGGCGACCCGAGGCCCGAGACCAGAGCGAGTGTGGGACCAGCGAGAGCGGCGGGGATAAAAGGAGCGGCGACCCGAGGCCCGAGACCAGAGCGAGTGTGGGACCAGCGACAGCGGCGGGGATAAAAGGAGCGGCGACCCGAGGCCCGAGACCAGAGCGAGTGTGGGACCAGCGAGAGCGGCGGGGATAAAAGGAGCGGCGCCCCGAGGTCCAAGACCAGAGCGAGTGTGGGACCATGAGAGTGGCGGGGATAAAATGTGCGGCGACCCGAGTCCCGAGACCAGAGCGAGTGTGGGACCAGCGAGAGTGGCGGGGATAAAAGGAGCGGCGACCCGAGGCCCGAGACCAGAGCGAGATCGGGACCAGCGACAGTGGCGGGGATAAAAGGAGCGGCGACCCGAGGCCCGAGACCACAGCGAGATCGGGATCAGCGAGAGTGGCGGGGATAAAAGTAGCGGCGACCCGAGGCCCGAGACCAGAGCGAGTGTGGGACCAGCGAGAGTGGCGGGGATAAAAGGAGCGGCGACCTGATGCCTGAGACCAGAGCGAGTGTGGGACCAGTGAAAGCGGCGGGGATAAAAGGAGCGGCGACCCAAGGCCGGAGACCAGAGCGAGTGTGGGACCAGCGAGAGCGGCGGGGATAAAAGGTGCGGCGACCCGAGGCCCGAGACCAGAGCGAGTGTGGGACCAGCGAGAGCGGCGGGGATAAAAGGAGCGGCGACCCGAGGCCCGAGACCAGAGCGAGTGTGGGACCAGCGACAGCGGCGGGGATAAAAGGAGCGGCGACCCGAGGCCCGAGACCAGAGCGAGTGTGGGACCAGCGAGAGCGGCGGGGATAAAAGGAGCGGCGCCCCGAGGTCCAAGACCAGAGCGAGTGTGGGACCATGAGAGTGGCGGGGATAAAATGTGCGGCGACCCGAGTCCCGAGACCAGAGCGAGTGTGGGACAAGCGAGAGTGGCGGGGATAAAAGGAGCGGCGACCCGAGGCCCGAGACCAGAGCGAGATCGGGACCAGCGACAGTGGCGGGGATAAAAGGAGCGGCGACCCGAGGCCCGAGACCACAGCGAGATCGGGATCAGCGAGAGTGGCGGGGATAAAAGGAGCGGCGACCCGAGGCCCGAGACCAGAGCGAGTGTGGGACCAGCGAGAGTGGCGGGGATAAAAGGAGCGGCGACCTGATGCCTGAGACCAGAGCGAGTGTGGGACCAGTGAGAGCGGCGGGGAAAAAAGGAGCGGCGACCCGAGGCCCGAGACCAGAGCGAGTGTGGGACCAGCGAGAGCGGCGGGGATAAAAGGAGCAGCGACCCGAGGCCCGAGACTAGAGCGAGTGTGGGACCATGAGAGTGGCGAGGATAAAAGGAGCAGCGACCCGAGGCCCGAGACGAGAGCGAGTGTGGGACCAGCGAGAGCCGTGGGGATAAAAGGAGCGGCGACCCAAGGCCCGAGACCAGAGCGAGTGTGGGACCAGCGAGAACGGCGGGGATAAAAGGAGCGGCGACCCGAGGCCCGAGGCCAGAGCGAGTGTGGGACCAGCGAGAGCGGCGGGGATAAAAGGAGCGGCGACCCGAGGCCCGAGACTAGAGCGAGTGTGGGACCAGCGTGAGTGGCAGGGATAAAAGGAGAGGCGACCCGAGGCCCGAGACCAGAGCGAGTGCGGGACCTGCGAGAGCGACGGGGATAAAAGGAGCGGCGACCCGAGGCCCAAGACCAGAGCGAGTGCGGGACCAGCGAGAGCGGCGGGGAGAAAAGGAGCGGCGACCCGAGGCCCGAGACCAGAGCGAGTGTGGGACCAGCGATAGCGGCGGGGATAAAAGGAGCGGCAACCCGAGGCCCGAGACCAGAGCGAGTGTCGGACCAGCAAGAGAAGCGGGGATAAAATGAGTGGCGACCCGAGGCCCGAGACCAGAGCGAGTGCTGGACCAGCAAGAGCGGCCGGGATAAAAGGTGCGGCGACCCGAAGCCCGTGACCAGGGCGAGTGTGGGACCATGAGAGCGGCGGGGATAAAAGGAGCGGCGACCCGAGGCCCGAGACCAGAGCGAGTGTGGGACCAGCGAGAGCGGCGGGCTAAAAGGAGCAGCGACCCGAGGCCCAAGACCAGAGCGAGTGTGGGACCAGCGAGAGTGGCGGGGATAAAAGGAGCGGCGACCCGAGGCCCGAGACCAGAGCGAGCGTGGGACCATGAGAGCGGCGGGGATAAAAGGAGCGGCGACGCGAGGCCCGAGACCAGAGTGAGTGTGGCACCAGCGAGAGTGGCGGGGATAAAAGGAGCGGCGACCCGAGGCCCGAGACCAAAGCGAGTGTGGGACCAGCGAGAGCGGCGGGGATAAAAGGAGCGGCGACCCGAGACCCGAGACCAGAGCGAGATCGCGACCAGCGTGAGTGGCGGGGATAAAAGTAGCGGCGACCCGAGGCCCGAGACCAGAGCGAGTGTGGGACCAGCGAGAGCGGCGGGGATAAAAGGAGCGGCGACCCGAGGCCCGAGACTCGAGCGAGGGTAGGACCAGCGAGAGCGGCGGGGACAAAAGGAGCGGCGACCCGAGGCCCGAGACCGCAGCGAGATCGGGATCAGCGAGAGTGGCGGGGATAAAAGGAGCGGCGACCCGAGGCCCGAGACCAGAGCGAGTGTGGGACCAGCGAGAGTGGCGGGGATAAAAGGAGCGGCGACCTGAGGCCTGAGACCAGAGCGACTGTGGGACCAGTGAGAGCGGCGGGGAAAAAAGGAGCGGCGACCTGAGGCCCGAGACCAGAGCGACTGTGGGACCAGCGTGAGTGGCGGGGATAAAAGGAGAGGCGACCCGAGGCCCGAGACCAGAGCGAGTGCGGGACCCGCGAGAGCGACGGGGATAAAAGGAGCGGCGACCCGAGGCCCAAGACCAGAGCGAGTGCGGGACCAGCGAGAGCGGCGGGGAGAAAAGGAGTGGTGACCCGAGGCCCGAGACCAGAGCGACTGTGGGACCAGCGAGAGCGGCGGGGATAAAAGGAGCGGCGGCCTGAGGCCCGAGACCAGAGCGAGTGTGCGACCAGCGAGAGCAGCGGGGATAAAAGGAGCGGCGACCCGAGGCCCGAGACTAGAGCGAGTGTAGGACCAGCGAGAGCGGCGGGGATAAAAGGAGCGGCGACCCGAGGCCCGAGACCAGAGTGAGTGCGGGACCCGCGAGAGCGACGGGGATAAAAGGAGCGGCGACCCGAGGCCCGAGACCGGCGCGAGTGCGGGACCAGCGAGAGCGGCGGTGATAAAAGGAGCGTCGACCCGAGGCCCGAGACCAGAGAGAGTGTGGGACCAGTGAGAGCGGCGGGGATAAAAGGAGCGGCGACCCGACGCCCGAGACCAGAGCGAGTGTGCGACCAGCGAGAGCAGCGGGGATAAAAGGAGCAGCGAGCCAAGGCCCGAGACCAGAGCGAGTGTGGGACCAGCGAGAGCGGCGGGGATAAAAGGAGCGGCGACCCAAGGCCCGAGACCAGAGCGAGTGTGGGACCAGCGAGAGCGGCGGGGATAAAAGGTGCGGCGACCCGAGGCCCGAGACCAGAGCGAGTGTGGGACCAGCGAGAGCGGCGGGGATAAAAGGAGCGGCGACCCGAGGCCCGAGACCAGAGCGAGTGTGGGACCAGCGACAGCGGCGGGGATAAAAGGAGCGGCGACCCGAGGCCCGAGACCAGAGCGAGTGTGGGACCAGCGAGAGCGGCGGGGATAAAAGGAGCGGCGCCCCGAGGTCCAAGACCAGAGCGAGTGTGGGACCATGAGAGTGGCGGGGATAAAATGTGCGGCGACCCGAGTCCCGAGACCAGAGCGAGTGTGGGACCAGCGAGAGTGGCGGGGATAAAAGGAGCGGCGACCCGAGGCCCGAGACCAGAGCGAGATCGGGACCAGCGACAGTGGCGGGGATAAAAGGAGCGGCGACCCGAGGCCCGAGACCACAGCGAGATCGGGATCAGCGAGAGTGGCGGGGATAAAAGTAGCGGCGACCCGAGGCCCGAGACCAGAGCGAGTGTGGGACCAGCGAGATTGGCGGGGATAAAAGGAGCGGCGACCTGATGCCTGAGACCAGAGCGAGTGTGGGACCAGTGAGAGCGGCGGGGAAAAAAGGAGCGGCGACCCGAGGCCCGAGACCAGAGCGAGTGTGGGACCAGCGAGAGCGGCGGGGATAAAAGGGGCAGCGACCCGAGGCCCGAGACTAGAGCGAGTGTGGGACCATGAGAGTGGCGAGGATAAAAGGAGCAGCGACCCGAGGCCCGAGACGAGAGCGAGTGTGGGACCAGCGAGAGCCGTGGGGATAAAAGGAGCGGCGACCCGAGGCCCGAGACCAGAGCGAGTGTGGGACCAGCGAGAACGGCGGGGATAAAAGGAGCGGCGACCCGAGGCCCGAGGCCAGAGCGAGTGTGGGACCAGCGAGAGTGGCGGGGATAAAAGGAGCGGCGACCCGAGGCCCGAGACTAGAGCGAGTGTGGGACCAGCGTGAGTGGCAGGGATAAAAGGAGAGGCGACCCGAGGCCCGAGACCAGAGCGAGTGCGGGACCTGCGAGAGCGACGGGGATAAAAGGAGCGGCGACCCGAGGCCCAAGACAAGTGCGAGTGCGGGACCAGCGAGAGCGGCGGGGAGAAAAGGAGCGGCGACCCGAGGCCCGAGACCAGAGCGAGTGTGGGACCAGCGATAGCGGCGGGGATAAAAGGAGCGGCAACCCGAGGCATGAGACCAGAGCGAGTGTCGGACCAGCGAGAGTGGCGGGGATAAAATGTGCGGCGACCCAAGGCCCGAGACCAGAGCGAGTGTGGGACCAGCGAGAGTGGCGGGGATAAAAGGAGCGGCGACCCGAGGCCCGAGACCAGAGCGAGATCGGGACCAGCGACAGTGGCGGGGATAAAAGGAGCGGCGACCCGAGGCCCGAGACCACAGCGAGATCGGGATCAGCGAGAGTGGCGGGGATAAAAGTAGCGGCGACCCGAGGCCCGAGACCAGAGCGAGTGTGGGACCAGCGAGAGTGGCGGGGATAAAAGGAGCGGCGACCTGATGCCTGAGACCAGAGCGAGTGTGGGACCAGCGAGAGCGGCGGGGATAAAAGGAGCAGCGACCCGAGGCCCGAGACCAGAGCGACAGTGGGACCAGCGAGAGTGGCGGGGATAAAAGTAGCGGCGACCCGAGGCCTAAGTCCAGAGCGAGTGTGGGACCATGAGAGTGGCGGGGATAAAATGTGCGGCGACCCGAGGCCCGAGACCAGAGCGAGTGTGGGACCCTGAGAGTGGCGGGGATAAAATGTGCGGCGACCCGAGGCCCGAGACTAGAGCGAGTGTGGGACCAGCCAGAGTGGCGGGGATAAAAGGAGCGGCGACCCGAGGCCCGAGACCAGAGTGAGATCGGGACCAGCGACAGTGGCGGGGAAAAAAGGAGCGGCGACCCGAGGCCCGAGACCACAGCGAGATCGGGACCAGCGAGAGTGGCGGGGATAAAAGGAGCGGCGACCCGAGGCCCGAGACCAGAGCGAGTGTGGGACCAGCGAGAGCGGCGGGGAAAAAAGGAGCGGCGACCCGAGGCCCGAGACCAGAGCGAGTGTGGGACCATGAGAGTGGCGGTGATAAAAGGAGCGGCGACCCGAGGCCCAAGACCAGAGCGAGTGTGGGACCATGAGAGTGGCGGGGATAAAAGGAGCTGCGACCCGAGGCCCGAGACTAGAGCGAGTGTGGGACCAGCGAGAGTGGTGGGGATAAAAGGAGCGGCGACCCGAGGCCCGAGACCAGAGCGAGTGTGGGACCAGCGAGAGTGGCGGGGATAAAAGGAGCGGCGACCCAAGGACCGAGACCACAGCAAGTGTGGGACCAGCGAGAGCGGCGGTGATAAAACGAGCGGCGACACGAGGCCCGACACCAGAGCGAGTGTGGGACCAGCGAGAGTGGTGGGGTTAAAAGGAGCGGCGACCCAAGGCCCGAGACCACAGCAAGTGTGGGACCAGCGAGAGCGGCGGTGATAAAAGGAGCGGAGACACGAGGCCCGAGACCAGAGCGAGTGTGGGACCAGCGAGAGCGGCGGGGATAAAAGGAGCGGCGACCCGAGGCCCGAGACCAGAGCGAGTGTGGGACCAGTGAGACCGACGGGGATAAAAGGAGCGGCGACCCGAGGCCCGAGACCAGAGCGAGTGTAGGACCAGCAAGAAAGGCGGGGATAAAAGGAGCGGCGACCCGAGGCCCGAGACCAGAGCGAGTGTGGGACCAGCGAGAGCGGCGGGGATAAAAGGAGCGGCGACCCGAGGCCCGAGACCAGAGCGAGTGCGTGACCAGCGAGAGCGGCCGGGATAAAAGGTGCGGCGACCCGAGGCCCGAGAACAGAGCGAGTGTGGGATCATGAGAGCGGCGGGGATAAATGGAGCGGCGACGCGAGGCCCGAGACCAGAGCGAGTGTGGGAACAGCGAGAGCGGCGGGGATAAAAGGAGCGGCGACCCGAGGCCCGAGACCAGAGCGAGTGTGGGACCAGCGAGAGTGGCGGGGATAAAAGGAGCGGCGACCCGAGGCCCGAGACCAGAGTGGGTGTGGGACCAGCGAGAGCGGCGGGGATAAAAGGAGCGGCGACCCGAGGCCCGAGACCAAAGCGAGTGTGGGACCAGCGAGAGCGGCGGGGATAAAAGTAGCGGCGACCCGAGGCCCGAGACCAGAGCGAGATCGGGACCAGCGTGAGTGGCGGGTATAAAAGGAGCGGCGACCCGAGGCCCGAGACCAACGCGAGTGTGGGACCAGCGAGAGCGGCGGGGATAAAAGGAGCGGCGACCCGAGGCACGAGACCAGAGCGAGTGTGGGACCACTGAGAGCGGCGGGGATAAAAGGAGCAGCGACCCGAGGCCCGAGACCAGAGCGAGTGTGGGACCAGCGAGAGCGGCGGGGATAAAAGGAGCGGCGACCCGAGGCCCGAGACCAGAGCGAGTGTGGGACCAGCGAGAGCGGCGGGGATAAAAGGTGCGGCGACCCGAGGCCCGAGACCAGAGCGAGTGTGGGACCAGTGAGAGCGGCGGGGATAAAAGGAGCGGCGACCCGAGGCCCGAGACCAGAGCGAGTGTGGGACCAGCGAGAGCGGCGGGGATAAAAGGAGCGGCGACCCGAGGCCCGAGACCAGAGCGAGTGTTGGACCAGCGAGAGCGGCGGGGATAAAAGGAGCGGCGACCCGAGGCCCGAGACCAGAGCGACAGTGGGACCACCGAGAGCGGCGGGGATAAAAGTAGCGGCGACCCGAGGCCCAAGACCAGAGCGAGTGTGGGACCATGAGAGTTGCGGGGATAAAATGTGCGGCGACCCGAGACCCGAGACCAGAGCGAGTGTGGGACCAGCGAGAGTGGCGGGGATAAAAGGAGCGGCGACCCGAGGCCCGAGACCAGAGCGAGATCGGGACCAGCGACAGTGGCGGGGATAAAAGGAGCGGCGACCCGAGGCCCGAGACCACAGCGAGATCGGGATCTGCGAGAGTGGCGGGGATAAAAGGAGCGGCGACCCGAGGCCCGAGACCAGAGCGAGTGTGGGACCAGCGAGAGTGGCGGGGATAAAAGGAGCGGCGACCTGAGGCCTGAGACCAGAGCGAGTGTGGGACCAGTGAGAGCGGCGGTGATAAAAGGAGCGGCCACCCGAGGCCCGAGACCAGAGCGAGTGTGGGACCATGAGAGTGGCGGGGATAAAAGGAGCAGCGACCCGAGGCCCGAGACGAGAGCGAGTGTGGGACCAGCGAGAGCGGCGGGGATAAAAGGAGCGGCGACCCGAGGCCCGAGACCAGAGCGAGTGCGTGACCAGCGAGAGTGGCGGGGATAAAAGGAGTGGCGACCCGAGGCCCGAGACCAGAGCGAGTGTGGGACCATGAGAGCGGCGGGGAAAAATGGAGCGGTGACCCGAGGCCCGAGACCAGAGCGAGTGTGGGACCAGCGAGAGCGGCGGGGATAAAAGGAGCGGCGACCCGAGGCCCGAGACCAGAGCGAGTGTGGGACCAGTGAGAGTGGCGGGGATAAAAGGAGCGGCGACCCGAGGCCCGAGACCAGAGTGGGTGTGGGACCAGCGAGAGCGGCGGGGATAAAAGGAGCGGCGACCCGAGGCCCGAGACCAGAGCGACAGTGGGACCACCGAGAGTGGCGGGGATAAAAGTAGCGGCGACCCGAGGCCCAAGACCAGAGCGAGTGTGGGACCATGAGAGTGGCGGGGATAAAATGTGCGGCGACCCGAGACCCGAGACCAGAGCGAGTGTGGGACCAGCGAGAGTGGCGGGGATAAAAGGAGCGGCGACCCGAGGCCTGAGACCAGAGCGAGATCGGGACCAGCGACAGTGGCGGGGATAAAAGGAGCGGCGACCCGAGGCCCGAGACCACAGCGAGATCGGGATCAGCGAGAGTGGCGGGGATAAAAGGAGCGGCGACCCGAGGCCCGAGACCAGAGCGAGTGTGGGCCCAGCGAGAATGGCGGGGATAAAAGGAGCGGCGACCTGAGGCCTGAGACCAGAGCGAGTGTGGGACCAGTGAGAGCGGCGGTGATAAAAGGAGCGGCCACCCGAGGCCCGAGACCAGAGCGAGTGTGGGACCATGAGAGTGGCGGTGATAAAAGGAGCGGCGACCCGAGGCCCAAGACCAGAGCGAGTGTGGGACCATGAGAGTGGCGGGGATAAAAGGAGCAGCGACCCGAGGCCCGAGACGAGAGCGAGTGTGGGACCAGCGAGAGCGGCGGGGATAAAAGGAGCGGCGACCCGAGGCCCGAGACCAGAGCGAGTGCGTGACCAGCGAGAGTGGCGGGGATAAAAGGAACGGCGACCCGAGGCCCGAGACCAGAGCGAGTGTGGGACCATGAGAGCGGCGGGGAAAAATGGAGCGGCGACCCGAGGCCCGAGACCAGAGCGAGTGTGGGACCAGCGAGAGTGGCGGGGATAAAAGGAGCGGCGACCCGAGGCCCGAGACCAGAGTGGGTGTGGGACCAGCGAGAGCGGCGGGGATGAAAGAAGCGGCGACCCGAGGCCTGAGACCAAAGCGAGTGTGGGACCAGCGAGAGCGGCGGGGATAAAAGGAGCGGCGACCCGAGGCCCGAGACCAGAGCGAGATCGGGACCAGCGTGAGTGGCGGGGATAAAAGGAGCGGCGACCCGAGGCCCGAGACCAGAGCGAGTGTGGGACCAGCGAGAGTGGCGGGGATAAAAGGAGCGGCGACCCGAGGCCCGAGACTAGAGCGAGTGTAGGACCAGCGAGAGCGGCGGGGATAAAAGGAGCGGCGACCCGAGGCCCGAGACCAGAGCGAGTGTGGGACCACTGAGAGCGGCGGGGATAAAAGGAGCGGTGACCCGAGGCCCGAGACCAGAGCGAGTGTGGGACCAGCGAGAGCGGCGGGGATAAAAGGTGCGGCGACCCGAGGCCCGAGACCAGAGCGACTGTGGGACCATCGAGAGCGGCGGGGATAAAAGGAGCGGCGACCCGAGGCCCGAGACCAGAGCGAGTGTGGGACCAGCGAGAGTGGCGGGGATAAAAGGAGCGGTGACCCGAGGCCCGAGACCAGAGCGACAGTGGGACCAGCGAGAGTGGCGGGGATAAAAGTAGCGGCGACCCGAGGCCCAAGACCAGAGCGAGTGTGGGACCATGAGAGTGGCGGGGATAAAATGTGCGGCGACCCGAAACCCGAGACCAGAGCGAGTGTGGGACCAGCGAGAGTGGCGGGGATAAAAGGAGCGGCGACCCGAGGCCCGAGACCAGAGCGAGATCGGGACCAGCGACAGTGGCGGGGATAAAAGGAGCGGCGACCCGAGGCCCGAGACCACAGCGAGATCGGGATCAGCGAGAGTGGCGGGGATAAAAGGAGCGGCGACCCGAGGCCCGAGACCAGAGCGAGTGTGGGACCATCGAGAGTGGCGGGGATAAAAGGAGCGGCGACCTGAGGCCTGAGACCAGAGCGAGTGTGGGACCAGTGAGAGCGGCAGGGAAAAAAGGAGCGGCGACCCGAGGCCCGAGACCAGAGCGAGTGTGGGACCATGAGAGTGGCGGTGATAAAAGGAGCGGCGACCCGAGGCCCAAGACCAGAGCGAGTGTGGGACCAGCGAGAGCCGTGGGGATAAAAGGAGCGGCGACCCGAGGCCCGAGACCAGAGCGAGTGTGGGACCAGCGAGAACGGCGGGGATAAAAGGAGCGGCGACCCGAGGCCCGAGGCCAGCGCGAGTGTGGGACCAGCGAGAGCGGCGGGGATAAAAGGAGCGGCGACCCGAGGCCCGAGACTAGAGCGAGTGTGGGACCAGCGTGAGTGGCAGGGATAAAAGGAGAGGCGACCCGAGGCCCGAGACCAGAGCGAGTGCGGGACCCGCGAGTGCGACGGGGATAAAAGGAGCGGCGACCCGAGGCCCAAGACCAGAGCGAGTGCGGGACCAGCGAGAGCGGCGGGGAGAAAAGGAGCGGCGACCCGAGGCCCGAGACCAGAGCGAGTGTGGGACCAGCGATAGCGGCGGGGATAAAAGGAGCGGCGACCCGAGGCCCGAGACCAGAGCGAGTGTGCGACCAGCGAGAGCAGCGGGGATAAAAGGAGCGGCGACCTGAGGCCCGAGACCAGAGCAAGTGTGGGGCCAGCGAGAGCGGCGGGGATAAAGGAGCGGCGACCCGAGGCCCGAGACCAGAGCGAGTGTGGGACCAGCGAGAGCGGCGGGGATAAAAGGAGCGGCGACCCGAGGCCCGAGACCTGAGCGAGTGTGGGACCAGCGAGAGCGGCGGGGATAAAAGGAGCGGCGACCCGAGGCCCGAGACCAGAGCGAGTGTGGGACCAGCGAGAGCGGCGGGGATAAAAGGAGCAGCGACCCGAGGCCCGAGACCAGAGCGACAGTGGGACCAGCGAGAGTGGCGGGGATAAAAGTAGCGGCGACCCGAGGCCTAAGTCCAGAGCGAGTGTGGGACCATGAGAGTGGCGGGGATAAAATGTGCGGCGACCCGAAGCCCGAGACCAGAGCGAGTGTGGGACCCTGAGAGTGGCGGGGATAAAATGTGCGGCGACCCGAGGCCCGAGACCAGAGCGAGTGTGGGACCAGCCAGAGTGGCGGGGATAAAAGGAGCGGCGACCCGAGGCCCGAGACCAGAGTGAGATCGGGACCAGCGACAGTGGCGGGGAAAAAAGGAGCGGCGACCCGAGGCCCGAGACCACAGCGAGATCGGGACCAGCGAGAGTGGCGGGGATAAAAGGAGCGGCGACCCGAGGCCCGAGACCAGAGCGAGTGTGGGACCAGCGAGAGCGGCGGGGAAAAAAGGAGCGGCGACCCGAGGCCCGAGACCAGAGCGAGTGTGGGACCATGAGAGTGGCGGTGATAAAAGGAGCGGCGACCCGAGGCCCAAGACCAGAGCGAGTGTGGGACCATGAGAGTAGCGGGGATAAAAGGAGCAGCGACCCGAGGCCCGAGACTAGAGCGAGTGTGGGACCAGCGAGAGTGGTGGGGATAAAAGGAGCGGCGACCCGAGGCCCGAGACCAGAGCGAGTGTGGGACCAGCGAGAGTGGCGGGGATAAAAGGAGCGGCGACCCAAGGACCGAGACCACAGCAAGTGTGGGACCAGCGAGAGCGGCGGTGATAAAACGAGCGGCGACACGAGGCCCGACACCAGAGCGAGTGTGGGACCAGCGAGAGTGGCGGGGTTAAAAGGAGCGGCGACCCAAGGCCCGAGACCACAGCAAGTGTGGGACCAGCGAGAGCGGCGGTGATAAAAGGAGCGGAGACACGAGGCCCGAGACCAGAGCGAGTGTGGGACCAGCGAGAGCGGCGGGGATAAAAGGAGCGGCGACCCGAGGCCCGAGACCAGAGCGAGTGTGGGACCAGTGAGACCGACGGGGATAAAAGGAGCGGCGACCCGAGGCCCGAGACCAGAGCGAGTGTAGGACCAGCAAGAAAGGCGGGGATAAAAGGGGCGGCGACCCGAGGCCCGAGACCAGAGCGAGTGTGGGACCAGCGAGAGCGGCGGGGATAAAAGGAGCGGCGACCCGAGGCCCGAGACCAGAGCGAGTGCGTGACCAGCGAGAGCGGCCGGGATAAAAGGTGCGGCGACCCGAGGCCCGAGAACAGAGCGAGTGTGGGATCATGAGAGCGGCGGGGATAAATGGAGCGGCGACGCGAGGCCCGAGACCAGAGTGAGTGTGGGAACAGCGAGAGCGGCGGGGATAAAAGGAGCGGCGACCCGAGGCCCGAGACCAGAGCGAGTGTGGGACCAGCGAGAGTGGCGGGGATAAAAGGAGCGGCGACCCGAGGCCCGAGACCAGAGTGGGTGTGGGACCAGCGAGAGCGGCGGGGATAAAAGGAGCGGCGACCCGAGGCCCGAGACCAAAGCGAGTGTGGGACCAGCGAGAGCGGCGGGGATAAAAGGAGCGGCGACCCGAGGCCCGAGACCAGAGCGAGATCGGGACCAGCGTGAGTGGCGGGTATAAAAGGAGCGGCGACCCGAGGCCCGAGACCAACGCGAGTGTGGGACCAGCGAGAGCGGCGGGGATAAAAGGAGCGGCGACCCGAGGCACGAGACCAGAGCGAGTGTGGGACCACTGAGAGCGGCGGGGATAAAAGGAGCGGCGACCCGAGGCCCGAGACCAGAGCGAGTGTGGGACCAGCGAGAGCGGCGGGGATAAAAGGAGCGGCGACCCGAGGCCCGAGACCAGAGCGAGTGTGGGACCAGCGAGAGCGGCGGGGATAAAAGGTGCGGCGACCCGAGGCCCGAGACCAGAGCGAGTGTGGGACCAGTGAGAGCGGCGGGGATAAAAGGAGCGGCGACCCGAGGCCCGAGACCAGAGCGAGTGTGGGACCAGCGAGAGCGGCGGGGATAAAAGGAGCGGCGACCCGAGGCCCGAGACCAGAGCGAGTGTTGGACCAGCGAGAGCGGCGGGGATAAAAGGAGCGGCGACCCGAGGCCCGAGACCAGAGCGACAGTGGGACCACCGAGAGCGGCGGGGATAAAAGTAGCGGCGACCCGAGGCCCAAGACCAGAGCGAGTGTGGGACCATGAGAGTGGCGGGGATAAAATGTGCGGCGACCCGAGACCCGAGACCAGAGCGAGTGTGGGACCAGCGAGAGTGGCGGGGATAAAAGGAGCGGCGACCCGAGGCCCGAGACCAGAGCGAGATCGGGACCAGCGACAGTGGCGGGGATAAAAGGAGCGGCGACCCGAGGCCCGAGACCACAGCGAGATCGGGATCAGCGAGAGTGGCGGGGATAAAAGGAGCGGCGACCCGAGGCCCGAGACCAGAGCGAGTGTGGGACCAGCGAGAGTGGCGGGGATAAAAGGAGCGGCGACCTGAGGCCTGAGACCAGAGCGAGTGTGGGACCAGTGAGAGCGGCGGTGATAAAAGGAGCGGCCACCCGAGGCCCGAGACCAGAGCGAGTGTGGGACCATGAGAGTGGCGGTGATAAAAGGAGCGGCGACCCGAGGCCCAAGACCAGAGCGAGTGTGGGACCATGAGAGTGGCGGGGATAAAAGGAGCAGCGACCCGAGGCCCGAGACGAGAGCGAGTGTGGGACCAGCGAGAGCGGCGGGGATAAAAGGAGCGGCGACCCGAGGCCCGAGACCAGAGCGAGTGCGTGACCAGCGAGAGTGGCGGGGATAAAAGGAGTGGCGACCCGAGGCCCGAGACCAGAGCGAGTGTGGGACCATGAGAGCGGCGGGGAAAAATGGAGCGGTGACCCGAGGCCCGAGACCAGAGCGAGTGTGGGACCAGCGAGAGCGGCGGGGATAAAAGGAGCGGCGACCCGAGGCCCGAGACCAGAGCGAGTGTGGGACCAGTGAGAGTGGCGGGGATAAAAGGAGCGGCGACCCGAGGCCCGAGACCAGAGTGGGAGTGGGACCAGCGAGAGCGGCGGGGATAAAAGGAGCGGCGACCCGAGGCCCGAGACCAGAGCGACAGTGGGACCACCGAGAGTGGCGGGGATAAAAGTAGCGGCGACCCGAGGCCCACGACCAGAGCGAGTGTGGGACCATGAGAGTGGCGGGGATAAAATGTGCGGCGACCCGAGACCCGAGACCAGAGCGAGTGTGGGACCAGCGAGAGTGGCGGGGATAAAAGGAGCGGCGACCCGAGGCCCGAGACCAGAGCGAGATCGGGACCAGCGACAGTGGCGGGGATAAAAGGAGCGGCCACCCGAGGCCCGAGACCAGAGCGAGTGTGGGACCATGAGAGTGGCGGTGATAAAAGGAGCGGCGACCCGAGGCCCAAGACCAGAGCGAGTGTGGGACCATGAGAGTGGCGGGGATAAAAGGAGCAGCGACCCGAGGCCCGAGACGAGAGCGAGTGTGGGACCAGCGAGAGCGGCGGGGATAAAAGGAGCGGCGACCCGAGGCCCGAGACCAGAGCGAGTGCGTGACAAGCGAGAGTGGCGGGGATAAAAGGAGTGGCGACCCGAGGCCCGAGACCAGAGCGAGTGTGGGACCATGAGAGCGGCGGGGAAAAATGGAGCGGTGACCCGAGGCCCGAGACCAGAGCGAGTGTGGGACCAGCGAGAGCGGCGGGGATAAAAGGAGCGGCGACCCGAGGCCCGAGACCAGAGCGAGTGTGGGACCAGTGAGAGTGGCGGGGATAAAAGGAGCGGCGACCCGAGGCCCGAGACCAGAGTGGGTGTGGGACCAGCGAGATCGGCGGGGATAAAAGGAGCGGCGACCCGAGGCCCGAGACCAGAGCGACAGTGGGACCACCGAGAGTGGCGGGGATAAAAGTAGCGGCGACCCGAGGCCCAAGACCAGAGCGAGTGTGGGACCATGAGAGTGGCGGGGATAAAATGTGCGGCGACCCGAGACCCGAGACCAGAGCGAGTGTGGGACCAGCGAGAGTGGCGGGGATAAAAGGAGCGGCGACCCGAGGCCCGAGACCAGAGCGAGATCGGGACCAGCGACAGTGGCGGGGATAAAAGGAGCGGCGACCCGAGGCCCGAGACCACAGCGAGATCGGGATCAGCGAGAGTGGCGGGGATAAAAGGAGCGGCGACCCGAGGCCCGAGACCAGAGCGAGTGTGGGCCCAGCGAGAATGTCGGGGATAAAAGGAGCGGCGACCTGAGGCCTGAGACCAGAGCGAGTGTGGGACCAGTGAGAGCGGCGGTGATAAAAGGAGCGGCCACCCGAGGCCCGAGACCAGAGCGAGTGTGGGACCATGAGAGTGGCGGTGATAAAAGGAGCGGCGACCCGAGGCCCAAGTCCAGAGCGAGTGTGGGACCATGAGAGTGGCGGGGATAAAAGGAGCAGCGACCCGAGGCCCAAGACGAGAGCGAGTGTGGGACCAGCGAGAGCGGCGGGGATAAAAGGAGCGGCGACCCGAGGCCCGAGACCAGAGCGAGTGCGTGACCAGCGAGAGTGGCGGGGATAAAAGGAACGGCGACCCGAGGCCCGAGACCAGAGCGAGTGTGGGACCATGAGAGCGGCGGGGAAAAATGGAGCGGCGACCCGAGGCCCGAGACCAGAGCGAGTGTGGGACCAGCGAGAGTGGCGGGGATAAAAGGAGCGGCGACCCGAGGCCCGAGACCAGAGTGGGTGTGGGACCAGCGAGAGCGGCGGGGATGAAAGGAGCGGCGACCCGAGGCCCGAGACCAAAGCGAGTGTGGGACCAGCGAGAGCGGCGGGGATAAAAGGAGCGGCGACCCGAGGCCCGAGACCAGAGCGAGATCGGGACCAGCGTGAGTGGCGGGGATAAAGGGAGCGGCGACCCGAGGCCCGAGACCAGAGCGAGTGTGGGACCAGCGAGAGCGGCGGGGATAAAAGGAGCGGCGACCCGAGGCCCGAGACTAGAGCGAGTGTAGGACCAGCGAGAGCGGCGGGGATAAAAGGAGCGGCGACCCGAGGCCCGAGACCAGAGCGAGTGTGGGACCACTGAGAGCGGCGGGGATAAAAGGAGCGGTGACCCGAGGCCCGAGACCAGAGCGAGTGTGGGACCAGCGAGAGCGGCGGGGATAAAAGGTGCGGCGACCCGAGGCCCGAGACCAGAGCGAGTGTGGGACCATCGAGAGCGGCGGGGATAAAAGGAGCGGCGACCCGAGGCCCGAGACCAGAGCGACTGTGGGACCAGCGAGAGCGGCGGGGATAAAAGGAGCGGCGACCCGAGGCCCGAGACCAGAGCGAGTGTTGGACCAGCGAGAGCGGCGGGGATAAAAGGAGCGGCGACCCGAGGCCCGAGACCAGAGCGACAGTGGGACCAGCGAGAGTGGCGGGGATAAAAGTAGCCGCGACCCGAGGCCCAAGACCAGAGCGAGTGTGGGACCATGAGAGTGGCGGGGATAAAATGTGCGGCGACCCGAGACACGAGACCAGAGCGAGTGTGGGACCAGCGAGAGTGGCGGGGATAAAAGGAGCGGCGACCCGAGGCCCGAGACCAGAGCGAGATCGGGACCAGCGACAGTGGCGGGGATAAAAGGAGCGGCGACCCGAGGCCCGAGACCACAGCGAGATCGGGATCAGCGAGAGTGGCGGGGATAAAAGGAGCGGCGACCCGAGGCCCGAGACCAGAGCGAATGTGGGACCAGCGAGAGTGGCGGGGATAAAAGGAGCGGCGACCTGAGGCCTGAGACCAGAGCGAGTGTGGGACCAGTGAGAGCGGCAGGGAAAAAAGGAGCGGCGACCCGAGGCCCGAGACCAGAGCGAGTGTGGGACCATGAGAGTGGCGGTGATAAAAGGAGCGGCGACCCGAGGCCCAAGACCAGAGCGAGTGTGGGACCAGCGAGAGTGGCGGGGATAAAAGGAGCAGCGACCCGAGGCCCGAGACTAGAGCGAGTGTGGGACCAGCGAGAGCCGTGGGGATAAAAGGAACGGCGACCCGAGGCCCGAGACCAGAGCGAGTGTGGGACCAGCGAGAGCGGCGGGGATAAAAGGAGCGGCGACCCGAGGCCCAAGACCAGAGCGAGATCGGGACCAGCGTGAGTGGCGGGGATAAAAGGAGCGGCGACCCGAGGCCCGAGACCAGAGCGAGTGTGGGACCAGCGAGAGCGGCGGGGATAAAAGGAGCGGCGACCTGAGGCCCAAGACCAGAGCGAGTGCGGGACCCGCGAGTGCGACGGGGATAAAAGGAGCGGCGACCCGAGGCCCAAGACCAGAGCGAGTGCGGGACCAGCGACAGTGGCGGGGATAAAAGGAGCGGCGACCCGAGGCCCGAGACCACAGCGAGATCGGGATCAGCGAGAGTGGCGGGGATAAAAGTAGCGGCGACCCGAGGCCCGAGACCAGAGCGAGTGTGGGACCAGCGAGAGTGGCGGGGATAAAAGGAGCGGCGACCTGATGCCTGAGACCAGAGCGAGTGTGGGACCAGTGAGAGCGGCGGGGAAAAAAGGAGCGGCGACCCGAGGCCCGAGACCAGAGCGAGTGTGGGACCAGCGAGAGCGGCGGGGATAAAAGGGGCAGCGACCCGAGGCCCGAGACTAGAGCGAGTGTGGGACCATGAGAGTGGCGAGGATAAAAGGAGCAGCGACCCGAGGCCCGAGACGAGAGCGAGTGTGGGACCAGCGAGAGCCGTGGGGATAAAAGGAGCGGCGACCCGAGGCCCGAGACCAGAGCGAGTGTGGGACCAGCGAGAACGGCGGGGATAAAAGGAGCGGCGAGCCGAGGCCCGAGGCCAGAGCGAGTGTGGGACCAGCGAGAGCGGCGGGGATAAAAGGAGCGGCGACCCGAGGCCCGAGACTAGAGCGAGTGTGGGACCAGCGTGAGTGGCAGGGATAAAAGGAGAGGCGACCCGAGGCCCGAGACCAGAGCGAGTGCGGGACCCGCGAGTGCGACGGGGATAAAAGGAGCGGCGACCCGAGGCCCAAGACCAGAGCGAGTGCGGGACCAGCGAGAGCGGCGGGGAGAAAAGGAGCGGCGACCCGAGGCCCGAGACCAGAGCGAGTGTGGGACCAGCGATAGCGGCGGGGATAAAAGGAGCGGCGACCCGAGGCCCGAGACCAGAGCGAGTGTGCGACCAGCGAGAGCAGCGGGGATAAAAGGAGCGGCGACCTGAGGCCCGAGACCAGAGCAAGTGTGGGGCCAGCGAGAGCGGCGGGGATAAAGGAGCGGCGACCCGAGGCCCGAGACCAGAGCGAGTGTGGGACCAGCGAGAGCGGCGGGGATAAAAGGAGCGGCGACCCGAGGCCCGAGACCTGAGCGAGTGTGGGACCAGCGAGAGCGGCGGGGATAAAAGGAGCGGCGACCCGAGGCCCGAGACCAGAGCGAGTGTGGGACCAGCGAGAGCGGCGGGGATAAAAGGAGCAGCGACCCGAGGCCCGAGACCAGAGCGACAGTGGGACCAGCGAGAGTGGCGGGGATAAAAGTAGCGGCGACCCGAGGCCTAAGTCCAGAGCGAGTGTGGGACCATGAGAGAGGCGGGGATAATATGTGCGGCGACCCGAGGCCCGAGACCAGAGCGAGTGTGGGACCCTGAGAGTGGCGGGGATAAAATGTGCGGCGACCCGAGGCCCGAGACGAGAGCGAGTGTGGGACCAGCCAGAGTGGCGGGGATAAAAGGAGCGGCGACCCGAGGCCCGAGACCAGAGTGAGATCGGGACCAGCGACAGTGGCGGGGAAAAAAGGAGCGGCGACCCGAGGCCCGAGACCACAGCGAGATCGGGACCAGCGAGAGTGGCGGGGATAAAAGGAGCGGCGACCCGAGGCCCGAGACCAGAGCGAGTGTGGGACCAGCGAGAGCGGCGGGGAAAAAAGGAGCGGCGACCCGAGGCCCGAGACCAGAGCGAGTGTGGGACCATGAGAGTGGCGGTGATAAAAGGAGCGGCGACCCGAGGCCCAAGACCAGAGCGAGTGTGGGACCATGAGAGTGGCGGGGATAAAAGGAGCAGCGACCCGAGGCCCGAGACTAGAGCGAGTGTGGGACCAGCGAGAGTGGTGGGGATAAAAGGAGCGGCGACCCGAGGCCCGAGACCAGAGCGAGTGTGGGACCAGCGAGAGTGGCGGGGATAAAAGGAGCGGCGACCCAAGGACCGAGACCACAGCAAGTGTGGGACCAGCGAGAGCGGCGGTGATAAAACGAGCGGCGACACGAGGCCCGACACCAGAGCGAGTGTGGGACCAGCGAGAGTGGCGGGGTTAAAAGGAGCGGCGACCCAAGGCCCGAGACCACAGCAAGTGTGGGACCAGCGAGAGCGGCGGTGATAAAAGGAGCGGAGACACGAGGCCCGAGACCAGAGCGAGTGTGGGACCAGCGAGAGCGGCGGGGATAAAAGGAGCGGCGACCCGAGGCCCGAGACCAGAGCGAGTGTGGGACCAGCGAGAGCGGCGGGGATAAAAGGAGCGGCGACCCGAGGCCCGAGACCAGAGCGAGTGCGTGACCAGCGAGAGCGGCCGGGATAAAAGGTGCGGCGACCCGAGGCCCGAGAACAGAGCGAGTGTGGGATCATGAGAGCGGCGGGGATAAATGGAGCGGCGACGCGAGGCCCGAGACCAGAGCGAGTGTGGGAACAGCGAGAGCGGCGGGGATAAAAGGAGCGGCGACCCGAGGCCCGAGACCAGAGCGAGTGTGGGACCAGCGAGAGTGGCGGGGATAAAAGGAGCGGCGACCCGAGGCCCGAGACCAGAGTGGGTGTGGGACCAGCGAGAGCGGCGGGGATAAAAGGAGCGGCGACCCGAGGCCCGAGACCAAAGCGAGTGTGGGACCAGCGAGAGCGGCGGGGATAAAAGGAGCGGCGACCCGAGGCCCGAGACCAGAGCGAGATCGGGACCAGCGTGAGTGGCGGGTATAAAAGGAGCGGCGACCCGAGGCCCGAGACCAACGCGAGTGTGGGACCAGCGAGAGCGGCGGGGATAAAAGGAGCGGCGACCCGAGGCGCGAGACCAGAGCGAGTGTGGGACCACTGAGAGCGGCGGGGATAAAAGGAGCGGCGACCCGAGGCCCGAGACCAGAGCGAGTGTGGGACCAGCGAGAGCGGCGGGGATAAAAGGAGCGGCGACCCGAGGCCCGAGACCAGAGCGAGTGTGGGACCAGCGAGAGCGGCGGGGATAAAAGGTGCGGCGACCCGAGGCCCGAGACCAGAGCGAGTGTGGGACCAGTGAGAGCGGCGGGGATAAAAGGAGCGGCGACCCGAGGCCCGAGACCAGAGCGAGTGTGGGACCAGCGAGAGCGGCGGGGATAAAAGGAGCGGCGACCCGAGGCCCGAGACCAGAGCGAGTGTTGGACCAGCGAGAGCGGCGGGGATAAAAGGAGCGGCGACCCGAGGCCCGAGACCAGAGCGACAGTGGGACCACCGAGAGCGGCGGGGATAAATGTAGCGGCGACCCGAGGCCCAAGACCAGAGCGAGTGTGGGACCATGAGAGTGGCGGGGATAAAATGTGCGGCGACCCGAGACCCGAGACCAGAGCGAGTGTGGGACCAGCGAGAGTGGCGGGGATAAAAGGAGCGGCGACCCGAGGCCCGAGACCAGAGCGAGATCGGGACCAGCGTGAGTGGCGGGGATAAAGGGAGCGGCGACCCGAGGCCCGAGACCAGAGCGAGTGTGGGACCAGCGAGAGCGGCGGGGATAAAAGGAGCGGCGACCCGAGGCCCGAGACTAGAGCGAGTGTAGGACCAGCGAGAGCGGCGGGGATAAAAGGAGCGGCGACCCGAGGCCCGAGACCAGAGCGAGTGTGGGACCACTGAGAGCGGCGGGGATAAAAGGAGCGGTGACCCGAGGCCCGAGACCAGAGCGAGTGTGGGACCAGCGAGAGCGGCGGGGATAAAAGGTGCGGCGACCCGAGGCCCGAGACCAGAGCGAGTGTGGGACCATCGAGAGCGGCGGGGATAAAAGGAGCGGCGACCCGAGGCCCGAGACCAGAGCGACTGTGGGACCAGCGAGAGCGGCGGGGATAAAAGGAGCGGCGACCCGAGGCCCGAGACCAGAGCGAGTGTTGGACCAGCGAGAGCGGCGGGGATAAAAGGAGCGGCGACCCGAGGCCCGAGACCAGAGCGACAGTGGGACCAGCGAGAGTGGCGGGGATAAAAGTAGCCGCGACCCGAGGCCCAAGACCAGAGCGAGTGTGGGACCATGAGAGTGGCGGGGATAAAATGTGCGGCGACCCGAGACCCGAGACCAGAGCGAGTGTGGGACCAGCGAGAGTGGCGGGGATAAAAGGAGCGGCGACCCGAGGCCCGAGACCAGAGCGAGATCGGGACCAGCGACAGTGGCGGGGATAAAAGGAGCGGCGACCCGAGGCCCGAGACCACAGCGAGATCGGGATCAGCGAGAGTGGCGGGGATAAAAGGAGCGGCGACCCGAGGCCCGAGACCAGAGCGAATGTGGGACCAGCGAGAGTGGCGGGGATAAAAGGAGCGGCGACCTGAGGCCTGAGACCAGAGCGAGTGTGGGACCAGTGAGAGCGGCAGGGAAAAAAGGAGCGGCGACCCGAGGCCCGAGACCAGAGCGAGTGTGGGACCATGAGAGTGGCGGTGATAAAAGGAGCGGCGACCCGAGGCCCAAGACCAGAGCGAGTGTGGGACCAGCGAGAGTGGCGGGGATAAAAGGAGCAGCGACCCGAGGCCCGAGACTAGAGCGAGTGTGGGACCAGCGAGAGCCGTGGGGATAAAAGGAACGGCGACCCGAGGCCCGAGACCAGAGCGAGTGTGGGACCAGCGAGAGCGGCGGGGATAAAAGGAGCGGCGACCCGAGGCCCAAGACCAGAGCGAGATCGGGACCAGCGTGAGTGGCGGGGATAAAAGGAGCGGCGACCCGAGGCCCGAGACCAGAGCGAGTGTGGGACCAGCGAGAGCGGCGGGGATAAAAGGAGCGGCGACCTGAGGCCCAAGACCAGAGCGAGTGCGGGACCCGCGAGTGCGACGGGGATAAAAGGAGCGGCGACCCGAGGCCCAAGACCAGAGCGAGTGCGGGACCAGCGACAGTGGCGGGGATAAAAGGAGCGGCGACCCGAGGCCCGAGACCACAGCGAGATCGGGATCAGCGAGAGTGGCGGGGATAAAAGTAGCGGCGACCCGAGGCCCGAGACCAGAGCGAGTGTGGGACCAGCGAGAGTGGCGGGGATAAAAGGAGCGGCGACCTGATGCCTGAGACCAGAGCGAGTGTGGGACCAGTGAGAGCGGCGGGGAAAAAAGGAGCGGCGACCCGAGGCCCGAGACCAGAGCGAGTGTGGGACCAGCGAGAGCGGCGGGGATAAAAGGGGCAGCGACCCGAGGCCCGAGACTAGAGCGAGTGTGGGACCATGAGAGTGGCGAGGATAAAAGGAGCAGCGACCCGAGGCCCGAGACGAGAGCGAGTGTGGGACCAGCGAGAGCCGTGGGGATAAAAGGAGCGGCGACCCGAGGCCCGAGACCAGAGCGAGTGTGGGACCAGCGAGAACGGCGGGGATAAAAGGAGCGGCGAGCCGAGGCCCGAGGCCAGAGCGAGTGTGGGACCAGCGAGAGCGGCGGGGATAAAAGGAGCGGCGACCCGAGGCCCGAGACTAGAGCGAGTGTGGGACCAGCGTGAGTGGCAGGGATAAAAGGAGAGGCGACCCGAGGCCCGAGACCAGAGCGAGTGCGGGACCCGCGAGTGCGACGGGGATAAAAGGAGCGGCGACCCGAGGCCCAAGACCAGAGCGAGTGCGGGACCAGCGAGAGCGGCGGGGAGAAAAGGAGCGGCGACCCGAGGCCCGAGACCAGAGCGAGTGTGGGACCAGCGATAGCGGCGGGGATAAAAGGAGCGGCGACCCGAGGCCCGAGACCAGAGCGAGTGTGCGACCAGCGAGAGCAGCGGGGATAAAAGGAGCGGCGACCTGAGGCCCGAGACCAGAGCAAGTGTGGGGCCAGCGAGAGCGGCGGGGATAAAGGAGCGGCGACCCGAGGCCCGAGACCAGAGCGAGTGTGGGACCAGCGAGAGCGGCGGGGATAAAAGGAGCGGCGACCCGAGGCCCGAGACCTG
This sequence comes from Somniosus microcephalus, assembly GCF_052327205.1. Classification (NCBI taxonomy): domain Eukaryota; kingdom Metazoa; phylum Chordata; class Chondrichthyes; order Squaliformes; family Somniosidae; genus Somniosus; species Somniosus microcephalus. The sequence continues at coordinate 390,670,657 of NC_140987.1, read as the reverse complement.
AGCGAGTGTGGGACCAGCGAGAGCGGCGGGGATAAAAGGAGCGGCGACCCGAGGCCCGAGACCAGAGCGAGTGTGGGACCAGCGAGAGCGGCGGGGATAAAAGGAGCAGCGACCCGAGGCCCGAGACCAGAGCGACAGTGGGACCAGCGAGAGTGGCGGGGATAAAAGTAGCGGCGACCCGAGGCCTAAGTCCAGAGCGAGTGTGGGACCATGAGAGAGGCGGGGATAATATGTGCGGCGACCCGAGGCCCGAGACCAGAGCGAGTGTGGGACCCTGAGAGTGGCGGGGATAAAATGTGCGGCGACCCGAGGCCCGAGACGAGAGCGAGTGTGGGACCAGCCAGAGTGGCGGGGATAAAAGGAGCGGCGACCCGAGGCCCGAGACCAGAGTGAGATCGGGACCAGCGACAGTGGCGGGGAAAAAAGGAGCGGCGACCCGAGGCCCGAGACCACAGCGAGATCGGGACCAGCGAGAGTGGCGGGGATAAAAGGAGCGGCGACCCGAGGCCCGAGACCAGAGCGAGTGTGGGACCAGCGAGAGCGGCGGGGAAAAAAGGAGCGGCGACCCGAGGCCCGAGACCAGAGCGAGTGTGGGACCATGAGAGTGGCGGTGATAAAAGGAGCGGCGACCCGAGGCCCAAGACCAGAGCGAGTGTGGGACCATGAGAGTGGCGGGGATAAAAGGAGCAGCGACCCGAGGCCCGAGACTAGAGCGAGTGTGGGACCAGCGAGAGTGGTGGGGATAAAAGGAGCGGCGACCCGAGGCCCGAGACCAGAGCGAGTGTGGGACCAGCGAGAGTGGCGGGGATAAAAGGAGCGGCGACCCAAGGACCGAGACCACAGCAAGTGTGGGACCAGCGAGAGCGGCGGTGATAAAACGAGCGGCGACACGAGGCCCGACACCAGAGCGAGTGTGGGACCAGCGAGAGTGGCGGGGTTAAAAGGAGCGGCGACCCAAGGCCCGAGACCACAGCAAGTGTGGGACCAGCGAGAGCGGCGGTGATAAAAGGAGCGGAGACACGAGGCCCGAGACCAGAGCGAGTGTGGGACCAGCGAGAGCGGCGGGGATAAAAGGAGCGGCGACCCGAGGCCCGAGACCAGAGCGAGTGTGGGACCAGCGAGAGCGGCGGGGATAAAAGGAGCGGCGACCCGAGGCCCGAGACCAGAGCGAGTGCGTGACCAGCGAGAGCGGCCGGGATAAAAGGTGCGGCGACCCGAGGCCCGAGAACAGAGCGAGTGTGGGATCATGAGAGCGGCGGGGATAAATGGAGCGGCGACGCGAGGCCCGAGACCAGAGCGAGTGTGGGAACAGCGAGAGCGGCGGGGATAAAAGGAGCGGCGACCCGAGGCCCGAGACCAGAGCGAGTGTGGGACCAGCGAGAGTGGCGGGGATAAAAGGAGCGGCGACCCGAGGCCCGAGACCAGAGTGGGTGTGGGACCAGCGAGAGCGGCGGGGATAAAAGGAGCGGCGACCCGAGGCCCGAGACCAAAGCGAGTGTGGGACCAGCGAGAGCGGCGGGGATAAAAGGAGCGGCGACCCGAGGCCCGAGACCAGAGCGAGATCGGGACCAGCGTGAGTGGCGGGTATAAAAGGAGCGGCGACCCGAGGCCCGAGACCAACGCGAGTGTGGGACCAGCGAGAGCGGCGGGGATAAAAGGAGCGGCGACCCGAGGCGCGAGACCAGAGCGAGTGTGGGACCACTGAGAGCGGCGGGGATAAAAGGAGCGGCGACCCGAGGCCCGAGACCAGAGCGAGTGTGGGACCAGCGAGAGCGGCGGGGATAAAAGGAGCGGCGACCCGAGGCCCGAGACCAGAGCGAGTGTGGGACCAGCGAGAGCGGCGGGGATAAAAGGTGCGGCGACCCGAGGCCCGAGACCAGAGCGAGTGTGGGACCAGTGAGAGCGGCGGGGATAAAAGGAGCGGCGACCCGAGGCCCGAGACCAGAGCGAGTGTGGGACCAGCGAGAGCGGCGGGGATAAAAGGAGCGGCGACCCGAGGCCCGAGACCAGAGCGAGTGTTGGACCAGCGAGAGCGGCGGGGATAAAAGGAGCGGCGACCCGAGGCCCGAGACCAGAGCGACAGTGGGACCACCGAGAGCGGCGGGGATAAATGTAGCGGCGACCCGAGGCCCAAGACCAGAGCGAGTGTGGGACCATGAGAGTGGCGGGGATAAAATGTGCGGCGACCCGAGACCCGAGACCAGAGCGAGTGTGGGACCAGCGAGAGTGGCGGGGATAAAAGGAGCGGCGACCCGAGGCCCGAGACCAGAGCGAGATCGGGACCAGCGACAGTGGCGGGGATAAAAGGAGCGGCGACCCGAGGCCCGAGACCACAGCGAGATCGGGATCAGCGAGAGTGGCGGGGATAAAAGGAGCGGCGACCCGAGGCCCGAGACCAGAGCGAGTGTGGGACCAGCGAGAGTGGCGGGGATAAAAGGAGCGGCGACCTGAGGCCTGAGACCAGAGCGAGTGTGGGACCAGTGAGAGCGGCGGTGATAAAAGGAGCGGCCACCCGAGGCCCGAGACCAGAGCGAGTGTGGGACCATGAGAGTGGCGGTGATAAAAGGAGCGGCGACCCGAGGCCCAAGACCAGAGCGAGTGTGGGACCATGAGAGTGGCGGGGATAAAAGGAGCAGCGACCCGAGGCCCGAGACGAGAGCGAGTGTGGGACCAGCGAGAGCGGCGGGGATAAAAGGAGCGGCGACCCGAGGCCCGAGACCAGAGCGAGTGCGTGACCAGCGAGAGTGGCGGGGATAAAAGGAGTGGCGACCCGAGGCCCGAGACCAGAGCGAGTGTGGGACCATGAGAGCGGCGGGGAAAAATGGAGCGGTGACCCGAGGCCCGAGACCAGAGCGAGTGTGGGACCAGCGAGAGCGGCGGGGATAAAAGGAGCGGCGACCCGAGGCCCGAGACCAGAGCGAGTGTGGGACCAGTGAGAGTGGCGGGGATAAAAGGAGCGGCGACCCGAGGCCCGAGACCAGAGTGGGTGTGGGACCAGCGAGAGCGGCGGGGATAAAAGGAGCGGCGACCCGAGGCCCGAGACCAGAGCGACAGTGGGACCACCGAGAGTGGCGGGGATAAAAGTAGCGGCGACCCGAGGCCCAAGACCAGAGCGAGTGTGGGACCATGAGAGTGACGGGGATAAAATGTGCGGCGACCCGAGACCCGAGACCAGAGCGAGTGTGGGACCAGCGAGAGTGGCGGGGATAAAAGGAGCGGCGACCCGAGGCCCGAGACCAGAGCGAGATCGGGACCAGCGACAGTGGCGGGGATAAAAGGAGCGGCGACCCGAGGCCCGAGACCACAGCGAGATCGGGATCAGCGAGAGTGGCGGGGATAAAAGGAGCGGCGACCCGAGGCCCGAGACCAGAGCGAGTGTGGGCCCAGCGAGAATGGCGGGGATAAAAGGAGCGGCGACCTGAGGCCTGAGACCAGAGCGAGTGTGGGACCAGTGAGAGCGGCGGTGATAAAAGGAGCGGCCACCCGAGGCCCGAGACCAGAGCGAGTGTGGGACCATGAGAGTGGCGGTGATAAAAGGAGCGGCGACCCGAGGCCCAAGACCAGAGCGAGTGTGGGACCATGAGAGTGGCGGGGATAAAAGGAGCAGCGACCCGAGGCCCGAGACGAGAGCGAGTGTGGGACCAGCGAGAGCGGCGGGGATAAAAGGAGCGGCGACCCGAGGCCCGAGACCAGAGCGAGTGTGGGACCAGCGAGAGTGGCGGGGATAAAAGGAGCGGCGACCCGAGGCCCGAGACCAGAGTGGGTGTGGGACCAGCGAGAGCGGCGGGGATGAAAGAAGCGGCGACCCGAGGCCCGAGACCAAAGCGAGTGTGGGACCAGCGAGAGCGGCGGGGATAAAAGGAGCGGCGACCCGAGGCCCGAGACCAGAGCGAGATCGGGACCAGCGTGAGTGGCGGGGATAAAAGGAGCGGCGACCCGAGGCCCGAGACCAGAGCGAGTGTGGGACCAGCGAGAGCGGCGGGGATAAAAGGAGCGGCGACCCGAGGCCCGAGACTAGAGCGAGTGTAGGACCAGCGAGAGCGGCGGGGATAAAAGGAGCGGCGACCCGAGGCCCGAGACCAGAGCGAGTGTGGGACCACTGAGAGCGGCGGGGATAAAAGGAGCGGTGACCCGAGGCCCGAGACCAGAGCGAGTGTGGGACCAGCGAGAGCGGCGGGGATAAAAGGTGCGGCGACCCGAGGCCCGAGACCAGAGCGAGTGTGGGACCATCGAGAGCGGCGGGGATAAAAGGAGCGGCGACCCGAGGCCCGAGACCAGAGCGAGTGTGGGACCAGCGAGAGTGGCGGGGATAAAAGGAGCGGCGACCCGAGGCCCGAGACCAGAGCGACAGTGGGACCAGCGAGAGTGGCGGGGATAAAAGTAGCGGCGACCCGAGGCCCAAGACCAGAGCGAGTGTGGGACCATGAGAGTGGCGGGGATAAAATGTGCGGCGACCCGAGACCCGAGACCAGAGCGAGTGTGGGACCAGCGAGAGTGGCGGGGATAAAAGGAGCGGCGACCCGAGGCCCGAGACCAGAGCGAGATCGGGACCAGCGACAGTGGCGGGGATAAAAGGAGCGGCGACCCGAGGCCCGAGACCACAGCGAGATCGGGATCAGCGAGAGTGGCGGGGATAAAAGGAGCGGCGACCCGAGGCCCGAGACCAGAGCGAGTGTGGGACCAGCGAGAGTGGCGGGGATAAAAGGAGCGGCGACCTGAGGCCTGAGACCAGAGCGAGTGTGGGACCAGTGAGAGCGGCAGGGAAAAAAGGAGCGGCGACCCGAGGCCCGAGACCAGAGCGAGTGTGGGACCATGAGAGTGGCGGTGATAAAAGGAGCGGCGACCCGAGGCCCAAGACCAGAGCGAGTGTGGGACCAGCGAGAGCCGTGGGGATAAAAGGAGCGGCGACCCGAGGCCCGAGACCAGAGCGAGTGTTCGACCAGCGAGAACGGCGGGGATAAAAGGAGCGGCGACCCGAGGCCCGAGGCCAGAGCGAGTGTGGGACCAGCGAGAGCGGCGGGGATAAAAGGAGCGGCGACCCGAGGCCCGAGACTAGAGCGAGTGTGGGACCAGCGTGAGTGGCAGGGATAAAAGGAGAGGCGACCCGAGGCCCGAGACCAGAGCGAGTGCGGGACCCGCGAGTGCGACGGGGATAAAAGGAGCGGCGACCCGAGGCCCAAGACCAGAGCGAGTGCGGGACCAGCGAGAGCGGCGGGGAGAAAAGGAGCGGCGACCCAAGGCCCGAGACCAGAGCGAGTGTGGGACCAGCGATAGCGGCGGGGATAAAAGGAGCGGCGACCCGAGGCCCGAGACCAGAGCGAGTGTGCGACCAGCGAGAGCAGCGGGGATAAAAGGAGCGGCGACCTGAGGCCCGAGACCAGAGCAAGTGTGGGGCCAGCGAGAGCGGCGGGGATAAAGGAGCGGCGACCCGAGGCCCGAGACCAGAGCGAGTGTGGGACCAGCGAGAGCGGCGGGGATAAAAGGAGCGGCGACCCGAGGGCCGAGACCTGAGCGAGTGTGGGACCAGCGAGAGCGGCGGGGATAAAAGGAGCGGCGACCCGAGGCCCGAGACCAGAGCGAGTGTGGGACCAGCGAGAGCGGCGGGGATAAAAGGAGCAGCGACCCGAGGCCCGAGACCAGAGCGACAGTGGGACCAGCGAGAGTGGCGGGGATAAAAGTAGCGGCGACCCGAGGCCTAAGTCCAGAGCGAGTGTGGGACCATGAGAGTGGCGGGGATAAAATGTGCGGCGACCCGAGGCCCGAGACCAGAGCGAGTGTGGGACCCTGAGAGTGGCGGGGATAAAATGTGCGGCGACCCGAGGCCCGAGACCAGAGCGAGTGTGGGACCAGCCAGAGTGGCGGGGATAAAAGGAGCGGCGACCCGAGGCCCGAGACCAGAGTGAGATCGGGACCAGCGACAGTGGCGGGGAAAAAAGGAGCGGCGACCCGAGGCCCGAGACCACAGCGAGATCGGGACCAGCGAAAGTGGCGGGGATAAAAGGAGCGGCGACCCGAGGCCCGAGACCAGAGCGAGTGTGGGACCAGCGAGAGCGGCGGGGAAAAAAGGAGCGGCGACCCGAGGCCCGAGACCAGAGCGAGTGTGGGACCATGAGAGTGGCGGTGATAAAAGGAGCGGCGACCCGAGGCCCAAGACCAGAGCGAGTGTGGGACCATGAGAGTGGCGGGGATAAAAGGAGCAGCGACCCGAGGCCCGAGACTAGAGCGAGTGTGGGACCAGCGAGAGTGGTGGGGATAAAAGGAGCGGCGACCCGAGGCCCGAGACCAGAGCGAGTGTGGGACCAGCGAGAGTGGCGGGGATAAAAGGAGCGGCGACCCAAGGACCGAGACCACAGCAAGTGTGGGACCAGCGAGAGCGGCGGTGATAAAACGAGCGGCGACACGAGGCCCGACACCAGAGCGAGTGTGGGACCAGCGAGAGTGGCGGGGTTAAAAGGAGCGGCGACCCAAGGCCCGAGACCACAGCAAGTGTGGGACCAGCGAGAGCGGCGGTGATAAAAGGAGCGGAGACACGAGGCCCGAGACCAGAGCGAGTGTGGGACCAGCGAGAGCGGCGGGGATAAAAGGAGCGGCGACCCGAGGCCCGAGACCAGAGCGAGTGTGGGACCAGTGAGACCGACGGGGATAAAAGGAGCGGCGACCCGAGGCCCGAGACCAGAGCGAGTGTAGGACCAGCAAGAAAGGCGGGGATAAAAGGAGCGGCGACCCGAGGCCCGAGACCAGAGCGAGTGTGGGACCAGCGAGAGCGGCGGGGATAAAAGGAGCGGCGACCCGAGGCCCGAGACCAGAGCGAGTGCGTGACCAGCGAGAGCGGCCGGGATAAAAGGTGCGGCGACCCGAGGCCCGAGAACAGAGCGAGTGTGGGATCATGAGAGCGGCGGGGATAAATGGAGCGGCGACGCGAGGCCCGAGACCAGAGTGAGTGTGGGAACAGCGAGAGCGGCGGGGATAAAAGGAGCGGCGACCCGAGGCCCGAGACCAGAGCGAGTGTGGGACCAGCGAGAGTGGCGGGGATAAAAGGAGCGGCGACCCGAGGCCCGAGACCAGAGTGGGTGTGGGACCAGCGAGAGCGGCGGGGATAAAAGGAGCGGCGACCCGAGGCCCGAGACCAAAGCGAGTGTGGGACCAGCGAGAGCGGCGGGGATAAAAGGAGCGGCGACCCGAGGCCCGAGACCAGAGCGAGATCGGGACCAGCGTGAGTGGCGGGTATAAAAGGAGCGGCGACCCGAGGCCCGAGACCAGAGCGAGTGTGGGACCAGCGAGAGCGGCGGGGATAAAAGGAGCGGCGACCCGAGGCCCGAGACCAGAGCGAGTGTGGGACCAGCGAGAGCGGCGGGGATAAAAGGTGCGGCGACCCGAGGCCCGAGACCAGAGCGAGTGTGGGACCAGTCTGAGCGGCGGGGATAAAAGGAGCGGCGACCCGAGGCCCGAGACCAGAGCGAGTGTGGGACCAGCAAGAGCGGCGGGGATAAAAGGAGCGGCGACCCGAGGCCCGAGACCAGAGCGAGTGTTGGACCAGCGAGAGCGGCGGGGATAAAAGGAGCGGCGACCCGAGGCCCGAGACCAGAGCGACAGTGGGACCACCGAGAGCGGCGGGGATAAAAGTAGCGGCGACCCGAGGCCCAAGACCAGAGCGAGTGTGGGACCATGAGAGTGGCGGGGATAAAATGTGCGGCGACCCGAGACCCGAGACCAGAGCGAGTGTGGGACCAGCGAGAGTGGCGGGGATAAAAGGAGCGGCGACCCGAGGCCCGAGACCAGAGCGAGATCGGGACCAGCGACAGTGGCGGGGATAAAAGGAGCGGCGACCCGAGGCCCGAGACCACAGCGAGATCGGGATCAGCGAGAGTGGCGGGGATAAAAGGAGCGGCGACCCGAGGCCCGAGACCAGAGCGAGTGTGGGACCAGCGAGAGTGGCGGGGATAAAAGGAGCGGCGACCTGAGGCCTGAGACCAGAGCGAGTGTGGGACCAGTGAGAGCGGCGGTGATAAAAGGAGCGGCCACCCGAGGCCCGAGACCAGAGCGAGTGTGGGACCATGAGAGTGGCGGTGATAAAAGGAGCGGCGACCCGAGGCCCAAGACCAGAGCGAGTGTGGGACCATGAGAGTGGCGGGGATAAAAGGAGCAGCGACCCGAGGCCCGAGACGAGAGCGAGTGTGGGACCAGCGAGAGCGGCGGGGATAAAAGGAGCGGCGACCCGAGGCCCGAGACCAGAGCGAGTGCGTGACCAGCGAGAGTGGCGGGGATAAAAGGAGTGGCGACCCGAGGCCCGAGACCAGAGCGAGTGTGGGACCATGAGAGCGGCGGGGAAAAATGGAGCGGTGACCCGAGGCCCGAGACCAGAGCGAGTGTGGGACCAGCGAGAGCGGCGGGGTTAAAAGGAGCGGCGACCCGAGGCCCGAGACCAGAGCGAGTGTGGGACCAGTGAGAGTGGCGGGGATAAAAGGAGCGGCGACCCGAGGCCCGAGACCAGAGTGGGTGTGGGACCAGCGAGAGCGGCGGGGATAAAAGGAGCGGCGACCCGAGGCCCGAGACCAGAGCGACAGTGGGACCACCGAGAGTGGCGGGGATAAAAGTAGCGGCGACCCGAGGCCCAAGACCAGAGCGAGTGTGGGACCATGAGAGTGGCGGGGATAAAATGTGCGGCGACCCGAGACCCGAGACCAGAGCGAGTGTGGGACCAGCGAGAGTGGCGGGGATAAAAGGAGCGGCGACCCGAGGCCCGAGACCAGAGCGAGATCGGGACCAGCGACAGTGGCGGGGATAAAAGGAGCGGCCACCCGAGGCCCGAGACCAGAGCGAGTGTGGGACCATGAGAGTGGCGGTGATAAAAGGAGCGGCAACCCGAGGCCCAAGACCAGAGCGAGTGTGGGACCATGAGAGTGGCGGGGATAAAAGGAGCAGCGACCCGAGGCCCGAGACGAGAGCGAGTGTGGGACCAGCGAGAGCGGCGGGGATAAAAGGAGCGGCGACCCGAGGCCCGAGACCAGAGCGAGTGCGTGACCAGCGAGAGTGGCGGGGATAAAAGGAGTGGCGACCCGAGGCCCGAGACCAGAGCGAGTGTGGGACCATGAGAGCGGCGGGGAAAAATGGAGCGGTGACCCGAGGCCCGAGACCAGAGCGAGTGTGGGACCAGCGAGAGCGGCGGGGATAAAAGGAGCGGCGACCCGAGGCCCGAGACCAGAGCGAGTGTGGGACCAGTGAGAGTGGCGGGGATAAAAGGAGCGGCGACCCGAGGCCCGAGACCAGAGTGGGTGTGGGACCAGCGAGAGCGGCGGGGATAAAAGGAGCGGCGACCCGAGGCCCGAGACCAGAGCGACAGTGGGACCACCGAGAGTGGCGGGGATAAAAGTAGCGGCGACCCGAGGCCCAAGACCAGAGCGAGTGTGGGACCATGAGAGTGGCGGGGATAAAATGTGCGGCGACCCGAGACCCGAGACCAGAGCGAGTGTGGGACCAGCGAGAGTGGCGGGGATAAAAGGAGCGGCGACCCGAGGCCCGAGACCAGAGCGAGATCGGGACCAGCGACAGTGGCGGGGATAAAAGGAGCGGCGACCCGAGGCCCGAGACCACAGCGAGATCGGGATCAGCGAGAGTGGCGGGGATAAAAGGAGCGGCGACCCGAGGCCCGAGACCAGAGCGAGTGTGGGCCCAGCGAGAATGTCGGGGATAAAAGGAGCGGCGACCTGAGGCCTGAGACCAGAGCGAGTGTGGGACCAGTGAGAGCGGCGGTGATAAAAGGAGCGGCCACCCGAGGCCCGAGACCAGAGCGAGTGTGGGACCATGAGAGTGGCGGTGATAAAAGGAGCGGCGACCCGAGGCCCAAGACCAGAGCGAGTGTGGGACCATGAGAGTGGCGGGGATAAAAGGAGCAGCGACCCGAGGCCCGAGACGAGAGCGAGTGTGGGACCAGCGAGAGCGGCGGGGATAAAAGGAGCGGCGACCCGAGGCCCGAGACCAGAGCGAGTGCGTGACCAGCGAGAGTGGCGGGGATAAAAGGAACGGCGACCCGAGGCCCGAGACCAGAGCGAGTGTGGGACCATGAGAGCGGCGGGGAAAAATGGAGCGGCGACCCGAGGCCCGAGACCAGAGCGAGTGTGGGACCAGCGAGAGTGGCGGGGATAAAAGGAGCGGCGACCCGAGGCCCGAGACCAGAGTGGGTGTGGGACCAGCGAGAGCGGCGGGGATGAAAGGAGCGGCGACCCGAGGCCCGAGACCAAAGCGAGTGTGGGACCAGCGAGAGCGGCGGGGATAAAAGGAGCGGCGACCCGAGGCCCGAGACCAGAGCGAGATCGGGACCAGCGTGAGTGGCGGGGATAAAGGGAGCGGCGACCCGAGGCCCGAGACCAGAGCGAGTGTGGGACCAGCGAGAGCGGCGGGGATAAAAGGAGCGGCGACCCGAGGCCCGCGACTAGAGCGAGTGTAGGACCAGCGAGAGCGGCGGGGATAAAAGGAGCGGCGACCCGAGGCCCGAGACCAGAGCGAGTGTGGGACGACTGAGAGCGGCGGGGATAAAAGGAGCGGTGACCCGAGGCCCGAGACCAGAGCGAGTGTGGGACCAGCGAGAGCGGCGGGGATAAAAGGTGCGGCGACCCGAGGCCCGAGACCAGAGCGAGTGTGGGACCATCGAGAGCGGCGGGGATAAAAGGAGCGGCGACCCGAGGCCCGAGACCAGAGCGACTGTGGGACCAGCGAGAGCGGCGGGGATAAAAGGAGCGGCGACCCGAGGCCCGAGACCAGAGCGAGTGTTGGACCAGCGAGAGCGGCGGGGATAAAAGGAGCGGCGAACCGAGGCCCGAGACCAGAGCGACAGTGGGACCAGCGAGAGTGGCGGGGATAAAAGTAGCGGCGACCCGAGGCCCAAGACCAGAGCGAGTGTGGGACCATGAGAGTGGCGGGGATAAAATGTGCGGCGACCCGAGACCCGAGACCAGAGCGAGTGTGGGACCAGCGAGAGTGGCGGTGATAAAAGGAGCGGCGACCCGAGGCCCGAGACCAGAGCGAGATCGGGACCAGCGACAGTGGCGGGGATAAAAGGAGCGGCGACCCGAGGCCCGAGACCACAGCGAGATCGGGATCAGCGAGAGTGGCGGGGATAAAAGGAGCGGCGACCCGAGGCCCGAGACCAGAGCGAGTGTGGGACCAGCGAGAGTGGCGGGGATAAAAGGAGCGGCGACCTCAGGCCTGAGACCAGAGCGAGTGTGGGACCAGTGAGAGCGGCAGGGAAAAAAGGAGCGGCGACCCGAGGCCCGAGACCAGAGCGAGTGTGGGACCATGAGAGTGGCGGTGATAAAAGGAGCGGCGACCCGAGGCCCAAGACCAGAGCGAGTGTGGGACCAGCGAGAGTGGCAGGGATAAAAGGAGCAGCGACCCGAGGCCCGAGACTAGAGCGAGTGTGGGACCAGCGAGAGCCGTGGGGATAAAAGGAACGGCGACCCGAGGCCCGAGACCAGAGCGAGTGTGGGACCAGCGAGAGCGGCGGGGATAAAAGGAGCGGCGACCCGAGGCCCAAGACCAGAGCGAGATCGGGACCAGCGTGAGTGGCGGGGATAAAAGGAGCGGCGACCCGAGGCCCGAGACCAGAGCGAGTGTGGGACCAGCGAGAGCGGCGGGGATAAAAGGAGCGGCGACCTGAGGCCCAAGACCAGAGCGAGTGCGGGACCCGCGAGTGCGACGGGGATAAAAGGAGCGGCGACCCGAGGCCCAAGACCAGAGCGAGTGCGGGACCAGCGAGAGCGGCGGGGAGAAAAGGAGCGGCGACCCGAGGCCCGAGACCAGAGCGAGTGCGGGACCAGCGAGAGCGGCGGGGATAAAAGGAGCGGCGACCCGAGGCCCGAGACCAGATCGAGTGTGCGACCAGCGAGAGCAGCGGGGATAAAAGGAGCGTCGACCCGAGGCCCGAGACTAGAGCGAGTGTAGGACCAGCGAGAGCGGCGGGGATAAAAGGAGCGGCGACCCGAGGCCCGAGACCAGAGCGAGTGCGGGACCCGCGAGAGCGACGGGGATAAAAGGAGCGGCGACCCGAGGCCCGAGACCAGAGCGAGTGTGGGACCAGCGAGAGTGGCGGGGATAAAAGGAGCGGCGACCTGAGGCCTGAGACCAGAGCGAGTGTGGGACCAGTGAGAGCGGCGGTGATAAAAGGAGCGGCCACCCGAGGCCCGAGACCAGAGCGAGTGTGGGACCATGAGAGTGGCGGTGATAAAAGGAGCGGCAACCCGAGGCCCAAGACCAGAGCGAGTGTGGGACCATGAGAGTGGCGGGGATAAAAGGAGCAGCGACCCGAGGCCCGAGACGAGAGCGAGTGTGGGACCAGCGAGAGCGGCGGGGATAAAAGGAGCGGCGACCCGAGGCCCGAGACCAGAGCGAGTGCGTGACCAGCGAGAGTGGCGGGGATAAAAGGAGTGGCGACCCGAGGCCCGAGACCAGAGCGAGTGTGGGACCATGAGAGCGGCGGGGAAAAATGGAGCGGCGACCCGAGGCCCGAGACCAGAGCGAGTGTGGGACCAGCGAGAGCGGCGGGGATAAAAGGAGCGGCGACCCGAGGCCCGAGACCAGAGCGAGTGTGGGACCAGTGAGAGTGGCGGGGATAAAAGGAGCGGCGACCCGAGGCCCGAGACCAGAGTGGGTGTGGGACCAGCGAGAGCGGCGGGGATAAAAGGAGCGGCGACCCGAGGCCCGAGACCAGAGCAACAGTGGGACCACCGAGAGTGGCGGGGATAAAAGTAACGGCGACCCGAGGCCCAAGACCAGAGCGAGTGTGGGACCATGAGAGTGGCGGGGATAAAATGGGCGGCGACCCGAGACCCGAGACCAGAGCGAGTGTGGGACCAGCGAGAGTGGCGGGGATAAAAGGAGCGGCGACCCGAGGCCCGAGACCAGAGCGAGATCGGGACCAGCGACAGTGGCGGGGATAAAAGGAGCGGCGACCCGAGGCCCGAGACCACAGCGAGATCGGGATCAGCGAGAGTGGCGGGGATAAAAGGAGCGGCGACCCGAGGCCCGAGACCAGAGCGAGTGTGGGACCAGCGAGAATGGCGGGGATAAAAGGAGCGGCGACCTGAGGCCTGAGACCAGAGCGAGTGTGGGACCAGTGAGAGCGGCGGTGATAAAAGGAGCGGCCACCCGAGGCCCGAGACCAGAGCGAGTGTGGGACCATGAGAGAGGCGGTGATAAAAGGAGCGGCGACCCGAGGCCCAAGACCAGAGCGAGTGTGGGACCATGAGAGTGGCGGGGATAAAAGGAGCAGCGACCCGAGGCCCGAGACGAGAGCGAATGTGGGACCAGCGAGAGCGGCGGGGATAAAAGGAGCGGCGACCCGAGGCCCGAGACCAGAGCGAGTGCGTGACCAGCGAGAGCGGCGGGGATAAAAGGAGCGGCGACCCGAGGCCCGAGACCAGAGCGAGTGTGGGACCATGAGAGCGGAGGGGAAAAATGGAGCGGCGACCCGAGGCCCGAGACCAGAGCGAGTGTGGGACCAGCGAGAGTGGCGGGGATAAAAGGAGCGGCGACCCGAGGCCCGAGACCAGAGTGGGTGTGGGACCAGCGAGAGCGGCGGGGATGAAAGGAGCGGCGACCCGAGGCCCGAGACCAAAGCGAGTGTGGGACCAGCGAGAGCGGCGGGGATAAAAGGAGCGGCGACCCGAGGCCCGAGACCAGAGCGAGATCGGGACCAGCGTGAGTGGCGGGGATAAAAGGAGCGGCGACCCGAGGCCCGAGACCAGAGCGAGTGTGGGACCAGCGAGAGCGGCGGGGATAAAAGGAGCGGCGACCCGAGGCCCGAGACTAGAGCGAGTGTAGGACCAGCGAGAGCGGCGGGGATAAAAGGAGCGGCGACCCGAGGCCCGAGACCAGAGCGAGTGTGGGACCACTGAGAGCGGCGGGGATAAAAGGAGCGGTGACCCGAGGCCCGAGACCAGAGCGAGTGTGGGACCAGCGAGAGCGGCGGGGATAAAAGGTGCGGCGACCCGAGGCCCGAGACCAGAGCGAGTGTGGGACCATCGAGAGCGGCGGGGTTAAAAGGAGCGGCGACCCGAGGCCCGAGACCAGAGCGACTGTGGGACCAGCGAGAGCGGCGGGGATAAAAGGAGCGGCGACCCGAGGCCCGAGACCTGAGCGAGTGTTGGACCAGCGAGAGCGGCGGGGATAAAAGGAGCGGCGACCCGAGGCCCGAGACCAGAGCGACAGTGGGACCAGCGAGAGTGGCGGGGATAAAAGTAGCGGCGACCCGAGGCCCAAGACCAGAGCGAGTGTGGGACCATGAGAGTGGCGGGGATAAAATGTGCGGCGACCCGAGACCCGAGACCAGAGCGAGTGTGGGACCAGCGAGAGTGGCGGGGATAAAAGGAGCGGCGACCCGAGGCCCGAGACCAGAGCGAGATCGGGACCAGCGACAGTGGCGGGGATAAAAGGAGCGGCGACCCGAGGCCCGAGACCACAGCGAGATCGGGATCAGCGAGAGTGGCGGGGATAAAAGGAGCGGCGACCCGAGGCCCGAGACCAGAGCGAGTGTGGGACCATCGAGAGCGGCGGGGATAAAAGGAGCGGCGACCCGAGGCCCGAGACCACAGCGAGATCGGGATCAGCGAGAGTGGCGGGGATAAAAGGAGCGGCGACCCGAGGCCCGAGACCAGAGCGAGTGTGGGACCAGCGAGAGTGGCGGGGATAAAAGGAGCGGCGACCTGAGGCCTGAGACCAGAGCGAGTGTGGGACCAGTGAGCGCGGCAGGGAAAAAAGGAGCGGCGACCCGAGGCCCGAGACCAGAGCGAGTGTGCGACCAGCGAGAGCAGCGGGGATAAACGGAGCGGCGAGCCGAGGCCCGAGACCAGAGCGAGTGTGGGACCAGCGAGAGCGGCGGCGATAAAAGGAGCGGCGACCCGAGGCCCGAGACCAGAGCGAGTGTGGGACCAGCGAGAGCGGCGGGGATAAAAGGTGCGGCGACCCGAGGCCCGAGACCAGAGCGAGTGTGGGACCAGCGAGAGCGGCGGGGATAAAAGGAGCGGCGACCCGAGGCCCGAGACCAGAGCGAGTGTGGGACCAGCGAGAGCGGTGGGGATAAAAGGAGCGGCGACCCGAGGCCCGAGACCAGAGCGAGTGTGGGACCAGCGAGAGCGGCGGGGATAAAAGGAGCGGCGACCCGAGGCCCGAGACCAGAGCGACAGTGGGACCAGCGAGAGTGGCGGGGATAAAAGGAGCGGCGACCCGAGGCCCGAGACCACAGCGAGATCGGGATCAGCGAGAGTGGCGGGGATAAAAGGAGCGGCGACCCGAGGCCCGAGACCAGAGCGAGTGTGGGACCAGCGAGAGTGGCGGGGATAAAAGGAGCGGCGACCTGAGGCCTGAGACCAGAGCGAGTGTGGGACCAGTGAGAGCGGCGGGGAAAAAAGGAGCGGCGATCCGAGGCCCGAGACCAGAGCGAGTGTGGGACCATGAGCGTGGCGGTGATAAAAGGAGCGGCGACCCGAGGCCCGAGACTAGAGCGAGTGTGGGACCATGAGAGTGGCGGGGATAAAAGGAGCAGCGACCCGAGGCCCGAGACTAGAGCGAGTGTGGGACCAGCGAGTGCCGTGGGGATAAATGGAGCGGCGACCCGAGGCCCGAGACCAGAGCGAGCGTGGGACCATGAGAGCGGCGGGGATAAAAGGAGCAGCGACCCGAGGCCCGAGACGAGAGCGAGCGTGGGACCAGCGAGAGCGGTGGGGATAAAAGGAGCGTCGACCCGAGGCCCGAGACCAGAGCGAGCGTGGGACCAGCGAGAGTGGCCGGGACAAAAGGAGCAGCGACCCGAGGCCCGAGACCAGAGCGAGTGTGGGACCATGAGAGTGGCGGGGATAAAATGTGCGGCGACCCGAGACCCGAGACCAGAGCGAGTGTGGGACCAGCGAGCGTGGCGGGGATAAAAGGAGCGGCGACCCGAGGCCCGAGACCAGAGCGAGATCGGGACCAGCGACAGTGGCGGGGATAAAAGGAGCGGCGACCCGAGGCCCGAGACCACAGCGAGATCGGGATCAGCGAGAGTGGCGGGGATAAAAGGAGCGGCGACCCGAGGCCCGAGACCAGAGCGAGTGTGGGACCAGCGAGAGCCGTGGGGATAAAAGGAGCGGCGACCCGAGGCCCGAGACCAGAGCGAGTGTGGGACCAGCGAGAGCGGCGGGGATAAAAGGAGCGGCGACCCGAGGCCCAAGACCAGAGCGAGATCGGGACCAGCGTGAGTGGCGGGGATAAAAGGAGCGGCGACCCGAGGCCCGAGACCAGAGCGAGTGTGGGACCAGCGAGAGCGGCGGGGATAAAAGGAGCGGCAACCCGAGGCCCGAGACCAGAGCGACAGTGGGACCAGCGAGAGTGGCGGGGATAAAAGTAGCGGCGACCCGAGGCCCAAGACCAGAGCGAGTGTGGGACCATGAGAGTGGCGGGGATAAAATGTGCGGCGACCCGAGACCCGAGACCAGAGCGAGTGTGGGACCAGCGAGAGTGGCGGGGATAAAAGGAGCGGCGACCCGAGGCCCGAGACCAGAGCGAGATCGGGACCAGCGACAGTGGCGGGGATAAAAGGAGCGGCGACCCGAGGCCCGAGACCACAGCGAGATCGGGATCAGCGAGAGTGGCGGGGATAAAAGGAGCGGCGACCCGAGGCCCGAGACCAGAGCGAGTGTGGGACCATCGAGAGCGGCGGGGATAAAAGGAGCGGCGACCCGAGGCCCGAGACCAGAGCGACTGTGGGACCAGCGAGAGCGGCGGGGATAAAAGGAGCGGCGACCCGAGGCCCGAGACCAGAGCGAGTGTTGGACCAGCGAGAGCGGCGGGGATAAAAGGAGCGGCGACCCGAGGCCCGAGACCAGAGCGACAGTGGGACCAGCGAGAGTGGCGGGGATAAAAGTAGCGGCGACCCGAGGCCCAAGACCAGAGCGAGTGTGGGACCAGCGAGAGTGGCGGGGATAAAAGGAGCGGCGACCCGAGGCCCGAGACCAGAGCGAGATCGGGACCAGCGACAGTGGCGGGGATAAAAGGAGCGGCGACCCGAGGCCCGAGACCACAGCGAGATCGGGATCAGCGAGAGTGGCGGGGATAAAAGGAGCGGCGACCCGAGGCCCGAGACCAGAGCGAGTGTGGGACCAGCGAGAGTGGCGGGGATAAAAGGAGCGGCGACCTGAGGCCTGAGACCAGAGCGAGTGTGGGACCAGTGAGAGCGGCAGGGAAAAAAGGAGCGGCGACCCGAGGCCCGAGACCAGAGCGAGTGTGGGACCATGAGAGTGGCGGTGATAAAAGGAGCGGCGACCCGAGGCCCAAGACCAGAGCGAGTGTGGGACCAGCGAGAGTGGCGGGGATAAAAGGAGCAGCGACCCGAGGCCCGAGACTAGAGCGAGTGTGGGACCAGCGAGAGCCGTGGGGATAAAAGGAACGGCGACCCGAGGCCCGAGACCAGAGCGAGTGTGGGACCAGCGAGAGCGGCGGGGATAAAAGGAGCGGCGACCCGAGTCCCAAGACCAGAGCGAGATCGGGACCAGCGTGAGTGGCGGGGATAAAAGGAGCGGCGACCCGAGGCCCGAGACCAGAGCGAGTGTGGGACCAGCGAGAGCGGCGGGGATAAAAGGAGCGGCGACCTGAGGCCCAAGACCAGAGCGAGTGCGGGACCCGCGAGTGCGACGGGGATAAAAGGAGCGGCGACCCGAGGCCCGAGACCAGAGCGAGTGTGGGACCAGCGAGAGCGGCGGGGATAAAAGGAGCGGCGACCTGAGGCCCAAGACCAGATCGAGTGTGTGACCAGCGAGAGCAGCGGGGATAAAAGGAGCGTCGACCCGAGGCCCGAGACTAGAGCGAGTGTAGGACCAGCGAGAGCGGCGGGGATAAAAGGTGCGGCGACCCGAGGCCCGAGACCAGAGCGAGTGCGGGACCAGCGAGAGCGACGGGGATAAAAGGAGCGGCGACCCGAGGCCCGAGACCAGCGCGAGTGCGGGACCAGCGACAGCGGCGGTGATAAAAGGAGCGGCGACCCGAGGCCCGAGACCAGAGCGAGTGTGGGACCAGCGAGAGCGGCGGGGATAAAAGGAGCGGCGACTCGAGGCCCGAGACCAGAGCGAGATCGGGACCAGCGTGAGTGGCGGGGATAAAAGGAGCGGCGACCCGAGGCCCGAGACCAGAGCGACTGTGGGACCAGCGAGAGCGGCGGGGATAAAAGGAGCGGCGACCCAAGGCCCAAGACCAGAGCGATGCGGGACCCACGACAGCGACGGGGAAAAAAGGAGCGGCGACCCGAGGCCCGAGACCAGCGCGAGTGCGGGACCAGCGACAGCGGCGGTGATAAAAGGAGCGGCGACCCGAGGCCCGAGACCAGAGCGAGTGTGGGACCAGTGAGAGCGGCGGGGATAAAAGGAGCGGCGACCCGAGGCCCGAGACCAGAGCGAGTGTGCGACCAGCGAGAGCAGCGGGGATAAACGGAGCGGCGAGCCGAGGCCCGAGACCAGAGCGAGTGTGGGACCAGCGAGAGCGGCGGCGATAAAAGGAGCGGCGACCCGAGGCCCGAGACCAGAGCGAGTGTGGGACCAGCGAGAGCGGCGGGGATAAAAGGTGCGGCGACCCGAGGCCCGAGACCAGAGCGAGTGTGGGACCAGCGAGAGCGGCGGGGATAAAAGGAGCGGCGACCTGAGGCCTGAGACCAGAGCGAGTGTGGGACCAGTGAGCGCGGCAGGGAAAAAAGGAGCGGCGACCCGAGGCCCGAGACCAGAGCGAGTGTGCGACCAGCGAGAGCAGCGGGGATAAACGGAGCGGCGAGCCGAGGCCCGAGACCAGAGCGAGTGTGGGACCAGCGAGAGCGGCGGCGATAAAAGGAGCGGCGACCCGAGCCCGAGACCAGAGCGAGTGTGGGACCAGCGAGAGCGGCGGGGATAAAAGGTGCGGCGACCCGAGGCCCGAGACCAGAGCGAGTGTGGGACCAGCGAGAGCGGCGGGGATAAAAGGAGCGGCGACCCGAGGCCCGAGACCAGAGCGAGTGTGGGACCAGCGAGAGCGGTGGGGATAAAAGGAGCGGCGACCCGAGGCCCGAGACCAGAGCGAGTGTGGGACCAGCGAGAGTGGCGGGGATAAAAGGAGCGGCGACCCGAGGCCCGAGACCACAGCGAGATCGGGATCAGCGAGAGTGGCGGGGATAAAAGGAGCGGCGACCCGAGGCCTGAGACCAGAGCGAGTGTGGGACCAGTGAGAGCGGCGGGGAAAAAAGGAGCAGTGACCCGAGGCCCAAGACCAGAGCGAGTGTGGGACCAGCGAGAGCGGCGGGGATAAAAGGAGCAGCGACCCGAGGCCCGAGACTAGAGCGAGTGTGGGACCATGAGAGTGGCGGGGATAAAAGGAGCAGCGACCCGAGGCCCGAGACTAGAGCGAGTGTGGGACCAGCGAGTGCCGTGGGGATAAATGGAGCGGCGACCCGAGGCCCGAGACCAGAGCGAGCGTGGGACCATGAGAGCGGCGGGGATAAAAGGAGCAGCGACCCGAGGCCCGAGACGAGAGCGAGCGTGGGACCAGCGAGAGCGGTGGGGATAAAAGGAGCGTCGACCCGAGGCCCGAGACCAGAGCGAGCGTGGGACCAGCGAGAGTGGCCGGGACAAAAGGAGCAGCGACCCGAGGCCCGAGACCAGAGCGAGTGTGGGACCATGAGAGTGGCGGGGATAAAATGTGCGGCGACCCGAGGCCCGAGACCAGAGCGAGCGTGGGACCAGCGAGAGTGGCCGGGACAAAAGGAGCGGCGACCCGAGGCCCGAGACCAGAGCGAGTGCGTGACCAGCGAGAGTGGCGGGGATAAAAGGAGCGGCCACCCGAGGCCCGAGACCAGAGCGAGTGTGGGACCATGAGAGAGGCGGTGATAAAAGGAGCGGCGACCCGAGGCCCAAGACCAGAGCGAGTGTGGGACCATGAGAGTGGCGGGGATAAAAGGAGCAGCGACCCGAGGCCCGAGACGAGAGCGAGCGTGGGACCAGCGAGAGCGGTGGGGATAAAAGGAGCGTCGACCCGAGGCCCGAGACCAGAGCGAGCGTGGGACCAGCGAGAGTGGCCGGGACAAAAGTAGCGGCGACCCGAGGCCCAAGACCAGAGCGAGTGTGGGACCATGAGAGTGGCGGGGATAAAATGTGCGGCGACCCGAGGCCCGAGACCAGAGCGAGCGTGGGACCAGCGAGAGTGGCCGGGACAAAAGGAGCGGCGACCCGAGGCCCGAGACCAGAGCGAGTGCGTGACCAGCGAGAGTGGCGGGGATAAAAGGAGTGGCGACCCGAGGCCCGAGACCAGAGCGAGTGTGGGACCATGAGAGCGGCGGGGAAAAATGGAGCGGCGACCCGAGGCCCGAGACCAGAGCGAGTGTGGGACCAGCGAGAGCGGCGGGGATAAAAGGAGCGGCGACCCGAGGCCCGAGACCAGAGCGAGTGTGGGACCAGTGAGAGTGGCGGGGATAAAAGGAGCGGCGACCCGAGGCCCGAGACCAGAGTGGGTGTGGGACCAGCGAGAGCGGCGGGGATAAAAGGAGCGGCGACCCGAGGCCCGAGACCAGAGCAACAGTGGGACCACCGAGAGTGGCGGGGATAAAAGTAACGGCGACCCGAGGCCCAAGACCAGAGCGAGTGTGGGACCATGAGAGTGGCGGGGATAAAATGGGCGGCGACCCGAGACCCGAGACCAGAGCGAGTGTGGGACCAGCGAGAGTGGCGGGGATAAAAGGAGCGGCGACCCGAGGCCCGAGACCAGAGCGAGATCGGGACCAGCGACAGTGGCGGGGATAAAAGGAGCGGCGACCCGAGGCCCGAGACCACAGCGAGATCGGGATCAGCGAGAGTGGCGGGGATAAAAGGAGCGGCGACCCGAGGCCCGAGACCAGAGCGAGTGTGGGACCAGCGAGAATGGCGGGGATAAAAGGAGCGGCGACCTGAGGCCTGAGACCAGAGCGAGTGTGGGACCAGTGAGAGCGGCGGTGATAAAAGGAGCGGCCACCCGAGGCCCGAGACCAGAGCGAGTGTGGGACCATGAGAGAGGCGGTGATAAAAGGAGCGGCGACCCGAGGCCCAAGACCAGAGCGAGTGTGGGACCATGAGAGTGGCGGGGATAAAAGGAGCAGCGACCCGAGGCCCGAGACGAGAGCGAATGTGGGACCAGCGAGAGCGGCGGGGATAAAAGGAGCGGCGACCCGAGGCCCGAGACCAGAGCGAGTGCGTGACCAGCGAGAGCGGCGGGGATAAAAGGAGCGGCGACCCGAGGCCCGAGACCAGAGCGAGTGTGGGACCATGAGAGCGGAGGGGAAAAATGGAGCGGCGACCCGAGGCCCGAGACCAGAGCGAGTGTGGGACCAGCGAGAGTGGCGGGGATAAAAGGAGCGGCGACCCGAGGCCCGAGACCAGAGTGGGTGTGGGACCAGCGAGAGCGGCGGGGATGAAAGGAGCGGCGACCCGAGGCCCGAGACCAAAGCGAGTGTGGGACCAGCGAGAGCGGCGGGGATAAAAGGAGCGGCGACCCGAGGCCCGAGACCAGAGCGAGATCGGGACCAGCGTGAGTGGCGGGGATAAAAGGAGCGGCGACCCGAGGCCCGAGACCAGAGCGAGTGTGGGACCAGCGAGAGCGGCGGGGATAAAAGGAGCGGCGACCCGAGGCCCGAGACTAGAGCGAGTGTAGGACCAGCGAGAGCGGCGGGGATAAAAGGAGCGGCGACCCGAGGCCCGAGACCAGAGCGAGTGTGGGACCACTGAGAGCGGCGGGGATAAAAGGAGCGGTGACCCGAGGCCCGAGACCAGAGCGAGTGTGGGACCAGCGAGAGCGGCGGGGATAAAAGGTGCGGCGACCCGAGGCCCGAGACCAGAGCGAGTGTGGGACCATCGAGAGCGGCGGGGTTAAAAGGAGCGGCGACCCGAGGCCCGAGACCAGAGCGACTGTGGGACCAGCGAGAGCGGCGGGGATAAAAGGAGCGGCGACCCGAGGCCCGAGACCTGAGCGAGTGTTGGACCAGCGAGAGCGGCGGGGATAAAAGGAGCGGCGACCCGAGGCCCGAGACCAGAGCGACAGTGGGACCAGCGAGAGTGGCGGGGATAAAAGTAGCGGCGACCCGAGGCCCAAGACCAGAGCGAGTGTGGGACCATGAGAGTGGCGGGGATAAAATGTGCGGCGACCCGAGACCCGAGACCAGAGCGAGTGTGGGACCAGCGAGAGTGGCGGGGATAAAAGGAGCGGCGACCCGAGGCCCGAGACCAGAGCGAGATCGGGACCAGCGACAGTGGCGGGGATAAAAGGAGCGGCGACCCGAGGCCCGAGACCACAGCGAGATCGGGATCAGCGAGAGTGGCGGGGATAAAAGGAGCGGCGACCCGAGGCCCGAGACCAGAGCGAGTGTGGGACCATCGAGAGCGGCGGGGATAAAAGGAGCGGCGACCCGAGGCCCGAGACCACAGCGAGATCGGGATCAGCGAGAGTGGCGGGGATAAAAGGAGCGGCGACCCGAGGCCCGAGACCAGAGCGAGTGTGGGACCAGCGAGAGTGGCGGGGATAAAAGGAGCGGCGACCTGAGGCCTGAGACCAGAGCGAGTGTGGGACCAGTGAGCGCGGCAGGGAAAAAAGGAGCGGCGACCCGAGGCCCGAGACCAGAGCGAGTGTGCGACCAGCGAGAGCAGCGGGGATAAACGGAGCGGCGAGCCGAGGCCCGAGACCAGAGCGAGTGTGGGACCAGCGAGAGCGGCGGCGATAAAAGGAGCGGCGACCCGAGGCCCGAGACCAGAGCGAGTGTGGGACCAGCGAGAGCGGCGGGGATAAAAGGTGCGGCGACCCGAGGCCCGAGACCAGAGCGAGTGTGGGACCAGCGAGAGCGGCGGGGATAAAAGGAGCGGCGACCCGAGGCCCGAGACCAGAGCGAGTGTGGGACCAGCGAGAGCGGTGGGGATAAAAGGAGCGGCGACCCGAGGCCCGAGACCAGAGCGAGTGTGGGACCAGCGAGAGCGGCGGGGATAAAAGGAGCGGCGACCCGAGGCCCGAGACCAGAGCGACAGTGGGACCAGCGAGAGTGGCGGGGATAAAAGGAGCGGCGACCCGAGGCCCGAGACCACAGCGAGATCGGGATCAGCGAGAGTGGCGGGGATAAAAGGAGCGGCGACCCGAGGCCCGAGACCAGAGCGAGTGTGGGACCAGCGAGAGTGGCGGGGATAAAAGGAGCGGCGACCTGAGGCCTGAGACCAGAGCGAGTGTGGGACCAGTGAGAGCGGCGGGGAAAAAAGGAGCGGCGATCCGAGGCCCGAGACCAGAGCGAGTGTGGGACCATGAGCGTGGCGGTGATAAAAGGAGCGGCGACCCGAGGCCCGAGACTAGAGCGAGTGTGGGACCATGAGAGTGGCGGGGATAAAAGGAGCAGCGACCCGAGGCCCGAGACTAGAGCGAGTGTGGGACCAGCGAGTGCCGTGGGGATAAATGGAGCGGCGACCCGAGGCCCGAGACCAGAGCGAGCGTGGGACCATGAGAGCGGCGGGGATAAAAGGAGCAGCGACCCGAGGCCCGAGACGAGAGCGAGCGTGGGACCAGCGAGAGCGGTGGGGATAAAAGGAGCGTCGACCCGAGGCCCGAGACCAGAGCGAGCGTGGGACCAGCGAGAGTGGCCGGGACAAAAGGAGCAGCGACCCGAGGCCCGAGACCAGAGCGAGTGTGGGACCATGAGAGTGGCGGGGATAAAATGTGCGGCGACCCGAGACCCGAGACCAGAGCGAGTGTGGGACCAGCGAGCGTGGCGGGGATAAAAGGAGCGGCGACCCGAGGCCCGAGACCAGAGCGAGATCGGGACCAGCGACAGTGGCGGGGATAAAAGGAGCGGCGACCCGAGGCCCGAGACCACAGCGAGATCGGGATCAGCGAGAGTGGCGGGGATAAAAGGAGCGGCGACCCGAGGCCCGAGACCAGAGCGAGTGTGGGACCAGCGAGAGCCGTGGGGATAAAAGGAGCGGCGACCCGAGGCCCGAGACCAGAGCGAGTGTGGGACCAGCGAGAGCGGCGGGGATAAAAGGAGCGGCGACCCGAGGCCCAAGACCAGAGCGAGATCGGGACCAGCGTGAGTGGCGGGGATAAAAGGAGCGGCGACCCGAGGCCCGAGACCAGAGCGAGTGTGGGACCAGCGAGAGCGGCGGGGATAAAAGGAGCGGCAACCCGAGGCCCGAGACCAGAGCGACAGTGGGACCAGCGAGAGTGGCGGGGATAAAAGTAGCGGCGACCCGAGGCCCAAGACCAGAGCGAGTGTGGGACCATGAGAGTGGCGGGGATAAAATGTGCGGCGACCCGAGACCCGAGACCAGAGCGAGTGTGGGACCAGCGAGAGTGGCGGGGATAAAAGGAGCGGCGACCCGAGGCCCGAGACCAGAGCGAGATCGGGACCAGCGACAGTGGCGGGGATAAAAGGAGCGGCGACCCGAGGCCCGAGACCACAGCGAGATCGGGATCAGCGAGAGTGGCGGGGATAAAAGGAGCGGCGACCCGAGGCCCGAGACCAGAGCGAGTGTGGGACCATCGAGAGCGGCGGGGATAAAAGGAGCGGCGACCCGAGGCCCGAGACCAGAGCGACTGTGGGACCAGCGAGAGCGGCGGGGATAAAAGGAGCGGCGACCCGAGGCCCGAGACCAGAGCGAGTGTTGGACCAGCGAGAGCGGCGGGGATAAAAGGAGCGGCGACCCGAGGCCCGAGACCAGAGCGACAGTGGGACCAGCGAGAGTGGCGGGGATAAAAGTAGCGGCGACCCGAGGCCCAAGACCAGAGCGAGTGTGGGACCAGCGAGAGTGGCGGGGATAAAAGGAGCGGCGACCCGAGGCCCGAGACCAGAGCGAGATCGGGACCAGCGACAGTGGCGGGGATAAAAGGAGCGGCGACCCGAGGCCCGAGACCACAGCGAGATCGGGATCAGCGAGAGTGGCGGGGATAAAAGGAGCGGCGACCCGAGGCCCGAGACCAGAGCGAGTGTGGGACCAGCGAGAGTGGCGGGGATAAAAGGAGCGGCGACCTGAGGCCTGAGACCAGAGCGAGTGTGGGACCAGTGAGAGCGGCAGGGAAAAAAGGAGCGGCGACCCGAGGCCCGAGACCAGAGCGAGTGTGGGACCATGAGAGTGGCGGTGATAAAAGGAGCGGCGACCCGAGGCCCAAGACCAGAGCGAGTGTGGGACCAGCGAGAGTGGCGGGGATAAAAGGAGCAGCGACCCGAGGCCCGAGACTAGAGCGAGTGTGGGACCAGCGAGAGCCGTGGGGATAAAAGGAACGGCGACCCGAGGCCCGAGACCAGAGCGAGTGTGGGACCAGCGAGAGCGGCGGGGATAAAAGGAGCGGCGACCCGAGTCCCAAGACCAGAGCGAGATCGGGACCAGCGTGAGTGGCGGGGATAAAAGGAGCGGCGACCCGAGGCCCGAGACCAGAGCGAGTGTGGGACCAGCGAGAGCGGCGGGGATAAAAGGAGCGGCGACCTGAGGCCCAAGACCAGAGCGAGTGCGGGACCCGCGAGTGCGACGGGGATAAAAGGAGCGGCGACCCGAGGCCCGAGACCAGAGCGAGTGTGGGACCAGCGAGAGCGGCGGGGATAAAAGGAGCGGCGACCTGAGGCCCAAGACCAGATCGAGTGTGTGACCAGCGAGAGCAGCGGGGATAAAAGGAGCGTCGACCCGAGGCCCGAGACTAGAGCGAGTGTAGGACCAGCGAGAGCGGCGGGGATAAAAGGTGCGGCGACCCGAGGCCCGAGACCAGAGCGAGTGCGGGACCAGCGAGAGCGACGGGGATAAAAGGAGCGGCGACCCGAGGCCCGAGACCAGCGCGAGTGCGGGACCAGCGACAGCGGCGGTGATAAAAGGAGCGGCGACCCGAGGCCCGAGACCAGAGCGAGTGTGGGACCAGCGAGAGCGGCGGGGATAAAAGGAGCGGCGACTCGAGGCCCGAGACCAGAGCGAGATCGGGACCAGCGTGAGTGGCGGGGATAAAAGGAGCGGCGACCCGAGGCCCGAGACCAGAGCGACTGTGGGACCAGCGAGAGCGGCGGGGATAAAAGGAGCGGCGACCCAAGGCCCAAGACCAGAGCGATGCGGGACCCACGACAGCGACGGGGAAAAAAGGAGCGGCGACCCGAGGCCCGAGACCAGCGCGAGTGCGGGACCAGCGACAGCGGCGGTGATAAAAGGAGCGGCGACCCGAGGCCCGAGACCAGAGCGAGTGTGGGACCAGTGAGAGCGGCGGGGATAAAAGGAGCGGCGACCCGAGGCCCGAGACCAGAGCGAGTGTGCGACCAGCGAGAGCAGCGGGGATAAACGGAGCGGCGAGCCGAGGCCCGAGACCAGAGCGAGTGTGGGACCAGCGAGAGCGGCGGCGATAAAAGGAGCGGCGACCCGAGGCCCGAGACCAGAGCGAGTGTGGGACCAGCGAGAGCGGCGGGGATAAAAGGTGCGGCGACCCGAGGCCCGAGACCAGAGCGAGTGTGGGACCAGCGAGAGCGGCGGGGATAAAAGGAGCGGCGACCTGAGGCCTGAGACCAGAGCGAGTGTGGGACCAGTGAGCGCGGCAGGGAAAAAAGGAGCGGCGACCCGAGGCCCGAGACCAGAGCGAGTGTGCGACCAGCGAGAGCAGCGGGGATAAACGGAGCGGCGAGCCGAGGCCCGAGACCAGAGCGAGTGTGGGACCAGCGAGAGCGGCGGCGATAAAAGGAGCGGCGACCCGAGCCCGAGACCAGAGCGAGTGTGGGACCAGCGAGAGCGGCGGGGATAAAAGGTGCGGCGACCCGAGGCCCGAGACCAGAGCGAGTGTGGGACCAGCGAGAGCGGCGGGGATAAAAGGAGCGGCGACCCGAGGCCCGAGACCAGAGCGAGTGTGGGACCAGCGAGAGCGGTGGGGATAAAAGGAGCGGCGACCCAAGGCCCGAGACCAGAGCGAGTGTGGGACCAGCGAGAGTGGCGGGGATAAAAGGAGCGGCGACCCGAGGCCCGAGACCACAGCGAGATCGGGATCAGCGAGAGTGGCGGGGATAAAAGGAGCGGCGACCCGAGGCCTGAGACCAGAGCGAGTGTGGGACCAGTGAGAGCGGCGGGGAAAAAAGGAGCAGTGACCCGAGGCCCAAGACCAGAGCGAGTGTGGGACCAGCGAGAGCGGCGGGGATAAAAGGAGCAGCGACCCGAGGCCCGAGACTAGAGCGAGTGTGGGACCATGAGAGTGGCGGGGATAAAAGGAGCAGCGACCCGAGGCCCGAGACTAGAGCGAGTGTGGGACCAGCGAGTGCCGTGGGGATAAATGGAGCGGCGACCCGAGGCCCGAGACCAGAGCGAGCGTGGGACCATGAGAGCGGCGGGGATAAAAGGAGCAGCGACCCGAGGCCCGAGACGAGAGCGAGCGTGGGACCAGCGAGAGCGGTGGGGATAAAAGGAGCGTCGACCCGAGGCCCGAGACCAGAGCGAGCGTGGGACCAGCGAGAGTGGCCGGGACAAAAGGAGCAGCGACCCGAGGCCCGAGACCAGAGCGAGTGTGGGACCATGAGAGTGGCGGGGATAAAATGTGCGGCGACCCGAGGCCCGAGACCAGAGCGAGTGTGGGATCAGCGAGAGTGGCGGGGATAAAAGGAGCGGCGACCCGAGGCCCGAGACCAGAGCGAGATCGGGACCAGCGACAGTGGCGGGGATAAAAGGAGCGGCGACCCGAGGCCCGAGACCACAGCGAGATCGGGATCAGCGAGAGTGGCGGGGATAAAAGGAGCGGCGACCCGAGGCCCGAGACCAGAGCGAGTGTGGGACCAGCGAGAGCCGTGGGGATAAAAGGAGCGGCGACCCGAGGCCCGAGACCAGAGCGAGTGTGGGACCAGCGAGAGCGGCGGGGATTAAAGGAGCGGCGACCCGAGGCCCAAGACCAGAGCGAGATCGGGACCAGCGTGAGTGGCGGGGATAAAAGGAGCGGCGACCCGAGGCCCGAGACCAGAGCGAGTGTGGGACCAGCGAGAGCGGCGGGGATAAAAGGAGCGGCGACCCGAGGCCCGAGACCAGAGCGACAGTGGGACCAGCGAGAGTGGCGGGGATAAAAGTAGCGGCGACCCGAGGCCCAAGACCAGAGCGAGTGTGGGACCATGAGAGTGGCGGGGATAAAATGTGCGGCGACCCGAGACCCGAGACCAGAGCGAGTGTGGGACCAGCGAGAGTGGCGGGGATAAAAGGAGCGGCGACCCGAGGCCCGAGACCAGAGCGAGATCGGGACCAGCGACAGTGGCGGGGATAAAAGGAGCGGCGACCCGAGGCCCGAGACCACAGCGAGATCGGGATCAGCGAGAGTGGCGGGGATAAAAGGAGCGGCGACCCGAGGCCCGAGACCAGAGCGAGTGTGGGACCATCGAGAGCGGCGGGGATAAAAGGAGCGGCGACCCGAGGCCCGAGACCAGAGCGACTGTGGGACCAGCGAGAGCGGCGGGGATAAAAGGAGCGGCGACCCGAGGCCCGAGACCAGAGCGAGTGTTGGACCAGCGAGAGCGGCGGGGATAAAAGGAGCGGCGACCCGAGGCCCGAGACCAGAGCGACAGTGGGACCAGCGAGAGTGGCGGGGATAAAAGTAGCGGCGACCCGAGGCCCAAGACCAGAGCGAGTGTGGGACCAGCGAGAGTGGCGGGGATAAAAGGAGCGGCGACCCGAGGCCCGAGACCAGAGCGAGATCGGGACCAGCGACAGTGGCGGGGATAAAAGGAGCGGCGACCCGAGGCCCGAGACCACAGCGAGATCGGGATCAGCGAGAGTGGCGGGGATAAAAGGAGCGGCGACCCGAGGCCCGAGACCAGAGCGAGTGTGGGACCAGCGAGAGTGGCGGGGATAAAAGGAGCGGCGACCTGAGGCCTGAGACCAGAGCGAGTGTGGGACCAGTGAGAGCGGCAGGGAAAAAAGGAGCGGCGACCCGAGGCCCGAGACCAGAGCGAGTGTGGGACCATGAGAGTGGCGGTGATAAAAGGAGCGGCGACCCGAGGCCCAAGACCAGAGCGAGTGTGGGACCAGCGAGAGTGGCGGGGATAAAAGGAGCAGCGACCCGAGGCCCGAGACTAGAGCGAGTGTGGGACCAGCGAGAGCCGTGGGGATAAAAGGAACGGCGACCCGAGGCCCGAGACCAGAGCGAGTGTGGGACCAGCGAGTGCGGCGGGGATAAAAGGAGCGGCGACCCGAGGCCCAAGACCAGAGCGAGATCGGGACCAGCGTGAGTGGCGGGGATAAAAGGAGCGGCGACCCGAGGCCCGAGACCAGAGCGAGTGTGGGACCAGCGAGAGCGGCGGGGATAAAAGGAGCGGCGACCCGAGGCCTGAGACCAGAGCGAGATCGGGACCAGCGTGAGTGGCGGGGATAAAAGGAGCGGCGATCCGAGGACCGAGACCAGAGCGAGTGTGGGACAAGCGAGAGCGGCGGGGATAAAAGGAGCGGCGACCCGAGGCCCGAGACTAGAGCGAGTGTGGGACCAGCGAGAGCGGCGGGGATAAAAGGAGCGGCGACCTGAGGCCCGAGACCAGAGCGAGTGCGGGACCCGCGAGAACGACGGGGATAAATGGAGCGGCGACCCGAGGCCCGAGACCAGAGCGAGTGTGGGACCAGCGAGAGCGGCGGGGATAAAAGGTGCGGCGACCCGAGGCCCGAGACCAGAGCGAGTGTGGGACCAGCGAGAGCGGCAGGGATAAAAGGAGCGGCGACCCGAGGCCCGAGACCAGAGCGAGTGTGGGACCAGCGAGAGCGGCGGGGATAAAAGGAGCGGCGACCCGAGGCCCGAGACCAGAGCGAGTGTGGGACCAGCGAGAGCGGCGGGGATAAAAGGAGCGGCGACCCGAGGCCCGAGACCAGAGCGAGTGTGGGACCAGCGAGAGCGGCGGGGATAAAAGGAGCGGCGACCCGAGGCCCGAGACCAGAGCGACAGTGGGACCAGCGAGAGTGGCGGGGATAAAAGGAGCGGCGACCCGAGGCCCGAGACCACAGCGAGATCGGGATCAGCGAGAGTGGCGGGGATAAAAGGAGCGGCGACCCGAGGCCCGAGACCAGAGCGAGTGTGGGACCAGCGAGAGTGGCGGGGATAAAAGGAGCGGCGACCTGAGGCCTGAGACCAGAGCGAGTGTGGGACCAGTGAGAGCGGCGGGGAAAAAAGGAGCGGCGATCCGAGGCCCGAGACCAGAGCGAGTGTGGGACCATGAGCGTGGCGGTGATAAAAGGAGCAGTGACCCGAGGCCCAAGACCAGAGCGAGTGTGGGACCAGCGAGAGCGGCGGGGATAAAAGGAGCAGCGACCCGAGGCCCGAGACTAGAGCGAGTGTGGGACCATGAGAGTGGCGGGGATAAAAGGAGCAGCGACCCGAGGCCCGAGACTAGAGCGAGTGTGGGACCAGCGAGTGCCGTGGGGATAAATGGAGCGGCGACCCGAGGTCCGAGACCAGAGCGAGCGTGGGACCATGAGAGCGGCGGGGATAAAAGGAGCAGCGACCCGAGGCCCGAGACGAGAGCGAGCGTGGGACCAGCGAGAGCGGTGGGGATAAAAGGAGCGTCGACCCGAGGCCCGAGACCAGAGCGAGCGTGGGACCAGCGAGAGTGGCCGGGACAAAAGGAGCAGCGACCCGAGGCCCGAGACCAGAGCGAGTGTGGGACCATGAGAGTGGCGGGGATAAAATGTGCGGCGACCCGAGACCCGAGACCAGAGCGAGTGTGGGACCAGCGAGCGTGGCGGGGATAAAAGGAGCGGCGACCCGAGGCCCGAGACCAGAGCGAGATCGGGACCAGCGACAGTGGCGGGGATAAAAGGAGCGGCGACCCGAGGCCCGAGACCACAGCGAGATCGGGATCAGCGAGAGTGGCGGGGATAAAAGGAGCGGCGACCCGAGGCCCGAGACCAGAGCGAGTGTGGGACCAGCGAGAGCCGTGGGGATAAAAGGAGCGGCGACCCGAGGCCCGAGACCAGAGCGAGTGTGGGACCAGCGAGAGCGGCGGGGATAAAAGGAGCGGCGACCCGAGGCCCAAGACCAGAGCGAGATCGGGACCAGCGTGAGTGGCGGGGATAAAAGGAGCGGCGACCCGAGGCCCGAGACCAGAGCGATGCGGGACCCACGAGAGCGACGGGGAAAAAAGGAGCGGCGACCCGAGGCCCGAGACCAGCGCGAGTGCGGGACCAGCGACAGCGGCGGTGATAAAAGGAGCGGCGACCCGAGGCCCGAGACCAGAGCGAGTGTGGGACCAGTGAGAGCGGCGGGGATAAAAGGAGCGGCGACCCGAGGCCCGAGACCAGAGCAAGTGTGCGACCAGCGAGAGCAGCGGGGATAAACGGAGCGGCGAGCCGAGGCCCGAGACCAGAGCGAGTGTGGGACCAGCGAGAGCGGCGGCGATAAAAGGAGCGGCGACCCGAGGCCCGAGACCAGAGCGAGTGTGGGACCAGCGAGAGCGGCGGGGATAAAAGGTGCGGCGACCCGAGGCCCGAGACCAGAGCGAGTGTGGGACCAGCGAGAGCGGCGGGGATAAAAGGAGCGGCGACCCGAGGCCCGAGACCAGAGCGAGTGTGGGACCAGCGAGAGCGGCGGGGATAAAAGGAGCGGCGACCCGAGGCCCGAGACCAGAGCGAGTGTGGGACCAGCGAGAGCGGCGGGGATAAAAGGAGCGGCGACCCGAGGCCCGAGACCAGAGCGACAGTGGGACCAGCGAGAGTGGCGGGGATAAAAGTAGCGGCGACCCGAGGCCCAAGACCAGAGCGACTGTGGGACCATGAGAGTGGCGGGGATAAAATGTGCAGCGACCCGAGACCCGAGACCAGAGCGAGTGTGGGACCAGCGAGAGTGGCGGGGATAAAAGGAGCGGCGACCCGTGGCCCGAGACCAGAGCGAGATCGGGACCAGCGACAGTGGCGGGGATAAAAGGAGCGGCGACCCGAGGCCCGAGACCACAGCGAGATCGGGATCAGCGAGAGTGGCGGGGATAAAAGGAGCGGCGACCCGAGGCCCGAGACCAGAGCGAGTGTGGGACCAGCGAGAGTGGCGGGGATAAAAGGAGCGGCGACCTGAGGCCTGAGACCAGAGCGAGTGTGGGACCAGTGAGAGCGGCGGGGAAAAAAGGAGCGGCGATCCGAGGCCCGAGACCAGAGCGAGTGTGGGACCATGAGCGTGGCGGTGATAAAAGGAGCAGTGACCCGAGGCCCAAGACCAGAGCGAGTGTGGGACCAGCGAGAGCGGCGGGGATAAAAGGAGCAGCGACCTGAGGCCCGAGACTAGAGCGAGTGTGGGACCATGAGAGTGGCGGGGATAAAAGGAGCAGCGACCCGAGGCCCGAGACTAGAGCGAGTGTGGGACCAGCGAGTGCCGTGGGGATAAATGGAGCGGCGACCCGAGGCCCGAGACCAGAGCGAGCGTGGGACCATGAGAGCGGCGGGGATAAAAGGAGCAGCGACCCGAGGCCCGAGACGAGAGCGAGCGTGGGACCAGCGAGAGCGGTGGGGATAAAAGGAGCGTCGACCCGAGGCCCGAGACCAGAGCGAGCGTGGGACCAGCGAGAGTGGCCGGGACAAAAGGAGCAGCGACCCGAGGCCCGAGACAAGAACGAGTGTGGGACCAGCGAGAGCGGCGGGGATAACAGGAGCGGCGACCCGAGGCCCGAGACCAGAGCGAGTGTGGGACCAGCGAGAGCGGCGGCGATAAAAGGAGCGGCGACCCGAGGCCCGAGACCAAAGCGAGTGTGGGACCAGCGAGAGTGGCGGGGATAAAAGGAGCGGCGACCCGAGGCCCGAGACCAGAGCGAGTGTGGGACCAGCGAGAGCGGCGGGGATAAAAGGAGCGGCGACCCGAGGCCCGAGACCAGAGCGAGATCGGGACCAGCGTGAGCGGCGGGGATAAAAGGAGCGGCGACCCGAGGACCGAGACCAGAGCGAGTGTGGGACCAGCGAGAGCGGCGGGGATAAAAGGAGCGGCGACCCGAGGCCCGAGACCAGAGCGAGTGTGGGACCAGCGAGAGCGGCGGGGATAAAAGGTGCGGCGACCCGAGGCCCGAGACCAGAGCGAGTGTGGGACCAGCGAGAGCGGCGGGGATAAAAGGAGCGGCGACCCGAGGGCCAAGACCAGAGCGAGATCGGGACCAGCGTGAGTGGCGGGGATAAAAGGAGCGGCGACCCGAGGCCCGAGACCAGAGCGAGTGTGGGACCAGCGAGAGCGGCGGGGATAAAAGGAGCGGCGACCCGAGGCCCAAGACCAGAGCGAGTGCGGGACCCGCGAGAGCGACGGGGATAAAAGGAGCTGTGACCCGAGGCCCAAGACCAGAGCGAGTGCGGGACCAGCGAGAGCGGCGGGGAGAAAAGGAGCGGCGACCCAAGGCCCGAGACCAGAGCGAGTGTGGGACCAGCGAGAGCGGCGGGGATAAAAGGAGCGGCGACCCGAGGCCTGAGACCAGAGCGAGATCGGGACCAGCGTGAGTGGCGGGGATAAAAGGAGCGGCGATCCGAGGACCGAGACCAGAGCGAGTGTGGGACAAGCGAGAGCGGCGGGGATAAAAGGAGCGGCGACCCGAGGCCCGAGACTAGAGCGAGTGTGGGACCAGCGAGAGCGGCGGGGATAAAAGGAGCGGCGACCTGAGGCCCGAGACCAGAGCGAGTGCGGGACCCGCGAGAACGACGGGGATAAATGGAGCGGCGACCCGAGGCCCGAGACCAGAGCGAGTGTGGGACCAGCGAGAGCGGCGGGGATAAAAGGTGCGGCGACCCGAGGCCCGAGACCAGAGCGAGTGTGGGACCAGCGAGAGCGGCAGGGATAAAAGGAGCGGCGACCCGAGGCCCGAGACCAGAGCGAGTGTGGGACCATGAGAGTGGCGGGGATAAAAAGTGCGGCGACCCGAGGCCCGAGACCAGAGCGAGTGTGGGACCAGCGAGAGTGGCGGGGATAAAAGGAGCGGCGACCCGAGACCCGAGACCAGAGCGAGATCGGGACCAGCGACAGTGGCGGGGATAAAAGGAGCGGCGACCCGAGGCCCGAGACCACAGCGAGATCGGGATCAGCGAGAGTGGCGGGTATAAAGGGAGCGGCGACCCGAGGCCCGAGACCAGAGCGAGTGTGGGACCAGCGAGAGTGGCGTGGATAAAAGGAGCGGCGACCTGAGGCCTGAGACCAGAGCGAGTGTGGGACCAGTGAGAGCGGCGGGGATAAAAGGAGCGGCGACCCGACGCCCGAGACCAGAGCGAGTGTGGGACCATGAGAGTGGCGGTGATAAAAGGAGCGGCGACCCGAGGCCCAAGATCAGAGCGAGTGTGGGACCAGCGAGAGCGGCGGGGATAAAAGGAGCAGCGACCCGAGGCCCGAGACTAGAGCGAGTGTGGGACCATGAGAGTGGTGGGGATAAAAGGAGCAGCGACCCGAGGCCCGAGACTAGAGCGAGTGCGGGACCAGCGAGAGCCCTGGGGATAAAAGGAGCGGCGACCCGAGGCCCGAGACCAGAGCGAGTGTGGGACCAGCGAGAGCGGCAGGGATAAAAGGTGCGGCGACCCGAGGCCCGAGACCAGAGCGAGTGTGGGACCATGAGAGTGGCGGGGATCAAATGTGCGGCGACCCGAGGCCCGAGACCAGAGCGAGTGTGGGACCAGCGAGAGCGGCGGGGATAAAAGGAGCGGCGACCCGAGGGCCAAGACCAGAGCGAGATCGGGACCAGCGTGAGTGGCGGGGATAAAAGGAGTGGTGACCCGAGGCCCGAGACCAGAGCGAGTGTGGGACCAGCGAGAGCGGCGGGGATAAAAGGAGCGACGACCCGAGGCCCAAGACCAGAGCGAGTGCGGGACCCGCGAGAGCGACGGGGATAAAAGGAGCGGCGACCCGAGGCCCAAGACCAGAGCGAGTGCGGGACCAGCGAGAGCGGCGGGGAGAAAAGGAGCGGCGACCCAAGGCCCGAGACCAGAGCGAGTGTGGGACCAGCGAGAGCGGCGGGGATAAAAGGAGCGGCGACCCGAGGCCTGAGACCAGAGCGAGATCGGGACCAGCGTGAGTGGCGGGGATAAAAGGAGCGGCGACCCGAGGACCGAGACCAGAGCGAGTGTGGGATCAGCGAGAGCGGCGGGGATAAAAGGAGCGGCGACCCGAGGCCCGAGACTAGAGCGAGTGTGGGACCAGCGAGAGCGGCGGGGATAAAAGGAGCGGCGACCTGAGGCCCGAGACCAGAGCGAGTGCGGGACCCGCGAGAACGACGGGGATAAATGGAGCGGCGACCCGAGGCCCGAGACCAGAGCGAGTGCGGGACCAGCAAGAGCGGCGGGGAGAAAAGGAGCGGCGACCCGAGGCCCGAGACCAGAGCGAGTGTGGGACCAGCGAGAGCGGCGGGGATAAAAGGAGCGGCGACCCAAGGCCCGAGATCAGAGCGAGTGTGGGACCAGCGAGAGCGGCGGGGATAAAAGGAGCGGCGACCCGAGGCCCGAGACCAGAGCGAGTGTGGGACCAGCGAGAGCGGCGGGGATAAAAGGTGCGGCGACCCGAGGCCCGAGACCAGAGCGAGTGTGGGACCAGCGAGAGCGGCAGGGATAAAAGGAGCGGCGACCCGAGGCCCGAGACCAGAGCGAGTGTGGGACCATGAGAGTGGCGGGGATAAAATGTGCGGCGACCCGAGGCCCGAGACCAGAGCGAGTGTGGGACCAGCGAGAGTGGCGGGGATAAAAGGAGCGGCGACCCGAGACCCGAGACCAGAGCGAGATCGGGACCAGCGACAGTGGCGGGGATAAAAGGAGCGGCCACCCGAGGCCCGAGACCACAGCGAGATCGGGATCAGCGAGAGTGGCGGGTATAAAGGGAGCGGCGACCCGAGGCCCGAGACCAGAGCGAGTGTGGGACCAGCGAGAGTGGCGGGGATAAAAGGAGCGGCGACCTGAGGCTTGAGACCAGAGCGAGTGTGGGACAAGTGAGAGCGGCGGGGATAAAAGGAGCGGCGACCCGAGGCCCGAGACCAGAGCGAGTGTGGGACCATGAGAGTGGCGGTGATAAAAGGAGCGGCGACCCGAGGCCCAAGACCAGAGCGAGTGTGGGACCAGCGAGAGCGGCGGGGATAAAAGGAGCAGCGACCCGAGGCCCGAGACTAGAGCGAGTGTGGGACCATGAGAGTGGCGGGGATAAAAGGAGCAGCGACCCGAGGCCCGAGACTAGAGCGAGTGTGGGACCAGCGAGAGCCCTGGGGATAAAAGGAGCGGCGACCCGAGGCTCGAGACCAGAGCGAGTGTGGGACCAGCGAAAGCGGCGGGGATAAAAGGAGCGGCGACCCGAGGCCCAAGACCAGAGCGAGATCGGGACCAGCGTGAGTGGCGGGGATAAAAGGAGCGGCGACCCGAGGCCCGAGACCAGAGCGAGCGTGGGACCAGCGAGAGCGGCGGGGATAAAAGGAGCGGCGACCCGAGGCCCGAGACTAGAGCGAGTGTGGGACCAGCGTGAGCGGCGGGGATAAAAGGAGCGGCGACCCGAGGCCCGAGACCAGAGCGAGTGCGGGACCCGCGAGAGCGACGGAGATAAAAGGAGCGGCGACCCGAGGCCCAAGACCAGAGCGAGTGCGGGACCAGCGAGAGCGGCGGGGAGAAAAGGAGCGGCGACCCGAGGCCCGAGACCAGAGCGAGTGTGGGACCAGCGAGAGCGGCGGGGAGAAAAGGAGCGGCGACCCGAGGCCCGAGACCAGAGCGAGTGTGGGACCAGCGAGAGCGGCGGGGATAAAAGGAGCAGCGACCCGAGGCCCGAGACTAGAGCGAGTGTGGGACCATGAGAGTGGCGGGGATAAAAGGAGCAGCGACCCGAGGCCCGAGACTAGAGCGAGTGTGGGACCAGCGAGAGCCCTGGGGATAAAAGGAGCGGCGACCCGAGGCCCGAGACCAGAGCGAGTGTGGGACCAGCGAGAGTGGCGGAGAGAAAAGGAGCGGCGACCCGAGGCCCGAGACCAGAGCGAGTGTGGGACCAGCGAGAGCGGCGGAGAGAAAAGGAGCGGCGACCCGAGGCCCGAGACCAGAGCGAGTGTGGGACCAGCGAGAGCGGCGGGGATAAAAGGAGCGGCGACCCGAGGCCCGAGACCAGAGCGAGTGCGGGACCAGCGAGAGCGGCGGAGAGAAAAGGAGCGGCGACCCGAGGCCCGAGACCAGAGCGAGTGTGGGACCAGCGAGAGCGGCGGGGATAAAAGGAGCGGCGACCCGAGGCCCGAGACCAGAGCGAGTGTGCGACCAGCGAGAGCAGCGGGGATAAAAGGAGCGGCGACCTGAGGCCCGAGACCAGAGCAAGTGTGGGACCAGCGAGAGCGGCGGGGATAAAGGAGCGGCGACCCGAGGCCCGAGACCAGAGCGAGTGTGGGACCAGCGAGAGCGGCGGGGATAAAAGGTGCGGCGACCCGAGGCCCGAAACCAGAGCGAGTGTGGGACCAGCGAGAGCGGCGGGGATAAAAGGAGCGGCGACCCGAGGCCCGAGACCAGAGCGAGTGCGGGACCAGCGAGTGCGGCGGGGATAAAAGGAGCGGCGACCCGAGGCCCGAGACCAGAGCGAGTGTGGGACCAGCGAGAGCGGCCGGGATAAAAGGTGCGGCGACCCGAGGCCCGAGATCAGAGCGAGTGTGGGACCAGCGAGAGCGGCGGGGATAAAAGGAGCGGCGACCCGAGGGCCGAGACCAGAGCGAGTGTGGGACCAGCGAGAGCGGCGGGGATAAAAGGAGCGGCGACCCGAGGCCCGAAACCAGAGCGAGTGTGGGACCAGCGAGAGCGGCGGGGATAAAAGGAGCGGCGACCCGAGGCCCGAGACCAGAGCGACAGTGGGACCAGTGAGAGCGGCGGGGATAAAGGGAGCGGCGACCCGAGGCCCAAGACCAGAGCGAGTGTGGGACCATTGTAAGATTCGCAATTTTCAGCAAAAATCACGCAAGAAAACTGGATAAAATAAGACTGTTTATTGACCAAAGTAAGCTTGCACAGAAAAACCTTTGATAAAAGGGCATACAAAATGGCCGCCAGGCCCCGTGATCAGTTTATGAACCATTTTATTTCTGTTCCTGCAAGCCAGACAGGCTTGTGGATTGAAGACAGTGAGCCCACGAAAGCCAGTCTCTGGGAACCGAAACTCAGTGCAACAGCATACATATTCAATGGATTATAAGTACAGGATGGGGCCCATCAAGATATGGGCGGACAATGTAAAAACACTTATACCCATTTATCGTACAAAGGAAAAACCGTTTAGCAGCCATCAAGGAAAATGTCCGGACCGATCAATATGCGAACCGAGCCACGGTGACAATGCAAAAGACATTGAAAGACATTATCGGCCAGGAAGGCCAGTTTAAGTTATCACCGGCTCCGTTGCAAGACAAAGCGCCCCTGCAGAGATTTCTGCCCGCCAAAATTAATACAAAGACAGGACTATGATTTGGTGGGAGATAAGACTGTCCCAAAAGAGTATAACTATGGATTGAAAGTCCATCTAAGTTACTTCGGACTTCGGGTTACTTGAACAACTTCTTCTTCACTGCCACGGCTTCTTGTTGGGCGACTTCAGGCTTCCATTTCTTCAAGAACTTTCTTCTACGAGGAACGAACGAAGGGCGGACAGTGCCCGGATCGGCGCCTCTTCCACTTCGGCAGATCGATGAAAACGTTTTCGTCTTTTTAAAGACGGACGGTTTCGGTAAAAGGACAACGTGGTCGGTGTTCAGCCAAACAAGGCTCGGCCACGACGAGAAGACGACGAGGGTGGCCCGGGTACTGGGGTCGGGAGATCATCGACGACCCAGGCCGACGGAGAAGAAACCCTCTGGAGGACTGGCGATCTAGGCCACAAGATTCTCCCATGTGCATAGCCTGCATCTGGGTCTGCTCCATGAACCCAAATCGACTTAGAAGATCTCAACCTTAACGAGCGCTCATCGAGGCTGGGTCTACCCCACCGCCTCGAGGGAGGAGAGAATATCGACTGCGCCAGAAGTTTCCAAATCCACGTGACGACGGAAAGCGGTGCCAAAAAGGCTGCGAACCCCCCTTTCTCGCGATTTCGAGAGTGGTGAGCATGATCCCAAGTTCCCCAGGTCGAAACTTAGTTTAGGTATAGGGGAGGGAGTTAAGGGAAATCGTAATGTGTTTCCCCTTTTACGATGTGCCGTGTGTTCCCCATTTCCATAGAGTCAAGTTCATAAATTTGTGCATGGTTGTAGTAACTTTAATCTGTGCCTATGACATGTATTTTGTAATGCTTCAAACTGTTTAAAAATAAAAGCATCCATTTCGTGCTATTCAACCTGGTCTATTGAGTGCTTTCTCTGCACTACTGTTCTCTGCACCTAAGTCCAAGGTCTAGAACCGTAGGGGGAGTGGGTTGAACCACTCAAGGGTAATTATTGCACGAAGCCTGGCAGGAGACCAGAAAGAGCAAGAGAAACCCCCTACAGAAATGGCGACCGCGGCAGGACCTTGGCAGCAGGAAAGTAGTGTGTTAGATCAAGATCTGAATAAACGAAATGTGATGGATGAAAGAATAGCAGATTATGTTTTCGGAAAAGTCAACCTCACAAAACAATGGATATCTGATCTACTAAGGGATAGGCGCCCGCTAGACGCAGCCATCAAGTGGACAGCGGGTAGAGAGCATAAGAAATCTGTAGAAAAGGCGGTCTGGCTGATGTGCTACAAGAAGCAAGTCCAGCTTTTGGACCAGGTAGTTGCAGCACAGACAGTCCAGATCAACGGCTTGCTTAAAGGCGTAGAGGAAAAGGTTGCGGGAGGTCAAAAACTGATTGAATCGCTTGACGCGCTGAACCAGGAACGCCGCTCTGTAATTCGCTGCCACGAAACCCGGGTAGAATATTTAAAATGTCAGGTCGTTGAGGCCAAGGCCAGTGAAGGTAGAATGAGAGAGAGGTGTTCCCGTCTAGCCAAACAAGTAGATGCCCAAGAGGAAAAGCTCCTGGGAGCCAGGGCAGCATATAAGATGGCCATGGAGGATAGATCTGAGAACACCGACCACAGCACTTGCCGCCGGGAGCTAGAGGACCTGAGAAAGGCCCTAGCGAAGGCAAACGGGTTGGTGTGTCTCATAAATCCACCAGCGAGTCAGCTGTTGCTAGCCAAGGAATCCAAAAGACCGATTCCACAAGAGGCAGTTGGGGTACCAACCCCCGAACCTTCTGTGCCTCCTGCCTATGAGGAGTCTTGGACGCCGGGACAGGAGACGGAGACGGTAGAGGAAGAGAGCCCTGAGGTAGAGCAACCCCAGACAGTAGAGTCGGGGTCGGCGCCAATGTGTCCAATGAGACACCGGAGGATCGGTCCAAATGAAGAAAATGGCGATGACGGACCCCTTGAGAGTCAGATCATAATGCCTCATAGCGCACGACAGCTAAGAGAGATGATAAGTCACATCCCAAAACTCTCCGAGTCAGGAGATCCCTCCGTGCATTTCAGGGACGTGGAGCAGACCGCAGCAGTCAATGACTGCGACGGGGTTGAACAGTCTAAAATGCTGCTGTTCTCCCTGGACAGTTCGCTCCTCCAGTGTCTCCCTGACGAGAGCAAGAGAGGGCACAGGAACTATGAGTTGCTACGGGATGAGATTCTGGAGATCATGGGAGAGGGGGACGGAACTCCGTTCCTCCGTTTAGAAAAGACAGTGCAGCTAGAGGGAGAACCCCCACGGGTTTTCGCCGACAGGTTGTGGCCAGTGTATCGGCGCAGCTGCCCGGGCGGGCCGGCCCGGGCCGGGCTGGATGGCGAACAAAGGGCTCACTGGCTTCGGTGCCTGGTAGCAGGTTGCCTGCCAGTAGTGAAGGAACAGGCCAAAGCATGGTTTGACCCCACTAACGCCCACTCCACGGAGGAAGTAGTACTAGATCAGCTCATGATCAGTTATAGAAACAACAAGGGCAAGAAAACGCCTGTTGTGAAAGGAAAGGTGCATGAGGTGAGACCCGCAGCCTCTGCTAAAAAGGAATGGCGTCAGGAGGGAAATCGCCATCCCCAAGCAAATAGCAGTTGTTACGGGTGTGGGAAGGAGGGTCATTGGCGCAAGGACTGTAGGAATCCTTGGAAGGATAAGAGGGAGAGAGCGTTCGCCGCAGCCCAAGATCAAGCCCAAGCCCGAGTCGCCAACGGCCCGAGAGTTTACCCAACACCAGCACAACCACAAGTGCAGGCCGCTGCCCCAACACCAGTCCAGAACCCAACCGTAGCCTCTGCCCCGAATAAAGGGGGTGGTGCGGTTGTGGACCCCGCTGCGATCGAGTCAGTCTTGGAGACTATGCGGTCTCTGATGACCTGGCAGGGGAAGGTAGCGGTTGCTAACAGCCCTATCGCCCCCGAGACCCCAGCCGAAACACCTAAATGACTGACGCCCGCGCAGCCCATCTACTTGTGTCCGCTCCGCTATGACGCTTGGAGAAGACCTGTGGTGGAGATGGAGGTGGAGAAACAAAGGGGTAGTTACCTGTTGGATACGGGAGCTTCGTGTACCGTGATCCACACGGACAAACCTTTTGCCTCACCTCTGTCCGCCCAGGCTCCATATTTAGTAGCGGGTTTCACAGGTAGAGCACAGGCTGGCGCGCACTCCCTCCCGCTCTCCATTCAGTTGGGAGCACTCCACACCACATGGACGTGCATCCTATTGAAGTGGAAAGAGGGGGGGGGGAAAGGCATCCTCGGGGCTGATTTCTTGGTGGAACACGGGATCCTCGTGGACCTGAGAAATCACTGTCTCTGGGGAGCCGAGGGCGGTTTAGGTAAGGTAGTCGTAATCCCGGGGAAGGAAGAAAAGGGGGCCCTGTGTACTATGAAGCCATCAGGAGGTTACGATCTCGAGCTCATGATAACAAACGTCCCAACGGACTTGCAGGCGCGTGTGTCAGAAAATCTGACCGCGTTCGCCACCCACAAGCACGACTACGGGAGAGTCACTGGGTTCGAAGTCAGCGTAGACGGGGACCCCATGATCCGACCCCAAAAGCAGTATAATTTCCCCAAGGAGGCAGAACCCGACATGGAGACAGCAATATCTTCATTGGTACAGCAGGGCGTGTTGAGGACGATAGCCACCCACGTGAACTCCCCATTATGGCCGGTAAAGAAACCGGACAATTTGTGGAGAGCCACGGTGGACTATAGAGTCCTCAATAGTAATATCCCAGCCTGCGCGCCCACGGTAGCAGCAGTTGCAGACTTAATAGGGAGTATTCCAGCATCGGCGACCACATTCACGGTGCTGGACATCTCGAACGGTTTTTGGTCCATTCCGCTGCGGCGGGAGGACCAGTACAAGTTTGCCTTTACTTTCAAAGGGCAACAGTACACCTGGAACTGCTTACCACAGGGTTTTCACAACAGCCCCAGCATTTTCCATCAGTGCATGGCGGGGAGTTTGAAAGAGTTCAGCCAGCCCAACCAGATAGTGCAGTATGTGGACGACTTACTCCTGTTCACAGATACAAGGGAGCAGCACGGCCCACTGTTAGCCGAATTGTTGGAACTGTTAGAAAGGAAGGGTTTCAAAGTAAACCCAAAGAAAGCCCAGATCGGCCAGCAGGAAGTTAAATTCCTGGGTCTGGCCATCCGCGCTGGGGAAAGAGCCATAGATAAGGCCAGACGGGAATCTATACAAGATCTGCCGATTCCCAACACAGTAACGGGTGTAAGGTCCTTTTTGGGATTGACCGGGTACTGCAGAGATTTCATCGAGGACTATGCTGCCACAGCGGCCCCGCTACTTCGACTCTTACACAAGGGAGTCGAGTGGTCTTGGGACGAGGGGTGCCAGGCAGCATTCGAGAAGTTGAAAAGAGATCTGCAGACCGCGCCAGCCCTAGGGGCCATAGATGGGGGAGAGGAGTTCTTTCTGGAGGTAGCCGCTAGTGGGGACAGCCTGAGCGCAGTGCTGCTCCAAGAGCGGCACGGCAAGCTAAGACCAGTAGTTTATTCCTCCAGGGTGCTCACGGATGTGGAGAGGAGTTTCTCCAATTGCGAACGGCATCTCCTGGCCACGCATTGGGCTGTGAACAGATCAGTGATCTTCACAGGGACCTCTCCCATTACGCTCCTCACCCATCACACCCCCACGAAGATGCTTCTGGACGGGAGGATTAAGGATGGGACCGTAAGCAGCGCTCGGATTGTGCGCTGGACCCTCCTCCTTTCCCAGATGGATCTCAAAGTTAAAGGCCTCTGCGCGCCAAGGCTCGCAGCCAATATGGCATATCCCGGGACAGCCCATCAATGTTCCGTAGAAGGGGTATGGGAAGTTAACATAGGTTTACGGGCCGGGATACATCCCACGGGCCGCGAGATCTACGTAGACGGTTCTAGCACTGTAGCTGACGGCAAGCGACTCACAGGGTGTGGAGTTTATGACCCTGCGGCAAACATTGCCCTGGCAATTAAGCTCCCCAGCACTATGAGCGCGCAGCAGGCTGAACTGTCCGCGGTGGCGTACGTGGTTACCCACCCCGAGATTTTCCCAACCCCATACACGATTTGCTCAGACAGCATGTTCACGTGCAATTCGTGTACAGAGTACCTCGCCATCTGGTCCCGACGCGGGTACACCTCCGCGGACGGGCGGCCTTTAACAGTTAAGCCCTTGCTGGAGAAGATCCTAGCAGCTGTGGGGGAGAAAGGAGAGGTGTTCATCCATAAGGTGAAGGCTCACTCCATTACAGAACCCCGCAGTCAGGGCAACCAGCAGGCGGATGCGCTAGCCAGGGAGGGTGCCCGCAACGGCATTCTCTGGGACCCATACGAACCCGGACCCGTGGCGGCGATCCAAGGCAGGGAGGGAATTCCCGGGAACACAGGGGTGACACCGCCCCCAGACCTAAAGACCGTCCAAACCCTGGATCCCGCCCTAAAAGCAGTCCTAAAAGCCATCACAGAGGGCAAACAGGTAGAAGGTCCGTACAGTACGGCAGCCCTCACAGTCAAAGAAGGTATGCTGTTCCGAAAGGAGCAGTGGGTTGTGCCGCAGCAGCACCGAAGGGAATTCCTGCAATTGGCCCACGAGGGTCCAGGAGCGGGACACCCCGGACCTGAGGTCACCTGGCAACAGGTGGAGCAGGCGGGATGGTGGCCGGGACTTCGGGACGATGTCCGCGAGTTCTGCGCAAGCTGTCTTGTGTGTGCTGCTAACAACCCAGACCCCCACAAAAGGAAGGTGCCCATGGGGCACATCAGGAGGGTAGAGGGACCATGGCAGTCGATTCAGGTCGACTACATAGGGCCCCTGCCCGCCGCCCAGGGAGGCTATAAGTACTGCCTTGTCCTGGTAGATGTGTTCACCAAATGGGTAGAAGCCTTCCCGTGCAGAACAGCTACGGCACTGGGTACTGCTAAGATCTTGATTCGGGAAGTGTTCTCACGGTGGGGACTCTCCCGTTTTGTAGAGTCCGACCAAGGGAGTCAGTTCACCGGTCAAGTAATGCAGAACGCCCTCAGGCTCTTGGGCATTGAGGGAAAGTGGCACGTAGCATACAATCCCCAGTCATCCGGGATTGTTGAGCGTATGAATCGGACCCTCAAGGAAAAGCTGAGGAAAGAGACAATGGGCTCACCCCAGAAATGGGCGGAGGTCCTGCCTTTAGTCCTCATGGGGATCCGAGCCAGCCAGTCCAAAAGCACGGGGTATTCCCCGCACGAGTTAATGACTGGAAGGATCATGCGAAC
Source organism: Somniosus microcephalus (assembly GCF_052327205.1). Taxonomy (NCBI): domain Eukaryota; kingdom Metazoa; phylum Chordata; class Chondrichthyes; order Squaliformes; family Somniosidae; genus Somniosus; species Somniosus microcephalus. Next base: position 390,626,033 of record NC_140987.1, on the reverse strand, counting down.
ACCCACCCATGTGCTAGCCCCGGTGCTCACTGAGGGCCAGCTCCGAGAGGTGAAACGGGACAAATTCGCCCAAACCCTCTTGGAGCGCCTGAGACAGATTTATGGGCAGGCGGCTGGGAACATGGGAAGACAGCACCAGGGAAATAAACTGTTGTTGGAACCTCGGAAACAACAAGAGTGGGTAGTCGGGGACCAGGTCATGGTCCGAAACTACGCCAGGGTAGGGAGTTTTGAACCACTGTACATGGGGCCATACAGCATTGTAGACAAAGCCAGCCCCATGGTTTATGCAGTGAAGACGCCCCGACGTACCAAATGGTTTCACATCAACCAGTGTAAACTGTTTAAACCGGGTACACAAGGGCCACCAAAGGGGACCAGGTCTGAGAACAAAGATCCTCAGCCTGTAACAGAGTCACAGACCACACAGGCTGGAGCAGTAGCCTGCGTGAAGGGAGAGGCCATCCCATTGGAGTGGGAGGTCTCATCTTTTGAATGGGATTTAGGCAGGGGAGAGCCCGAACAGCTCAACCTCGCTTTAGACCCAATCACGGAGGAGGAAGAGTCAGAGGACGGCAGTCCCGCCCTCGACTCAAGCTTGGGGGAGGTAGGGAGTGGGGGTGGAGACTCGTTACCTGTAGGGACAGGTGAGGTGGAGTCGGAAGCCACAGATCCCGACCCCGGGGGGGCGGAGCCTGAGGGAGGGGAGCTGGAGCCGGCAGCTGTGGAGGAACCACAGGCTGTAACGGTAACAGTCACGACCCCAGGTCCATCGGCCCCGGGAGCCCAACCCAAAGCAGCCCCTCGTAGGTCGGCTCGAGCGCCCCAGCCCAGAAAATTTTGGCCAGATTCTCCCCATCCTCCCCAACCACGGTTTAAAGCAGCCCCAGGAAGACATGATCCCCGTTCAGCAGCGACAGGCTGCGGGGGATCAAGGCCAAAGATCAATGCAGCCCCACCGCAGGGTGTGGCACACGACAGACCTCACAGGGATTCGGAAAGCCGCCCCACGGAGGGCGGCGCTGTACATAAGTTAAGATAGGTAATTATGGTCATAGTTTAAGGAATGTAAAGTATATGGTGTTAAGAGTACAATTTTGAGGTCTGCCCGGTATGTGTGTTTGTTAGGGAGCGGGGTCCAGGAACCCGCGCGTCCAATTAATTTAGGCCAGCACCTATCGGGAGCCCGGCTACATCATTTTGTTGGTTACAGAAACCTGGGATACGATGGAAAGGATTGTCGTCGCGTTCATGGCGATCGGGTGCGGGTGGGCCTACCGAGGCCGCACCAAGGACGTCATCATTTTCGGGTGCTCCGGGGACACGGCCCCCATCGCAACGGATGGGATGGGGGAGCGAGAGGTAGAGGAAACCGCCACCTACTTCCACCAAGGGAGATGGCCAGGTTGGCTGGGAACGAATTCTACGGAATATTCCAGCAATTTCGGTTTTGCCTACCAAGAGACTTCATTAACGTGCCCTCGAGTGAGGATCCTAGTGCCCAGAGTCAGCGTCACCGTGGGAAAGAGGATTTGTCTGGTGTGCAATGGGAACGTACCACCAAGGCGATGGTGGTGGCTACGAAAGCTGGGAAAGGACATGAGGAACTCTACGGTCGAGTGGGAGCGACTGGGTAATAATACCCATCGGACTATTACGGGAACTCACGGACAATTACGTGTGTGTTGGGACAAATGGTGGGAACCGGATGAGGGAATATATGTCTGTATGTGGGGTTCGAGACACGTCTGCCCCAAGGGCGTGTCCATCTTCTTCCAGAGGCAGTGGCAGGATGAAGGGAAGGGGATGAGATGGGATGTTAGCACTCGAGCGTGCGGAGCCCCATACTCCCCTATTCCGGTGAACGCCACTGAACTCATCACCCGCCCACGCAAGCCCCTGCCCACGCTTCCGGTAGCACTAGCCCAGAAAGGAGGGTGCCCAACCACCACCAAGGGACCCGGGAACGGTTTAGTATTGGTACCCACCGGTCAGGTGCTGTACCAAGGGGTACACTACGCGGTGGCCTGAGTGATTTTAAATCTCACTGAGGTAAGATTGCCGGAGTGGTGTCCCAAAGAAACGGAACAATTATACCAGGTCCTGTTAACCAGTATGTTTAGACAATTTTACGAATTTGACTTTGCCGACATCGACAGAGACAAATTATACACCACACCGCCAGAAGTTTTGGATCGAGTCGGGAGGCAAAGAAGGGGTACTGTAAATGACATATTCACTGCTTTTAATACCGGGACATCTGTTGTCAACGCTCTAGATAACGTGGAGCTGCAGACACAGATCAACGGTTTAAAAGCCCAGTTAAGGAACATATTGACAGACGAAAACAAGGTCGTGGGTTCTGAGTTGCATGAGGACCAGGCCATGACACTACACTTTAAGGACATAATTGCTGAGCTGGAGAAACACGCGAGAACGGTAAATGCACTCATTAAGGAGGATCGGAATGCGTCCGATCAAGCTGCGCAAAACGAGGCCTGTGTGCTGTACGGGGCGTGGTTATTGGGCGAGGGCCGCAGTAATCTTGAGGATTTAAAACAGGGTTTGGTCCCGTCCTGGATCAGCAACAAGCACTTGCAAGCGCTCCACCCTTTTGAGAATGCATTAAGCCCGTGCCAGCTCAGACTAGCCGCAGAAGCATACCCAGTTCCAGTGGACTGCGGACATTCGAATCACACTATTATGGGAATAGTAGTAAGAATGCCGGTGTTGGGTCCCGCAGCAAAGCCCGCCCCGGTATACAGAGTAGAGAACATTGGAGTCATTCAGGGGGGCGCACACATTCGTTACGCAGTGGTCCCGCCTTACGTCATCAGATGGGAGCGTACGATGACAGGCACCGACCTCTCGGGATGTCGGAGCCGGGGAGCACACATCATCCTGTGTCCCCAGCACTTGAATGCCTTTTTGAAACCACAGTGCGGGTTCAGAACCGCTAGCGCGAAGCCGGTGAATTGCACCATGGAGGCAATGGCAGAGGACCATGTGCCCCCACAGGTAGCATATATCGGGGGTGGGACATACTGTGTCACCACTGCAGCGCCTCAGTACCGATATGGACAACACGAGTGGTGTTCGGTCGGTGATAGCAGTTTCTGTTTCAAACCCAGGGCCGAGGTTCAAGTGGCACAACAACGAATTGTTCCCATTCCTGCGCCCTCCACCATACACATCACTATCAAAGAGAATTTCACAGACTTACAACGATTTGTCGCGCATTTTGGTTATGTCATTCCCCCTCTTCCCGAACACCTCACCAAGATTTTAAAAGCCGTTATAATTTCGCAGAAACATTTCTACACACTGGAGCAGAAGACTTTAGAGATAGGAAAAGACATATTGGACATAACCATCCCACCATGGTGGGACTTGTTCACCAACATAGAGGTCCCCGCCTGGATTAGAATAGCATCCCATATCCTAGTAGTATGTCAGGTTTTGATTGTGATATTTTTGCTCTTCGTGCATTGCAAAAGAGGCAAACGCCTCCAGAGGCACGAGAACACAGGAGAATGGAGAGAACGCTATGTGCGAATGGGGGAAGCAGATACCCCACTCTAAGCTGCTAGTATAAGATTAAGCGTCCCTCAATTTAAAAAAAATTTTTTTTGATTGTTTTGGGTTATAAGGAAATAAGTATTGTTATGTTATTAGTTGTTCTTAAGTTTTTTTGGATTAATAAAAGATGCATGCAGATGGCGCAAAAGGGTATCAACCCCTGCCCATCTGACAGGTGAAGGTGTTATAGTTTAAGATTTGCTGTCTATGATTCCAAATGTGCATGAGGTAATTTTCATTTTCTCCGGAAATGGGAACTGCATGTGTCGTGAGGGGCATAGATAGTTAAGTGCCAGGAATGTTTGGATGTGGGGAATCAGGGAAAAATTTGCTCATCAAGGATTATTGATACTTTAAGCAAGCTATCAGTATCACAGGGGGGCCTGTAAGATTCGCAATTTTCAGCAAAAATCACGCAAGAAAACTGGATAAAATAAGACTGTTTATTGACCAAAGTAAGCTTGCACAGAAAAACCTTTGATAAAAGGGCATACAAAATGGCCGCCAGGCCCCGTGATCAGTTTATGAACCATTTTATTTCTGTTACTGCAAGCCAGACAGGCTTGTGGATTGAAGACAGTGAGCCCACGAAAGCCAGTCTCTGGGAACCGAAACTCAGAGCAACAGCATACATATTCAATGGATTATAAGTACAGGATGGGGCCCATCAAGATATGGGCGGACAATGTAAAAACACTTATACCCATTTATCGTACAAAGGAAAAACCGTTTAGCAGCCATCAAGGAAAATGTCCGGACCGATCAATATGCGAACCGAGCCACGGTGACAATGCAAAAGACATTGAAAGACATTATCGGCCAGGAAGGCCAGTTTAAGTTATCACCGGCTCCGTTACAAGACAAAGCGCCCCTGCAGAGATTTCTGCCCGCCAAAATTAATACAAAGACAGGACTATGATTTGGCGGGAGATAAGACTGTCCCAAAAGAGTATCACTATGGATTGAAAGTCCATCTAAAAAACTTCGGACTTCGGGTTACTTGAACAACTTCTTCTTCACTGCCACGGCTTCTTGTTGGGCGACTTCAGGCTTCCATTTCTTCAAGAACTTTCTTCTACGAGGAACGAACGAAGGGCGGACGGTGCCCGGATCGGCGCCTCTTCCACTTCGGCAGATCGATGAAAACGTTTTCGTCTTTTTAAAGACGGACGGTTTCGGTAAAAGGACAACGTGGTCGGTGTTCAGCCAAACAAGGCTCGGCCACGACGAGAAGACGACGAGGGTGGCCCGGGTACTGGGGTCGGGAGATCATCGACGACCCAGGCCGACGGAGAAGAAACCCTCTGGAGGACTGGCGATCTAGGCCACAAGATTCTCCCATGTGCATAGCCTGCATCTGGGTCTGCTCCATGAACCCAAATCGACTTAGTAGATCTCAACCTTAACGAGCGCTCATCGAGGCTGGGTCTACCCCACCGCCTCGAGGGAGGAGAGAATATCGACGGCGCCAGAAGTTTCCAAATCCACGTGACGACGGAAAGCGGTGCCAAAAAGGCTGCGAACCCCCCTTTCTCGCGATTTCGAGAGTGGTGAGCATGATCCCAAGTTCCCCAGGTCGAAACTTAGTTTAGGTATAGGGGAGGGAGTTAAGGGAAATCGTAATGTGTTTCCCCTTTTACGATGTGCCGTGTGTTCCCCATTTCCATAGAGTCAAGTTCATAAATTTGTGCATGATTGTAGTAACTTTAATCTGTGCCTATGACATGTATTTTGTAATGCTTCAAACTGTTTAAAAATAAAAGCATCCATTTCGTGCTATTCAACCTGGTCTATTGAGTTCTTTCTCTGCACTACTGTTCTCTGCACCTAAGTCCAAGGTCTAGAACCGTAGGGGGAGTGGGTCGAACCACTCAAGGGTAATTATTCCACGAAGCCTGGCAGGAGACCAGAAAGAGCAAGAGAAACCCCCTACACCATGAGAATGGCTGGGATAAAATGTGCGGCGACCCGAGGCCCGAGACCAGAGCGAGTGTGGGACCAGCAAGAGTGGCGGGGATAAAAGGAGCGGCGACCCGAGGCCCGAGACCAGAGCGAGATCGGGATCAGCGAGAGTGGCGGGGATAAAAGGAGCGGCGACCCGAGGCCCGAGACCAGAGCGAGTGTGGGACCAGCGAGAGTGGCGGGGATAAAAGGAGCGGCGACCTGAGGCCCAAGACCAGAGCGAGTGTGGGACCAGCGAGAGCGGCGGGGATAAAAGGAGCAGCGACCCGAGGCCCGAGACTAGTGCGAGTGTGGGACCATGAGAGTGGCGGGGATAAAAGGAGCAGCGACCCGAGGCCCGAGACTAGAGCGAGTGTGGGACCAGCGAGAGCCCTGGGGATAAAAGGAGCGGCGACCCGAGGCCCGAGACCAGAGCGAGTGTGGGACCAGCGAGAGCGGCGGGGATAAAAGGAGCGGCGACCCGAGGCCCAAGACCAGAGCGAGATCGGGACCAGCGTGAGTGGCGGGGATAAAAGGAGTGGCGACCCGAGGCCCGAGACCAGAGCGAGCGTGAGACCAGCGAGAGCGGCGGGGATAAAAGGAGCGGCGACCCGAGGCCCGAGACGAGAGCGTGTGTGGGACCAGCGTGAGTGGCGGGGATAAAAGGAGCGGCGACCCGAGGCCCGTGACCAGAGCGAGATCGGGACCAGCGACAGTGGCGGGGAAAAAAGGAGCGGCGACCCGAGGCCCGAGACCACAGCGAGATCGGGACCAGCGAGAGTGGCGGGGATAAAAGGAGCGGCGACCCGAGGCCCGAGACCAGAGCGAGATCGGGACCAGCGACAGTGGCGGGGATAAAAGGAGCGGCGACCCGAGGCCCGAGACCACAGCGAGTGTGGGATCAGCGAGAGCGGCGGGGAAAAAAGGAGCGGCGACCCGAGGCCCGAGACAAGAGCGAGTGTGGGACCATGAGAGTGGCGGGGATAAAAGGAGCAGCGACCCGAGGCCCGAGACTAGAGCGAGTGTGGGACCAGCGAGAGCGGTGGGGATAAAAGGAGCGGCGACCCGAGGCCCGAGACGAGAGCGAGTGTGGGACCAGCGAGAGTGGCGGGGATAAAAGGAGCGGCGACCCGAGGCCCGAGACGAGAGCGAGTGTGGGACCATGAGAGTGGCGGGGATAAAAGGAGCAGCGACCCGAGGCCCGAGACTAGAGCGAGTGTGGGACCAGCGAGAGCGGTGGGGATAAAAGGAGCGGCGACCCGAGGCCCGAGACCAGAGCGAGTGTGGGACCAGCGAGAGTGGCAGGGATAAAAGGAGCGGCGACCCGAGGACCGAGACCACAGCAAGTGTGCGACCAGCGAGAGCGGCGGTGATAAAACGAGCGGCGACACGAGGCCCGACACCAGAGTGAGTGTGGGACCAGCGAGAGTGGCGGGGATAAAAGGAGCGGCGACCCGAGGCCCTAGACCACAGCAAGTGTGGGACCAGCGAGAGCGGCGGTGATAAAAGGAGCGGCGACCCGAGGCCCGAGACCAGAGCGAGTGTGGGACCAGCGAGAGCGGCGGGGAAAAAAGGAGCGGCGACCCGAGGCCCGAGACCAGAGCGAGTGTGGGACCATGTGAGTGGTGATGATAAAAGGAGCAGCGACCCGAGGCCCAAGACCAGAGCGAGTGTGGGACCATGAGAGTGGCGGGGATAAAAGGAGCAGCGACCCGAGGCCCGAGACTAGAGCGAGTGTGGGACCAGCGAGAGCGGTGGGGATAAAAGGAGCGGCGACCCGAGGCCCGAGACCAGAGCGAGTGTGGGACCAGCGAGAGTGGCGGGGATAAAAGGAGCGGCGACCCGAGGACCGAGACCACAGCAAGTGTGGGACCAGCGAGAGCGGCGGTGATAAAACGAGCGGCGACACGAGACCCGACACCAGAGCGAGTGTGGGACCAGCGAGAGTGGCGCGGATAAAAGGAGCGGCGACCCGAGGCCCGAGACCACAGCAAGTGTGGGACCAGCGAGAGCGGCGGTGATAAAAGGAGCGACGACACGAGGCCCGAGACCAGAGCGAGTGTGGGACCAGCGAGAGCGGCGAGGATAAAAGGAGCGGTGACCCGAGGCCCAAGACCAGAGCGAGTGTGGGACCAGCGAGAGTGGCGGGGATAAAAGGAGCGGGGACCCGAGGCCCGAGACCAGAGCGAGATCGGGACCAGCGACAGCGGCGGGGATAAAAGGAGTGGCCACCCGAGGCCCGAGACCACAGCGAGATCGGGACCAGCGACAGTGGCGGGGATAAAAGGAGCGGCGACCCGAGGCCCGAGACCAGAGCGAGTGCGGGACCCGCGAGAGCGACGGGGATAAAAGGAGCGGCGACCCGAGGCCCAAGACCAGAGCGAGTGCGGGACCAGCGAGAGCGGCGGGGAGAAAAAGAGCAGCGACCCGAGGCCCGAGACCAGAGCGAGTGTGGGACCAGTGAGAGTGGCGGGGATAAAACGAGCGGCGACACGAGGCCCGAGACCAGAGCGAGTGTGGGACCAGCGAGAGCGGCGGGGATAAATAGAGCGGCGACCCGATGCCCGAGACCAGAGCGAGTGTGGGACCAACGAGAGCGGCGGGGATAAAAGGAGCCGCGACCCGAGGCCCGAGACCAGACCGAGTGTGGTACCAGCGAGAGCGGCGGGGATAAAAGGAGCGGCGACCCGAGGCCCAAGACCAGAGCAAGTGTGCGACCAGCGAGAGTGGCGGGGATAAAAGGAGCGGCGACCCGAAGCCCGAGACCAGAGCGAGTATAGGACCAGCAAGAGAGGCGGGATAAAAGGAGCGGCGACCCGAGGCCCGAGACCAGAGCGAGTGTGGGACTAGCGAGAGCGGCGGGGATAAAAGGAGCGGCGACCCGAGGCCCAAGACCAGAGCGAGTGCGGGACCAGCGAGAGCGGCCGGGATAAAAGGTGCGGCGACCAGAGGCCCGAGACCAGAGCGAGTGTGGGACCAGCGAGAGCGGCGGGGATAAAAGGAGCGGCGACCCGAGGCCCGAGACCAGAGCGAGAGTGGGACCAGCGAGAGTGGCGGGGATAAAAGGAGCGGCGACCCGAGGCCCAAGACCAGAGCGAGTGTGGGACCATGAGAGTGGCGGGGATAAAATGTGCGGCTACCCGAGGCCCGAGACCAGAGCGAGTGTGGGACCAGCGAGAGTGGCGGGGATAAAAGGAGCGGCGACCCGAGGCCCGAGACCAGAGCGAGATCGGGACCAGCAACAGTGGCGGGGAAAAAAGGAGCGGCGACGCGAGGCCCGAGACCACAGCGAGATCGGGACCAGCGAGAGTGGCGGGGATAAAAGGAGCGGCGACCCGAGGCCCGAGACCAGAGCGAGAGCGGGACCAGCGACAGTGGCGGGGATAAAAGGAGCGGCGACCCGAGGCCCGAGAGCAGAGCGAGTGTGGGACCAGCGAGAGCAGCGGGGATAAATGGAGCGGCCACCCGAGGCCCGAAACCAGAGCGAGTATGGGACCAGCGAGAGTGGCGGGGATAAAAGGAGCGGCGACCCGAGGCCCGAGACTAGAGCGAGTGTGGGACCAGCGAGAGCGGTGGGGATAAAAGGAGCGGCGACCCGAGGCCCGAGACGAGAGCGAGTGTGGGACCAGCGAGAGCGGTGGGGATAAAAGGAGCGGCGACCCGAGGCCCGAGACGAGAGCGAGTGTGGGACCAGCGAGAGTGGCGGGGATAAAAGGAGCGGCGACCCGAGGCCCGAGACCAGAGCGAGTGTGGGACCATGAGAGTGACGGGGATAAAAGGAGCAGCAACCCGAGGCCCGAGACTAGAGCGAGTGTGGGACCAGCGAGAGCGGTGGGGATAAAAGGAGCGGCGACCCGAGGCCCGAGACCAGAGCGAGTGTGGGACCAGCGAGAGTGGCGGGGATAAAAGGAGCGGCGACCCGAGGCCCTAGACCACAGCAAGTGTGGGACCAGCGAGAGCGGCGGTGATAAAAGGAGCGGCGACCCGAGGCCCGAGACCAGAGCGAGTGTGGGACCAGCGAGAGCGGCGGGGAAAAAAGGAGCGGCAACCCGAGGCCCGAGACCAGAGCGAGTGTGGGACCATGAGAGTGGCGATGATAAAAGGAGCGGCGACCCGAGGCCCAAGACCAGAGCGAGTGTGGGACCATGAGAGTGGCGGGGATAAAAGGAGCAGCGACCCGAGGCCCGAGACTAGAGTGAGTGTGGGACCAGCGAGAGCGGTGGGGATAAAAGGAGCGGCGACCCGAGGACCGAGACCACAGCAAGTGTGGGACCAGCGAGAGCGGCGGTGATAAAACGAGCGGCGACACGAGGCCCGACACCAGAGCGAGTGTGGGACCAGCGAGAGTGGCGCGGATAAAAGGAGCGGCGACCCGAGGCCCGAGACCAGAGCGAGATCGGGACCAGCGACAGTGGCGGGGAAAAAGGAGCGGCGACCCGAGGCCCGAGACCACAACGAGATCGGGACCAGCGAGAGCGGCGGGGATAAAAGGAGCGCCGACCCGAGGCCCGAGACCAGAGCGAGATCGGGACCAGCGACAGTGGCGGGGATAAAAGGAGCGGCGACCCGAGGCCCGAGACCAGAGCGAGTGTGGGACCAGCGAGAGCGGCGGGGAAAAAAGGAGCGGCGACCCGAGGCCCGAGACCGGAGCGAGTGTGGGACCATGAGAGTGGCGGTGATAAAAGGAGCGGCGACCCGAGGCCCGAGACCAGAGCGAGTGTGGGACCAGCGAGAGTGGCGGGGATAAAAGGAGCGGCGACCTGAGCCCCGAGACCAGAGCGAGATCGGGACCAGCGACAGTGGCGGGGAAAAAAGGAGCGGCGACCCGAGGCCCGAGACCACAGCGAGATCGGGACCAGCGAGAGTGGCGGGGATAAAAGGAGCGGCGACCCGAGGCCCGAGACCAGAGCGAGATCGGGACCAGCGACAGTGGCGGGGATAAAAGGAGCGGCGACCAGAGGCCCGAGACCACAGCGAGTGTGGGACCAGCGAGAGCGGCGGGGAAAAAAGGAGCGGCGACCCGAGGCCCGAGACCAGAGCGAGTGTGGGACCATGAGAGTGGCGGGGATAAAAGGAGCAGCGACCCGAGGCCCAAGACCAGAGCGAGTGTGGGACCATGAGAGTGGCGGGGATAAAAGGAGCAGCGACCCGAGGCCCGAGACTAGAGTGAGTGTGGGACCAGCGAGAGCGGTGGGGATAAAAGGAGCGGCGACCCGAGGACCGAGACCACAGCAAGTGTGGGACCAGCGAGAGCGGCGGTGATAAAACGAGCGGCGACACGAGGCCCGACACCAGAGCGAGTGTGGGACCAGCGAGAGTGGCGCGGATAAAAGGAGCGGCGACCCGAGGCCCGAGACCACAGCAAGTGTGGGACCAGCGAGAGCGGCGGTGATAAAAGGAGCGGCGACACGAGGTCCGAGACCAGAGCGAGTGTGGGACCAGCGAGAGCGGCGAGGATAAAAGGAGCGGTGACCCGAGGCCCGAGACCAGAGCGAGTGTGGGACCATGAGAGTGGCGGGGATAAAATGTGCGGCGACCCGAGGCCCAAGACCAGAGCGAGTGTGGGACCAGCGAGAGTGGCGGGGATAAAAGGAGCGGGGACCCGAGGCCCGAGACCAGAGCGAGATCGGGACCAGCGACAGTGGCGGGGATAAAAGGAGCGGCCACCCGAGGCCCGAGACCAGAGCGAGTGCGGGGCCCGCGAGAGCGACGGGGATAAAGGGAGCGGCGACCCGAGGCCCAAGACCAGAGCGAGTGCGGGACCAGCGAGAGCGGCGGGGAGAAAAGGAGCGGCGACCCGAGGCCCGAGACCAGAGCGAGTGTGGGACCAGCGAGAGCGGCGGGGATAAAAGGAGCGGCGACCCGAGGCCCGAGACCAGAGCGAGTGTGCGACCAGCGAGAGCAGCGGGGATAAAAGGAGCGGCGACCTGAGGCCCGAGACCAGAGCAAGTGTGGGACCAGCGAGAGCGGCGGGGATAAAGGAGCGGCGACCCGAGGCCCGAGACCAGAGCGAGTGTGGGACCAGCGAGAGCGGCGGGGATAAAAGGAGCGGCGACCCGAGGCCCGAGACCAGAGCGAGTGTGGGACCAGCGAGAGCGGCGGGGATAAAAGGAGCGGCGACCCGAGGCCCGAGACCAGAGCGAGTGTGGGACCAGCGAGAGCGGCGGGGATAAAAGGAGCGGCGACCCGAGGCCCGAGACCAGAGCGACAGTGGGACCAGCGAGAGTGGCGGGGATAAAAGTAGCGGCGACCCGAGGCCTAAGTCCAGAGCGAGTGTGGGACCATGAGAGTGGTGCGGATAAAATGTGCGGCGACCAGAGGCCCGAGACCAGAGCGAGTGTGGGACCAGCGAGAGTGGCGGGGATAAAAGGAGCGGCGACCCGAGGCCCGAGACCAGAGCGAGATCGGGACCAGCGACAGTGGCGGGGAAAAAGGAGCGGCGACCCGAGGCCCGAGACCACAGCGAGATCGGGACCAGCGAGAGCGGCGGGGATAAAAGGAGCGGCGACCCGAGGCCCGAGACCAGAGCGAGATCGGGACCAGCGACAGTGGCGGGGATAAAAGGAGCGGCGACCCGAGGCCCGAGACCAGAGCGAGTGTGGGACCAGCGAGAGCGGCGGGGAAAAAAGGAGCGGCGACCCGAGGCCCGAGACCGGAGCGAGTGTGGGACCATGAGAGTGGCGGTGATAAAAGGAGCGGCGACCCGAGGCCCGAGACCAGAGCGAGTGTGGGACCAGCGAGAGTGGCGGGGATAAAAGGAGCGGCGACCTGAGCCCCGAGACCAGAGCGAGATCGGGACCAGCGACAGTGGCGGGGAAAAAAGGAGCGGCGACCCGAGGCCCGAGACCACAGCGAGATCGGGACCAGCGAGAGTGGCGGGGATAAAAGGAGCGGCGACCCGAGGCCCGAGACCAGAGCGAGATCGGGACCAGCGACAGTGGCGGGGATAAAAGGAGCGGCGACCAGAGGCCCGAGACCACAGCGAGTGTGGGACCAGCGAGAGCGGCGGGGAAAAAAGGAGCGGCGACCCGAGGCCCGAGACCAGAGCGAGTGTGGGACCATGAGAGTGGCGGGGATAAAAGGAGCAGCGACCCGAGGCCCGAGACTAGAGCGAGTGTGGGACCAGCGAGAGCGGTGGGGATAAAAGGAGCGGCGACCCGAGGCCCGAGACGAGAGCGAGTGTGGGACCAGCGAGAGCGGCGGGGATAAAAGGAGCGGCGACCCGAGGCCCGAGACCAGAGCGAGTGTGGGACCAGCGAGAGTGGCGGGGATAAAAGGAGCGGCGACCCGAGGACCGAGACCACAGCAAGTGTGGGAGCAGCGAGAGCGGCGGTGATAAAACGAGCGGCGACACGAGGCCCGACACCAGAGCGAGTGTGGGACCAGCGAGAGTGGCGGGGATAAAAGGAGCGGCGACCCGAGGCCCTAGACCACAGCAAGTGTGGGACAAGCGAGAGCGGCGGTGATAAAAGGAGCGGTGACCCGAGGCCCGAGACCAGAGCGAGTGTGGGACCAGCGAGAGCGGCGGGGAAAAAAGGAGCGGCGACCCGAGGCCCGAGACCAGAGCGAGTGTGGGACCATGAGAGTGGCGATGATAAAAGGAGCGGCGACCCGAGGTCCAAGACCAGAGCGAGTGTGGGACCATGAGAGTGGCGGGGATAAAAGGAGCGGCCACCCGAGGCCGGAGATCCCAGCGAGATCGGGACCAGCGACAGTGGCGGGGATAAAAGGAGCGGCGACCCGAGGCCCGAGACCAAAGCGATTGCGGGACCCGCGAGAGCGACGGGGATAAAAGGAGCGGCGACCCGAGGCCCAAGACCAGAGCGAGTGCGGGACCAGCGAGAGCGGCGGGGATAAAAGGAGCGGCGACCCGAGGCCCGAGACCAGAGCGAGTGTGCGACCAGCGAGAGCAGCGGGGATAAAAGGAGCGGCGACCTGAGGCCCGAGACCAGAGCAAGTGTGGGACCAGCGAGAGCGGCGGGGATAAAGGAGCGGCGACCCGAGGCCCGAGACCAGAGCGAGTGTGGGACCAGCGAGAGCGGCGGGGATAAAAGGAGCGGCGACCCGAGGCCTAAGTCCAGAGCGAGTGTGGGACCATGAGAGTGGCGGGGATAAAATGTGCGGCGACCCGAGACCCGAGACCAGAGCGAGTGTGGGACCATGAGAGTGGCGCGGATAAAATGTGCGGCGACCCGAGGCCCGAGACCAGAGCGAGTGTGGGACCATGAGAGTGGCGCGGATAAAATGTGCGGCGACCCGAGGCCCGAGACCAGAGCGAGTGTGGGACCAGCGAGAGTGGCGGGGATAAAAGGAGCGGCGACCCGAGGCCCGAGACCAGAGCGAGATCGGGACCAGCGACAGTGGCGGGGAAAAAGGAGCGGCGACCCGAGGCCCGAGACCACAGCGAGATCGGGACCAGCGAGAGCGGCGGGGATAAAAGGAGCGGCGACCCGAGGCCCGAGACCAGAGCGAGATCGGGACCAGCGACAGTGGCGGGGATAAAAGGAGCGGCGACCCGAGGCCCGAGACCAGAGCGAGTGTGGGACCAGCGAGAGCGGCGGGGAAAAAAGGAGCGGCGACCCGAGGCCCGAGACCGGAGCGAGTGTGGGACCATGAGAGTGGCGGTGATAAAAGGAGCGGCGACCCGAGGCCCGAGACCAGAGCGAGTGTGGGACCAGCGAGAGTGGCGGGGATAAAAGGAGCGGCGACCTGAGCCCCGAGACCAGAGCGAGATCGGGACCAGCGACAGTGGCGGGGAAAAAAGGAGCGGCGACCCGAGGCCCGAGACCACAGCGAGATCGGGACCAGCGAGAGTGGCGGGGATAAAAGGAGCGGCGACCCGAGGCCCGAGACCAGAGCGAGATCGGGACCAGCGACAGTGGCGGGGATAAAAGGAGCGGCGACCAGAGGCCCGAGACCACAGCGAGTGTGGGACCAGCGAGAGCGGCGGGGAAAAAAGGAGCGGCGACCCGAGGCCCGAGACCAGAGCGAGTGTGGGACCATGAGAGTGGCGGGGATAAAAGGAGCAGCGACCCGAGGCCCGAGACTAGAGCGAGTGTGGGACCAGCGAGAGCGGTGGGGATAAAAGGAGCGGCGACCCGAGGCCCGAGACGAGAGCGAGTGTGAGACCAGCGAGAGTGGCGGGGATAAAAGGAGCGGCGACCCGAGGCCCGAGACCAGAGCGAGTGTGGGACCAGCGAGAGTGGCGGGGATAAAAGGAGCGGCGACCCGAGGACCAAGACCACAGCAAGTGTGGGACCAGCGAGAGCGGCGGTGATAAAACGAGCGGCGACACGAGGCCCGACACCAGAGCGAGTGTGGGACCAGCGAGAGTGGCGGGGATAAAAGGAGCGGCGACCCGAGGCCCTAGACCACAGCAAGTGTGGGACAAGCGAGAGCGGCGGTGATAAAAGGAGCGGTGACCCGAGGCCCGAGACCAGAGCGAGTGTGGGACCAGCGAGAGCGGCGGGGAAAAAAGGAGCGGCGACCCGAGGCCCGAGACCAGAGCGAGTGTGGGACCATGAGAGTGGCGATGATAAAAGGAGCGGCGACCCGAGGTCCAAGACCAGAGCGAGTGTGGGACCATGACAGTGGCGGGGATAAAAGGAGCGGCCACCCGAGGCCAGAGATCCCAGCGAGATCGGGACCAGCGACAGTGGCGGGGATAAAAGGAGCGGCGACCCGAGGCCCGAGACCAAAGCGATTGCGGGACCCGCGAGAGCGACGGGGATAAAAGGAGCGGCGACCCGAGGCCCAAGACCAGAGCGAGTGCGGGACCAGCGAGAGCGGCGGGGAGAAAAGGAGCGGCGACCCGAGGCCCGAGACCAGAGCGAGTGTGGGACCAGCGAGAGCGGCGGGGATAAAAGGAGCGGCGACCCGAGGCCCGAGACCAGAGCGAGTGTGCGACCAGCGAGAGCAGCGGGGATAAAAGGAGCGGCGACCTGAGGCCCGAGACCAGAGCAAGTGTGGGACCAGCGAGAGCGGCGGGGATAAAGGAGCGGCGACCCGAGGCCCGAGACCAGAGCGAGTGTGGGACCAGCGAGAGCGGCGGGGATAAAAGGAGCGGCGACCCGAGGCCTAAGTCCAGAGCGAGTGTGGGACCATGAGAGTGGCGGGGATAAAATGTGCGGCGACCCGAGACCCGAGACCAGAGCGAGTGTGGGACCATGAGAGTGGCGCGGATAAAATGTGCGGCGACCCGAGGCCCGAGACCAGAGCGAGTGTGGGACCATGAGAGTGGCGCGGATAAAATGTGCGGCGACCCGAGGCCCGAGACCAGAGCGAGTGTGGGACCAGCGAGAGTGGCGGGGATAAAAGGAGCGGCGACCCGAGGCCCGAGACCAGAGCGAGTGTGGGACCAGCGAGAGTGGCGGGGATAAAAGGAGCGGCGACCCGAGGCCCGAGACCAGAGCGACAGTGGGACCAGCGAGAGTGGCGGGGATAAAAGTAGCGGCGACCCGAGGACTAAGTCCAGAGCGAGTGTGGGACCATGAGAGTGGCGGGGATAAAATGTGCGGCGACCCGAGACCCGAGACCAGAGCGAGTGTGGGACCATGAGAGTGGCGCGGATAAAATGTGCGGCGACCCGAGGCCCGAGACCAGAGCGAGTGTGGGACCAGCGAGAGTGGCGGGGATAAAAGGAGCGGCGACCCGAGGCCCGAGACCAGAGCGAGATCGGGACCAGCGACAGTGGCGGGGAAAAAAGGAGCAGCGACCCGAGGCCCGAGACCACAGCGAGATCGGGACCAGCGAGAGTGGCGGGGATAAAAGGAGCGGCGACCCGAGGCCCGAGACCAGAGCGAGATCGGGACCAGCGACAGTGGCGGGGATAAAAGGAGCGGCGACCCGAGGCCCGAGACCAGAGTGAGTGTGGGATCAGCGAGAGCGGCGGGGAAAAAAGGAGCGGCGACCCGAGGCCCGAGACCAGAGCGAGTGTGGGACCATGAGAGTGGCGGTGATAAAAGGAGCGGCGACCCGAGGCCCAAGACCAGAGCGAGTGTGGGACCATGAGAGTGGCGGGGATAAAAGGAGCAGCGACCCGAGGCCCGAGACTAGAGCGAGTGTGGGACCAGCGAGTGCGGTGGGGATAAAGGAGCGGCGACCCGAGGCCCGAGACCAGAGCGAGTGTGGGACCAGCGAGAGCGGCGGGGATAAAAGGAGCGGCGGCCCGAGGCCCGAGACCAGACCGAGTGTGGTACCAGCGAGAGCGGCGGGGATAAAAGGAGCGGCGACCCGAGGCCCGAGACCAGAGCGAGTGCGGGACCCGTGAGAGCGACGGGGATAAAAGGAGCGGCGACCCGAGGCCCAAGACCAGAGCGAGTGCGGGACCAGCGAGAGCGGCGGGGAGAAAAGGAGCGGCGATCCGAGGCCCGAGACCAGAGCGAGTGTGGGACCAGCGAGTGCGGCGGAGATAAAAGGAGCGGCGACCCGAGGCCCGAGACCAGAGCGAGTGTGCGACCAGCGAGAGCAGCGGGGATAAAAGGAGCGGCGACCTGAGGCCCGAGACCAGAGCAAGTGTGGGACCAGCGAGAGCGGCGGGGATAAAGGAGCGGCGACCCGAGGCCCGAGACCAGAGCGAGTGTGGGACCAGCGAGAGCGGCGGGGATAAAAGGAGCGGCGACCCGAGGCCCGAGACCAGAGCGAGTGTGGGACCAGCGAGAGCGGCGGGGATAAAAGGAGCGGCGACCCGATGCCCGAGACCAGAGCGACAGTGGGACCAGCGAGAGTGGCGGGGATAAAAGTAGCGGCGACCCGAGCCCTAAGTCCAGAGCGAGTGTGGGACCATGAGAGTGGCGGGGATAAAATGTGCGGCGACCCGAGACCCGAGACCAGAGCGAGTGTGGGACCATGAGAGTGGCGCGGATAAAATGTGCGGCGACCCGAGGCCCGAGACCAGAGCGAGTGTGGGACCAGCGAGAATGGCGGGGATAAAAGGAGCGGCGACCCGAGGCCCGAGACCAGAGCGAGATCGGGACCAGTGACAGTGGCGGGGAAAAAAGGAGCGGCGACCCGAGGCCCGAGACCAGAGCGAGTGTGGGACCAGCGAGAGCGGCGGGGATAAATAGAGCGGCGACCCGAGGCCCGAGACCAGAGCGAGTGTGGGACCAGCGAGAGCGGCGGGGATAAAAGGAGCGGCGGCCCGAGGCCCGAGACCAGACCGAGTGTGGTACCAGCGAGAGCGGCGGGGATAAAAGGAGCGGCGACCCGAGGCCCGAGACCAGAGCGAGTGTGCGACCAGCGAGAGTGGCGGGGATAAAAGGAGCGGCGACCCGAGGCCCGAGACCAGAGCGAGTGTAGGACCAGCAAGAGAGGCGGGGATAAAAGGAGCGGCGACCCGAGGCCCGAGACCAGAGCGAGTGTGGGACAAGCGAGAGCGGCGGGGATAAAAGGAGCGGCGACCCGAGGCCCAAGACCAGAGCGAGTGCGGGACCAGCGAGAGCGGCCGGGATAAAAGGTGCGGCGACCAGCGGCCCGAGACCAGAGCGAGTGTGGGACCATGAGAGTGGCGGGGATAAAAGGAGCGGCGACCCGAGGCCCGAGACCAGAGCGAGTGTGGGACCATGAGAGTGGCGGGGATAAAAGGAGCGGTGACCCGAGGCCCGAGACCAGAGCGAGTGTGGGACCAGCGAGAGCGGCGGGGATAAAAGGAGCGGTGACCCGTGGCCCGAGACCAGAGCGGGTGTGGGACCAGCGAGAGCGGCGGGGATAAAAGGAGCGGCGACCCGAGGCCCGAGACCAGAGCGAGAGTGGGACAAGCGAGAGTGGCGGGGATAAAAGGAGCGGCGACCCGAGGCCCAAGACCAGAGCGAGTGTGGGACCATGAGAGTGGCGGGGATAAAATGTGCGGCGACCCGAGGCCCCAGACCAGAGCGAGATCGGGACCAGCGACAGTGGCGGGGAAAAAAGGAGCGGCGACCCGAGGCCCGAGACCACAGCGAGATTGGGACCAGCGAGAGTGGCGGGGATAAAAGGAGCGGCGACCCGAGGCCAGAGACCAGAGCGAGATCGGGACCAGCGACAGTGGTGGGGATAAAAGGAGCGGCAACCCGAGTCCCGAGACCAGAGCGAGTGTGGGACCAGCGAGAGCGGCGGGGAAAAAAGGAGCGGCGACCCGAGGCCCGAGACCAGAGCGCGTGTGGGACCATGAGAGTGGCGGTGATAAAAGGAGCGGCGACCCGAGGCCCAAGACCAGAGCGAGAGGGGGACCATGAGAGTGGCGGGGATAAAAGGAGCAGCGACCCGAAGCCCGAGACTAGAGCGAGTGTGGGACGAGCGAGAGTGGCGGGGATAAAAGGAGCGGCGACCCGAGGACCGAGACCACAGCAACTGTGGGACCAGCGAGAGCGGCGGTGATAAAGCGAGCGGCGACACGAGGCCCGACACCAGAGCGAGTGTGGGACCAGCGAGAGTGGCGGGGATAAAAGGAGCAGCGACCCGAGGCCCGAGACCACAGCAAGTGTGGGACCAGCGAGAGCGGCGGTGATAAAAGGAGCGGCGACACGAGGCCCGAGACCAGAGCGAGTGTGGGACCAGCGAGACCGGCGAGGGTAAAAGGAGCGGTGACCCGAGGCCCGAGACCAGAGCGAGTGTGGGACCAGCGAGAGCGGCGGGGATAAAAGGAGCGGCGACCCGAGGCCCGAGACCAGAGCGAGAGTGGGACCAGCGAGAGTGGCGGGGATAGAAGGAGCGGCGACCAGAGGCCCAAGACCAGAGCGAGTGTGGGACCATGAGAGTGGCGGGGATAAAATGTGCGGCGACCCGAGGCCCGAGACCAGAGCGAGTGTGGGCCCAGCGAGCGTGGCGGGGATAAAATGAGCGGGGACCCGAGGCCCGAGACCAGAGCGAGATCGGGACCAGCGACAGTGGCGGGGATAAAAGGAGCAGCCACCCGAGTCCCGAGACCACAGCGAGATCGGGACCAGCGAGAGTGGCGGGGATAAAAGGAGCGGCGACCCGAGGCCCGAGACCAGAGCGAGATCGGGACCAGCGAGCGTGGCGGGGATAAAAGGAGCGGCGACCCGAGGCCCGAGACCAGAGTGAGTGTGGGATCAGCGAGAGCGGCGGGGAAAAAAGGAGCGGCGACCCGAGGCCCGAGACCAGAGCGAGTGTGGGACCATGAGAGTGGCGGTGATAAAAGGAGCGGCGACCCGAGGCCCAAGACCAGAGCGAGTGTGGGACCATGAGAGTGGCGGGGATAAAAGGAGCAGCGACCCGAGGCCCGAGACTAGAGCGAGTGTGGGACCAGCGAGTGCGGTGGGGATAAAGGAGCGGCGACCCGAGGCCCGAGACCAGAGCGAGTGTGGGACCAGCGAGAGCGGCCGGGATAAAAGGAGCGGCGACCCGAGGCCCGAGACCAGAGCGAGTGCGGGACCCGTGAGAGCGACGGGGATAAAAGGAGCGGCGACCCGAGGCCCAAGACCAGAGCGAGTGCGGGACCAGCGAGAGCGGCGGGGAGAAAAGGAGCGGCGACCCGAGGCCTGAGACCAGAGCGAGTGTGGGACCAGCGAGTGCGGCGGAGATAAAAGGAGCGGCGGCCCGAGGCCCGAGACCAGACCGAGTGTGGTACCAGCGAGAGCGGCGGGGATAAAAGGAGCGGCGACCCGAGGCCCGAGACCAGAGCGAGTGCGGGACCCGTGAGAGCGACGGGGATAAAAGGAGCGGCGACCCGAGGCCCAAGACCAGAGCGAGTGCGGGACCAGCGAGAGCGGCGGGGAGAAAAGGAGCGGCGACCCGAGGCCTGAGACCAGAGCGAGTGTGGGACCAGCGAGTGCGGCGGAGATAAAAGGAGCGGCGACCCGAGGCCCGAGACCAGAGCGAGTGTGCGACCAGCGAGAGCAGCGGGGATAAAAGGAGCGGCGACCTGAGGCCCGAGACCAGAGCAAGTGTGGGACCAGCGAGAGCGGCGGGGATAAAGGAGCGGCGACCCGAGGCCCGAGACCAGAGCGAGTGTGGGACCAGCGAGAGCGGCGGGGATAAAAGGAGCGGCGACCCGAGGCCCGAGACCAGAGCGAGTGTGGGACCAGCGAGAGCGGCGGGGATAAAAGGAGCGGCGACCCGAGGCCCGAGACCAGAGCGACAGTGGGACCAGCGAGAGTGGCGGGGATAAAAGTAGCGGCGACCCGAGCCCTAAGTCCAGAGCAAGTGTGGGACCATGAGAGTGGCGGGGATAAAATGTGCGGCGACCCGAGACACGAGACCAGAGCGAGTGTGGGACCATGAGAGTGGCGCGGATAAAATGTGCGGCGACCCGAGGCCCGAGACCAGAGCGAGTGTGGGACCAGCGAGAATGGCGGGGATAAAAGGAGCGGCGACCCGAGGCCCGAGACCAGAGCGAGATCGGGACCAGCGACAGTGGCGGGGAAAAAAGGAGCGGCGACCCGAGGCCCGAGACCAGAGCGAGTGTGGGACCAGCGAGAGCGGCGGGGATAAATCGAGCGGCGACCCGAAGCCCGAGACCAGAGCGAGTGTGGGACCAGCGAGAGCGGCGGGGATAAAAGGAGCGGCGGCCCGAGGCCCGAGACCAGAGCGAGTGTGGTACCAGCGAGAGCGGCGGGGATAAAAGGAGCGGCGACCCGAGGCCCGAGACCAGAGCGAGTGTGCGACCAGCGAGAGTGGCGGGGATAAAAGGAGCGGCGACCCGAGGCCCAAGACCAGAGCGAGTGTGGGACCAGCGAGACCGACGGGGATAAAAGGAGCGGCAACCCGAGGCCCGAGACCAGAGCGAGTGTAGGACCAGCAAGAGAGGCGGGGATAAAAGGAGCGGCGACCCGAGGCCCGAGACCAGAGTGAGTGTGGGATCAGCGAGAGCGGCGGGGAAAAAAGGAGCGGCGACCCGAGGCCCGAGACCAGAGCGAGTGTGGGACCATGAGAGTGGCGGTGATAAAAGGAGCGGCGACCCGAGGCCCAAGACCAGAGCGAGTGTGGGACCATGAGAGTGGCGGGGATAAAAGGAGCAGCGACCCGAGGCCCGAGACTAGAGCGAGTGTGGGACCAGCGAGTGCGGTGGGGATAAAGGAGCGGCGACCCGAGGCCCGAGACCAGAGCGAGTGTGGGACCAGCGAGAGCGGCGGGGATAAAAGGAGCGGCGGCCCGAGGCCCGAGACCAGACCGAGTGTGGTACCAGCGAGAGCGGCGGGGATAAAAGGAGCGGCGACCCGAGGCCCGAGACCAGAGCGAGTGCGGGACCAGCGAGAGCGGCGGGGAGAAAAGGAGCGGCGACCCGAGGCCTGAGACCAGAGCGAGTGTGGGACCAGCAAGTGCGGCGGAGATAAAAGGAGCGGCGACCCGAGGCCCGAGACCAGAGCGAGTGTGCGACCAGCGAGAGCAGCGGGGATAAAAGGAGCGGCGACCTGAGGCCCGAGACCAGAGCAAGTGTGGGACCAGCGAGAGCGGTGGGGATAAAGGAGCGGCGACCCGAGGCCCGAGACCAGAGCGAGTGTGGGACCAGCGAGAGCGGCGGGGATAAAAGGAGCGGCGACCCGAGGCCCGAGACCAGAGCGAGTGTGGGACCAGCGAGAGCGGCGGGGATAAAAGGAGCGGCGACCCGAGGCCCGAGACCAGAGCGACAGTGGGACCAGCGAGAGTGGCGGGGATAAAAGTAGCGGCGACCCGAGCCCTAAGTCCAGAGCGAGTGTGGGACCATGAGAGTGGCGGGGATAAAATGTGCGGCGACCCGAGACACGAGACCAGAGCGAGTGTGGGACCATGAGAGTGGCGCGGATAAAATGTGCGGCGACCCGAGGCCCGAGACCAGAGCGAGTGTGGGACCAGCGAGAATGGCGGGGATAAAAGGAGCGGCGACCCGAGGCCCGAGACCAGAGCGAGATCGGGACCAGCGACAGTGGCGGGGAAAAAAGGAGCGGCGACCCGAGGCCCGAGACCAGAGCGAGTGTGGGACCAGCGAGAGCGGCGGGGATAAATAGAGCGGCGACCCGAGGCCCGAGACCAGAGCGAGTGTGGGACCAGCGAGAGCGGCGGGGATAAAAGGAGCGGCGGCCCGAGGCCCGAGACCAGACCGAGTGTGGTACCAGCGAGAGCGGCGGGGATAAAAGGAGCGGCGACCCGAGGCCCGAGACCAGAGCGAGTGTGCGACCAGCGAGAGTGGCGGGGATAAAAGGAGCGGCGACCCGAGGCCCGAGACCAGAGCGAGTGTGGGACCAGCGAGACCGACGGGGATAAAAGGAGCGGCAACCCGAGGCCCGAGACCAGAGCGAGTGTAGGACCAGCAAGAGAGGCGGGGATAAAAGGAGCGGCGACCCGAGGCCCGAGACCAGAGCGAGTGTGGGACTAGCGAGAGCGGCGGGGATAAAAGGAGCGGCGACCCGAGGCCCAAGACCAGAGCGAGTGCGGGACCAGCGAGAGCGGCCGGGATAAAAGGTGCGGCGACCAGCGGCCCGAGACCAGAGCGAGTGTGGGACCATGAGAGCGGCGGGGATAAAAGGAGCGGCGACCCGAGGCCCGAGACCAGAGCGAGTGTGGGACCATGAGAGCGGCGGGGATAAAAGGAGCGGTGACCCGAGGCCCGAGACCAGAGCGAGTGTGGGACCAGCGAGAGCGGCGGGGATAAAAGGAGCGGTGACCCGTGGCCCGAGACCAGAGCGAGTGTGGGACCAGCGAGAGCGGCGGGGATAAAAGGAGCGGCGACCCGAGGCCCGAGACCAGAGCGAGAGTGGGACAAGCGAGAGTGGTGGGGATAAAAGGAGCGGCGACCCGAGGCCCAAGACCAGAGCGAGTGTGGGACCATGAGAGTGGCGGGGATAAAATGTGCGGCGACCCGAGGCCCGAGACCAGAGCGAGTGTGGGACCATGAGAGTGGCGCGGATAAAATGTGCGGCGACCCGAGGCCCGAGACCAGAGCGAGTGTGAGACCAGCGAGAATGGCGGGGATAAAAGGAGCGGCGACCCGAGGCCCGAGACCAGAGCGAGATCGGGACCAGCGACAGTGGCGGGGAAAAAAGGAGCGGCGACCCGAGGCCCGAGACCAGAGCGAGTGTGGGACCAGCGAGAGCGGCGGGGATAAATAGAGCGGCGACCCGAGGCCCGAGACCAGAGCGAGTGTGGGACCAGCGAGAGCGGCGGGGATAAAAGGAGCGGCGGCCCGAGGCCCGAGACCAGACCGAGTGTGGTACCAGCGAGAGCGGCGGGGATAAAAGGAGCGGCGACCCGAGGCCCGAGACCAGAGCGAGTGTGCGACCAGCGAGAGTGGCGGGGATAAAAGGAGCGGCGACCCGAGGCCCGAGACCAGAGCGAGTGTGGGACCAGCGAGACCGACGGGGATAAAAGGAGCGGCAACCCGAGGCCCGAGACCAGAGCGAGTGTAGGACCAGCAAGAGAGGCGGGGATAAAAGGAGCGGTGACCCGAGGCCCGAGACCAGAGCGAGTGTGGGAAAAGCGAGAGCGGCGGGGATAAAAGGAGCGGCGACCCGAGGCCCAAGACCAGAGCGAGTGCGGGACCAGCGAGAGCGGCCGGGATAAAAGGAGCGGTGACCCGTGGCCCGAGACCAGAGCGAGTGTGGGACCAGCGAGAGCGGCGGGGATAAAAGGAGCGGCGACCCGAGGCCCGAGACCAGAGCGAGAGTGGGACAAGCGAGAGTGGCGGGGATAAAAGGAGCGGCGACCCGAGGCCCAAGACCAGAGCGAGTGTGGGACCATGAGAGTGGCGGGGATAAAATGTGCGGCGACCCGAGGCCCGAGACCAGAGCGAGTGTGGGACCATGAGAGTGGCGCGGATAAAATGTGCGGCGACCCGAGGCCCGAGACCAGAGCGAGTGTGGGACCAGCGAGAATGGCGGGGATAAAAGGAGCGGCGACCCGAGGCCCGAGACCAGAGCGAGATCGGGACCAGCGACAGTGGCGGGGAAAAAAGGAGCGGCGACCCGAGGCCCGAGACCAGAGCGAGTGTGGGACCAGCGAGAGCGGCGGGGATAAATAGAGCGGCGACCCGAGGCCCGAGACCAGAGCGAGTGTGGGACCAGCGAGAGCGGCGGGGATAAAAGGAGCGGCGGCCCGAGGCCCGAGACCAGACCGAGTGTGGTACCAGCGAGAGCGGCGGGGATAAAAGGAGCGGCGACCCGAGGCCCGAGACCAGAGCGAGTGTGCGACCAGCGAGAGTGGCGGGGATAAAAGGAGCGGCAACCCGAGGCCCGAGACCAGAGCGAGTGTGGGACCAGCGAGACCGACGGGGATAAAAGGAGCGGCAACCCGAGGCCCGAGACCAGAGCGAGTGTAGGACCAGCAAGAGAGGCGGGGATAAAAGGAGCGGTGACCCGAGGCCCGAGACCAGAGCGAGTGTGGGAAAAGCGAGAGCGGCGGGGATAAAAGGAGCGGCGACCCGAGGCCCAAGACCAGAGCGAGTGCGGGACCAGCGAGAGCGGCCGGGATAAAAGGTGCGGCGACCAGCGGCCCGAGACCAGAGCGAGCGTGGGACCATGAGAGCGGCGGGGATAAAAGGAGCGGCGACCCGAGGCCCGAGACCAGAGCGAGTGTGGGACCATGAGAGCGGCGGGGATAAAAGGAGCGGCGACCCGAGGCCCGAGACCAGAGCGAGTGTGGGACCAGCGAGAGCGGCGGGGATAAAAGGAGCGGTGACCCGTGGCCCGAGACCAGAGCGAGTGTGGGACCAGCGAGAGCGGCGGGGATAGAAGGAGCGGCGACCCGAGGCCCGAGACCAGAGCGAGAGTGGGACAAGCAAGAGTGGCGGGGATAAAAGGAGCGGCGACCCGAGGCCCAAGACCAGAGCGAGTGTGGGACCATGAGAGTGGCGGGGATAAAATGTGCGGCGACCAGAGGCCCGAGACCAGAGCGAGTGTGCGACCAGCGAGAGTGGCGGGGATAAAAGGAGCGGCGACCCGAGGTCCGAGACCAGAGCGAGATCGGGACCAGCGACAGTGGCGGGGAAAAAAGGAGCGGCGACCCGAGGCCCGAGACCACAGCGAGATTGGGACCAGCGAGAGTGGCGGGGATAAAAGGAGCGGCGACCCGAGGCCAGAGACCAGAGCGAGATCGGGACCAGCGACAGTGGTGGGGATAAAAGGAGCGGCAACCCGAGTCCCGAGACCAGAGCGAGTGTGGGACCAGCGAGAGCGGCGGGGAAAAAAGGAGCGGCGATCCGAGGCCCGAGACCAGAGCGCGTGTGGGACCATGAGAGTGGCGGTGATAAAAGGAGCGGCGACCCGAGGCCTAAGACCAGAGCGAGAGGGGGACCATGAGAGTGTCGGGGATAAAAGGAGCAGCGACCCGAGGCCCGAGACTAGAGCGAGTGTGGGACGAGCGAGAGTGGCGGGGATAAAAGGAGCGGCGACCCGAGGACCGAGACCACAGCAACTGTGGGACCAGCGAGAGCGGCGGTGATAAAGCGAGCGGCGACACGAGGCCCGACACCAGAGCGAGTGTGGGACCAGCGAGAGTGGCGGGGATAAAAGGAGCGGCGACCCGAGGCCCGAGACCACAGCAAGTGTGGGACCAGCGAGAGCGGCGGTGATAAAAGGAGCGGCGACACGAGGCCCGAGACCAGAGCGAGTGTGGGACCAGCGAGACCGGCGAGGATAAAAGGAGCGGTGACCCGAGGCCCGAGACCAGAGCGAGTGTGGGACCAGCGAGAGCGGCGGGGATAAAAGGAGCGGCGACCCGAGGCCCGAGACCAGAGCGAGAGTGGGACCAGCGAGAGTGGCGGGGATAGAAGGAGCGGCGACCAGAGGCCCAAGACCAGAGCGAGTGTGGGACCATGAGAGTGGCGGGGATAAAATGTGCGGCGACCCGAGGCCCGAGACCAGAGCGAGTGTGGGACCAGCGAGCGTGGCGGGGATAAAATGAGCGGGGACCCGAGGCCCGAGACCAGAGCGAGACCGGGACCAGCGACAGTGGCGGGGATAAAAGGAGCAGCCACCCGAGTCCCGAGACCACAGCGAGATCGGGACCAGCGACAGTGGCGGGGATAAAAGGAGCGGCGACCCGAGGCCCGAGACCAGAGCGAGTGTGGGACTAGCGAGCGTGGCGGGGATAAAAGGAGCGGCGACCTGAGGCCTGAGACCAGAGCGAGTGTGGGACCAGCGAGAGCGGCGGGGAAAAAAGGAGCGGCGACCCGAGGCCCGAGACCAGAGCGAGTGTGGGACCATGAGAGTGGCGGGGATAAAAGGAGCAGCGACCCGAGGCCCGAGACTAGAGCGAGTGTGGGACCAGCGAGAGCGGCGGTGATAAAAGGAGCGGCGACACGAGGCCCGAGACCAGAGCGAGTGTGGGACCAGCGAGAGTGGCGGGGGTAAAAGGAGCGGCGACCCGAGGCCCGAGAGCAGAGCGAGTGTGGGACCAGCGAGAGCAGCGGGGATAAATGGAGCGGCCGCCCGAGGCCCGAAACCAGAGCGTGTGTGGGACCAGCGAGAGTGGCCGGGATAAAAGGAGCGGCGACCCGAGGCCCGAGACCAGAGCGAGTGTGGGACCAGTGAGAGTGGCGGGGATAAAAGGAGCCGCGACCCGAGGCCCGAGACCAGACCGAGTGTGGTACCAGCGAGAGCGGCGGGGATAAAAGGAGCGGCGACCCGAGGCCCAAGACCAGAGCGAGTGTGCGACCAGCGAGAGTGGTGGGGATAAAAGGAGCGGCGACCCGAAGCCCGAGACCAGAGCGAGTGTAGGACCAGCAAGAGAGGCGGGATAAAAGGAGCGGCGACCCGAGGCCCAAGACCAGAGCAAGAGTGGGACCAGCGAGAGCGTCGGGGATAAAAGGAGCGGCGCCCCGAGGCCCAAGACCAGAGCGAGTGCGGGACCAGCGAGAGCGGCCGGGATAAAAGGTGCGGCGACCAGAGGCCCGAGACCAGAGCGAGTGTGGGACCAGCGAGAGCGGCGGGGATAAAAGGAGCGGCGACCCGAGGCCCGAGATCAGAGCGAGAGTGGGACCAGAGAGAGTGGCGGGGATAAAAGGAGCGGCGACCCGAGGCCCAAGACCAGAGCGAGTGTGGGACCATGAGAGTGGCGGGGATAAAATGTGCGGCGACCCGAGGCCCGAGACCAGAGCGAGTGTGGGACCAGCGAGAGTGGCGGGGATAAAAGGAGCGGCGACCCGAGGCCCGAGACCAGAGCGAGATCGGGACCAGCGACAGTGGCGGCGAAAAAAGGAGCGGCGACTCGAGGCCCGAGACCACAGCGAGATCGGGACCAGCGAGAGTGGCGGGGATAAAAGGAGCGGCGACCCGAGGCCCGAGACCAGAGCGAGATCGGGACCAGCGACAGTGGCGGGGATAAAAGGAGCGGCGACCCGAGGCCCGAGAGCAGAGCGAGTGTGGGACCAGCGAGAGCAGCGGGGATAAATGGAGCGGCCACCCGAGGCACGAACCAGAGCGAGTATGGGACCAGCGAGAGAGGCGGGGATAAAAGGAGCGGCGACCCGAGGCCCGAGACCAGAGCGAGTGTGGGACCATGAGAGTGGCGGGGATAAAAGGAGCGGCGACCCGAGGCCCGAGACCAGAGCGAGTGTGGGACCAGCGAGAGCGGCGGGGATAAAAGAAGCGGCGACCCGAGGCCCGAGACCAGAGCGAGTGTGGGACCAGCGAGAGTGGCGGGGATAAAAGGTGCAGCGACCCGAGTCCCGAGACCAGAGCGAGTGTGGGACAAGTGAGAGTGGCGGGGATAAAAGGAGCGGCGACCCGAGGCCCGAGACCAGAGCGAGTGTGGGACCAGCGAGAGTGGCCGGGAGAAAAGGAGCGGCGACCCGAGGCACGAGACCAGAGCGAGTGTGGGACCAGTGAGAGTGGCGGGGATAAAAGGAGCGGCGACACGAGGCCCGAGACCAGAGCGAGTGTGGGACCAGCGAGAGCGGTGGGGATAAATAGAGCGGCGACCCGAGGCCCGAGACCAGAGCGACTGTGGGACCAGCGAGAGCGGCGTGGATAAAAGGAGCGGCGACCCGAGGCCCGAGACCAGACCGAGTGTGGTACCAGCGAGAGCGGCGGGGATAAAAGGAGCAGCGACCCGAGGCCCGAGACCAGAGCGAGTGTGCGACCAGCGAGAGTGGCGGGGATAAAAGGAGCGGCGACCGGAAGCCCGAGACCAGAGCGAGTGTAGGACCAGCAAGAGAGGCGGGAATAAAGGAGCGGCGACCCGAGGCCCGAGACCAGAGCGAGTGTGGGACCAGCGAGAGCGGCGGGGATAAAAGGAGCGGCGACCCGAGGCCCAAGACCAGAGCGAGTGCGGGACCAGCGAGAGCGGCCGGGATAAAAGGTGCGGCGACCAGAGGCCCGAGACCAGAGCGAGTGTGGGACCAGCGAGAGCGGCGGGGATAAAAGGAGCGGCGACCCGAGGCCCGAGACCAGAGCGAGAGTGGGACCAGCGAGAGTGGCGGGGATAAAAGGAGCGGCGACCCGAGGCCCAAGACCAGAGCGAGTGTGGGAACATGAGAGTGGCGGGGATAAAATGTGCGGCGACCCGAGGCCCGAGACCAGAGCGAGTGTGGGACCAGCGAGAGTGGCGGGGATAAAAGGAGCGGCGACCCGAGGCCCGAGACCAGAGCGAGATCGGGACCAGCGACAGTGGCGGGGAAAAAAGGAGCGGCGACCCGAGGCCCGAGACCACAGCGAGATCGGGACCAGCGAGAGTGGCGGGGATAAAAGGAGCGGCGACCCGAGGCCCGAGACCAGAGCGAGTGTGGGACCAGCGAGAGTGGCGGGGATAAAAGGACCGGCGACCCGAGCCCCGAGACCAGAGCGAGATCGGGACCTGCGTGAGTGGCGGGGATAAAAGGAGCGGCGACACGAGGCCCGAGACCAGAGCGAGTGTGGGACCAGCGAGAGTGGCGGGGATAAAAGGAGCGGCGACACGAGGCCCGAGACCAGAGCGAGTGTGGGACCATGAGAGTGGCGGGGATAAAAGGAGCAGCGACCCGAGGCCCGAGACCAGAGCGAGTGTGGGACCAGCGAGAGCGGCGGGGATAACAGGAGCGGCGACCCGAGGCCCAAGACCAGAGCGAGTGTGGTACCATGATAGTGGCGGGGATAAAAGGAGCAGCGACCCGAGGCCCGAGACTAGAGCGAGTGTGGGACCAGCGAGAGCGGTGGGGATAAAAGGAGCGGCGACCCGAGGCCCGAGACCAGAGCGAGTGTGGGACCAGCGAGAGTGGCGGGGATAAAAGGACCGGCGACCCGAGCCCCGAGACCAGAGCGAGATCGGGACCAGCGTGAGTGGCGGGGATAAAAGGAGCGGCGACACGAGGCCCGAGACCAGAGCGAGTGTGGGACCAGCGAGAGTGGCGGGGATAAAAGGAGCGGTGACACGAGGCCCGAGACCAGAGCGAGTGTGGGACCAGTGAGAGTGGCGGGGATAAAAGGAGCGGCGACACGAGACCCGAGACCACAGCAAGTGTGGGACCAGCGAGAGCGGCGGTGATAAAAGGAGCGGCGACACGAGGCCCGAGACCAGAGCGAGTGTGGGACCAGCGAGAGTGGCAGGGAAAAAGGAGCGGCGACCCGAGTCCCGAGACCAGAGCGAGTGTGGGACCAGCGAGAGCGGCGGGGATAAAAGGAGCCGCGACCCGAGGCCCGAGACCAGAGCGAGTGTGGGACAAGTGAGAGTGGCGGGGATAAAAGGAGCGGCGACCCGAGGCCCGAGACCAGAGCGAGTGTGGGACCAGCGAGAGCGGCGGGGATAAAAGGAGCGGCGACCCGAGGCCCGAGACCAGAGCGAGTGTGGGACCATCGAGAGCGGCGAGGAAAAAGGGAGCGGCGACCCGAGGCACGAGACCAGAGCGAGATCGGGACCAGCGACAGTGGCGGGGATAAAAGGACCGGCGACCCGAGGCCCGAGACCAGAGCGATTGTGGGACCAGCGAGAGCGGCGGGGATAAAAGGAGCGGCGACCCGAGGCCCGAGACCAGAGCGAGTGTGGGACCAGCGAGAGTGGCCGGGATAAAAGGAGCAGCGACCCGAGGCCCGAGACCAGAGCGAGTGTGGGACCAGCGAGAGCGGCGGGGATAAAAGGAGCGGCGACCCGAGGCCCGAGACCAGAGCGAGTGTGGGACCAGCGAGAGCGACGGGGATAAAAGGAGCGGCGACCCGAGGCCCGAGACCAGAGCGAGTGTGGGACCAGTGAGAGTGGCCGGGATAAAAGGAGCGGCGACCCAAGGCCCGAGACCAGAGCGAGTGTGGGACCAGCGAGAGCGGCGGTGATAAAAGGTGCAGCGACCCGAGGCCCGAGACCAGAGCAAGTGTGGGACCAGCGAGAGTGGCGGGGATAAAAGGAGCGGCGACCCGAGGCCCGAGACCAGAGCGAGATCGGGACCAGCGACAGTGGCGGGGATAAAAGGAGCGGCGACCCGAGGCCCGAGACCAGAGCGAGTGTGGGACCAGCGAGAGCGGCGGGGATAAAAGGAGCGGCGACCCGAGGCCCGAGACCAGAGCGAGTGGGGGACCAGCGAGAGTTTCCGGGATAAAAGGAGCGGCGACCCGAGGCCCGAGACCAGAGCGAGTGTGGGACCATGAGAGCGGCGGGGATAAAAGGAGCGTCGACCCGAGGCCCGAGACCAGAGCGAGTGTGGGACCAGCAAGAGCGACGGGGATAAAAGGAGCGGCGACCCGAGGCCCGAGACCAGAGCGAGTGTGGGACCAGTGAGACCGACGGTGATAAAAGGAGCGGCGACCCGAGGCCCGAGACCAGAGCGAGTGTAGGACCTGCAAGAGTGGCGGGGATAAAAGGAGCGGCGACCCGAGGCCCGAGACCAGAGCGAGTGTGGGACCAGCGAGAGTGGCGGGGATAAAAGGAGCAGCGGCCCGAGGCCCAAGACCAGATCGAGTGTGGGTCCAGCGAGAGTGGCGGGGATAAAAGGAGCGGCGACCCGAGGCCCGAGACCAGAGCGAGTGTGGGACCAGCGACAGTGGCGGGGATAAAAGGATCGGCGACCCGAGGCCCGAGACCAGAGCGAGTGTGGGACCAGCGACAGTGGCGGGGATAAAAGGAGCGGCGACCCGAGGCCCGAGACCAGAGCGAGTGTGGGACCAGCAAGAGCGGCGGGGATTAAAGGAGCGGCGACCCGAGGCCCGAGACCAGAGCGAGTGTGGGACCAGTGATACCGACGGGGATAAAAGAAGCGGCGACCCGAGGCCCGAGACCAGAGCGAGTGTGGGACCAGCGAGAGCGGCGGGGATAAAAGGAGCAGCGACCCGAGGCCCGAGATCAGAGTGAGTGTGGGACCAGCGAGAGCGGCGGGGATAAAAGGAGCGGCGACCCGAGGCCCGAGACCAGAGCGAGTGTGGGACCAGCGAGAGTGGCGGGGATAAAAGGAGTGGGAGCGAAGGAGAGAGAGCAAAAAAAAAATCAATGTGTGATGTCACAGGACAGCAGGTAAGTGATTGGTTTGCGAGTATTAGCATTTTTTTCTCTCTAACCTAGGACAGTGGTTTAAACTAGGACCGAGAAACTATAACATACTGTATTACATTTATAGCTTAATTAGTTAAACTAATTAATGTAACTATAAATAATCGTTGAATAAAGACTTTAACAAATTAAATAAATAAAATAGGGCTAGACTAAGATTTCGCAGGGCAGATTGTGTGTCTGGACTGCAGTATGTGGGAGTTTGTGGACAGTGAGACTGTCCTGAGCAAACATGTCTGCAGGAGGTATCTCCATCTCGAATCTCTCCAGCTCAGTCATTGAACTGGAGTGTGAGTTGGAAACACTCCGACAAGTAAGGGAGGGGGAGAAATTTCTGGACCGTTTTATCCAGTTTCCAGTCACACCCTGGAAGAAAGCACAGGTTCAGGAAGGGGAGGGTGTGACTGTTAGGGAGCTGGGTAGCAGGGATTTTGGAGAGGTTGAGAAGGAGGTCCTGCAGACACTGGTCCTGTCCAACCGGTACGATGTACTCACTACCTGTGAGGACAAGGAGAAAGACTGCAGGGAGGACAGCCACAATGCAGACCGAGGCACCGTGGCTCAGAAGGCTGTCCAAGGGGGGGGAGAGCAGAATAGAAATGTGGTAGCAATAGGGAACTCTATAATTAGGGGGATAGATAGCATTCTCTGCAGCCAAGAACGAGAATCCTGAAGGGTGTGTTACCTATCCGGTGCCGGGGTAAGGGATATCTCATGATAGCTGGAGAGGAACTTAGAAAGGGAGGGGGTAAATCCAGTTGTCGTGGTCCATGTTGGAACAAATGACATAGGTAGGAACAGGGAGGAGGTCCTGCTGAAATAGTATCAGGAGTTAGGCTATAAGTTAAAAAGCAAGACTTTGAGGGTAATAATCTCTGGATTATTGCCTGAGCCATGTGCAAATTGGCACAGAAACAGTCAGATCAGGAGAATTAACACGTGGTTAACGGGTTGGTGATGGCAAGAGGGGTTTCTTTTCATGGGATACTGGCATCAGTTCTGGGGCAGGAAGTAGCTGTACCGATGGGACGGGCTCCACCTGAACCGGGATGGGACCCGTGTCCAAGCGGAAAGGTTAAATAGGGAGGTGGCAAAGGTGTTAAACTAGTAAGATGGGGGGAGGGATCTACAAGAAACGTAACCAGCCTAAATATAAACAAAACAGGAAAAGAGAGCAATGTATTGATTTCTTTGTGGGTTCAATGACGAGACATTTATGAAAGAGAATGTCTTTTAATCTAAAGTATGTTCAACTCAGTTCAACAACTAAACAGGAGACATCATGTTAGAAATCCATCTAAAACTAAACTAAAAACTAAACTCCACTTTGCCTCTGTCACATGCCCTCTGCTGGTCAGGCATAAATAATCAATACATGCAAATATGCTGGTAAGGCATGATAATCAAACAGGCAAATAACATCACTATTTGCTGATATCATTACATCTCCCTTTCTTAAAACAAAAGTATTTTACTTTTAACTAACAACATGTTTTCTTTGTATTAATCTGCATTTTAACTGTAACACTTAATGAACTTACATTATCATTATCATGATCAAGGTTTTTTAACCTTGCTTTGTGTGTTCACATGAAATATGTAAATACACTAGAACTTGAAGAAAGAATAAGATAACATTACTTCCTTCTATAACAAGAGTCCTTAAATTTGCTCAATGAGTCTCTCAGGAGGCTTCACGTGTCTTGAGGATGTTCTGATTGATTGTCCTTGAATCTGAGTTGTTGCCTCAGATGATGATTTCTCAGCTGTGTGATCAGGTGGTTCAACAGTATCAGTCTCTTGACCTGCTGTGTGATCAGGTTGTTCAAAAGTATCAGTCTTTTGACCTGCTGTGTCTGGTCCCATGAGAAGATCTCGACGATTTCTTCTCAGAACAGCACCCTCATCTGTCTGAATGGTGTATGATCTTGATTGAACTTCACTCAGGACAGTTCCCTTCTGAGTCCATGGCCTAGAAATTCAGTATAGCCACTTTTGGGGCGTTAAAGTCGGGCGGGCGCTAAAGTTTGCGCCCGCCGGAAAGTGGAGGCCACTTCGCCGATATTCAGTAGCTTTGGCCAAGGAGTTTGCTCGAGCGCTAAAACTGGCGTTGCACGCCTATCTTTAGGTGCTAAGCCGGCAGTGCAGACTGATACCGCCGAGGCCGGGCGCAGCGCAGGTGCGGTCATGTTTTGATTGACAGCAGACACCCTGGCGCCGGCCAGCTCTTAAAGGGGGAAGGGTCGACTTGGTCTGCTGCCACGCCCTGGATACTGCAGCCCTCCAGCTAGGCCTAAACACTGCTGCTGGAGAGAAATAGCGCCAGCAAGGATGCAGAGGGCCCGTGAGCGAGCGCAGCGCTTCTCTGCCCATGATTTAAAGGTGCTGGTTAGGGCTTTGGAGAGGAGAAGCCGTATCTTATTCCCGGACAGTGGCAAGAAGCCTCCCAAAAGGGTGTACAGGAGAGCCTGGAGGGAAATCGCCCAGAGGGTCACAGCCAACAGCGATGTCCCCAGGACTGCTGACCAATGCCGGAAAAAGTTTAACGACCTCACTCGGGTTGTCAGGGTGAGTACCCTTTCCAGTGTCCTCCTCATCCTTGCATGTGCACCTCACATTATGGGCAAAGGGACCTCAAAGGCCTAATGGCCAGCCCTCATCCAGCAGCTATGGCACTGGCATGAACATCAATTGCACTTTCTGCACTTTACACACTGGCCAAGCTATTCGACCATGGGAGGCAGTGCACACAACAACAGGGCACCACACTGTACTTAGAGGCCGTCCTTTCTCTTGCAGGCCAAGCTGGCCCAGAATCTGAAGAGCCGGACTGACACCGGGGGAGGCCGTGCCCAGTTCCAGCAGCTCAGTGACCTGGAGGAGCGCGTGGGTCGACTCATGGGTGCCCGGGTGATTGGCCCCGTTGCATGTGGAGATGCCGACCCTGTGCTGGGCCCCAATGGTAAGGACATGACCTTTTGGACCTCTCTCGTTCCCCTTGCGCTTCAGATCTACATCCTTTGCCACTGTCCGACCAATGCGCAGAATGCCACCACTCATGCCTCCCTCGCTGACGCCCTGTCCTCACTCTAAAGCTACTCTTGTGCCTTCCTGCTTTCAGCTGGTGAGGAGGAGGTCCCTGAAGCTGCGAGTGTCAGTCCCTCGGAAGAGGAGGACGAGGAGGAGCAAGAGGAAGGCGGCCCATCGGGGGAACCCTCATCCGCGCCAGGGGATGGCAATGGAGGGGACACGTCTTCCCTGGAGGAGAGCCAGGGGGAAGTGTTGCAGGGGAGTGTAGCTCCTGGGCCCAGTGGCGTGCAGCCACGCGGGAAGGGTCGGCCAGCTCGGCGGCCTTCTCCCCAGAGGGAGAGTCCGGCCTCCAGTCCGGAGACGGTCCTCGCCCAGGAGGTGCGCCTCCTTGATCAAATGTCCGCGGACTCGGATCGTCGGCACACCGAGTTCATGGGGGTTGTGGCACGGTTGCCTGAGGCCATTGAGTCCCTGGCTCATAGTGTGGCCGATTTCGGGGCCTCACAGGCCAGGGGTTTCGAACAACTCGCGGCAGCACAGGCCAGGGGTCTCGAACAATTCGGGGCATCACAGGACGCGAGTCGGGCACAATTCGGGGCATCACAGGACGCGAGTCGGGCCGAATTCAGGGCAGCACAGGACGCGAGTCGGGCCGAATTCAGGGCAGCACAGGACGCGAGTCGGGACGACTTCAGGGCAGCACAGGCAGCGAGTGGAGAGTTGATCAGTGGTGCCGTGCAGTCACTGGCTGGTCTGATGCGGGCACAGACCAGGGCAGTACGGGCACTCACTGCTGCCACACTCGCTGTGTCACGCACGCATCGCCAGGGCACCCGCCGTGCTGCTGCAGCACAGCGGTCTGGCCTTCACCAGATTGCTGCGCTTGCTGCAGTGCCAGCCCGGCCGAGTGCCAGTGTCTCTGGCGACCAGCGAGCGCCTGGCATCAGCCAGCTTGCCCCCATTGCTACAGCCGCCACTGCCACTCCCCCAGCAAAGCTGCGACGAGCTGCTGGAGAGACTGCTGCTGCCCAGCCACAGCTGCAGCAGTCAGCAGCCGGCCCCTCGAGGGCCGGAGCTCATCTAGGCCGACCCCCAAGGGCATCTGCCGTCACGCAATGTGCCCCTCAGGAGCCTTCCCCCAGCCTTGCAACACCCACAGTGCCCAGGTTGAGGCGGAGCAGCAGGTCGGCCAGGGGCCGGAAAAGCCTGGACAAGGACTCGCCCTCTCAGCACACAAAGTAGAGTGTGTTGCCAAATGTTTTTTTATCTGGGGGTGTTTGTGTTCTCTATGGGGGGGGTTTATTTTGGTAAGGCCGAGGATGAAGGCAAATGTTTTTTTATATGGGGGTGTTTGTGTTCTCTATGGGGGGGGTTTATTTTGGTAAGGCCGAGGATGAAGGCAAATGTTTTTTTATATGGGGGTGTTTGTGTTCTCTATGGGGGGGTTTATCTTGGTAAGGCCGAGGATGAAGGCCATTGTTTTTTTATATGGGGGTGGTTGTGCTCTCTATGGGGGGGGTGTTCTTTTGGTAAGGCCGAGGATGAAGGCCATTTGGATGGAAAAGTTTTGTTATTCCTCCCCAGGTTGTGGGAGTGAGATATGTTTTTGACTGTTTTTTGGAGGTGTTGTCTGTTTTGGGGTTTCATGTGGGAAGGGCCCTGAGTTTGTTCAATAAAGCTTTTTATTTATTCAGCTTGTCCATGTGTGATGTTTCAAGTGGTTGTTGCGTTAACCGGCTGAGGGCTTGCGGAGCGGCTGCATTCATGTGCCTTCATTGCCGCAAGCCATTCCCTGACAGGGGGCCTAGAAGTGTCGTTCAATAAGCCGCCGACGGACGGCCCTTGGACCTTGTGGCTCCCTCCTGGGCTGGTACTCCTCCTCCTCCTCCTCCTCCTCATGGTCCTCCTGCTCGTCCTCCTGAGGTGTTGGTCCAACGTGAGGTGGCAGTGCCTGAGTCCTGCGGATAGCCAGGTTGTGCAGCATGCAGCAAACGACGACGAACTGGGAGACTCTATCCGGCGAATACTGGAGAGATCCGCCTGAGCGATCCAGGCAGCGGAACCGTTGCTTGAGGACGCCAATCGTTTGCTCTATGATGTTCCTTGTGGCTTGATGGCTTTCGTTGTATGCCTCCTCAGCAGGGGTCCTGGGCGCGCGGAGCGGGGTCATGAGCCATGTACACAAAGGATAGCCTTTGTCCCCGATAAGCCATCCTCTTGGGGGAGGCTGTGCCTGCAACATGTCAGCCACAGTAGTCTGGCGCAGGATAAATGCATCGTGGCTGCTGCCTGGAAAGTGGGCATTGACAGCTAGGATGCGCTGCCTGTGGTCACACACCAGCTGTACATTGAGGGAATGGTAGCCCTTCCGGTTGCGGTAATCCTCGGCATTGTCGATAGGTGCCCGCATAGCCACATGCGTGCAGTCAATGGCGCCCTGCACCATGGGGAAGTCGGCGATCCTCGCAAATCCGACTGCACGCTGCTCCTGCCTCTCTAGTGTCATGGGGAAGGAGATGAATTGGTGTCTCCTTGTGAAAAGGGCATCGGTGACCTGCCGGATGCAGCGATGCACGGCGAACTGGGAGATGTTCGCTATGTCCCCAGCAGCGGCTTGGAAGGAGCCGCTTGCACAAAAGTTCAGAGCCACCGTGACCTTCACTTCCACCGACAGAGACGTCCTGCACATCAGCTGTGGACGCAGATCTCTGTGAAGCAGCTGGCAGATCTCTGCAACCACCTCCCTTCTGAAGCGCAGCCTCTTAACACACTGCGCGGCAGTCATGGTGAGATAGGACACCTGCTGGCGGTATTCCCTGAGTGGGTAAGGCCTACGTTGCCGACGCCTGATGGTCCCTCCGCGTCTAGGCATGGCTGCCCCTCTCACACAGCGTCTGCGAGCCCTTCGCACATAATGCTGGAACTGAGGGTTGGAACCCCATGCAGCCCCCATAATATACTTGGAAACATTGAAATCACAATGAGTCAAATTTCCAAGCTCTGGCCAGAAGCCAAAAATACCTCTCCTATGTTGGCCCAAATCAGTAAGGTCTCTTCCTTGGTCTCTGTCCAGAAATCCGTAGCACTAAAGTCATTGCAGCAAAATGGCAGCCCTTTATAGTTCAGTGTAAGTGCCCTTTAATTAGCGCTCCCCGAGGCCCGCAGGGCCTCTGCTGCGTTCCACCTCACAGTTCTTAACAGCGCCACGCCCACATTGGGCGGGCGCCACTGAAGTTCCGGTTTGGGGCGCACAAACGGCGTTGCATGACGAAATGACGTCATAAGTTGCGCGCGCAGCTGAGTGCGCGCAAACACTTTGCGCCGGCGCTAAATGTCAACTGAAGTTGGGCGTAGGCGCAGATCATTCTGCGCCCGGCCGCTAAGTGCCTAGCGCTCAAGATCTACTCCTCTTATGGCGCTAACGGCTGGCGAACGCAACTGAATTTCTAGGCCCATGTGTTTGTTTTGTCTTTGAACCTTACTTGGTCACCAGTGTGGAGTTCAGGTAGGTTTTGTGTTCCTCTGTCATAGTAGTACTTTTGCTTTTCTTTCTGTTGCTCTTTGAACTTCCTCACTTTCTCCCCCTCTTTTGTTTTCAGGAGGTTCTCCGGGATGGGTAGGTTTGACCTTAGCCGACGTCCCATAAGGAGTTGGGCTGGTGACTTACCACACTCGAGCGGCGTTGTGCGGTATACAAGCATGCTCTGGCAGAAGTCAGTTCCACCGTCTTTTGCCTTGTACATCAGTCTTTTCACTGTCTGGACCGATTTTTCCACTAGTCCATTGGACTGTGGAAAGTGAGGACTTGACGTTGTGTGGACAAAGTCCCACTCTTTGGCAAAGTGTCGGAAACTTGCATTGTAAAACTGAGGTCCGTTGTCTGTGAAGACCTCGCTTGCCACGCCATGTCTGGAGAATATGGCTTTCATACATGTTATCACAGCATCTGCAGTGGTGGTGTGCAGTCTACAAACCTCTGGATACAGGGAGTAATAGTCTGTGACTACAAGATAGTCCTTCCCTTGACATACGAATAGGTCAGCGCCTACCTTCTGGTAAGGTCTGTCTGGTGCTGGGTGTGGCTTTAGTGGTTCTACCGGATTGCTTGCTCGATATTTCAGGCATATTGTGCAGTTTGACACCTCATTTGTCACATCTTGGTTGATTCGTGGCCAGTACATCACCTCTCGTGCTCTTTTCTTACACTTTTCAATTCCCAGATGTCCTCCATGGATCCTTTTTAGCATCTCTTTTCTCAGACTCTTAGGGATAACTATTTTACTTCCTTTGTAGATGATGTCTTTGACCACTGATAGTTCCGCCCTGCAGTTCCAGTACTCGGCTATGTCAGGTGAGCAGTCTTGCTTCATGTTGGGCCATCCATCCAAGATGCTTTTCCTCAGTCGTCTCATTGTTTCATCTTTGTTTGTCTCAGTCTTTATCAGCTCCATTTTTGCATCTGTTATGGGCAGTGCACTTGTGATCATGTCCACGTAGGCGTTCACTTTTTCATCCTTTGTGGTGTTTGCGGGCTCACTTGGGTCAACAGCTCTGGACAATGTGTCTGCTGTATACATCAGCTTACCCGATGTGTACACAACATTCAGTGTATAGCGTTGCAGCCTGATCATCATTCTTTGTATTCTAAGCGGACAGCTATTTAGAGGCTTTTGGAACAATGCAATCAAGGGCTTATGGTCAGTCTCTACACTGATTGCTTGTCCTGCCACAAACTGGTGAAATCTTTCACAGGCGTATGTGATGCTGAGCAGCTCCTTTTCTATTTGAGCATATCGCGTCTCCGCGTCTGTCATTGAGTGCGATGCATATGCAATAGGTTGCCAGCAGTCATATTTTTGCAGAAGAACGGCACCGAGCCCACTCTGTGATGCATCTGATGATATCTTGATGGGTCTCGCTGGGTTATAAAACCTCAGAACTGATTCCTCTGTGAGCAGTTTCTTTAGATCGCTCCATGACTTCTCATGCTCATGATTCCATCCCCATTCTATGTTCTTTTCAGTTAGTCTTCTCAGTGGCGCCATCTTTTCTGAAAGGTTGGATATGAATTTCCCCATGTAGTTGATCATTCCATTAAACCTCTGCACGTCCTTTTTGCATTGTGGCTTTGGCATATTCTCAATGGCGGACACCTTTCTGGGATCTGGTCTGATGCCCTCACTGCTAGGAATATCTCCCACGAATGTCAGTTCTGTCACCCCGAGCTGGCATTTCTCTCTATTCAGCTTCAGGTTTGTTTTCCTTGTTGCTTCCAGCACTTTTTTCAGTCTCTCGTCATGCTCAGTTCTCGTGGTTC
Source organism: Somniosus microcephalus (assembly GCF_052327205.1). Classification (NCBI taxonomy): domain Eukaryota; kingdom Metazoa; phylum Chordata; class Chondrichthyes; order Squaliformes; family Somniosidae; genus Somniosus; species Somniosus microcephalus. Next base: position 390,585,811 of record NC_140987.1, on the reverse strand, counting down.
CCCATACTATGATGTCATCCATTGATGTATCAACTCCCTCCAGGTGCTCATAGATCATATGGATAGTTTTGTGATACACTTCAGGAGCTGAGGCAATGCCAAATGGTAACCTTAGGAATCTGTATCTGCCAAATGGACTGTTGAACGTGCACAGTCTTGAGCTTGCCTCGTCCAATTTCATCTGCCAAAATCCTGATGATGCATCTAACTTGCTGAAATACTTTGCATTTGCAAACTGTGACATGATTTCCTCACGTGTAGGAAGCTTGAAGTGCTCTCTCTTTATTGCTCTGTTTAGATCTCTTGGATCCAGGCAAATTCTGAGCTTTCCATTCTTTTTGTCCACAACGACGAAGGAACTCACCCACTCAGTTGGCTCATCTATCTTCTGAATCACGTTCAGGCTTTCCATCCTGTCCAACTCTGCCTTCAGTTGCTTTTGAAGAGCAAACGGAACTTTTCTGCATGGATGTATGACCGGTGTCATACTTTTATCTACTCTGATCGTGTGTTCTCCTTGAATGCAGCCTCGACCCTTAAATAGGTCTTTGTACTCTTTCATGAGTTCATCATAGACTGTCTCTCCTTCGCTTTCCACAACGAGGACTCTCTTTACCAGGTTCAGTCTCTCACAGGCTTTTAAACCTAGTATGGCCTGCACATCCTTTGGCACCACGATTAATGCTAGCGTGTGCTCTCTGTCCTTGTGTGTTACTTTGACAATGCACCTTCCTTTCACTGGTATATCAGTACCTGAGTATCCTGTCACTTTCACTTTTATTCCATGTATCTTTGGTCTGGGTCTAATTTTCTTAAAATCAGTCTCTGATATCACATTAACTTGTGCTCCAGTATCCAATTTAAATGGAATGTGTATGTCATTCACTTTTAGTGTCAACATCCAGTCTCTTTTTTCTTCTTTGTTTTCAGACACAACATCTACATTGAACTCCTCTATCTCGCTTTCATCTACTGCATGGACCTTGCTTTGTTGCACTTGGTTCTTGCAGCAATGGGCATAATGGTTGTTTTTGTTGCAACTATTGCATGTTTTACCATATGCTGGACACTTTCTTGGTGTATGCTGTGTCCCGCATCGACTACATGACTTTCGATTGTCTCTTTCATTTTCGTTCGCTGGCCACGCCTCTTTTTTCACATTGGCGCTCTTTTTGTTGAACGGTTTGTGTCCGTTCATTCTCACTGCATCCACGTTGCAGCTACTGTCATTGAATAGCTCCTTTGCCTGCAACTTCACAGTCTCTGTAGCCCTACACAGTGCTATGGCTTTTCCCAGGTCTAGATCTTGCTCTCTTAGCAGTCTTTCCCTTAGACCATTATCTGGAATACCACACACCAGTCTGTCTTTTATCAGCGAGCCTGTCAGTCCCCCAAATTCACATGTTTTGCTTCGGTTTCTCAGTTCAGTCACATACTGATCAATAGTCTCTCCCGTTTTCTGTACACATGTGAAAAATCTGTGCCTCTCAAATGTCACGTTATGTTTAGGTATGCAGTAGGCCTCAAACTGTTCCATTATTTTATCTAGCTTCATTTTGTCTCCATCAGCAGCGAATGTGAAGTTATTATACACCTCCAGCGCTTCATCACCCACGACATGTAAGAACACTGACGATTTCTGTTTATCACTTTTCTTGTCAGCTCCGATTGCCGCTAAATACAACCCCACACATTGTTTGAACCTCCTCCAATTTTCAGCCACGTTACCTGTCAACTGAAGCTTCACCGGTGGGTGCAAACCTTCCATTTTTCCACTTCGTTAGCTATTCTCCAATGGTAAGTAACGATGTTCTCTTTTGGCTTGCTAATATGTGGAGAGCTGATTTCACTTTCAATTTTTCCTCTTCATCTCTTTCAGTCACTTCTGACACCATGTATTGATTTCTTTGTGGGTTCAATGATGAGACATTTATGAAAGAGAATGTCTTTTAATCTAAAGTATGTTCAACTCAGTTCAACAACTAAACAGGAGACATCATGTTAGAAATCCATCTAAAACGAAACTAAAAACTAAACTCCACTCTGCCTCTGTCACATGCCCTCTGCTGGTCAGGCATAAATAATCAATACATGCAAATATGCTGGTAAGGCATGATAATCAAACAGGCAAATAACATCACTATTTGCTGATATCATTACAAGCAATAGAAAGAATAAAGTAAGGGAGGACATTGATGGCAAGGGAATAAATAGAGTTAGAGAACAGGAGTCTAAAAAGATGGTTAAACATAAAGTGAGAGGAAATCCTATTAAAAATGAATTAAACTGTCTGTATAGCATTGCACACAGTATCCGTAATAAAACAGGGGAGCTGGAGGCAATCACACGGTGCGAGGAACCAGACATAATAGGGATTACTGAGACATGGCTACAGAAATGACATGGGAATTAAACATTGCAGGGTATAACATATTTAGAAAAGATAGAAAGGGAAAAGGGGAAGTGGAGTAGCTGTACTTATTAGGGATAACATATTGTCAGTCGAAAAAAGTGACGCAGCTATCAGCAAGAACATAAGAACATAAGAAATAGGAGCAGGAGTAGGCCATTTGGCCCTTCGAGGCTGCTCCGCCATTCAATAAGATCATGGCTGATCTTCTATCTCATCTCCACTTTTCTGCACTATCCCCATATCCCTTGATTCCCTTAATATTCAAAAATCTATCGATCTCTATCTTGAATATACTCAATGACTGAGCCTCCACAACCCTCTGGGGTGGAGAATTCCAAAGATTCACCACCCTCTGAGTGAAGAAATTTCTCCTCATCTCAGTCCTGAATGGCCGACCCCTTATTCTGAGACTGTGACCCCTGGTTCTAGACTCCCCAGCCAAGGGAAACATCCTCCCTGCATCTACCCTGTCAAGCCCTGTAAGAATTTTGTATGTTTCAATGAGATCACCGCTCATTCTTCTAAACTCTGGAGAATATGGGCCTAGTCTACTCAATTTCTCATCATAGGACAACCCCCCATCTCAGGAACCAGTCTGGTGAACCTTCATTGCACTCCCTCTATGGCAAGTATATCCTTCCTTAGGTAAGAAGACCAAAACTGTACACAATACTCCAGGTGTGGTCTCAACAGGGCCCTATATAATTGCAATAAGACGTCTTTACTCTTATACTCAAATCCTCTTGTAATAAAGGCCAACATACCATTTGCTTTCCTAATTGCTTGCTGTACCTGCATGTTAACTTACAATGATTTGTGTACAAGGACACCCAGGTCCCTCTGAACACCAACATTTCCCAATCTCTCACCATTTAAAAAATACTCTGCTTTTCTATTTTTCCTACCAAAGTGAAGCTGTCAAACACTGACAATCTCTAATCTAAGGTGAGCCCTTGCATACAGGCTCACCAAGATCTCTCTCCTCAGCAGAAAGCAGATGACTGCTGCATCTGAGAATGCAGCAGCCATTCTGTCATTTCTGCCGTTGAGATGAGGCACCTCCGGATCCTCAAAGGTTGAAGCCTGCAGAAAGAAGCAAAGGTAAGGAAACTTTTTCCAACACTTTACACTCACCTCTCATACTTACCTGTCCATACTTGCTCCCATCACTCACCTCTACAGCTGACATTTTGACCCCCTCACCCCCGCAGACCCACTGCTCGCCTCGCTGACCCTGGCGAGGTTCGCAGCCGTCGGGAAGCCTGCAATTGCAGGCGTAAAATGGGGAAAAGCCTCAAAACTGCCTGTTAACTACCTGTTAACAGGCAGTTAATTGGCTCTAATCCCCTTCTCGCCTTGAGGAGACGGGTCCCTGTGCGACTCGGGGACCCGCCTCCCGGGAAGATGGCACGAAGGCAGGGTTGGGAGCGGGGTCGGTACCTGCTCCCAGTTTCTGCCATTTTCCTGGCAGTCCCGCCTCCATACCCGCCTCCTCAGGGCTGGGAAAATTCCCCCAAAGTATTTGTTAAATCTCTCTGCCATTTCCTTATTCCCCATTATAATTTCTCCTGTCTCAGCCTGTAAGGGACCCACATTTACTTTCGCTAATCTTTTCCTTTTTACATACCAATAGAAGCTTTTACAGTCTGTTTTTATGTCTCTCGCTAGTTTACTCTCATTTTCTATTTTCCCTTTCTTTATCAATTTCTTAGTCCTTTGCTGAATTCTAAAAGCCTCCCAATCCTCAGGCTTACTACTCTTTTTGGCAGCATTATAAGCCTCTTCCTTTGATCAAATACTATCTTTAATTTCTCTTGTTAGCCATGGTTGGACCACTTTTCCTGTGGGGTTTTTGTGCCTTATAGGAATGTATATTTGTCATAAATTATGTATTAATTCTTTAAATGCTAGCCATTGCTCATCCGCTGTCATATATTTTAATGTAGTTTCCCAATCAACCTTAGCCAACTCACCCCTCATACCTACGTAATTTGCTTTGTTTAGATTTAAGACCCTAGTTTCAGATTTAACTAAGTCACTTTCAAAGTCAACGTAAAATCTATCATATTAAGATAACAATAGAATCCATATGGATAGAGATAAAAGATAATAAAGGATCAATCACACTAATAGGCACAGTTTACAGATCACCTAATAGTGGATGGGAGGTGGAGAAAGAAATATGCAGACAAATTAGGGAAATTAGTAAAAAAACATAGAATAATAATCATGGGGAATTTCAACTACCCCGATATTAATTGAACAGAAGAGGCAGGTAAAGGGGATAAGGGAATGGAGTTCCTACAATGTCCACAGGACTCCTTTCTAACCCAATATGTAAAAAGCCCAACAAGGAAGGATTCGCTATTGGATCTAGTAATGAGGATAAGAGAAGTAAAAGTAGGCGAACATCTAGGCAATAGCGACCATAATATAATATGCATTAAGATGATAATTGAGAAGTATGACGAAATCCAGGTTAATAGATTGGAGAAGCTGCTTTTGAGGGGCTGAGAATAGAACTTAGGAAAATAAAATGGGCAACAATATTGGCAAACAATGATGTAGAACAGCAATGGGAAACATTTAAAACGGTGTTCAACAGAGTGCAGGAACAATATATTCTGCTAAAAGGAAAGAACAAACTAAACACTAATGAGACTCCATGGATGAATAAACCCATGAGGGAACAATTGAGGGTAAGGAAAGAGACATACATTAAGTACATGGACAGCAGGGGAGTGCATGCTAAGGAAGAATATGAAAAGATTAGGAGAGAAGTAACATAACACAACTAGGAAGGCAAAGAGGAACTATGAAATTAAATTATCAAGGAACATCAAACAAAATAGTAAAATATTTTACAGGCACATCAATAAAGAAAGGAAGGTTGGGATGGGAATAGGTACATTAGGGGATAGACAGGATAATACCACAGGTAACGATAGAGAGATGGCAGAAGCATTAAATAATTTATTTTGCTTCAGTATTTACCAGGGAAATAGAACAGGTGGACATTGGCTGATGAGATTAGTAATGAGATAAGTGCATTTAAAATTTTAAAAAGCAGATATATTAAATAAATTAATCAAGCTCAGAGGATAAAACCCCTGTTCTGGATGGATTGCATCCATGCATTTTATAAGAATCTAGGGAAGAGATAGCAGAGGCAGTCCTAAACATATTTAATAATTCATTAGAAAAAGGTATAGTGGCAGAAGACTGGTGGATAGCTAACATAATGCAGGGAATTATAGACCAGTCAGCTTAACATTGGTGGTAGGAAAAATAATGGAATCTCTACTAAAGGAGAAAATAGAAGAACATCTAGAAACCAAAAATATAATAAGGAATAGTCAGCATGGATTTCAAAAGGGAAAGTTTTGCTTGACCAACCTCATTGAATTTTTTGAAGAGGTAACAGAGAGAATAGACAATAGTAATAGAGTCATAGAGTCATAGTCATAGAGTAATACAGCACGGATAGAGGCCCTTCGGCCCATCGTGTCCATGCCGGCCATCAAGCCCTGTCTAATCTAATCCCATATTCCAGCATTTGGCCCGTAGCCTTGTATGCTATGGCATTTCAAATGCTCATCCAAATGCTTCTTAAATGTAGTAGATGTAATTTATCTAGATTTTCAAAAGGCCTTTGATAAGATACTCCATAATAGACTGATGAATAAGGTCAGCGAATGTGGAGTCAGGGGACAAGTAGCAGAATGGATAGCTACTTGGCTTCAAGACAGAAAGCAGAGAGTAGGGTAAAGGGTAGCTATTCACAGTGGCAGAAGGTGGGTAGTGGTGTTCCACAAGGATCAATGCTGGGATCACTGTTGTTCACAATTTACATTAACGATTTAGACTTTGGAATCAAAAACACAATTTCTAAATTTGCGGATGACACCAAATTGGGGGGGATAGTCAATATTGAGGAGGACAGCAACAAATTACAGGAGGACATTAATAAACTTACAAAGTGGGCATATAATTGGCAAATGAAGTTTAACACAGATAAATGTGAGGTATTACATTTTGGTAGGAAGAATAGGGAGGTCACTTATTACTTGGAGGGTCCGAGTCTAGGTGGGGTAAAGGAACAAAGGGATGTAGGAGTACAAATACACAAATCACTAAAAGTTGTGACACAGGTTAGCAAGGCCATAAAAAAGCAAACCAAGCACTAGGGTTTATTTCTGGGGGGATAGAATTGAAAAGTAAATAAGTTATACTAAACCTGTATCGAACCTTGGTTAGACCACACTTAGAGTACTGCATACAGTTCTGGTCACCATATTATAAAAGAGGCACTGGAGAGGGTGCAGAGAAGATTTACAAGGATGATACCAGAAACGCGAGGGTATACATATCAGGAAAGGATGAACAGGCTGGGTCTCTTTTCTCTTGAAAAAAGAAGGCTGAGAGGTGACCTAATAGAGGTCTTTAAAATTAGGAAAGGTTTTGATAGAGTGGATACAGATAGAATGTTTCCACTTGTGATGAGGAAAGACAGGAGGAGGCTCGAGTGGCGCTTAAACACTGGCATGGACTGGTTGGCCCGAATGGCCTGTTTCTGTGCCATATATCCTATGTAATAAATCGACCGGCCTGGATGAAATGTATCCCAGGCTGTTAAGAGAGGCAAGGGAGGAAATAGCGGAGGCTCTGACCAATCCTCTCTGGCTACAGGCATGGTGCCAGAGGACTGAAGGACTGCTAACATTGTGCCATTGTTTAAAAGGGGAGAAACAGATAGACAGAATAATTACCTCGGTGGTGGGAAAATTATTGCAACAAATTCTGAGGGACAGCATAAATCATCAATTAGAAAATCACGGATTTATCAAGGACAGCCAGCATGGATTTGTTAAGGAGAGGTGATGTCTCACTAACTTGATTTAATCTTTTGAGGAGGTAATGAGGAGGGTCTATCAGGGTAGTACATTTGATGTACTCTGCATAGATTTTTGTAGTTTTGCATTGACTCATTTATAAATTATGTTTCGAAGGTTTGTTTTGCAGTGGCTCTCATTTCAGCTTTGTGCCCAGGGAGACGCTGTGAGGTTCCGTGACTGAGGGATGGTAAAGTGGATCTGGAGTTTCACTCAGGAGAACCGGATTTTGATGAGGTGCTCCTGGTGGGCCCATCTGGAACGGGGATCTGCTGCCTGCCTCCTGCCTTCCTCTTCCTCCTCCTCCTCCTTCTTCTCCCCCTCCTCTTCCTGAAGTGGTTGCGGAACCTGTGGTGGCAAGGGCTTCGCCCTCATGCTGACCAAGTTGTGGAGGATGCGGCAGCCCACCACGAAATGGGACACTTGCTCTGGCGTGTACTGGAGGGCTCTTCCCGAGCAGTCAAGGCAGCGTAACTGTTGCTTTAACATTCGATGGTCTGCTTGATGAGAGGTTCCTCTTGGCAGCATGGCTCTCATTATATGAGTGCTGGTCACGAGTGTTGGGTTGCAGAGGGGAATCTTCAGCCAGGTGTAGAGCAGATAGCCCTTGTCTCCGAGCAGCTACCCTCGGGTTTGACATGGTGGTTGGAAGATTACTGGCACAGCAGGCTGGCGCAGGATGAAGGCAACATGACTGCTGCCAGGATACTGAGCACTCACCATCATGATGTGCTGGGCGTGGTCACACACCAACTGCACATTAAGTGAGTGGTAGCCTGTTGCCGTACAACTCAGGGTTGAAATCCCGGGAGAGTTCAAAAGCAGCGGGAGCAGAGCGAGAGCACCAAAACCCGGAAGAGTTCAAAAGCAGCGAGAGCAGAGCAAGAGCGCCAAAACCCAGGAGAGTTCAAAAGCAGCGGGAACAGAGCGAGAGCGCAAAAACCCGGGAGAGTTCAAAAGCAGCGAGAACAGAGCGAGAGCGCCAACACCCGGGAGAGTTCAAAAGCAGCGGGAGCAGAGCGAGAGCGCCAAAACCCGGGAGAGTTCAAAAGCAGCGGGAGCAGAGCGAAAGCGCCAACACCCGGGAGAGTTCAAAAGCAGCGGGAGCAGAGCGAGAGCGCCAACACCCGGGAGAGTTCAAAAGCAGCGGGAGCAGAGCGAGAGCGCCAACACCCGGGAGAGTTCAAAAGCAGCGGGAGCAGAGCGAAAGCGCCAACACCCGGGAGAGTTCAAAAGCAGCGGGAGCAGAGCGAGAGCGCCAACACCCGGGAGAGTTCAAAAGCAGCGGGAGCAGAGCGAAAGCGCCAACACCCGGGAGAGTTCAAAAGCAGCGGGAGCAGAGCGAGAGCGCCAACACCCGGGAGAGTTCAAAAGCAGCGGGAGCAGAGCGAGAGCGCCAACACCCGGGAGAGTTCAAAAGCAGCGGGAGCAGAGCGAAAGCGCCAACACCCGGGAGAGTTCAAAAGCAGCGGGAGCAGAGCGAGAGCGTCAAGACCCGGGACAGTTCAAAAGCAGCGGGAACAGAGCGAGAGCGCCAAAACCCGGGAGAGTTCAAAAGCAGCGGGAGCAGAGCGAGAGTGTCAAAACCCGGGACAGTTCAAAAGCAGCGGGAGCAGAGCGAGAGCGCCAAAACCCGGGAGAGTTCAAAAGCAGCGGGAGCAGAGCGAGAGCGCCAAAACCCGGGAGAGTTCAAAAGCAGCGGGAGCAGAGCGAGAGCGCCAAAACCCGGGAGAGATCAAAAGCAGCGGGAGCAGAGCGAGAGCGCCAAAACCCGGGAGAGTTCAAAAGCAGCGGGAGCAGAGCGAGAGCGTCAAAACCCGGGAGAGTTCAAAAGCAGCGGGAGCAGAGCGAGAGCGCCAAAACCCGGGAGAGTTCAAAAGCAGCGGGAGCAGAGCGAGAGCGCCAAAACCCGGGACAGTTCAAAAGCAGCGAGAGCAGAGCGAGAGCGTCAAAACCCGGGAGAGTTCAAAAGCAGCGGGAGCAGAGCGAGAGCGCCAACACCCGGGAGAGTTCAAAAGCAGCGGGAGCAGAGCGAGAGCGCCAAAACCCGGGAGAGTTCAAAAGCAGCGGGAGCAGAGCGAGAGCGCCAAAAACCGGGAGAGTTCAAAAGCAGCGGGAGCAGAGCGAGAGCGCCAAAACCCGGGAGAGTTCAAAAGCAGCGGGAGCAGAGCGAAAGCGCCAACACCCGGGAGAGTTCAAAAGCAGCGGGAGCAGAGCGAGAGCGCCAACACCCGGGAGAGTTCAAAAGCAGCGGGAGCAGAGCGAGAGCGCCAACACCCGGGAGAGTTCAAAAGCAGCGGGAGCAGAGCGAAAGCGCCAACACCCGGGAGAGTTCAAAAGCAGCGGGAGCAGAGCGAGAGCGCCAACACCCGGGAGAGTTCAAAAGCAGCGGGAGCAGAGCGAAAGCGCCAACACCCGGGAGAGTTCAAAAGCAGCGGGAGCAGAGCGAGAGCGCCAACACCCGGGAGAGTTCAAAAGCAGCGGGAGCAGAGCGAGAGCGCCAACACCCGGGAGAGTTCAAAAGCAGCGGGAGCAGAGCGAAAGCGCCAACACCCGGGAGAGTTCAAAAGCAGCGGGAGCAGAGCGAGAGCGTCAAGACCCGGGACAGTTCAAAAGCAGCGGGAACAGAGCGAGAGCGCCAAAACCCGGGAGAGTTCAAAAGCAGCGGGAGCAGAGCGAGAGCGTCAATACCCGGGACAGTTCAAAAGCAGCGGGAGCAGAGCGAGAGCGCCAAAACCCGGGAGAGTTCAAAAGCAGCGGGAGCAGAGCGAGAGCGCCAAAACCCGGGAGAGTTCAAAAGCAGCGGGAGCAGAGCGAGAGCGCCAAAACCCGGGAGAGTTCAAAAGCAGCGGGAGCAGAGCGAGAGCGCCAAAACCCGGGAGAGTTCAAAAGCAGCGGGAGCAGAGCGAGAGCGTCAAAACCCGGGAGAGTTCAAAAGCAGCGGGAGCAGAGCGAGAGCGCCAAAACCCGGGAGAGTTCAAAAGCAGCGGGAGCAGAGCGAGAGCGCCAAAACCCGGGAGAGTTCAAAAGCAGCGGGAGCAGAGCGAGAGCGCCAAAACCCGGGACAGTTCAAAAGCAGCGAGAGCAGAGCGAGAGCGTCAAAACCCGGGAGAGTTCAAAAGCAGCGGGAGCAGAGCGAGAGCGCCAACACCCGGGAGAGTTCAAAAGCAGCGGGAGCAGAGCGAGAGCGCCAAAACCCGGGAGAGTTCAAAAGCAGCGGGAGCAGAGCGAGAGCGCCAAAAACCGGGAGAGTTCAAAAGCAGCGGGAGCAGAGCGAGAGCGCCAAAACCCGGGAGAGTTCAAAAGCAGCGGGAGCATAGCGAGAGCGTCAAAACCCGGGAGAGTTCAAAAGCAGCGGGAGCAGAGCGAGAGCGCCAAAACCCGGGAGAGTTCAAAAGCAGCGGGAGCAGAGCGAGAGCGCCAAAACCCGGGACAGTTCAAAAGCAGCGAGAGCAGAGCGAGAGCGTCAAAACCCGGGAGAGTTCAAAAGCAGCGGGAGCAGAGCGAGAGCGCCAACACCCGGAAGAGTTCAAAAGCAGCGGGAGCAGAGCGAGAGCGCCAAAACCCGGGACAGTTCAAAAGCAGCGAGAGCAGAGCGAGAGCGTCAAAACCCAGGACAGTTCAAAAGCAGCGGGAGCAGAGCGAGAGCGTCAAAACCTGGGAGAGTTCAAAAGCAGCGGGAGCAGAGCGAGAGCGCCAACACCCGGGAGAGTTCAAAAGCAGCGGGAGCAGAGCGAGAGCGTTAAAACCCGGGACAGTTCAAAAGCAGCGGGAGCAGAGCGAGAGCGCCAAAACCCGGGAGAGTTCAAAAGCAGCGAGAGCAGAGCGAGAGCGTCAAAACCCGGGACAGTTCAAAAGCAGCGGGAGCAGAGCGAGAGCGTCAAAACCCGGGAGAGTTCAAAAGCAGCGGGAGCAGAGCGAGAGCGTCAAAACCCGGGACAGTTCAAAAGCAGCGAGAGCAGAGCGAGAGCGTCAAAACCTGGGAGAGTTCAAAAGCAGCGGGAGCAGAGCGAGAGCGTCAAAACCTGGGAGAGTTCAAAAGCAGCGGGAGCAGAGCGAGAGCAGCAAAACCCGTGAGAGTTCAAAAGCAGCGAGAGCAGAGCGAGAGCATCAAAACCCGGGAGAGTTCAAAAGCAGCGAGAGCAGAGCGAGAGCGTCAAAACCTGGGAGAGTTCAAAAGCAGCGGGAGCAGAGCGAGAGCGTCAAAACCTGGGAGAGTTCAAAAGCAGCGGGAACAGAGCGAGAGCGCCAACACCCGGGAGAGTTCAAAAGCAGCGGGAGCAGAGCGAGAGCAGCAAAACCCGGAAGAGTTCAAAAGCAGCGGGAACAGAGCGAGAGCGCAAAAACCCGGGAGAGTTCAAAAGCAGCGAGAACAGAGCGAGAGCGCCAACACCCGGGAGAGTTCAAAAGCAGCGGGAGCAGAGCGAGAGCGCCAAAACCCAGGAGAGTTCAAAAGCAGCGGGAGCAGAGCGAGAGCGCCAAAATCCGGGAGAGTTCAAAAGCAGCAGGAGCAGAGCGAGAGCGCCAACACCCGGGAGAGTTCAAAAGCAGCAGGAGTAGAGCGAGAGCGCCAAAACCCAGGAGAGTTCAAAAGCAGCGGGAGCAGAGCGAGAGCGCCAACACCCGGGAGAGTTCAAAAGCAGCAGGAGCAGAGCGAGAGCGTCAAAACCCGGGAGAGTTCAAAAGCAGCGGGAGCGGAGCGAGAGCGCCAAAACCCAGGAGAGTTCAAAAGCAGCGAGAACAGAGCGAGAGCGTCAAAACCTGGGAGAGTTCAAAAGCAGCGGGAGCAGAGCGAGAGCGCCAAAACCTGGGAGAGTTCAAAAGCAGCAGGAGCAGAGCGAGAGCGCCAAAACCTGGGAGAGTTCAAAAGCAGCGAGAGCAGAGCGAGAGCGCCAAAACCCGGGAGAGTTCAAAAGCAGCGGGAGCAGAGCGAGAGCGCCAAAACCTGGGAGAGTTCAAAAGCAGCGGGAGCAGAGCGAGAGCATCAAAACCTGGGAGAGTTCAAAAGCAGCGGGAGCAGAGCGAGAGCGCCAAAACCTGGGAGTGTTCAAAAGCAGCAGGAGCAGAGCGAGAGCGCCAAAACCCGGGAGAGTTCAAAAGCAGCGGGAGCAGAGCGAGAGCGCCAAAACCCGGGAGAGTTCAAAAGCAGCGGGAGCAGAGCGAGAGCGCCAAAACCCGGGAGAGTTCAAAAGCAGCGGGAGCAGAGCGAGAGCGCCAAAACCTGGGAGAGTTCAAAAGCAGCGGGAGCAGAGCGAGAGCGCCAAAACCTGGGAGAGTTCAAAAGCAGCGGGAGCAGAGCGAGAGCGCCAAAACCTGGGAGAGTTCAAAAGCAGCGGGAGCAGAGCGAGAGCGCCAAAACCCGGGAGAGTTCAAAAGCAGCGGGAGCAGAGCGAGAGCGCCAAAATCCGGGAGAGTTCAAAAGCAGCAGGAGCAGAGCGAGAGCGCCAAAACCCGGGAGAGTTCAAAAGCAGCGAGAGCAGAGCGAGAGCGTCAAAACCCGGGAGAGTTCAAAAGCAGCGAGAGCAGAGCGAGAGCGTCAAAACCCGGGAGAGTTCAAAAGCAGCGGGAGCAGAGCGAGATGCCAAAACCCGGGAGAGTTCAAAAGCAGCGGGAACAGAGCGAGAGCGTCAAAACCCGGAAGAGTTCAAAAGCAACGGGAGACGCTGAGATACAAAGGATCGGTGAGTGAAAAAAAGGAAAAAGTAATCAAAGTGTGATGTCACCAGAAAGCAAGTAGATGATTGGTTGGTGAGTATGTCTCTATTTCTCACTTTTTTTCCAAACTGGAGCATCTAAATTTAAGTGCCTTGGTGTAGATTAAAAGATGGCCCAGTAATTCGAGTCCCAACGCGTGAGTACGGACGGGGTACTCACGCGTGGGCCCGATGGAAGTGCCGGTTTTCAGGATGCACAGCACATGCACTGAAAACCGGCATTTCCTGTCCTCGGAACCAAGGGGTTAGGAGGCGGAACGCGTGCGTCGTTTCAGGCAGCGCGTGCGCAGTAAACTTCGGCATTTTCATGAATGGTTTGAGTGAGGGTAAGTCCACACATTTTACACATAAAAAAAGGATGAGTAAAGCCCCCGAGAAGCTCCGGAGGAAGAAGTATTTCATCAGTGGAGCTTCTGAATGGCACATTTTTGGTTGGGAAAGGAAGGAAAGTTATTTTAAGAAAGTGTGAGGTAAGTTTTAAACTTTAATTTTTTTTTTTAAATGGGTTTTGTGTAATGTAGGTATAAGGAGCAATTGTGGCTGTGTGCAAGGCCTAATTGAATTTGATGTGTTTATTAAATGTGAAAATGACTGTTTAAAAATGAATAAAATGCTTAAAAAATGAACTTTTCATCAGTAATATATCTTATTTTTAGTAAGTATGTATGTATGATTGTATATATGTCTGTATATATTCCTTGAAGGATGTGCATTTATGTATGTATTCCTTTCAGTATGTGAATGAATGTATGTATGTAATGATGACTTTCTGAAAATGTAAGTTATTGGAAAAGGATCTCGGCCTGTGATATTCATCAGGCGGGTAAGATGTGTTCGCAAGCCGTTAAAGCATGTTACCTGGCATAGGTCGAGTTGATTTTATAGCCACTCAGTTTAGTAAAATAACTGTAACAACTATTTCCATTTCCTCCTTACACGTACGTCTGTGTAAAGAGGAGTCCTGTGAGCGAGAAACATGCCCTCTTATAGAAATGTTGCCGTGATGCTCTGTGTGGTTTTGCTTCAAAGAAATCGGAACGTCAGGGAACAACGTAGAAGAGTGAGGAACCATAACTGTCTCCTGATCAGAAGGAACAACTACCCACCCCACAGAGTGTACAGAGAGAGGCGATCATTTGAGATGCTGTCGGAGGAGTTGTGTGTCAGGAGGCTGCGCTTCAGTAAAGAGGCAATTGGCCGACTATGTGACATGTTAAAGGCAGACCTGGAACCACGCTCGAAGACCCGCACTGCCTTGTCAGTGAACATAAAGGTTGATGCGCCTCAATAACTTCAAGGCTCAAAGTTAACTGGATAAAACTAGGCTTTTATTAGCAAAGAAAGATGCCTGTGTCTTCACCTAGCATTCTGCTGTTCTGCTGCAAGACAAGCCTGGGCTTGTCTTAAGTAGGGCCAGGTATGGGCGGAGCCGACACACCCAATGGGGAGAAAGGGGGCGGTGCACTATATACAATACAAGGTAAAAACACAGGAGCAGGCAATACAATATATGTAGTTAAATACAGAGTCTGATGAATGACATATTTCATCACATTCACCCCTTCTACAGATTTAGCCTGTCCGGGGGTGTGATAGTCCTCTGTGACCGATGTAACGGTTGCGGTGCCACGGGTGCCGGCTGGGTGTCCCAGGTGACCTCCTGGGTCTCTGCCGGGGGCGCCACTGGGGTTGTTGAAGGAGTAGGTGGTGGGGGTACCGTTGGCTGGTGTTCTTCCGGGGGTGATGAAAGAATAGTGGGTGGAGTGGGTGGGTAATAGTTGTTGTGGTTGTTGTCGTTGTTGCTGTTGTTGTTGTAGTCGTTGTCGTTGTTGCTGTTGTTACCGGCTGGGGCGAGGTCTTTTATGGACACAGTGTCCTCCCGTCCGTCGGCGTGCCGGACATACGCATATTGTGGGTTGGCGTGGAGCAGGTGCACTGGCTCCACGAGAGGGTCCGTCTTGTGGCCCCTCACATGCTTCCGCAAAAGTACCGGACCTGGGGTGGAGAGCCATGACGGTATGGATACGCCTGAGGTGGATTTCCGGGGAAACACAAACATTAGCTCATGAGGCGTGGCATTAGTGGTGGTACACAATAGTGACCGTATTGAGTGGAGCACATCTGGGAGGACTTCCTGCCAGCGGGAGATAGGGAGGCCCTTGGTCCTTAGAGTTAGAGTGACTGCCCTCCATACTGTCCCGTTCTCTTGCTCCACCTGACCATTACCCCGGGGGTTGTAGCTGGTGGTACGGCTCGTGGCAATCCCCTTGGACAGCATGTACTGGCGTAGCTCTTCACTCATGAAGGACGCCCCCCCTATCCGTGTGGATATAGCTTGACATACCAAACAGGCAGAACAGACTGTTGAGGCATTTAATGACCGTGGCGCTGGTCATGTCTGGGCAGGGGAAGGCGAATGGGAAACGGGAGTATTCGTCCACAATGTTCAGGAAGTAAACATTGCGGTTGACGGACGGGAGGGGGCCCTTGAAATCTAAGCTAAGCCGCTCAAAGGGCCGTGTAGCTTTGATTAGGTGGGCTCTATCAGGGCAGTAGAACTGAGGCTTGCACTCAGCGCAAGTGCGGCAGTTCCTGGTCAGAGACCGAACTTCCTCAATCGAGTAGGGTAAGTTGCGGGACTTTATGAAGTGGAACAGCCGTGTGACCCCTGGGTGGCAGAGGTCGTTGTGGAGGGTCTGTAGCTGATCCCCGGTGGCGTTGGCACACATCCCTCGTGAGTGGGCGTCGGGGGATTCGTTAAGGGCCCCCGGCCGGTATATGATGTCGTACTCGAAGGTGGAGAGCTCGATCCGCCACCTAAGAATCTTATCATTTTTAATCTTCCCCCTCTGTTTATTATTGAACATAAACGCTACCGACTGCTGGTCGGTAAGTAGGGTGAAGTGTTTGCCGGCTAGGTAGTGCCGCCAGTGGCGCACTGCCTCCACGATGGCTTGGGCCTCCTTTTCCATGGAGGAGTGTCTGATCTCGGGCCCCTGGAGGGTCCTTGAGAAGAAAGCTACGGGCCGCCCCGCCTGGTTGAGGGTGGCCACCAAGGCAAAGTCAGACGCATCACTTTCCACTTGAAAGGGAGTGTTCTCGTCCACTGCCTGTAGCGTGGCCCGCTCAATATCCTGCTTAATGCTTTTGAAGGCAGCATGGGCCTCAGCAGAGAGCGGGAAAGAGGATGCTTTCAAGAGGGGGCAGGCTTTATCGGAGTAGTTGGGGACCCATTGGGCATAATACGAGAATAACCCCAGGCACCTTTTCAGGGCTTTGGGAGTGTTGGGCAGGGGCAGCTCCCATAGGGGGCGCAATCGGTCGGGGTCTGGTCCGATTTCCCCATTCTCCACCACGCTGCCTAGTATGCAGAGGCGCGTGGTGTTGAAAACGCACTTGTCCTCGTTGTAGGTGAGGTTGAGTTTTTGTGCGGTTTTCAGAAACCTCGCGAGGTTTGAGTCGTGGTCCTGTTGGTTGTGGCCGCAGATGGTGACGTTGTCGAGATAGGGGAAGGTTGCCTGCAAGTGGTGGTCATCGACCATGCGGTCCATCTCCCTCTGAAAGACCGAGACCCCATTCGTCACCCCAAAGGGGACTCTGAGGAACTGGTAGAGGCGTCCGTTTGCCTCGAAGGCGGTGTACGAACGGTCCTCTGGTCTGATAGAGAGCTGGTGGTACGCTGACTTGAGGTCGATGGTGGAGAACACCCGGTTTTGGGCGATTTGGTTCACCATCTCGGATATGCGGGGTAGCGGGTAGGCGTCTAGTTGGGTAAAGATGTTGACTGTTTGACTATAGTCAATCACCATCCGCTTCTTCTCACTACCCCTCACCACCACCACTTGGGCGCGCCACGGGCTGTTGCTGCGTTCAATAATGCGCTCCCTCAGGAGCCTGTCTACCTCGGTCGCGATAAACCGCCTGTCCTCCCAGCTGTACCTCCTGCTTTTGGTCACTATTGGCCGGCAGTTAGGTGTAAGGTTCGCGAATAGCGAAGGCGGCTTTACCTTCAGGGTAGCCAGACCGCACACTGTGAGGGGCGGCTGGGTCCCACCGAAATTGAGCGTGATGCTTTGGTGGTGGCACTGAAAAGCCAGGCCCAAGATCACGCTCACACATAAATCCTTCATAATTAACAGTTTAAAATTATTATATACAGTGCCTTTAACGGACAATCGTACCACGCAGTAACCCGCAATAGTCGATATCTGGGTTTTGTCGGCCATAGAGATCGTGCCCTGAGTAGGGACTATAGCTAGAGAGAGTCGTTGTACCAGACCAGGGTGAATGAAGCTCTCCGTGCTCCCGCTGTCAATTAAACATTTAACCTTGCATCCGTTTACCTCGATGTCCACAATTGATTTGGATAGTGGGTGCGGTCTGGACTGGTCCACTGTGATCGACGCCACTGTAGGGCCCTGATCGGGACAAGATGGTGGGCCACACGAGGCCGGGGAAGATGGCGTCCACGATGTCTGCTCGCGAGATGGCGGACCCCACGAGGTCGGACAACATGGCGTCCAAGATGGCCGCTCCCACGGCGCGCACACGGCGGTGGCGGGTTTGCCTGCGGGGCTCCCTCTGCACACCTTCCCAAAGTGCCCCTTCTTACCGCACTTACAGCAGGTGGTGCCTTTCGCCGGGCACAGGTTCCTGGTGTGCTTCGGCTGCCTGCAGAAGTAGCATTTGGGGCCCCGATGTGTCGCAGCGGTCGTAGGGCTTCTGGGGGGAGAGCAGAGCCCCGACGGTGTTGGGCTACCGGGCGGGGAAGATGTCTTCCAACATGGCGGCGCCCTTGGTGTGTACGAGGCGGCGTGGGCCGCGCGGCCTGAAGAGTAGGAGTCAGAGTTCTTCTGAGCCACATCCAGCGATCGCGCTGTGTCCATAGCCTGTGTCAGATCTAGGCCCGTTTTCTCTAGCAGTCTCTGCCGGATGTAATTAGAGCTAAGGCCTGCGATAAAGGCATCCCGAATAAGCTCGTCTGTGTATACCGTGGCTTTCACGTCTTTGCATTTGCAGTCTTTGCCAAGCACTTTTAGGGTGACTAGAAAGTCCTCTAGCGACTCTCCGGGTCGCTGTGTGCAGGTAGCAAGCAGATGCCTGGCGTACATCTCATTGGTAGGCCGCTGATAGTGGGCCTTTAGAATGTTGCAGGCATCCAGGTAGGTGGCGGCGTCTTGGATGAGTGGAAAAACCCGGTGGCTTACCCGATTCTGCAGGATCCCGAGTTTCACATCTCCGGTGGCTCTAGAGGCTGTGACGGCTTCGGAGTTGGCCATAAAAAATTCCAAGCACTGGAACCAGTGTCCAAACCGTGCTGATGCATCCGAAGCATGCGGGTCCAAGTCCAAGCGTTCCGGTTTCAAAAGTTGATCCATCGTTGAAAGTTTGCTAATAAAATTGATGCGCCTCAATAACTTCAAGGCTCAAAGTTAACTGGATAAAACTAGGCTTTTATTAGCAAAGAAAGATGCCTGTGTCTTCACCTAGCATTCTGCTGTTCTGCTGCAAGATGGGCTTGTCTTAAGTAGGGCCAGGTATGGGCGGAGCCGACACACCCAATGGGGAGAAAGGGGGCGGTGCACTATATACAATACAAGGTAAAAACACAGGAGCAGGCAATACAATATATGTAGTTAAATACAGAGTCTGATGAATGACATATTTCATCACAAAGGTAACCACAGCATTGAACTTCTTTGCAAGTGGGTCATTTCAAGCAGGCACCGGTGACATAAGCAACATCTCCAAGAATGCTGCGAGGGTCTGCAGGTCACAGAAGCCATTTGCCGTAGGCTTTCAGATTTCATTAAGTATGACTTGTCCACTCGACATCAAAAGGAGGTGGCCTTAGCATTTCATCGCATTGCTGGATTCCCCAAAGTGATTGGGGCCGTCGATGGAACCCATATTGCATTGAAGGCACCAATGGATGCACCTGTGACATACATAAACAGGAAGGGGTATCATTCATTGAATGTAATGATATTATGTGATGCACACCTCAGGATCCTAAACGTGAATGCAGGGCACCGGGGAAGTAATCGTGACTCCTTCGTCCTCCGTAACTCTAAATTGTATGATGCTCTCAGCAAATTGCCTACAGGATCCGCATGGATATTGGGCGACAAGGGCTACCCGCTAAGACCATGGCTGATGACCCCCTACCGCAAGACCAATAATCAGTCTCAGGAGAGATACAACCATGCACACGTGTCCACACGTCAAGTGGTGGAGAGGACAATAGGACTTCTGAAATCACGCTTCCGGTGGCTGGATAGGTCAGGGGGGACCTTGCAGTACTCTCACCAGAAAGTGGCAAGGATTGTGCTGGCCTGTTGTGCTTTGCACA
Organism: Somniosus microcephalus; assembly: GCF_052327205.1. Classification (NCBI taxonomy): domain Eukaryota; kingdom Metazoa; phylum Chordata; class Chondrichthyes; order Squaliformes; family Somniosidae; genus Somniosus; species Somniosus microcephalus. The sequence continues at coordinate 390,566,440 of NC_140987.1, read as the reverse complement.
ACCTTGCCCTGCAGGAAGGACTGACCCTTAACACTGCAGAACAGCTGCCTGTTGAAATGGAGGATGAAGGCGATGGCAATGTGCATGTTGCCAGGCCTCATGGGGAGGAGCCAAGTGCCGCCGAAAATAAGGCTGCTCGGGAACTGCTGGTAGCCAACACTTTCACGAGGTAGTGTCACCTTGTACCTACCCCTCCCCCCCGCAAGACAAAGACAGGAGCAGACACATATTAAAGTGAAACAATGACCTTTTATTGCATCATAAAACAGTTATCAGGGTCAGTTTTGATGTAGATTGTTTATAACTTTTAAATGTTAACTAGCTATTTCCTACTTTTCAAACATTTGTAAACATGAATAGTTCAGAAAAAAATGTGTTAACAGGTTAAAGTGACTTTTTCTGCGTTCTTACTGCAATAAAGACATTCAAGGTGGAAACTAGCTATGTTCTAATTTTCAAACAGTTGTAAAAATACTTTGGCTACAATAAAAGTTGCAAATTTTTTTCAAAGTGACTACAGGCTACACTGTTAAAAGGAAAAGGTTACATATCCTTTCAGTCACAAATAAACATTTCAATGAAAACAGCAAACAACATTTTACATGTCAATAAAATGAAAAATTTAACAATTGAACGATTTGCCCCCTCGCATCTGCGACTGAGGGTCCAAGGAGGTGCATTGCGCAAGAGGTCGTCGTCGTACATGTCCTCACACTGTTCCCTTTGGGGAACTGTATGAAGTGGTGGAAGGATTTCTGGCCACATTAACGCTCCTTCCATGACCGTAACCATCTTCATACCGGCCATTAGGGTGGTTAGTCCTATGGCGGGAGGGTTTTACGGGCTCCCACAACCCATACGGGGGGTGGGGGGCACCCACACCCACGGACGCAAGTATCCCGCTGGATGTCCAGCCAGAATTTATAGTCAGAGCTCCCACTCCACTTGCCGGGTCTGTCTGGAGCGGGGTTCGAAACCCTACTCCTTCTGGCCCAGCGGCGGGGATGCTTACTGCTACACCAAAGGCCCACTCCGCGCACAAGATGACACCCATACGTTTCCTGCGCCTTTTCCCTCCCCATGACTGGAGCCCTATGCTGCCACTTGAAAGACCAAGCTATCATCTGTCCTTTTCGCGGCGCTTTGGAGTTCTCATTCCCAATGATGCGCAGGCGCTGCGCCTCCACCTCGTTGAGGAAATTGCTGAGGTCATCATCAGTTAAATTGTGAGTTCTTTTAATGACGTGAATTGTGCTCATTCCAGCCATTTCACGTTGCTAATTAAATAAATTGAATGAAAAAATGATTTCAGGGCTTCTATAACTCTTTAAATTGCTTTAATTCTGTTTAAAACTACTTCAGACTCTTCAAAATAATGTAAAAGTATTTAAAAGTTTATAAAAGTTACCAAACGATTCATAAAAATACAAAGAACCTATTTAAAATGCTGCTTGGCCCATGGTCAGGGACAGAAGGGTGTGACTACAAGCAAGACAGGTATTGGGATCCAGGAGGTAGTGGTGGAGGAGCCTCAGCCCTTGGCCTTGTTCCAACAGGTACGAGATTCTTGCTCCTTGTGTGGATGAGGCCAGGGACTGCAGGGAGGATGAGCAAACTGACTACAGCACCGTGGTATGGGGAGCCATTCAAGTGGGGGGAGCAAAAAGAAATATTGTAGTGATTGGGGACAGTATAGTGAGGGGGATAGATACTGTTCTCTGCAGCCAAGAGCATGAGTCCCGAAGCTGTGTTGCCTGCCCAGTGCCAGGGTTAAGGACATCTCCTCTGGGCTGGAGAGAAACTTTGAGTGGGAGGGGGAAGATCCAGTTGTCATGGGATTGGGGGCAAAGTATTAACGTGGATAGAGAACTGGCTGGCGGATAGAAAACAGAGAGTTGGAATAAACGGCTCGTTTTCGGAGTGGCAGGCAGTGACCAGCGGGGTGCCGCAAGGATCTGTCCTGGGACCCCAGCTGTTCACAATATATATAAATGATCTGGATCAGGGAATTGGATGCAATATTTCCAAATTCGCTGACGACACTAAACTAGGAGGAGGGGTGGGCTCTGATGAGGATGTCAGGAGGCTACAGTGCGATTTGGACAGGTTGGGGGAATGGGCGGATACGTGGCAGATGCACTATAATGTGGATAAATGCGAGGTTATCCACTTTGGGGGTAAAAACAGGAGGGTAGATTATTATCTAAATGGCAATAGATTGGGAGATGGGGAAGTGCAGAGGGACCTGGGTGTTCTTGTGCACCAGTCACTGAAGGAGAGCATGCAGGTGCAACAGGCGATTAAGAAGGCAAATGGTATGTTGGCCTTCATATCAAGGGGGTTCGAGTATAGGAATAGGGATACCTTACTACAGCTGTACAAGGTGCTGGTGAGACCGCATCTGGAGTATTGTGTACAGTTTTGGTCGCCCCATCTGCGGAAGGATGTTCTTGCCATGGAAAGAGTGCAACGGCGATTCACCAGGCTGATACCTGGAATGGCGGGAATGACCTACGAAGAGAGATTAAATAGTTTGGGCTTGTACTCACTGGAGTTTAGAAGATTGAGAGGGGATCTCGTCGAAACATATAAAATTATGGCAGGCCTGGACAGGCTGAATTCAGAGAGAATGTTTCCAATGGCCGGGGAGCACAGAACCAGGGGCCACAGTCTAAAAATAGCGGGCAAATCATTTAAAACAGAGATGAGGAAGAATTTCTTCACTCAAAGAGTGGTGAGCCTGTGGAATTCCCTGCCACAGAGGGCTGTGAAGGCTAATTCAATAAATATTTTCAAGAGAGAATTGGATATATTTCTGAAGGCTAAGGGGATTAAGGGTTACGGAGAAAAGGCGGGGACGGGGTACTGAACTGGTAAGATCAGCTATGATCTCAGACGAAGATCAGCCATGATCTCATTGAATGGCGGAGCAGGCTCGAAGGGCCGAATGGCCTACTCCTGTTCCTATCTCTATGTTTCTATGTTTCTCTATGTCATAGTCTGTGTAGGTACCAATAACATAGGTAGGACAAAGAAAGAGGCTCTGCTGAGAGAGTATGAGCAGCTAGGGGCTAAATTCAAAAGCTGATCCACAAAGGTGATAATCTCTGGATTACTGTAAAGTCCGCGCCTCAATAATACACGGACTTCGGGAGAACAGTTTAACAGGTACTTTACTGAACAAGAGGCAGCTTGAAACTGAAACTACAGAAGCCTGCTAGGGCCTTTTATGCAGGGGTGGTCACTGCCGGTACTGCAGCCTGAGACCAGTTATTCTCTTAAAGGTACATACACAACAATTCCTCCCCTTTTAGATAAACAGTACATAACATTCATTTAACAACTAATGATAACTAGTTACAATTACAATTACTGTTGCTAGGTACATTGGTTAAATTTAAGCAATTATATGTTCAGTCTTTGAGGAGGCTTCCTGATTCTGTCTGGATAACGCCTCTTTGGGGTATCAGGTTCTCCTGGCAATGTTGAGTCGGGATCAATGTCGTTGTTTGGTTCATCTGCTTCCAATATTACCGGTTCTGCGGTAGCTGCAATTGGAACGTCGATTTCATTACCAGGTGTATCAGATCGTGGTGTGGAGTTGACGTTTTCCAGTGACTCTAGAATCTGGTCAGCATGGCGTCTTACAATGCTCTCCCCAATGTCCACGGTATACATGAGAGGTCCTTGTCGTGTACAAATCGTTCCTGGCTGCCATTTCTCAGTGCGGTAGTCCCGGGCCAAAACTGGTTGACCTATCTTAAAACTCCTGGTCGGCCTTTCATTCATATTCTGAAACTGCCTGTTCTCCACATCTCTTCGGACGTTTGGCTTAACCAAATCCAAGCGGCATCGTAGTCTTCGATTGAAGAACATCATGGCTGGAGTTTGGTTGGTAACCGCATGTGTCGCATTCCGGTAGGCAAACAAGAAGTTGTCCACCTTGTGTTGTAGGGGTATATCTTCATTACACATTGCCTTGATAGCCTTCTTGAATGTTTGGACAAACCTCTCAGCCAATCCATTAGTGGCTGGATGATATGGGGCAGATGTGTAATGCTTAACACCATTGTTCTTTAAGAACCTCCGGAACTCTTCAGACACAAACTGTGGTCCATTGTCAGAGCAAATCTGTTCAGGCAGCCCATTCCTGGCGAATATGGTTCGTAAAACTGTGATAGTTTTTTCCGTGGTGGTTGAGGACATTTTTATTACCTCTGGCCACTTTGAATGTGCATCCACCGCAATTAAAAACATCGAGTCCATGAAGGGACCAGCAAAATCAATGTGCACCCTTTGCCATGGAGATAAGGGCCACTCCCATGGATGCAGAGGAGCTTGTGGTGGGGCGTTTTGGACCTTCTGGCATCCTGCACAGCTCTTGGTCATCTCTTCGATTTCTCTATCGATTCCCGGCCACCACACAAACGCTCTGGCTAAGCTCTTCATTTTTACCCCACCCAGATGACCCTCATGAAGCTCATTGAGCACTCTATCCATCAACTTAGGTGGAATTACTACTCTGGATCCACACATCAAGGTTCCTCTGCACACTGACAGCTGTTCTCTTCTCGGCGAGAATGCTGGCAGCAGTGGTTCGCCATGTGCTGGCCATCCCTTCACTGTTAAATCATAGACCCGTGATAGTGTCGGGTCATTCCGTGTTTCCTTTTCTATGTTTGCATTCGTCACAGGGAGACATTCGACTATGGTCGAGTGGAATAACTCCATTGGATCCACTGCAAGGTCTTCTTCTTCCACCGTCGGCAACGGTAGGCGTGACAATCCATCAGCATTTCCATGCTGTTTAGTTCCTTTGTACTCGATGTCATATTGGTGTGCCCCTAGGAAAAGGGACCATCTCTGCAGCCGTTGTGCTGTCATTATCGGTACGCCCTTCTGAGGGTTGAAAATGGAGACAAGAGGTTGATGATCGGTTAGTAGAGTAAATTTTTGACCGTGCAGGTAGTGATTGAACTTCTTCACCCCCCACACTAGGCTGAGGGCCTCTCTGTCAATCTGGGCGTAGTTACGCTCGGCAGAAGTTAACGAGTGTGACGCAAAAGCTATCGGCCTCTCTAAACCATCAAGGAATTTATGTGACAGTACCACCCCAATGCCGTAGGGAGACGCATCACACGCCAGCCTGATTGGCAGTGCTGGGTTGTAGTGAGCCAATACTTCCCTTGAAGTGATTAAGTCCTTACCCTTCTGAAAAGCACGCTTACAATCATCGCTCCATTTCCATGCTACCCCCGTTCATAGCAGGGCGTTCAGTGGGTGCAGAATTGTCGACAAATTCGGCAAAAACTTATGATAGTAATTCACCAATCCGAGGAATGACCTCAGTTGCGACACATTTTCAGGCGCTGAGTCCTTAACAACCGCTTCAATTTTGTCAGGGGACTTATGTAACCCCTCTTCATCAATCACGTGGCCACAATATGATAGCTGTTTCTTAAAAAATTCGCACTTGGGGCGGTTGGTTTGCAGCCCATGTTCCCGTAGTCTAGTGAGCACCTGTTCTAGGTTGTTAAGGTGTTCACTGTCATCTTCACCTGTTACAAGGATGTCGTCCAAGTAACACTGAGTCCCCGGAATCCCTTGCAGGACTTGTTCCATCACTCTTTGCCATATCACCGTAGCCAATGCTACTCCGAATACCAATCGATGATACTGGTAAAGACCTTTGTGAGTGTTTATCGTGAGATACTTCCTAGAGGACTCCTCAACCTCCATCTGCAAATATGCTTGTGCTAGGTCAATTTTTGTAAAACGCTTCCCTCCAGACAGTGAGGCGAAGATGTCTTCTATCCTTGGAAGAGGATATTGTACTGTGTGAAGGACTGGGTTCACCGTCACCTTGAAATCGCCACAGATGCGAATCTTCCTTGGCTCCCCGGACTTATTGCTTAATGTTTTCTTCATGACAGGAACAATGGGTGTCGCCCACTCGCTCCAGTCGACCTTAGACAACACACCCGCCTTCTCCAGATTCTCCAGCTCTGCCTCGACAGCTGGGCGAATTGCATATGGTACCGGTCTTGCTTTGAAAAACTTGGGAACTGCATTCTTTTCTATTTTTATCGAGGCGGTTATGCCTTTAAGCGTGCCCAGTTCTTGTTGAAATACCTCTTTGGCGTTAGCTAAGATTGTTGACAATCGTCCAGGAGTGACGTCTTCATCTTTTTTACCGTCCACCGTCATTGCATGAATGGAGTGCCAATCTAAGTTTATCTTCCTGATCCATTCCCATCCCAATAACGGTGGTCCACCATTTGGCAGTATGTAGAGATACAATTTCCGTATTTTCTTGCCGTTGTATTCGACAGGCACCCTTATTTTTCCTCTGGGGTATACTTTTTGCCCCGTATACTTCGTCAAGACGATGGATGTCTCTCTCAAGGGTATGTGTGAAAATAGCCGCTCGTAGTCTCGTCGATTCATGACGGTTAGCGCTGATCCTGTATCCAATTCCATTTTAACTTGGGACCCTGCTATCGTGAGGGTGACCCAAATGGTTCGGTGATCCTCTTTTGCGATTACATTGTGAAGTTTGAGACAGCTTAGTCTCCTGTTCCCGGATTCACTATCGCTCATCTGGTCTTCGGAACTACTGTCCGTCATCTTTTGTACTTTCTTGTACGGTTCCTTAGTAGCCTTTTTGTTGTCGCTGGTCTTCTTCCCAGACCTGCAAACTCGTGCAATGTGTCCCATCTTCCCGCATTGCCTGCATATTTTGTCTTTGGACCAGCAGTCCTTCTGGTCATGATTAGTTCTGCCGCAGCGATAACATTTTGCAAATCCCCGTGTCATTTCGTGGGTGCCGTATTCCTGTGGTTTTTGTTGAATTTCTGCAGCTCCCCTGGCTGCTGCTTCATACGATACTGCCACGCTGAAAGCCTTATCTAGCGTCAGCTCTTTCTCTGAGAGTAACTTCTTCTGTGTTCCTTCACTCAGGAGTCCACAGACAAATTTGTCCCGTAGGGTATCTGCCAGTCCTGCTCCGAACTGGCAGTGCTTTGATAGCTTGCGTAGTTCCGTAAGATATTCAGCATTGCTCTCATCTTTGTGCTGAGTTCTCCTGTGGAATTTAAATCTTTCTGCTATCAACAGCGGTGCAGGGTTTAAGTGTTCCTGTAGGACAGCAACAATTTCGTTAAAACTCTTTGCCTTCGGTTTGGCTGGAGTAATCAGGTCCCGCAATAGGCCGTACGTTCTAGCACCCATTAAGTTTAGCAATATCGATGCCTTTTTCCCCTCCGCTATTTCGTTTGCCTCGAAATATACCTCGACTCTTTCCACATACGTGGTCCAGTCCTCTATTGTATTATCAAAAGCAGTGATACAGCCAGCCTTCGGCATCTTGCAAATCTAAAATGGCGCCTCCCGCGCTTTGCCTTCTTCCCCGATTTAACAAAATGGCGCCTGCCGCGCTTTGCCTTCTTCCCCGCTGTTGTTAGCACTGCTTTCCACGGTTTCTTGCGCGTTTAATATTGATTTTTTTTCTTTTATTATTTTCCTGTCGTGGAGCGGACCCTCTGGGACACTTCCCTCCCGCTTCTTAGGTCCGAACGCTGCCCAGCTTCGAAGCACCGGCCGCGCCCTGTGTGCTCCACCCTCTCTCTCTCTCTTTGCTTCCCAACTCGCTGCCCGGCCCCGTTGAAAAGCCACCCAAGCGAGCTCTAGCCCGCCGCAGCCCAGGAAGGATCAGTGCACTACCTGCCACCAGCCCGATTAGCTGGGAAACCACAGACCGAGGAACCAAGCCTGGCTCTGGACAGTCTCTCCTGCAAGTTTTCAATCCGACGATTTGGAGGGCGGTTGCCCACGGTCGACGCCCGTTTCTCGAGGTTCTTTGGATTTTATTTTTTTTTCTTTCTTCTGGCTTCGACCTTCAATAACGTCGTCTGAGGTGCTGCCGAGTTGCAGGTAAATTCGTTTCTTACTCGTCGCCAGTGTTACGTCCGTGAATAATTGAGACACGGACAGCAGGAGTGAACAAAATAAGTCTTTACTGGTGGAAGTCAATAGTGAAACTAAAAACACAGAGGCTCACTAGCGCCTTTTATACAGGGGTGGTCACTGCCGGTACTGCAGTCTGAGACCAGTTATTCTCTTAAAGGTACATACACAACAGGTGCGCTTACTTCTGCTGACGCTGCGCCCTCAGAGGTTGGAACTTCCTCTGAGGAGTCTGGCTGCACAGCCTCTTCCTCCTCCACAGTGAGGATGGGGGATCTGGATGGTACTGTAGAGGAGTTAAGGAAGGAGTTAGAGATGTGATGCCAAGGTTCTTCTGGTGACTCCCAGCGAATTGGCATCTGCTGACACCTGCATCCATGCAGCATTGGTCTCAGTGGGAGGCCTCTTCCTCCCTGACCTAGGGAAGAGGACCTCCCTGTGGGCCCTAACCCCATCCAATAATGCCTGCAGTGAAGCCTCGTCGAATTTGGAGGCAGCTCGGAGTCTGGCACTGCCCACAGCTGCTGCAGGCTCCTCTGCCATCCTGTATGGCTTGTTTGGAAGCCTTCAGAGGATGCAGTGCTTGCTATGGACCTTGAAAGCACCACGAATGATGACATCATACTGTGGGGATTTCTGACTCGAATTGGACAATTAGCAAGGCTTCCCACATGCTGGGAATTAATTGGCCACTTGAGGGAAAATTGCGTGGAGCTGGCTGACACTTTTTTATGTGTGTCAGAAACCCCACATTCAGGGAAATCCGACCATTCCCCACACAAGCCGAAAATCGGGGCCTTGGCATTAGCCAACTCATAGGGCTGGACGTTTCTGCACATTATTACCCTTCTGCCAGTGACTGTAGCCATTTATCATTGCCATTTTGTCTACCTCACTTGGCATGTTGCAGTTGAGTCGGAGCAGTTTCTGGGTGGTTCCTGCTGGTACGGGTCACCTTTGGACAGCCCACAAATAGGTTGAGTAACCTCAAAGGCACACATATGCCTGCTCAGTTACTGAACAATCCATTGTCCTTGACGGTCATTATAAATCAGTAATTGTGCTAGGTTTGTTCTTCATTTATAAACGTCCTTCTGAACACACCCTGGCCAGCGTGAACACAGACGTTTCCATGTTAAGAACTGGCAAGGATAGGGGGAAGGAGATGTTCATTAAATCCTTCACTAAACAACCTCCATTGGCACACCCATCATGTTTACTCAAATGTGTCATGACAAACCTCAGGATCCTTGCAGTGGACACAGGAGGAATTTCGCACTGTCCTGCTCCTCCTCCACAATACCACCTCTTAAGATCCTCATCCTTAAATAGATCTGGGATAATTCCTCTGGCCACACTCTGCAGGAGGTCACTCAAGGCCTGGGGTACATACAACCCATAAGCACAGGGTTGCCAGCTTTGGTTGGTTGTATCCCTGGAGGTTTCATCTCATGTCCTCTTGCCTCGAACCACCCCTCCCGCTATTGGTCTGTCCTCCAGGTGCACTGCTTTCCCACAGCCAATAGGAAAGGGAACAGACTCTTTGGGCTGGATTTTGTCAATGGGGACATGATGGAGGCGGGACTCCCACTTTTTGGGTTGTAGTCCCGCCTCCATCGATTTGTGGCCAACCCACGCGATTTTCCCTTGATTGACCTTGTTGAGCCAGCTCAGCAGGCTCAGCAGGCCAATTAAGGGACACCCGGTTACAGGTGACGTCAGGGATTGACATTTCATCTGTCAAGGGCTTTTGACAGATGAAATATCAGCGTTTGACATCTCTGTGAAGCTGTCAAACACTGACAATCTGACTTCTAACTTGAGTCCTTCTCCACAGACTCAGTTAGAAATCTCTCCAGAACAGAAAGCAGAATGCTGCAACTTTTGACAGCCCGCGGCCATTCTGCTTTCTGTGCCGGTGAGATGAGGGACTCCCGAGACCTGAAGGAAGGAAGCCTGCATTAGTAAGTAAAGGTAAGTAAAACTTCTTTAAACATTTTACACACACCAAACACACTTACCTCTGCACTCATGCACCCATCACTCACCTGAACACCGGACATCTCGAACCCTCCAAGCCCTTCAGCCCGACGGTCCGCCTCGCTAACTTGCCGTGATTTGGAGCCATCAGGAAGCCCACACTTCAGGGCTAAAAATAGGGATTAGGCCAAAATCTGCCTGTTAACTACCTGTTAACAGGCAGTTAATTGGCACTAATCCCCTTCCCGCCTCGGGGAGGCGGCTCCCAGCACAGGCCAGGTACCCGCCTCCTGGGAAATGGACATGGAGGCGGGTTGGGGGCGGGAAGGGTTTGTGCCCCCCGATTCTGCAATTTTCCCCCCACTCCTGCCTCCAAACCCACCTCCACGGGGCTTGGAAATTCGAGCCCTTTGTTACCCAATTGGATTAATCTTGACTGTCAGTCAAACAGCCTTATTTTGATCTCCAATATTTTTATTAACTAATTAACGAAGTGTTCAATTAAAATTTAAAAAATCACAATTTTGTTTAATGCCCCTATGATGTTTCTCCTGGGTTGCTCGGAGCAGTGTCCAGGAGATTAAACTTCAATTCCTGGCGACCTCAGGACATCCCTGGGTGGTTGGCAATCCTACATAAGGAATACAAATGACAGTCGCTGCTAATTTTTGGTTCTTTGCTTTCTTTCAGTATTATCTCATTGATTTTATTTTGTGTCTCATTGAACAAGTTAGCAATGTCATGCATGTTATACACCGTATACCGTTCTTCCTGTGCTCATCCACTAATCTCTTGCAATATAAGCCTTATGACACTGTTGGCAAGGCGGTTCTCAGAACAATATTGGTCTCTTTATGGTCTCTACATTCATCCGGTTCCAGACTGACACTCCATGCCAAATAATCCTGACACAGCTCCTACTATCCCTGCTGCATCTCTCTTCAACCTGTCTGAGCTAACCCCCGCCCCACTCCTCCTGTTGACCATCTTCCTTGGCCCACTAGGGGATCCATAACTTCTCAACATATTCGGGCTTTTAAATTACAGAAGTAATCCAAGGAAATGGTTTCCTTTACTACTTCTCAGTCTTAATCTCCAACAGCCCCTGGTAAGCCCGTCAGGAAAGTAAAACATTCATAAGTAACACTTCAACTTGCAGGACCAACAGGCATGCCTCATTTCATAACAGTCTCTTTAGATCTAGTTTGTGTTCAGTTAATAAGTGCAGTTGCTGGAGAGCCCACAGAAAAAATATTAGAACTATAGCTGATGTAGTATAATTGCCTAAGTAATGTTTATTGACATAATCATCACAAATGTACAATGAAATAATTTATACATAACTTCCTTCATACAAGAAACAGAAATCTAACACAAAACCTTCACGTATTACTTTATCAAATCTTCATCTTTTTATCCTTCACTTTCTAGCAGAATTCATAGTATTTGGTATTCAAGTGGTTTTGACAAAATCAGACATATTGCTTTGATTAAAACCAAAGCCATACCTACACAAATAATAAATATGACCATTCAACTAAGTTACTCCTGGGCAGAGACAATGATTTATGAGCACTGTATCTGCAGTTATTTGCTTAAAAAGTTCTTAAAAAACAAACATAAAGGCCCAGAAATTCAGGTCCCAACGCGTGAGTACGGACGGAGTACCCACGCGTGGACCCGATGGAAGTGCCGGTTTCTTGCATGCACTACGCATGCGCGGGAAACCGGCATTTCCGATCCTCTGAACGAAGGGGTTAAGAGGTCGAACGCATGCGTGCAGGAGTCTGCGTGTGCGCGTTGAACTTCCTCTTTTTTTACAGGTTTGCCCGTGCGTGAAGGCCTCTACTTTTTGCACATTTAAAAACCAGACGTAAGGACTTCATTTTAAAAGGTAAGTGGTCAATTAATTAAAATTAGAACATTTTTTCCACAGGTTTATTATTTTTAAATACTTTACAGTAAGGTAAGTGTATTTTTAGCCCCGATTTTTTATAAAATTATTTTTTTCAAAAATGTAAATTATTGTTTAAAATAGTTATTTAATGTTATTTATAGTTGATTTAAATAGTGTGATGTTTTTTTCAAAATTATTTTAAGGTTAAGTACTGTTTTGGGCGCCCGGAGTTTTCATGAGTTTGACAGTTCTTTCTGTCAAACTCATGAATGGACTTTTCCCTCCTCCGATTGGTTGCCCAGTGCTCACGTGATCCCAGCCGACGCATCGTACTAACTACGCCGCTGGAACATGCAAGCACAGCGCGCCGGGAGCTGGAGCGGGCCACAGACCGGAAATGCACGCAGGCCCAGGCCTCAACGGCCGGCGCGCTGGGTAAGTGCAGGTCGGGGGCTTGCACCCGCGGGAAGCACCCGACCCAAATTTCTGGGCCAATATATTTTAATCTTTTGTGTAAAATAGCTAAAATTTAAAGATTAATATTAATATACAGTAATATCTCTATACATAGAATCATAGATTCTTACAGCACAGAAGGATGCCATTCGGCCCATTGTGCCTGTGTCGGCTCTTTGAAAGTGCTATCCAATTAGTCGCACTTCCCTGCTCTTTACACATAGCCCTGCAAATTTCTCCTTTTCAAGTATATATCCAATTCCCTTTGGTGTACAGGTTATTGTTTCAACAAATATGATTCCAATAAATAATTTTGTACTCGGCTTCATAAAATTACAAGGTAGCCTAAGCTGATTTATTTCACATTGATATGTACAATGCATCATCCTTTGTGACAACCTTTGTGAGTGTGACAAAGGTAAACTATCCCTCCTCGTCCTTCTTGAATTGTCTGCAGCCTTTGGCACGGTTGACCACTCCATCCTCCTCCAACGCCTCTCCACCGTCGTCCAGCAGGGTGGGACTGCACTCGCCTGGTTCCATTCTTATCTATCTAATCGTAGCCAGAGAATCACCTGCAACGGCTTCTCTTCCTGCTCCCACATCGTTACCTCTGGTGTCCCCCAAGGACCTATCCTTGGCCCCTTCCTAGTTCTCATCGACATGCTGTCCTTGGTAACATCATCCGAAAACATAATGTCAGTTTGACGACACCCACTACCTCTTCTTCCAACCCCTCTACGGTCTCTAAATTGTCAAACTGCTTGTCCGACATACAGTTCTGGATGAGCAGAAATGTTCTCCAATTAAATATTGGGAAGACTGAAACCATTGTTTTCGGTCCCCGCCACAAACTCCATTCCCTAGCCACTGACTCCATCCCTCTCCCTAACATCAGTCTGAGGCTGAATCACACTGTTCGCAACCTTGGTGTCATATTTGACCCTGAAATGAGCTTCTGACCACATATCCGCAGCACAACTAAGACCGCCTATTTCCACCTCCATAACATCGCCCATCTCCGGTCCTGCCTCAGCTCATCTGCTGCTGAAACCCTCATCCATGCCTTTGTTACCTGTAGACTTGACTATTCCAACACACTCCTGGCTGGCTTCCCACATTCTACCCTACGTAAACTTGAGGTTATCCAAAACTCGGCTGCCCGTGTCCTAACTCGCACCAAGTCCCATTCACCCATCACCCCTGTGCTCGCTGACCTACTTTGGCTCCCGGTTAAGCAGCGTCTCGATTTCAAAATTCTCATTCTTCTTTTCGAATCCTCCATGGTCTCGCCCCTCCCTATCTCTGTAATCTCCTCCAGCTCCACAACCCACCGAGATATCTGCACTCCTCTAATTCTGCCCTCTTCAGCATCCCTGATTATAATCGCTCAACCATTGGTGGCCGTGCCTTCTGTTGCCTGGGCCCTAAGCTCTGGAATTCCCTGCCTAAACCTCTCCACCTCGCTACCTCTCTTTCCTCCTTTAAGACGCTCCTTAAAACCTACCTCTTTGACCAAGCTTTTGGTCACCTGCCCTAATTTCTCCTTATGTGGCTCGGTGTCATTTTTTGGGCTTATAATACTCCTGTGCAGCACCTTGGGATGTTTTACTACGCTAAAGGCGCTATATAAATACAAGTTGTTGTTGTATTCTGTGTAGACAATCTTTCATTTTCAATGTACTGTAATATGACTATAGTAGGGGTAGTATCAGACTTCACAGATGAGTCATGCAGGGGTCACCCAGATGTTTACTAGAGCTATATCTCACAATTGATGATGCAGTTTCAGATCTTCAATTAATGAATTCAATGGTTACATTGATGTAGACTAATTTTATTACTGTTATTTGTATTAAATATATATTTTATTACTTTTACTTTATGGCATCAGAATGGTAGAATTATTGAAACTGACATTTCATTATATTTTCATTCATTGCAGTGTTATAACTGCTGAATGTATATCAGTTGGGTCAGCAAACTTCATCTCAGGTTTTTGCACTCCTGCAAAATAAAGTGATAAGGTGAACCAATAACTATTAAAAGTACAGAAAATCACGGTCTCCCATATTCTCTGTATTGAAAAGAAACTGTTATACGTCACTGCATTATATCTACTGCCACATGTATCAATGGCAATGGGAAATTATCCACACACGTAACCAATTTATTGTTTGCATTCTGTGACTATCCGTAGTTGATCTATGTATCTTCATTACATGTCAGTTCGGAAAGTTTCTATCAGTTGAGGTTTGCTATTAGTCAAGTTTGTTCTTCACTTGTTCAAAAAGTTGCATGACTCTCGCCGCTGGGACACAGCCTTCTCTTATAATGGTGATTCCTTCTGAAGAAAGTAAATAATTTCTGTTAGAAACAGATTAATCATAGCAGAAGCCCAACACAATTACTGCTGAAGTGGTCTTTAGAAAGCATTAATAACTGAATTATTGAAAAAAGTCATATTAAAACTAACAGCTTATTTTAAAATCTCATACATATATAAACATTGGAGGCTAATCTAATGCCAGTTATTGGATAAAATCAGTTTACAATTGTACTTCCTCTCTGAACCTCACAGGTGTCAACATGAGTTGCATCTGGCTGATCTGCACAAGTGTTAATAATGCATTCATTAATGTAACAAGTGCTATGACAGAAAATGCTCAGCACTAAATGAGACTGCTATGTGTGCAGTCAGGCCAACTGCAACCCTACTTCAACTACCACTGTGTTAACATGTTAAAACTAATATATAATTTAAAGAAATACACATATATATAAACCTTAGGGGCTAAACTAGTGTAGGAGTTATTAGATCAAATCAGTTTTAATCAGTTACCAAATGAGTATATCAGTAATATATTTGAACAGAATGCTGTAATACCTTCATCAATCTTGGTACAGTTGATGACAGTGGATGCAACCAATTCATTGGAGGTTCCATCACATAAAACACCATCAATCTTGTGCCCAAGACGCCTGTCGATAAACATTATAAAACACACGTTGAAAAAGGCTTATACTATAAGGTAAAAGAACAATTAGTTCAATTGTAATTTTTGAATACATACGAGATAACCATGTCATGGTGGATGCTATCAGGCTCTCCGCTAGGGTTCGCTGAAGTAATGGCTAGTGGTCCAGTCATATTCACAAGATGGGCTGTCACAGTGTGGTCAGGAACACGGATCATGATGCTGTCCTTTGTACCAACACGATCATAGGCAGCACCAACACCTTTAATAAAGGATACAATCTGATTGCCAAAATTTTCTTAGAATCTAATCTCATTCCCATTAATGCTGACTAACTGATACAACTGGTAGTTTGAATAGGAATCAATAGATGCTTCAAAATGTTCTACATCACAATGCATACCTAGTCTCCTCAGCCATTCTCCTTTCTTCACAATACAGCTGATCCCTCCAGGATAGACTTGGTTCATGAACTCCCAGAGCAAGGGGCTGAATGGAGGATGCACCGCAGAAAGCTGGTCCAGATTGGAGATACAGACACAGATAGGCTTCTCTGCAGGACGCTCCTGGAAGAGCATGGACAGCAATCGTGTGTTAAAAGACTGAAAAGTGCACTTTGTGGTAAATGACATTACTGGGTAAGAATAAAAAGATGTAAGAGTCATGTCTAATGTACAGTGTTTAAGTCTCACTGGTTTTGGCATCCTTACCTTTATGCCATAGATCCTTTCAACAGCCTCTGGGCATTTACAGGAAGCTGCCAGGGCATACACAGTATCCGTTGGGATCCCACACACATGGCTAGAATCCAAGATCTTTGCAATAGTTTGTAAACTACTAGTCTGGCGTGAAGAAGCAATGGGACAAGGCGAAGGGGTTTGGTCTTTCTTTCTGTTTTTTTCTGCCTGTGATTTATGAATAAAAAGTATAAGGTATTTCAGAAAAATATTTTGTTTTTAATTGATGTATGAAAATAATCCTTTAGGTTCTTCTAAAATGAATCATCAACACACAAGATCTAGACTGTAGTCTTCAGAAACCAAATAAAAAGTATGCTACAGAACAATGTAGATTATAGTCAAGATGTATTATGTAGGTTTTTCTGTCCATGAAACAGGCTTCAATATTGTTTGCATTTACATAAATGAGCACAACCTTTCTCCACTGTCCTTTGTTTAATGAATGGACAAGACATTTGTAAACAAAAATAGCAGAAAATTCATGGAGCATTAGAAAGCTATAGGAGTTTGGATGACATCCCAAACCATAAATAGTGTGCTTTAGCAGTTTATAAACTATCAAGAATATTAAAGACGTGAATATGATCGTAGGTAGTTTACTTCTTAACTAGTAGGTCTCTTGTGGTGTTGCTCACAGAAACTGAGATAATGGGCTATTTCATAATGACAGGAGCATTATAACATGCAATACACAACGTATTACTCTGCTGCTATAGTGGAGCTGTATTTAAGTGCCCCACATTCAAGGTTACAAAATTTAGCTACTTTAAGTAAACAGGTCAATCAGAGTTTAATTGCTGTTTGGTGACAGAAGTTTGCAAAGTTGTAGGTGCTTGTAAATTTCAGCTCCATGTAAGGATAAAAAAAGCATTAAATTATTATTTTAATTTTTGTTTACATATTTTTGTGTGACATCGGAAGTATAATGAATTCTATCAAAACCTATATGTCAAATAATGCATAATATTGGCATTGTATCACTGTTAGACCCCACATTACAAAAGACATACTTTTTCCAAAGCAAGTTTATGATCTAGACCAGCAAGTTTTACTAAGAAACAAAATATGTGAATTTATCACGTTATAGGAGAGTGTTGTGCTTCTTACAAAATACCTGCACATTTATAGTATTATTAAAATTCTTTATATCTGTGTGCACGTCCTGTCAACATGTTCCATTATAAATTCGCATGTCCACATTTATAATGGAAAATTCTCAATGTAAACTTGTCACACAATAATCATGCCCTCCTGCCAGAGGTGGCATTGTGTCACCCAGCTCCTCAGCTTGTACTGCACAGAAACTCCTATGCTTCAACTAACTTCACTGTTTGTTCCCAAACTGTAGTAAGTTGGGTTATTTAAATATAAATAATAATATAAAATTGAAATATATAAAAATAAGAACAGAATGTATGACTTTAAAATAGCAACCTGAATTATGTCTACATGCCCCGGTCCAATTATCCTCTGCCCTGTAATCATGCTCCACTTGAAGACAAAATTTAGTCTGGATGCCCAGTGTGCAATATATTGGAAAGCAATTAATATTGGATGTAAATAGATATCATATAGCATTTACCTTGAAGAGAGGTTCACCCAAAGGAATTAGTTGTTTTCCAAACATATGGTTAGCAAAAGAGGCAATTGCTCCATAAACACAGACAAGACTGAACAAAGCCAACATCACACCTGTGGGGTTAACAGTGGAGAGAAATAGTCCTTAGTGCTCACATGGCTATAAAATAGACATTTTTCAGAAATTAAAAATAACTTGAACTAGTGATTGACCTTCCAAAGGAAGAGGCAGTCGCTCTAGGGTGAAGAGTAGAAAGCAGATGATTATCACTTCCATGATGACTGTGGCTATGACCAGCACTATATTGATATAAATAGCTGTGAGAGAGAGCACACAAAAAATTAATTCCTCATGGATGGCAGGTATTGAAGTACACAAACTGAGCAGAATTGCAACTAAAATACTCACCTAAAATAACTAGAAACATGTTGACTATAAGGAAAGCTATGGCTCCTGCAGTGAATCCACCATCAGAACTGGGATCAATATTTAACAAATGACCTGCATAAAAATACATATTTATGAAACTCATTATAAACAGTTATGAATATAAGCACATAATACAATTGTCAATACAAAGACTAATTTGAAGCAAGAAATGATGGCTGGGAATTTCCAGTGAAGGTTTGGTGGCAAGGAAATTTGCAGCCTACTGAGAATTGATTGAGAGTTGGAACTTACTGTGAGAGATGCTTTTGTGTGAAATTTTAATACACATGTAACAACTTCCACTCTTTGCTATTTTGACAGAGGTGTTAACCTATGGTAACATGAGTTGATGCCACTGTTAAAATAGTGAAGCGAAACATAAGATATACGTTGTTAAGCATTCATAACATTTCCAGGATAAAGAAAGAAGTGCTCATTCAGATAGCTGTGTAGCAGAATGGTAGTACAATACCAAAGCACCTTCCTTCTTGTACTTGAATCCTGAACACATAACGCTGGACCAGGGATCCAGGGATCAGCACACAGGGAATAGTGACACAATCTTAAGACTTTGTCTGTGTATACTTAATATGTTATCTTATTATATCAGAACTGAGAAAAATAAAATCTGTTTTCCAAATCTGAATAATATGCAGTAACATATTTTATAGTTGTATGACATTGCATTGTTTCTGTTGTATGAGATTTTTTTATAAGCTGGAAGTATGACGTGCAAAAGTAAATAATAGATAAATCTGTTATTTTGGGGTTAGTATAATCACAAGTGTAAATTTAAGTTCCAAATGAATGGGGAGCGCATACATGCCTATAGTTCATTCCCTTGACTGTCTATTATTTTAATAATAAAGGAATATTTTTGTTAAAAATGGCCATTTTCAATGGGTAGATTGACAACATAAATGGGGACGCTCCTGGTAACAAAGAATAATCTGATTTTTTTTAATGTAATATAATTTTTAGAAAAACAATAAATACCTGCATATATACTGAAATCCCAGTTACAAAGTGAGATACAAAAATACTTTCATTTGTATATATATATATAAATCATCTTTAGAGGATTGCTTGTTCATGGTAATATTGCATTGACAAATATACCTGCAAATCGAAGCCAGGTCCAAGTTGCCCAGATAGCTGCATAGCAGAAGGGTAATACAGAACCAAAGCGCCTTCCTCCTCGGACTTGCATCCTGGACACGTAGAGTTGGATCAGTGTTCCAGGGATCAGCACCCAGGGAATAGTAACATGAGCTTGGACCTGGTCCAAGTTTGCACTCTGGATAGCAGACAGGGCTGCTAGTCCATTGCAGATGTAGAACAGGGCATCTGGAAGCTGCACAGTAGTAAAGGATGGGAGCTCCTCAGCTTTGGTGAACCTTTGTTTCAGGGCAAATAGAACATTCTGAAAGGTTTTTGAAGAGAGGAGTTGAGTTCCAATAGGAATCAGTGCCTTTTCTGCTATGGAGTTGATTAGGCTGGCAAATGTTACATAAAGGGATAGGACTGTATACATAGAGCAAACGGCCCCAAAAAATCTGTAATATGATACACTGTTGATCTGAGGAATGGTGGAGATGGTGAGAAGAACAAAAAAGCCGTTATGGATTATTTCAAGTTTGTTTCTATTCAGAGACATCAGACACAAAATCAAAGCCGTGACCAAGAAAAACCAATCTCCTGTCATCCTGGTTCTGCTGCTATCTAAAATATCAACATTTATGAGGACAGTTAAAATGAACTCCTCCCAGGACTTCACAAGCCAGTACATACTATGGACACCAAATTTAGTGCCAAAGTAGACATCACTGCGCAAGTAACCATAGTAGCTGGCACAAAGCTGTGTGATAGAATTGATGCTGACCCACACAGCTCCCACATAAAATGATTTCATGTACCCAAAGCAGTAAAAAGCAAAGATGAAGGGAGAAATTACACTGCACAAGTTACCAAGGGCCATTGGCTCAGCATATTTGGTGTTCTTCTTCTTCTCTTCACCAATGCTTTTAGAAGATGATTTGTTAGCTGCTCCTAGAAGCAGCACATTGAATAATGCATTGCCAAACCCAGGAAGGATGTATCTCTGGGTGACTCCCTTTAAAAGCAAAGAAGTGGCTCCATAAAGCCCAAAGACAACTATCACTAGTTCAAAGATTCCGGATACTATTAAAGCCCATTGGCTAAAGAGACCTACAGCCTCAAAAATGAGTGTAAGTGTTATGGCCCCAAACACAAAAGGCATGATGTAATTAGTTGTAGCTGAACAGAAGGACAAAATAAATGCTACACTGATATAGGCTACTAACCCTGCAACAGCTGATTCACTAATAGGAGGCAGAGCCATGCTTGAACTATTATTTACAACACTGGCATTTTTTAGATTCTGAGTGATGGAGGTGGCATTAAGAGGGGAGTGTGCTCCCAGAATAATCCGAGTTGCCCCAAAGCTGCTCCACAAAGCTGAGAATGCTATAAAGGCTGTGCCACCAAGATGGTCGTACTTTCTGAAGGACATTAGCCCAGCAACAAGTTGTGTCAATCCACCAATCAATATAAGGTGAACACCTAGAAAACAGACAAATGAAATTCTTTAATAGCATAGGTTCTTTCAAAAAACTTCTTATGATAGGATTTCAAATATATGGCCCTGAATTTGCGGCTGGAGGCTTGCCGCGGGGAAATGCTTCCGATCCGCAAATAAAATGCCCGCGTACCTTGTGGTCCGGGAGGTATGGAGATTCGCAGTCCTGGGCCTCTCCGGGTACCCACGGGTAGAGGCCCATGTATCTCAGGGTTGCACGTGGTTCGCAGTACCACTGGGATCACATGGGTCAGCACAACCAATAAAAGAGAATCCCCATTCATGCTTATGGGGATTCTGTATGTACAGAAACCCCATAAGCATGAATAGAAATACTCCAAAAAATACATCTACACTTCAAATAAATAAATAAATAAATTACATATTTAAAATTAATTAAAATGGCATTTAATTCAATATTTAATTTTTTTTTTAATTTTTTGAAAAATAAATTTACATGTTTTAACAGGGCTAAAAATAAACTTATCTTATTGCACAGGGTTTTTAATGTATAAATGATTGATAAAATTTTATTTTTATGTTTTTAAAATTCTTATGCCTGCTTTTACAAAACAGATAATGGCCCAGTAATTCGGATCCCAACGCGTGAGTAAGCACCGTGTACTCACGCGTAGGCCCGATGGAAGTGCCGGTTTTCAGCATGTACAGCGCATGCGCGGAAAACCAGCATTTCCTTTCCTCTGAACCAAGGGGTTCAGAGGTGGAATGCATGCGCGCAGGAGTCTGCGCGTGCGCGCTGAAATTCCTTTTTTTTTACAGGGTTGCCCGTGCGATAAGGCCTCCAGTTTTTACGCGAGAAAAAAGCAGACGTAAGTACTTAGTTTTAAAAGGTAAGTGGTCTAGCAATTAAAGTTAGAAATTTTTTTCCACAGGTTTATTATTTTTAAAGACTTTACAGTAAGGTATGTGTATTTTTAGATCCGATTTGTTAAAAAATTATTTTTTTCAAAAATTTGAATAATTGTTTAAATTAGTTTTTTACAGTTATTAATAGTTCATTTAATTAGTGGGATTTTTTAAAACTTTTACTTGAAGTTTAAGTACTGTTTTGGGCACCCAGAGTTTTCATGAGTTTGACAGTTCTTACTATCAAACTCATGAATGAACTTTTGCAACCTCCGATTGGTTGCCCAGTGCTCACGTGATCCCAGCCGGCTCATCGAACTAACTACGCCGCTGGATCACGCAAGCACAGCGCGCCGGGAGCTGAGCTGGGCCACTGACAGGAAATCCACGCAGGGCCAG
This sequence comes from Somniosus microcephalus, assembly GCF_052327205.1. Taxonomy (NCBI): domain Eukaryota; kingdom Metazoa; phylum Chordata; class Chondrichthyes; order Squaliformes; family Somniosidae; genus Somniosus; species Somniosus microcephalus. Next base: position 390,544,551 of record NC_140987.1, on the reverse strand, counting down.
GCTTCAACTGTCGGCGCGCTATGTAAGTGTAGGTCGGGGGCTTGCACCCGCGGGAAGCCCCCGACACCAATTTCTGGGCCAATATTTCATATCAGAGTTATGAAATCCTGTCATCCTAAACCTTTTTCCTGAGTAATATTATTACAACAAAACATCTCAAAGTTTTTCCACATAATTGAAGTTTAGTGTTGTTATCTAAGCAAAATAAGATGATATTTTATATTGTTGTCCTTATCAGTGAGCAGACCACAAACTACAGCTACAGCACACTGCCATGCTGTTACTAACCTGCCAAGATGTTTTCAGTTCCATTAGCCAAAATGTTTGTATTGACTTGAGCGAAATTCTGCAGAGCTACAAGGAAGGCACTGACCATATTGGCCAGGAGCCCCAGGACGCCTGGCTCGCTGTAAAATATAGCAGCAAAACCTTCTGAGCTAGACATTTTCTTTAAATCTAGAGTGAATGAAGTTATGTATGAATTAAACAACATATATTTCAAGAACTAAACATTGTCTTTAAATTTAAGATGAATTAATTATGAATGAAACACAAAGCCCATCAAGGACTTCACATCTCCTTTCATGACAACATATATCACATACAAAAATTACCTATGGTTTAGAAAAATATAGCATAGCAATAATTGATATGGAGGGACTAGATAAACTTATTATATATAGTAACATATAAACTTATGCACAATAACATATAAATGTAGACACAGAAATATATAAGAACACAGATATGGTATCAAACAGAGGAGTATCACCCTTTAATGATTAGACATGCTTCTGCAAATTTAGTAGCGTTTGGTGATGTGTGAGCCTGTGATTTTTACTGAACACAAGCTATTTCATGGAAGTGATTTAAAATTACTTTAACTTGTTTTATAAAGTATAATATTCTTACTACAGCAAAATACAAAACTGTGAATCAATTGTGTGTGCATTTTGGTTGCCGCTCCAGACCTGAGCCCTTTACTTCTATCTCCTTTTCTCTTTTTTCTTCACCCTGATCCAGCCTTTCTCTTCTGTCTCCTCCTCTTCCTGTCAACCAGTCATATCACCATTCATTTCTCCCCCTTGCCTACTTTGCCTCCCTAATTTCACCCCAACCCATCACTTCTCTGCTTTCTTGTTTTCCTACCACCATCCCAGTCTTGAATCCCCCTTGAATAAGCCCACAACTACACTCTGTGCCTCTCTTGGCATTCTCTAAAGAGCCCATTGAGGTCCCCATTCCTTTCCTTATGAGCAACAACCACAAGTGCCCTATCCTCTGCTCTCATTGACTTTCTTTCCCAGCACACCCACTGGGGGCTAACCTCAAAAACCCCCTTCCCATCCCGCTCACCCCACCCTGCACTTCCTCCTTGGACTTAGCCAGAGGATCAACAATCACCGTCCCGCTCCGCCTTTCCCACCACAATATTGGTTCACTTATGAACAAGGCCCTTGCTGTTCATGATTTTTTTTGGATGCTTGTATTGACATCATAGCTTTGACTGAAACTGGGTCAAAGTTGACAACACCTTGGCCCTTACTGAAGCCTCTCCAGCTAGCTATACTTTCCACCATCTGCCCCATTCAAACTGCCACAATAGTAGTGTGACTCTTACCACCAATTCGCACCTTGATCTCTCCCACTACTCTTCTAATACCTTCTCCTCTTTCGAACACCTCACCTTGTTTCACCAGTCTCGCCTCTCTTATAAAGTCCTTGCTTTCTACTGCCCGCCCACCCCCCCCCCCCCACCCCCCACATTGGTTTTCTTCCTGAGATTCTCTCCTTCCTTTTCTCACTAAGCCTTTGCACTGAGCCTTGGTCATTTTCATCTCCATCTCAGCTCCCCTTGCCTTCTCTTCTCATGGTGCTCCTGTCCTCCCTAAACTTTTCCCTCCATATAAATTCTCCTACCCATATTCAAGGCCACCCTCATGACCTTGTCATCTCCTATGGCCTCTCTACTCCGATGGTCTTGGTCCCTGACAAGTTCATCTCCAACTACGTTCTTATTTGCCCCACCACCCACATCCCTAATTCCTTCTGTGTCTAGTCCTTGGAAAGTGGTCCCCGCATGTCACAGCACTTTCAAACTCCAAATTGCCTAGCCTTTGACCTTCCATTCACCGTGATACTAATGCAGCTGTCGATTTGCTCAACCACTATCTCACTTCCATCTTTGAAATGCTAGTCCCCAGCAAAACCTATACTCTCTTCTATCATAATCATTCTCCCTGTTATGGCCTCCACCTTTATTCTCTCAAGTCCAAAGGGTACCGGCTTGTGTGCACCTGGTGCACAGCTAATTTAGCCATCCATCACCAGATCTGGCTGGACTATATCAAGTGCTATCGGGCTTCACTCTTCTCTACCAAACCACCTGCCACTCCAGATCAAACTGGACAGCAAAAGTAACCTATGGCTTCTTTTCTTCACTATCAATCCAGCCTTATCCTTAAAACCCGCTCCCCTGCCCCCTCCAATAAAAAGAACAAGAAGCTCATGGACCTCTTTGTCACTAAGATTGAGACCACCCATTCAGCTGCTTTTGCTTCTTCCCTCCCTGCTTCTTGTTTATCAAGCCAATCCCTATCTCTGAACCCATATCTTTCTCTGGTATATCTCCTGTCTCCCTTCATGCCCTCTCCGAGCTCATGTCATCCATGAGACCCACTTCCTGCTCCTGTTCCCGCTAAACTGCTTAAATGGTGACCACCCAATTTCCCTTCCTGGTCCCCATGCTGGCTGTCATTGAAAATGATTCCCTCTCCTCAGTACTGTCCCCCTCCCTTTCAAAACTGATCATCACCATCCTCCTCAAAAAATTTGACCTTACTATGTACCTTGCCATTGATTCTGTTGCTCTCCCCAGCCACTGTCTCAGGCTGAGCCACACTGTTCACAACCTTGGCATCTTATTCGACACAGAGCTCAGCTGCTGACCCCATGTACTAACCATCACACCTTTCCTGCTTCCACCTCTGTAACATTTCCTGCCTATCTCAGCCTATCTTCTGCTGAAACCCTCATCCATGCCTCGATTACCTCCACACTCAACTATTCCAGTGCTTTCGTGGCTGGCCTCCCATCCTCCACTTTCTCTAACCTTCAGCTCACCCAAAACTCTGCTGCCCATATCTTAGCCCACACAAAGTCATTCATCACTGAATATCAATGGCTCCTGGTTACCCAATGCCTCAGATTTAAAATTCTCACCCTATTGTTTGAATCACTTCATGGCCTTGTCCCTCTCTATCTCTCTAACTTCCTCCAGCCCTACAATCCCCCTCCCCGTCCATACTCTCCGCTCCTCCAATTCTGGCATCCTGTGCAACCCCCCTCCCCCCTTTCGTCCCACCATTGGCAGCCGCACCTTCAGCCACCTAGGCCCCATACTCTGGAATTCCCCCTTTAAACCTCTCCACCGCCCTCTCCTCCTTTAAGACTCCTCAAAAGCTCACCTCTTTGACCAAGCTATTGGTCACCTCACCTAACATATTCTTCTATGGCTTGGCATCCATTATGAAGTACCTTGAGACATTTTTCTATTTTAAAGATGCTATACAAATGAAAGTTGTTGTTAAAATATTCGGATTCTAGTACTTATTGGAGAAATTAGCTCAATCTACTCTACATTTGGTTTTAATGATAATTAATCTACATCTGCATTACACAAATAGTGGCTGTATTGAAATTTTCAAAGGACGTTCAGTAACTAGAGGGTTCAAAAGAGGGAATTTACCCACAATTGAAAACCTACAGGTATCTCGATGGCTTTACCCTTGTGAATGTGGCGCCATCTTTCGGTAATGAAGAAAGTACAGTATCCACACAAGTTTTTAAACTTTTCTGATATTGCTAGGGATCCCCAATCCCATCCCTATCTTCCCCAGAACAATGTCAGCAATCACAGGAAAACAGTGCTTTAATTGCATAAAACGTTTTATTTAGCACATTGCAACAGTACAACATGCAATACAAAACAATTCAGAAAATTACTACAGGTACTGGAAATCTGCGGAGAGAGGAAGGTAGGGAGGGCTACGGCAGACGCTGTCTGACCTGCTGGGTGTTTCCAGAAAAGTTCAGAAATCTGACCATTTCTGTGACCCATTCTTGCGGAACCCCGGGAGTCCATGGAACCTCATTTGAAATAGTGTCACCAAATCACTGAATGACAGTAGCGGTCTCCGAGAGTGATTCGCGCTACTTGCTTTCAGAACTGTGTCAACACTTGTTTTAGAAGCGGAAATTAGTCCCCATATATTAGCACAAATATTAGATTTATTTTATTTGATCTTCTCCCTGAAATTGATAAAGTATCATTCGTCAATCTTTATTGAATATGATCCACAAATATTTTAAAACTAAAAAGGTATTTCGAGTACATTATCATGAAATCGGATCATTGCATAGTTAATATCAAGGTATCTAACGATTTTGAGCTGTCTTTTCATACACTAATCTCCGACCTACATTTCAGTTTGTTTCTCTGCTGGAGAAGTATTGGGATATCGAAGCCCATGATTTTACATATATATATAATAAATGTATTCAATTATGGCAGATTTATCTTCCTTTAAAACTATATATCCTTTGCTCTAGGTTTTTGGGTCACTGAGCTGTTTCTATATTAACAAATAGCATCATCTAATCGAATGAACTGAACAATGAAATGTTAATGCTGCTTACATGTAGTGTCCCTGGCGAGCACCTTCCTCGCTGTTACTTCAATCCGTCGCGCTCCCAGTTTTATATGAGCTGCCATAGAAAGAGGAAATAGCAGAGATTGTATTCCATAATGTAACCACCTCCTGGAGCAGATTTACGGACAACATTTTTTCACATCTTACGATATCTAACAGCCAACTTCCTTGTTCGTCATACTTTATGTGCGAGCGTGTACACAAATTACAGGGATAACATCATCAAAAAGATACCCCAGGAACTTGGAATAAGGAAAACATATGTTCACTGCAATTCTCCGAGTGATCATTCTTCGGTTTTTAAATCTTATTCGCGGGTATATCATATCTTTTATCTTAATATTAAGGTTATATTTCCTCCTCTGGCGGATTAAAATAATCTGAAATTTGCTATATTAAACTCTGAAGATGTGTGGAGCCTGCGGCATGCAAAATGATGCTGTTGCTGTCGTCAAGATCATGAATAATCCATCAGCTTGTTACCCGCCTTAATTCATTCCGAAACCGTATTAAAACATTGTTTACAAGACAATAAAAAATATTTCATCTAATTTTGTTAATGAGCGGGGAATATATTGTCACACAATACATATACATGATATTTATATTATTGCGAACCCCCAGGTAACTTCTGCAAGATACCGACGACTAGGAGAGTTATCTAACCACTATTTCTTGATTTACGTCGTTTACACCAAGCGTGGGGTTTAAACATTTACCAATGGCACGTCATGGGGAAAATTAAGGAGTCGCACAGTTTTTGAGGTCCTTGGAAGCATTAATTAGTAAGAGACTGTGGTATGGCTCTTGATTGCAATACAGTGAGCGACGATGCACGGTACAGGATCAAAGTATGGCATGGCAGATTCTGAAGATCCGGAGGAACAAGATAGAAAAGATAGGAGAATAGAAGGCTAAGTACCAGGGAGAGATACCCCCACATAAGCTTCGTAAATACTGTCCCTCTCTGTTGGATGAAAGCTGAAGAGGATATGCCATTGTACATAGAGTCTAGCTCTGCCTCCAAAACCAACCATTTTCAAAGTGATCTGAGGTGCCAGCATTAGCATCCCCTCACACTCACCTCTGTCCTCATGGATAATAGGTCCACCTGAGATGTACAGATTAGCATAACTCAAGTAGCCATTAGGCCCCGCCTCTCCCACTTAAGCATCTGTGGGACTAATGCTGGTCACAGCATATGATGTATGGCATCTACCTGAAACTTGGAAAATATCAGTCTGGAACCCCAGGTCTAAGCAACAGGTCAATTCTCACAAGTCCCACAAAACACCCCCGTAGAAGGGAAGGTTAAGTTGATGGCAATGACAGCAAATTAACAATGGTCCTCAGCTAAGCAGAAAGAGTGACCCAACTCAAAAACAGCCCTAGCAAAGATGGAATTGTCCGTGTACCCCTTTCCAGCTTTGGCACCCCCATCACATGTTCATCCTGATCCTGAAGGTCCTAAATCACCCTACAAATTTGCAAAACTATGCTGTCAATGTGATGTCTGGTAAATACCATGCTGAATGTATATACCGCAAACTATATCAATGCAGAAACTGGTAAACTGGGGTACAACTTTCCACCTTCTGTAAATAATAAATGTTAATTTTTTTACAATGTTTGGATTTTGACTGTAATTATGCAATATTTGCCAGTTTTTCTGTTTCAATTTGCAATCTAATTTTTTGCAATGATTTGCATCATAGCCTACATTCTAGGGTTCTAAAAGAGGTGGCTGCAGAGATAGTGGATGCATTGGTTGTGATCTTCCAAAATTCCCTAGGTTCTAGAATGATCCCAGCGGATTAGAAGGTAGCAAATGAAGATTTACAAGGATGATACCAGAAATGCGAGGGTATACATATCAGGAAAGGATGAACAGGCTGGGTCTCTTTTCTCTTGAAAAAAGAAGGCTGAGTGGTGACCTAATAGAGGTCTTTAAAATTATGAAAGGTTTTGATAGAGTGGATACAGAGAGAGTGTTTCCACTTGTGGGGAAGAGCATAGCTAGAGGCCATCAATATAAGGTAGTCACCAAGAAATCCAATAGGGAATTCAGAAGAAACTTCTTTACCCAAAGAGTGGTGAGAATGTGGAACTCGCTACCACAGGGAATTGGTTGAAGCGAATTGTATTGATGCATTTAAGGGGAGGCTAGACAAACATATGAGGGAGAAGGGAATAGAGGGTTATGCTGATAGATTTAGATAAGGAAAGGCACAAGGAGGCTCGAGTGGAGCATAAACACCGGCATGGACTGGTTGGGCCAAATGCCTTGTTTCTGTGCCATATATCCTATGTAATCCTATGTAAATGTAACCCCGTTATTCAAGAAAGGAGGGAGAAAGAAAACAGGGAACTACTGGCCAGTTAGCCTGATTAGTTGTCGGGAAAATGCTGGAATCCATTGTTAAGGAAGTGGTGACAGGGCACTTAGAAAATCATAACATGATTAGGCAGAGTCAACATGGTTTTATGAAAGGAAAATCGTGTTAACAAATTTATTAGAGATTTTGAGGATGTAACTAGCAGGGTAGATAAAGGGGAGCCAATGGATGTAATATATTTGGATTTCCAAAAGGCATTCAATCAGCTGCCACATAAAAGGTTGCTATGCAAGATAAATGCTCATGGGGTTGGGGGTGATATAGTAGCATGGATAGAGGATTGGTTAACGGACAGAAAACAGAGAGTAGGGATAAACAGGTCATTTTCCGGTTGGCAGGCTGTAACTAGTGGGGTGCCGCAAGGACCAGTGCTTGAGCCTCAGCTAGTTACAATCTATATTAATGACTTAGGTGAAGGGATTGAGTGCAATGTATCCAAGTTTGCAGATGATACAAAGCTAGGTGGGAAAGTAAGCTGTGAGGAGGACACAAAGAGCCTGCAAAGGGATATAGCCAGATTAAGTGAGTGGGCAATAAGGTAGCAGATGGAGTATAATGTGAGGAAATGTGAGGTTATTCACTTTGGTAGGAAGAACAGAAAAACAGAATTTTTTTAAATGGTGAGAAACTATTAAATGTTGGTGTTCAGAGAGATTTGGGTGTCCTCGTACAGGAAACACAGAAAGTTAGCGTGCAGGTACAGTGAGCAATTAGGAAGGCAAGTGGCATGTTGGCCTTTATTGCAAGGGGGTTGGAGTACAAGAGTAAGGAAGTCTTGCTACAATTGTACAGGGCTTTGGTGAGACCGCACCTGGAGTAGTGTGCACAGTTTTGGTCACCTTATCTGAGAAAGGACATAAATGCCTTAGAGGCGGTGCAACGACGGTTCACCAGATTGATCCCTGGGATGAGAGGGTTGTCCTATGAGGAGAGATTGAGTAGATTGGGCCTGTACTTTCTGGAGTTTAGAAGAATGAGATGTGATCTGATTGAAACATATAGATTCTGAAGGGACACTAATAAAAAAGCAAAATACTGCGGATGCTGGAAATCTGAAATAAAAACAGAAAATGCTGGAAATACTCAGCAGGTCAGGCAGCATCTGTGGAGAGAGAAACAGTTAACGTTTCAGGTCGATGACCCATCGTCAGAACTGGAAAAAGCTGGAGATGTAACAGATTTTAAGCAAGTGTTGGGAAGGGAAAGGGGGGAGGGGAGGAAAGAACAAAAGTGATAGGATGGAAGGCAGAAGAGATTAAGGGACAATAAGAGAGATTAAGAGATGGTGCAAGGCAAAAGGAGATGGTAATGGGACAAGTTAAGAAACAAAAGATGGCTCTAGATGAACTGTAAATGGCACAGGCAGAATGAAAGACAGCTGCCATGTGTGAGATAGAAAAAAAAATGGAAAAAAAGGATAGGGGCAGAGGTTATGGTCTGAAATTGTTGAACTCTATGTTGAGTCCAGAAGGCTGTAAAGTGCCTAATCGAAAGGTGAGGTGCTGTTCCTCGAGTTTACATTGAGCTTCATTGGAACAGTATAAGAGGCCAAGGATGGTGAGGTCTGAGTGGGAGTGGAGTGGAGAATTAAAGTGACAGGTGACCGGAAGCTCGGAGTCAGCCTTACGGACTGAAGGGAGGTGCTCCGCAAAATGGTCACCCAATCTGCATTTGGTCTCCCCATTGTAGAGGAGACCGCATCATGAGCAGTGAATACAGTATACTAAATTGCAAGAAGTACAAGTAAATCACTGTTTCACCTGGAAGGAGTGTTTGGGGCCCTGGACAGTGGGAAGAGTGGAGGTAAAAGAGCATGTGTTACATCTACTGCACTTGCACAGGAAGGTGCCGGGCGAAGGGGAAGGGGTGTTGGCAGTAATAGAGGAGTGGACCAGGATGTCGCGGAGGGAGTGGTCCCTTCGGAATGCTGAAAGGGGAGGTGAGGGGAAGGTGTGTTTGGTGGTGGGATCACGCTGGAGGTGGCGGAAATGGCAGTGCTGCACAGCCCAGTGTGCAGCGCTGCTGAAGTCTCCAATCCGCTCTCCAATGTTAGCGCCCTAAGAAGGAAGTGGATGCTTGATTTAGCATTTCACTTCCCTCTTGGGGCGCTAAAACTCAATTTCGCAGTCGCTGGCGCTAATTAGCACCCAGGCGATGTTGGCGCCCCAAAATGGTCGATACCAAAAATTTCCCTCCTAATGCCTGTTTGAGAGCTCCTTCTGACACCACATTTTAAGAATGCGCCCTCCGATCCCCCCTCCCTGGCCCCCTATCTCCCGACCCCTAACCTCTGATCCTCACCCTGGCCTCACATATGTATGAAGCATCTGTGGGACATATACATTTCACAGCATGTGATGTATGGCCTCTGCCTGAAACTGGGAAAAAATCAGTCTGGACTTGCTTCTTGCACATCTATGCAACAGGTTCCTTCTCACAAATCTCGCAACACATCCCTGCAGAAGGGAGGGTTAGGTTGATGGCAATGACAACAAATTAACTTTGGTGCTCAGCTGTATAGAGTGATCCAATTCAAAAGCAGACCTAGCAAAGATGGAATACCCCTGTGTACCCATGACCTACTGTGTCACCCATCGTGTGTCCATCCTGGTCCTGCAGCATGCTAAATTGTGCTAAAAATATACAAAAATATGCTGTCAGTGTACTGAATATTTGTACCACTACTCCATGTAGAGACAAAGGCCGAGATTTTCTGGGGGATCAGCGGGCGCGATCGGTGGTGGGTCGAGTGGGAAAGTGTTTTTTTTCCCCAGCAGGTCGGGATCCCGCTGTGAACCCGCTGCCACACGTCTTTCTCCAATGTCAGGTCTGTCAGCGCTGAGCAGACACGACATGCAGTGGCGGGGGACCCAATTCGGGTAATTATGACCTTGTTTAGAGATCATTAAGAATGCATTTGAGCTCATCTTTTGATTTTACTTGCTCGCTCACGGGGTCCTCACTGCTCTGGGATCACGTCTGTTAAGCTGAGGTGGGAGTTCAGTGGCCATTGAATCAGTTGATGAGTTGACAGCTTCAAATGTAAAGTAAAAGCTCCCACCTTACAGAGTTATCTTCCCTCAGCCACAAACTGTTCCTCACTGCATTTGCACAACACATTCAGGATGCTGCAAATCTTTACACAAGTCTCCATCCAATCTGACCTCATTACCTCTCTCACCATTGACAGATCACTTCTGTCATCTTTACTTCACCTGCCATCTATTCCATCAGCATGGGTGACCTTTATACTCTCTCACCTTAGTCCTCAGAATCCAACTACGATCAGCCCAAACACTAGCATCACCAGGCACACCAGCAGCACCAACAACAACACCAACCTTCTCCGCAATCAACTGATGCTGCACAGGACACAGGGCATCAGCACCCAACCACATTGTTACCCAGAGGCTAGCGATGGCATCACCATGGCCAGATTTACTTCACTTGATGCTGTACACCCTGGCTGTCACATGAAGGTTGGCCCTACCCCACACCAACACCATAAAGCATCCCTACAATGCCCAAGCCATTCCTTTCACACTCATCACCATTGCGGGGGGTACCGTTATGTCTCACCATTCACTGCAGCTCACTAAGACACTTCCAAAGGTGCACACAAATCTGTCCAAGAACGCAAAGTTTTGAAAATAAAGGTTTCAATGTTTGAGACCACATTAACAGAAACTTTACATGACTATTGCATAAAACACCCAAGTGCCTACCCTTGTGTGTTGTTAGTTGGTATGATTGCACTAGGATGAGGGTGAACATGTGGGGTGGCTCGTGAGATGGGGATGTGATAATATAGATAGAGAGGGATGGGTGGAGGTCCAAGGTAAGTTGCTGTGAGTAAGGATGTGCAGGAGTAGGGTAGGGAAGGCAGAGTGATGGGGATGTGATGAGAGGCACAGCAGGATGAGGTTGAGTGTGGCTTTTAACTAACGTTTCATGATCTACTGAAATCATTGAAATGTTTGCTGCACTGCACTCAGGTCTTCCTGACCACAGCCTTGCTTATGCCCTCCTCTGCAATGTGCAACTAGGCTTTGTTGATCTCCTGTGGAGGTCTCTTCTGCCCATGGGAATGGAAGAGGGCCTCCCTGTGTGCTGTGACTCCCTCCATAAGCATATGGAGGAAGTCATGGGAGAGCCTGGGTACAGCCCTGCACCTCTGTGCAGTGATTGTCAATGTTTGCAGCACCTCATTGCTGTAGAAACTGACAGCACAACTGTCAAAATAAATTTGGCCATGGTCCCTTTATGGAAACTGGCTGATGATGCGTCATCTAATGACGTCACCAGACCCGCTTCCTCTGATTGGCCGGGAAACGTGCTGGGCGGGCATAATAAGCCCAAGCAGGGGAAATTCATTTCATTGTACGGGCTGGAGCCACCGACGTCGCCTGCCACTGACCCGCCGAGGTTAGCAAAATAGCGGCCACAGAATTGTAAGAAATTTATGGGGAAAAATTTGGTTGATTTGCGCCTCCCATTGGGCGCAAAGCAACTAGCGCCTGGGCTCAGTGCCACTAACGCCTCCCTCAAAATTCAGCTGGAGGTTAGCGGTGGCGGTAACCATTAGCGCCCCGCAGCGCCTCCAGCGATGACGTCATCACTGTGCGCAACGCAGCACCCCGCTCGCGCCCCGGCCGCGATCTTCAGTAGTGCCCCCTGACTTACCGCCAGACGCTATGGCCGACAGAGTTGGACCCCACCTAATAGCTTACTAGTTCTTACTTGAGTGCTTTCTGCCTCTCACAATCCTTTGATCACTTTATTTCCCCTTTTTAATGTTACATCCTGGTGCCCATCCCCCTGCCAAATTAGTTTAAACCCTCCCCAACAGCACAAGCAAACCTCCCTGCGAGGATATTGGTTCTGGCTCTGTTATGGTGCAACCCGTCCGGCCTGTACAGGTCCCACCTCCCCCAGAACGGGTCCCAATGCCCCAGGAATCTGAAGCCCTCCCTCCTACACCATCTCTCCAGCCATGCATTCATATGCTCTATCCTTTGAGTCAGAAGGTTGTTGGTTCAAGTCCCACTCCAGGGACTTGAGCACATAAAGCTAGGCTGACACTCCAGTACAGTGCTGAGGGAGTGCTGCAGTGTCAGAGGTGCCATCTTTTGGATGAGACATTAAACCGAGGCCCCGTCTGCTCTCTCAGGTGGACATTAAAGATCCCATGGCACTATTTTGAAGAAGAGTAGGGGTGTTATCCCTGGTGTCCTGGCCAATATTTATCCCTCAATTAACGTAACAAAAAACAGTTTATCTGGTCATTACCACATTGCTGTTTGTGGGAGCTTGCTGTGCGCAAATTGGTTGCCGTGTTTCCCACATTACAACAGTGACTACACTTCAAAAAAAAAGTACTTCATTGGCTGTAAAGCGCTTTGAGACGTCTGGTGGTCATAAAAGGCACTATATAAATGTAAGTCTTTCTTTCTTTTCCTATTTCTGTACTCACTCTATTTCATTACTCTATACTTGATGGGAGGTTGTGATAGGTTCCTTGTCAGGGTTGCAGTTTGACTTCAGCAATCTCTTTCCTTACCATACTACTACTGCCACCCTCTGGAATGGGTGGTGTTACCTTTGAGTAGTAGACTAACATTAGGGCTGTGTTATTATTAGGATGGGCACGAAAAAGGAAACATTTTGGACCAGCGTTTTGGCTCTCACTGGTTTGGGTTATTTGCCCCTGATTTACTTTTTTTTGGGTTGAAGCTTCAATCAGATTCATAGATTGGAATCTGTGAGGCAAAATGTCATTCATATTGACATGCAATATATTGGGATAGGTTTTTAAGTACTAGTTACACTTAAAGACGTTGGGGATGGGCAGCCCGTTTTATACACCGCCCATTGAAGTCAATAGAAAAGCAAAAGTAAAACAAGATCACCCTCACCCCGCCCCCCCCCCCCGGTATTTCCCTGAAAGTAGGGAATTGCTGGAAATAAAGGGCAGTCCTAAACAATGGGCGACTTGTGTAAATTCAGTCTTATCTGATGGACAATGTCGAAAACAAGGAAATTCCAATCGATTCTAATATGCAAATCTTTGGCAATAGCAGCTGATGGGTGTCCGGGGCGGAGATTGAGTGAGTGACGTGGGGTTTCGGCTCGCCAGCTGCGAGTTGCTATATAAATATCCCCTTCCAGACAGCAGAATTAGACAATTCTCTAAGTAAAAATTGACCCCATCGCAAGTACAGCTACAAAGAGAAAAGCACCACAATGTTTTCCAAACAGAAGGTAGATATTCTCGTAACTTTGAAAAATTAATGTAACTTTTTCCCATATTTGTAATCTTTTTTATTGGTTGTTTTTTAAAATTATATATATTTGTATTTTTTGAAAGATTTGTTACTAACACTGTGACTCATTATGTTCCTTTTTAGAAAATGCAGTCCTGCTTAACAGTTGGAAAGCGGCTGTACCATAACATTTCCCGCAAAGGTAAATATCCTCCTTTCTGTCTGTTATCAGGTGTAGAGTGCAGATGTGACACTGAAGGTGGGAAGGACAGTACCGAAATCTCAGTACTTCTGCTTGCTTCAACTCAAAGACTATGCACTAAAATATCGAGTTGAAATCCGTTCAAACCACACAACAATAGCACTAACAGTAGAACTAGTGCTATTCGTTGAGAATTAAATTCCAGATACATTTATAGAGCGGCGGGTCAATAATGAAGTGACTAGTGACTAAAGCTTGTTGGATAAATCGGTTAGATTATTTCAGCCCATCTCGCGGATTCTGTAGTGAAACCTAAGAAACAAAAGATATGAAACCGGTTGTGATTTTTTCCTTTCAATGTTAACATGCGAGAGCGCTATTAATTCGAAATATTAACCTTGGCGGGGAAATGTCTCATCTATTTCCAAGTTATTTTTCTGTTACAGTTCTATAGAACACGTTCTGGAGGAGAGTATTTGGCGGTTTCAATATAATGTGTTTTCACAAAGAAACCCGTCACACACACAACTTTATAACAACGATGTTTTTTTCTGTGTTAGCTTTCGAGGCACCGGATTGGAAAGAGACGGTAACAAGCAGTTTCGGTTCATTTCTCTCCGGGGTTAAAGCTGATCATCTCTCAGATACGGTTCTACAGCGGAGTAAACGCATGATCCTGGATAACATTGGAGTTGGGGTCCTGGGCAGCACCAGCCACGTTTTTGATATCTGCCTCAATTACTGTCAGGTAATGTGCACATGAGCTAATTTCAAACACTCCGCGCTGATCGAGTACTCCATACTGCATTGGCCAACCGCATTGATATTCCTGCATTAATATCTGTGTCCGTTTCCGCCAAGCAGCCAAAGTGCCGGAGTTCGCTTTAAATATAACTGCCATCGCCGGCTTCAAAAACAACACCGCATCGCCTACGTTCATTTTAGGCTGCGTTTATACAGCCACTTCCGTGTTTATGTAACGAATGCAAAAGTGACTGTCTAACTTGGAGACCGTTTCAAGCTGATTCCCAAAGTTTATGGGATAAATCTAAGGGGATAATTTTGACTGTGAGAGTGTGTAAAACAGATGATGGCGAACCGCCAGCCCGGCTTACATCTCTCCCGATTTTTATTTCCATTGACTTCAAGGGAACGCCAATGCACACGGATTGGCAGCTCCAGTCTACAGAATCCAACGATTGCTCATTAGCGCACGAATTCTACCAGTGACAGTCACTGTCTGAGCCAACTGACTCCGCACGGCAATTTCTTAAAGCAAGCCGCCCAGTTCCATACCTTCTAACCTGTTCCCCTTTCTTCCTTCTAACAGCAAACGTTTGCCCCAGACCCAGTCAGCTCGGTGTATGGACGCAATGGATTAAAACTTTCTCCCACTCTGGCTGCTTTTGCCAATGGAGTCGCGGTGAGATATTTGTACTCTATCTACTGCCGCGTGACTTTCAGCTGGGCTCCCCAAACCAAACAAATAACAGACAAATGTTAATGATAAAACTCTCCTTCTCATCGCAACGGACTCTTCTGTCAGTTTCTTGTTGTTTCCATACAGTTAATCTGAGTGTTGCCTCTTGTTCACCCTCAGGTCCACTCGATGGATTTCGATGATACCTGGCACCCTGCCACCCATCCCACGGGAGCAGTACTGCCCGCCCTCCTAGCTGCTGCCCAGATGTTGCCTGCAAACTCCAAACCCAGTGGTCTTGACCTCTTGCTGGCCTTTAATGTGGGCATTGAAATTCAAGGCAGGTTAATGCGCTTCTCCCAAGAGGCGAACAACATCCCGAAGAGGTAAGATTCTGACAGTAAACTCAAAACCTCGGTGCAGCAACTGCTAAAGTTGTCGCCGATTAGATCAAACGGTGTCGTTTAAGTGTTCGAAGTCTCTTTTTCAATACAGTTGCGCGTGGAACAACTTTTTTAGGATAAATGTGAGCGTTAGTGTTGAGGAAGGAGCAGCCCTTTAGCTCCAGATTAGCAGAAAGGGTAGACTTGATTTCTGTTAGTTTTGACTCTAGATCCAGGATATTGTTTTTTAAAAAATATTATTTGAAGCAGTAACCTACACCTAAATGCTGATATCTACCTGAATGATCAATGTCAGGTCGGATTTTGCAGCCAGCCAACGAGCGGCGCTACCCGTTAGAATCCAAAACAGTGCAGCGCCTCTACAGGGGATCTGGGACCTGTGTGAACCTCCTTAACCAATCAGATTGAAGAATCCTTACTGCGACACCACAGAGTCTGAACCAGGAAGTGTAAATTAGAATATTTAATTCATGCCAAATCATGTACAGAAAGCAAAAGACAGATGGGATTAAGAGAGAGAGAGATAAAAGAGACAGAAAGAAAATGTTAAAAAATTAAATTTTTTAAAAGCTTCAACAATATTTAAAATCTGAAGGAATGAGACTCCCAATTGTAAAAGTTAATTTTCAGTGCCAGAGAGGATGTTTGGCAGTAATTAAGACTTATCACGCTGTTAAAAAATTACTTAGACTGGAATGGACAAGCCTAACTTTTTCTGGCGTGTTTAGTGGATATCTAATGGGGGGGGGGGCACGGTGGCATAGTGGTTAGCACTGTTGCCTCACAGCGCCAGGGACCCGGGTTCAAATCTGGCCTCAGGCGGCTGTCTGTGTGGAGTTTGCACATTCTCCCGGTGCTCCGGTTTCCTCCCACAGTCCAAAGATGTGCAGGTTAGGCTGATTTGGCTATGATAAATTGACCCTTAGTGTTAGGGGATTAAATACGTGGGGTTACAGGGATAGGGTGGGATATGTGTCGGTGCAGGCTTGATGGGCCGAAATGGCCTCTATCTGCACTGTAGATTCTGTGATTCTGTGAAGTATTGCAACTTCACGCCCTTTATGCGTTTGAATGCCAAGCCTCTTGGTGTGGTACCAGTGTAGCGAAGATTGTGGAGAAGCAAAGCAAATCAGACAGCAACTTCCTAATTTCCATGTTTAACTGCACATGTGCGGATGCCGTAAGTTGCTGTCTGATTTACTCCATAATAGCGGTGAGCGTGATAGCCTTACTGTTATTTCTACTGCAGAACTCAGGCCAATAAAACAGCATAAAACACTCTAGAGAACAGATTTTAACCTTTGGGTTAAATCCACAAAAAGTGTTTTTATTACAATTCATTAGAAGCATTCATATACATGGCCGATTAATGGGCAGTGAGGTCACTTGGAAGCTTTAGCAGAGGATCTGACCTGTAAAAGAACACTTTGTAGAAGTATTAATCACAACAAAACTGTTAATTCTGTTGGATTAAAGTGTTACTGTGCAATAGCAAGAAATAAGCAAACGGATCAGATGCTTGAATATATATTTTTTTATTTAACAGGTTCCACCCTCCCAGTGTGGTTGGGACAATGGGCAGTGCTGCAGCCATAGCTAAATTGCTATCACTGAACCCCAATCAGTGTGTCAATGCCCTGGCTATTGCAGCTTCACTCTCAGGGGCACCAATGGCCAATGCAGCTACTCAGGCAAAACCCATCCATATTGGCAATGCCACACGGCTGGGCTTTGAGGCAGCCCTCCTTGCCTCTCACGGAATGGAGGGAAATACTAAAATTCTAGACAATACCCCTGGCTGCTTTGGATTTTCTGCTTTCTATGATGATTATCAACCTCAGGAGATAGCACCACTTGAGCAGACACGTTTTCTGCTAGAGGACCAAGACATTGCATTTAAGCGCTTCCCAGCTCATCTGGGCATGCACTGGGTGGTCGATGCCGCTGCCTCAGTTAGGCAGTTGGTGACTGCCAATGATGGTGCCTTTTCACCCTCTATGATTGAAAGAATCATTCTGCGCGTTCCCATTTCTCGATACATCAACAGGCCATTCCCAGAGACGGAACATGAGGCTCGCCATTCCTTCCAGTTTAATGCATGCTCTGCATTGTTGGATGGAGATGTGAGCATTGAATCATTCAGTGAAAGTAAACTCCAACGCAATGATCTCAGTGAGTTACTCAACAAAGTGGAGCTTCAGCATCCTGAAGATAACTTGGCTAGCTTTGAGAAGATGTACGGAGAAGTGGTTCTGGTCCTCAAGAACAGAGATGTGCTCAGTGGAAAATGTGAAACCTTCTATGGACACTGGAGAAATCCACTCTCTAGAGAATCACTGCTCAAAAAATTCAAAAATAATGCTTCATATGTGCTGGAGCAGGACAAAATAGAAGCTATTATTGACACAGTTGAGAACCTTGAACAAGTGAAGGATAGTTCCACTTTAACTTCTTATTTGCAGTGAAAACCTTCAAAATCTTTGCACTAATGTCTAAATGTAATTTAACACATTGATCATAGGTTTGATAGGTGATATGTAATCTATGCTATAAAGATTGAAACTCCTGAAGCTATTGGGGCTGAAATTGCTGGTATTGCAGTCTACCACCCGAAGTGCAGTGGGGCGAGACTTCCCTCAACTGACTGGCCAAGCCTGTGACTCTGGCCAAATTTCCAGGAATGGGGTCATTTTAATGTTTGGGATGGCAGTCCACACCTATGGAGGTGCATAGGAGACATCTGCCCCTATGAAGTGTGGGAAAACTGGAGTGTTACCTTGCAAAATGCAGCAAGTTGGTAAAAAAAAATGATCACCACAGGGAACAAAGAGGCTGCAGGCATAAGGTAATCTATTCCTCAGGGAGATATCACCTTTCACTTTTGAGGTCTTTCATAGGCTCATAATGGAATCCATGGGATCAATTTTAATTTCCCAAAATTGGTGGTAATCGAGAGATGAGAAAAGTGCCTCTGCAGGTGGAGAGTTGCGCTATTTGCTCAACTTCCACCTGCTGAAAGGCCACAGAATTCTTAGGCCTGGTAAAAGCGGGCGTAAGGCCTGCTTTTACCAGCATAAGAGTTTTGAAAAATAGAAAAATAAGATTTTATCACTCACTTATAAATTAAAAATCCTGTCCAATAAGGTAATTAAGCCCCGTTAAAACATATATAAAAACATTTCAACAAATTAAATTTTTGTTTAAATGCCATTTTAATTAATTTTATATATGTAATGGTTTTTCTTTATTTCAATATGTTAGTGCATTTTTGTAGTCATCCCCATCCATGGATTCCATTATGGGCCTATGAAAGGCCTCAAAAGTGAAAGGTGATATCTCCCTGAGGAATAGATTACCTTATGACTGCAGCGTACGGAACAGTCAAAAGTATGAAGGGAGATTCCCTTCTTCCATTGGTTGAGCTGACCCACATGATCCTGGGGCACTTGTGAACCGCATGCGCCCCTGGGATACGTGGGCCTCTGCGCATTTCCAAGGGAAGGCCCAGGATCGGAAGCCTCCGTATCTCCGGGACCAGCTGGTAGGTTCGTAGATTTTTTGCTGATAAGAGGCATCTGCCTGCAGGAAATTCAGGGCCAATAATTGACTGTAAAATATGTAATTTATTTAATAGGCATGATTATTGAAATATTTAGGAAATATTGGTTCTGGATTCTAACATGTTTGTTACATGATGCGCTGATAATTATGTCATTAAAACCTACACATTCTAAAAGAACACTTTACATGACATGCACAGCCATGAAGTATGAAGTGATTGGTAATGGTTTTTACCTCAGAACATGTGATGATGCTTGATCTCAGGGTACATTTACGGTACAAGTTTAGCATTGGTGCAAAGCAATTTCAGCTTCAGACTGACACTAAACTTGCGTAAAATTGGGTGTTAAGGCTTGAATGGACTTCAAAATGAAGTGGAGCAAGACTTCTTCCTTCAGGGAGTTTCATTCCACTTTGTCTATCCAGGCCCTGGCTCCAGATTAAGGCTGCATTCACACTATAACTGCAGCATGGGTGCAAAGCAAAGCTGCTTTGAACTGACACTAGTTATACTGTAAATGCATCCTTTCTGTTCCAAAGTTGTCACATCATAGATTAGGCTATGGAGCTTAGCTATTTTATGCCATTGTGTTTGTTTAAAATCAGTACTGCCTGGTTCTGATTTAAAAATATGTTTACCACGTAGTTCAATACATCTTAATTATTGAGTTGTTTTGATTAACCAATAACCTATTGTACTTTAAATATTTGGTGTTTTTGGTAACATTGCATTAAAGAATGTGATTTAATTATTTGTTGGCTTATGTTGATTACATGCACATTTTCCAACTGCACGCTTCTGATGCAGAAGGTTGCTCACTGGAAACACATATTGGGAAATCACAGGCACTTCAAATGCCTGACTAACGATGATGTTGGATGTTCCCTCAGATGCAACCCAATCACAGAATGTCCAGCTTTCAGTCACACTACATAAAAAAAAGCATGTCATGGTTCTCAACAGCTAGTATAACAGGATAACCTGCAGCTGCCAAGTTGCCACCTACCGTATCTGGGGGCCCTGGGACACCTATCTGGCAATGACCACAGGGAACTGTCTATGCAAGATCTGGTTCAGCAAAGTGCCAGATAAAAAGCTGTGCCATCTAATGCAAAGATAAATATAGCTCTCATATAGAATGGAGTTGGAAGATCCAGTGAAGCTAACAGTCAGCTCCAGCCTGAAAATTGCAGGCATGCTGCTTGTGCTAATTTATAGGAAAGTTGTCATGGAGTAACCCAGAGGACCATCATTCGCACAACCACCTCTTCCAGCAGCCTTCAAACAGGGGATCAAGTGCTGGGCTGCTTTATCACTTGCCTGCAGACTTGTGTATGCACCTTGGGTTTCCTTTTTCTTCATTTCTGCCTATCCTTTCAGTCTTAGGAAAGCCTGCTCATCAGCTGGCATGCCTTTTGAGCATTTACAAAAGCTTTCAGAATTTTTGTCCCCCTACTGTAGCACTCCCCTTTAATTGGCTCTCTAACCACTTTCATACTTCCCTGGCTGGTCTCCAATATTCTACCCTACGTAAACTGTAGTGCATCTAAAGCTCAGTTGCCCACATCCTATCTCGCACTGTCCTGCTCACCCATCAACTCCTGGTCTATTTTTTATTCATTCATGGGATATGGGCGTCGCTGGCAAGGCCAGCATTTATTGCCCATCCCTAATTACCCATGAGAAGGTGGTGGTTAGCCGTCTTCTTGAACCTCTGCAGTCCGAGTAGTGAAGGTACCCCCACAGTGCTGTTAGTGAGGGAGTTCCAGGATTTTGATTCGGCAATGATGAAGGATCGGTGATAGACTTCCAAGTCAGGATGGTGTGTAACTTGGAGGGGAACCTGCAGGTGACGGTGTTCCCTTGTGCCTGCTGCTCTTGTCCTTCTAGGTGGTAGAGGTTGCGGATTTGGGAGGTTCTGCCGAAGAAGCCTTGATGAGTTGCTGCAGTGCAACTTGTAGATGGTACACATTGCAGCCACAGTACGCTGGTGGTGGAGGGAGTGAATGTTTAAGGTGGAGGATGGGGTGCCAATCAAGCGGACTGCTTTGTCCTGGATGGTGTTGAGCTTCTTGAGTATTATTGGAGCTGCACTCATCCAGGCAAGTGGAGAGTATTCCACCACACTCCTTACTTGTGCCTTGTAGGTGGTGGAAAGGCTTTGGGGAGTCAGGAGGTGAGGCACTCTGATCTGCTCTTGTTGCCACAGTATTTATGTGGCTGGTCCAGTTAAGTTTCTGGTCAATGGTGACCGCCAGGATGTTGATGGTGCGGGATTTGGCGATGGTAATGCCGTTGAATGTCAAGGGGCGGTGGTTAGATTCGCGCTTGTTGGAGATAGTCATTGCCTAGCACTTGTGTGGTGCGAATGTTACTTGTCATTTATCAGCCCAAGCCTGAATGTCATCTAGGTCTTGTTGCATGCGGGCATAGACTGCTTCATTATCTGAGGAGTTGTGAATGGCAGTGAACACTGTGCAGTCATCAGCGAACATCACCACTTCTGAACTTATGATGGAGGGAAGGTCATAGATGAAGCAGCTGAAGATGGTTGAGCCTAGGACATAGTTGGGTCTTCCAATGCGTCAACATTTAAAATTCTCATCATGTGTATTTAAATCCCTTTATAGCCTCCCCACTCCCTATCTTTGTAACATCCTCCAGGTGTACAATCCACGCCCCCAAACTCTCTTCCTCTGACTCTGGTGCATTCCTTCCCCTTTGCCCCACCGTTAGCAGCAGTGCTTTCAGCCACCCAGCTCATGTTCTGGCATTCTCCCCCTAAAACCGTTTGCCTCACCATCTACCTCTCCTCACTCAAGGAACACCTTAAAACCCATTGCTTTGATCAAACTCCAAACATCTCCTTCTTTGGTATGGTGTCCATTTTCTGATTTCGCCTATGTGAAGCACATTGGGCCATTTTTCTACATTAAAGTTATTATATAAATGTAAGTTGTTCTTGCATCTGCCTTTTTACTGTGATTAGCAGACACAGCCCCTGATTACCCGAGTCTAGTGGGAATCATTTGATCTGCCTTCCTGTTGAACAATGCAGAGCCGGAATGTGGGCCCTAAAGCAGTACGACAGCAATCTGCCCAGGTTATGATGTTCTATCTCAGGATAGCAACATATGTAAACCTTCCAGCCAACCCTCATGTAGCAGAAAGGAGGGAGGGCCAAGCCACCAAGGAAGTAACAGTGATGCAGCGTGCAGCAGATCCAAACCAAGACTTAGCTAATTTAAGACCAAGGTCACCTCAGTTCCAAGAGGCTCTCGGTCCACATTTGCAGCCAACCATCTCTCGCAACACTAGACCTTTTACCCAGACATAGCATTAGAATAGGCTACAGGAAGGCACTCAGGAAAGCACTGTTATAAACTATACAAAGAACTGTGGATCAAAGGGAACATAGCATTAACATTCATTTGACTTATGAACTGATCATGGTCTTCATTCATGTCTTTGGATTATGGTATTATGGATGAAAAAGCTTGTGTATGTCAGAAGCCTTAGTTCTGTAGGTAGAACCCTGAGAGTTTGCATCTGGTGCATAGGTACTGGTAATTGGGGGAGGCGGGGGGGGGGGGCACGTGTGGGGTGAGGTAGAGAGGACAGTATCAGCAGGAGAGTGATGTCAGTCTTAGAGAAGAGCTCCATCGAAGTATTTCTCTTGCAGCTTGGGCTCCTGGTTCCACTGATTCTAGGTCCTACCACAATAACAGTTTGGCCTTCCTCCTCTGGAGCCTCCAATTCTTGTCCCTTCTGAAAGGCAAAGTTGTGCAGTAAACAGCAAGGCACCACAATGTGTGACACCTTCTCAGAGGCAAACTGTAGTGTCCCTCCAGACATTTGAAGTGACCCTTTAAGTATGCTTTTACTCTCTGACTACTCGAGTGGCTACGTGTTGAAGTTCAGCTGCAGAGACAGTCACTTGCAATGGTGTCATCAGTTAGAGAAACAAAGTGAAGTCTTTGTTGCTAGTAGTTATTTAAGCATCTGATTTGAAGAGCAGGGGAGTTCCCCACAGTGTCCTGGCCAATATTTATCCCTCAACCAACATCACTAAAAAAACAGATTATTTGGTCATTATCACATTGCTGTTTGTGGTCTTTGGTGAGAGCAAATTGGCTGCTGTGTTTCCTACATTATAACAGTGACTAGATTTGAAAAGTACTTCATTGGGCGCAAAGCGTTTTGAGACATCCAGAGGTCATGAAAAGCGCTGTATAAATGCAAGTCTTTCTTTCCTATATTTCATCACATCAGCTTTCAGCTAACTCAAAATTCCCCCTTTCACAATTTGAAAATGTCTATATCACAATTAGGAAATGAGTAAGAGTCATCTGTTCTGGTACATGTGATAAACATTACAGTCATTGCTTTTTGGCCACACGATACCTACCCATATCCAAGGAGCATTGGGACAGGCTGACAGAGCAAAGGCTTGGTGCTCTCCAGGTGTAAGCAGGGATATTGCTGGAATTAACCAGTTAAAACCACAAAGAGCACTGGTAAGTTTCCCAGGCCGGCCTCCCTACCCATTAGGGCATTGAGGTAATCTTGAGCTAAATGGGTAAATTCCCAGGCTCCAGTGGCAGAGCCATAGGGGTCAATCATCACACTGCCTGGAGTAATGCACACAGACACACACCTATCTTGTGGAGATTCATATGTCTGAACCAACAGTAAAAGATTGTGTCACCCTCTGTAGTTGCTGGAGATAATGGGCAGGAAAACCCATGGTGCCGACCTCTCGGAATAATTGCTGGGATGTATCTGCCTCTGACCTCTGGCACTGACCTCGCCAAAGATTGTAGAGTGGGGGTAGGGGCGTCACTTAATTTGAATAAAGTGGGCAGCTGCCCGAACAATTAGTTGCACATTTGTAGCGCTTGTCTGCCTCAAGAGGTTACAAACAGTGGATGAGGAGGTGCCAGCGACACCCCCCCCCCCTCCAGAAAGATCAATTTTGTACCCACTGATCTCCTTTGTACGGTGAGCGGGGGATGGAGATAAAAATAAAAGTCGCCTACAGCTTGCAGGTCCAGGTTGTAGTACAGACCTGGACCCTCAAGATGGGCCCCAGAACTACTGTTGGATGGTCCAGTACCCGAGCCCCTTTTGACATGCCACTGTTCTTCTAGGGATGTGTTCTTCCTGGCCTGGTAGTTACCCTCCTGAGCCACGCCCCTTCCTCCATGGCTGGCCAGGAAGAGGTTCTCTACCCTTCAAAAGGTCCCACAGAAACTCCGAGGGAAGGCCAGGTCCCAGCATATCAAGGGCAGCGTCACTGTGCTTGATCCTCTGTTTGGATGACATCCAGTTCATTTGTATGTGTTCAATTTTCCCTAATTTCTGTTTGATCTATTCTTTCCTGGTCATTGCCCACCCTGTTCTTCTGCCCTGTAAAGTGATGTGAGACATTATTTGTTTTGTAAGCAACACTATAAAAATGTAAATGCTGTTATTTTGTTATTGACATTGAGCTTAAACAAATGAAGCTGAATTGTTTTAACACTAAACTAGTTGAGGTTTCAGAAATACAGTCTCCTCCCCTTAATTCAATCACTTAATTCAAATGATCAGATTCAATTCTTTTTGTACTAAATTCCTACTTTCCTTTGTTACTTAAGCCATCTAATTTGAATTACTGGATGAATTAAATATTTAGTACAAAAATAATCTCAACTACCAGGAGTAGACTGAATGTGACAGTCTTGCCACCAGCTGTCCACATTGTTAGATTTCTGCATTATTAGAGAACCAAGTTTTCAGGATTTTCAGAAATTACATATTTCATGAAAAAATGAGCTGAGGCCCTAACTAAATACCATGTTTAACCATTGTACTTTAAATGTTTGGTGATTTTGGTAACTTTGCATTAAACAATGTGATTTCATTACTTGTTGGCGTATGTTGACTACATGCTCATTTTCCAAATGCATGCTTCTGACGCAGAGGCCTGGCCACTGGAAACACATAATTGGAAATCACAGGCACTTCAAATGCCTAACAATGATGTTGGATGCTCCCTCAGAAGCATCCCAATCACAGTATGTCCAGCTTTCAGTCATACTTGACACAGTGCTCAACAACTAGTATAACTGGATGGCCTGCACCTGTCAAGATGCCACCCAACATATCCTGAGGCCCTGGAATACCTGTCTGGCAATGACAACAGGAATAACAACAGAAAATGCTGGAAAAACTCAGCAGGCCAGGCAACATCCGTGGAGAGAA
Organism: Somniosus microcephalus; assembly: GCF_052327205.1. Lineage (NCBI taxonomy): Eukaryota > Metazoa > Chordata > Chondrichthyes > Squaliformes > Somniosidae > Somniosus > Somniosus microcephalus. Next base: position 390,519,346 of record NC_140987.1, on the reverse strand, counting down.
ATTAAAAGTCGACGTTTCGGGTGAACCCTTTTTCAAAACTGGAAAGGAAATAAAATAGATCGAAGGCAGGGCTGCGATAGAACAAAAGAGAAGTAAAGAGACATTAAGAGGTATTCAAAACCAGACGAGATGGTAATAGGACAGAGGAGACAAAGACGGCTCAGATTAGGTATGAAGTGTACTGGCAGGATGAGAAACAGCTGCCATGTGGGAGAGAGAAAAAAAAGGAAAGGCGGGGGTGGCGGGGGGGTGGAAAGGGAAGACCCAAAACAAAGGGGTGGAAAAAAATATATAAGTAAAAATGTAATAGGGGCCGAGGTTATGATCTGAAATTGTTGAACTCGATATTGAGTCCGGAAGGCTGCAAAATGCCTAATCGGAAGATGAGGTGCTGTTCCTCGAGTTTACGTTGAGCATCCATGGAACAATGCAAGAGGCCAAGGACGGTGAGGTCCGAGTGGGAATGGAGCGGTGAATTAAAATGACAGGCGACCGGAAGCTCGGGGTCACCCTTACGGACTGAATGGAGGTGTTCCGCAAAGCGGTCACCCAATCTGCATTTGGTCTCCCCAATGTAGAGGAGACCACATCATGAGCAGCGAATACAGTATACTAGATTGCAAGAAGTACAAGTAAATCGCTGTTTCACCTGGAAGGGGTGTTTGGGGCCCTGGACAGTGGGAAGGGGGGAGGTGTAGGGGCAGGTATTACATCTCTTGCGCTTGCATGGGAAGGTGCCGGGCGAAGGGCTGTTGGGGGTGATAGAGGAGTGGACTAGGGTGTCTCGGAGGGAGCGGTCCCTACGGAATGCTGAAAGGGGAGGGAGGGGAAGATGCGTTTGGTGGTGGGATCACTTTGGAGGTAGCGGAAATGGGGGAGGATGATCCGCTGAATGTGGAGGCTGGTGGGATGAAAGGTGAGGACAAGGGGAACCCTATCGTGGTTCCGGGAGGGAGGGGCAGGGGTGAGGGCAGAAGTGCGGGAGATAGAACAGACACGGTCGAGGGCCGTGTCAACCATGGTAGAGGGGAATCCTCGGTTGCGGAAAAAGGAAGACATGTTGGAAGCACTGGTGTGGAAGGTGGCATCGTCGGAGCAGATACGGCGGAGACGGAGAAACTGGGAGAATGGAATAGAGTCCTTACAGGAGGCGGGGTGGGAGGAAGTGTAGTCCAGGTAGCTGTGGGAGTCAGTGGGCTTGTAGTGAATATTGGTCGATAACCTATCCCAGAGATGGAGACGGAGAAGTCGAGGAAGGGAAGGGAAGAGTCAGAGATGGACCATGTGAAGGTGAGGGAAGGGTGGAAATTGGAGGCAAAGTGAATGAAATTGTCTAGTTCGGGGCGAGAGCAGAAAACGGCACCGATACAGTCATCAATGTATTGGAAAAAGAGGTGAGGGAGGGGACCTGAGTAGGACTGGAACAAAGAGTGTTCCACATATCCCATGAAAAGGCAGGCATAGCTAGGACCCATGCGGGTACCCATAGCAACACCTTTGATTTGGAGGAAATGAGTGGAGTTAAAGGAGAAGTTGTTCAATGTGAGAACAAGTTCAGCCAGGCGGAGGAGGGTGGTGGTGGATGGGGACTGGTCCGCTTCTTCCTTGAATCGCCTCCTTTTCACCATGGACGTACAATCCCTCTACACCTCCATCCCCCACCAGGATGGCCTGAGGGCGCTCCGCTTCTTCTTTGAACTCATCTTCAATGACAACAGGAAACTGTCTATGCAAGATCTGGTTCAGCAAAGTGCCAGATAAAGAGCGGTGCCATTTAGTGCAAAGACAAATATAGCTCTCATGCAGAATAGAGTTGGAACATCCAGTGAAGCTAACGGTCAGCTGCAGCCTGAAACTTGATTTACCTCTTTGCAGGCATGCTGCTTTGCTAATCTTTCGGAAAATTGTCATGGTGCAGCCCAGAGGACCATCATTCTCACAATCACCTCTTCGAGCACCACCTCCACTTCAGCAGCCTTCAAACAGGGGGTCAAATGTTGGGTTGCTCTGTCGCTTCCCTGCAGACTTGTGTATGCACCTTGGGTTTCTTTTCTCTTAATTTCTGCCTGCCCTTTTTGTGGTGTATGTAACCTGTTCCACCTTAAGTGAACTTAAGCCTGTTCCACCTTAAGAGATGTACTACTTTCTCTGGCTGCTGTATACGTAATACCGGTGGTGACCACCGGTATATAAGTACTGTGTAGTGATATTGCTGTTAGTATAGCCCTGACCTCCAACTAGTAAAGACCTGTTGAAACGTTATTCTTGTAGTCTGTGTCAGTAATTAATCTTAAATACAACTAGAACACACAGACTTAACAGTGGCGACGAGTCCGATTCTTGCCCTGCGGCAGTTTATATCCACGGCGGCTTCGTCCACAGAACGGGCGTCGAAGAGAGGCATCCACCCTCATCACCCTGCTGGAAGACACGTCGCGTGGCAGGCATCGAGAACCCGGAGTGCAGAAGATATCCTGAACTCGAAGCCTCCATCAGCGGCAGTCAGCTATCTTCCTTCTACCTCGGTGGTGGGTAAGCCGGTCAGCGACGCGAGCAGAAAGTCGGCCGCGTTGGCTGTACAGACGGGGAGGGAAGACGGAGGAATAAGGGCGGTGAGATCGATCGCGACCGGAGATAAGGGCCGGGCCGCATTCGGGCCGAAAGGCGCAGCGCGGGGACATCGATCGCGGCTGGTGATAAGGGCCGGGCCGCATTCGGGCCAAAAAGGCGCAGCGTCTGGGGCGACTGAAGGCGTGAGAGCCGCGGTGAAGGCGAACGCAGCCGGTGCTAATAGCCGGGCTGCAAGAAGGGCTGCGAGGCGCGACATCGGGGAAGCGCGAATGCCCGAGGGAGCCGCGGTGAAGCGGAGACAGCGTTGGGGGAGTTACTAACCGCTGGGAAAGGGGAGCAGCAGCGGCACGCCAAACGCCATTGCAGCCAGCGGGTGAAGAAGGCGAGCGCGGGAAAGACCGCCAAGTGCGGGAAACCGCCATTTTGTAGGCGGAGGACGAAGACAAGAGCGGGAAGCCGCCATCTTGGAAAAAGGGAAATCACTAAAAAAAAAAAAATTGCAACGATGCCTAAACATGGGAACATTAATACCTTTGATAGCGACATCGAAGATTGGGCCACGTATGTAGAACGCATACAAAATTATTGTAAAGCAAATAAAATCCCAAATGATGAGAAAGCACTAACTTTATTAAACTTAATGGGTGCGAAGACATACGGGCAATTGAAACACCTTTTATCACCAGATGAACCGGCGGAGAAGACGTTCGAGGAGATTGTTACTGTCCTGAGAAATCATCTAAACCCCACACCGCTGATGCTAGCGGAACGATTTAAATTTTACAGCAGAAAGCAGCTGAAAGATGAAAGCAATGCTGAATATTTAATGGAATTGCGTAAGCTAGCAAAGTACTGTCAGTTTGGAACGGGACTAACAGATGCGCTAAGAGATAAATTTGTGTGTGGATTATTAAAAGAAGATACACAAAAGCGACTGCTCGAGGAGAATGAGCTGACGCTTGAGAAAGCGGTCACTATGGCAGCATCACACGAAGCCGCAGCGAGAGGCACGGCAGTAATGCAGCTACGGTCACCGGAACTCAGTACAAATCAATTGGTTTTGAGTACTGTAAAATGTTATCGTTGTGGAAAGACAACGCACGATCAGAACCAGTGTTGGTTTAAAAACCAAGAATGCAGAACGTGTGGCAGGCTTGGCCACATAGCTAAAGTATGCCGGTCAGGAAAGAAGACCAGCAACAAAAAGTCACCGCAAGGAAAATACATAAAGGTACACAAGGTGACAAAGAACAGTTCGAACGAACAGAAGTCAGATTCAGACGCCAGCAGTAATGAACTGGGTAGCTTAAGAGTACACAACGTTGGTAAGGATGCAGATCTCCAGACAATTTGGGTCACTCTTCAGATAGCAGGAGTCCAAGTAAAGATGGAATTGGACACTGGATCGGCATTGACGGTCATGAATAAGAAAGATTACAAAAGGTTATTCCAACATATTCCCCTACGGGATACAGAGATTATATTGAAAACATACACGGGACAAAGAGTGTACCCCATCGGAAAGATAGAGGTAAAAGTGGTCCACAAGGGCAAAGAAAGCCAAGTAATAGACTTATATGTGCTACCTGAAGGAGGTCCACCACTACTGGGATGGGAGTGGATTAGGAAAATGAATATGGACTGGCACTCCTTAAAGGCACTAACGGTAGATTCCGGGGAAACAGATGTCAAACCTAAACGATTGTCCAGAATATTGGATGATGCTAAAGAGGTGTTCCAGCAGGGACTGGGAACACTGAGAGGAATTACGGCAAACATCAAGATTGATGAACATGCACACCCAAAATTTTTCAAAGCCAGACCGGTACCCTATGCAATACGACCTGCTGTAGAAGCGGAACTGGAAGCGCTAGAACGTTCAGGTGTACTGTCTAAGGTAGATTGGAGTGAGTGGGCTACGCCCATTGTTCCCGTTATGAAACGTCCTTCGAGCAACAAGCCAGGAGAACCAGGGAAGGTTCGCATCTGTGGAGACTTCAAGATCACCGTTAATCCGGTGCTTCACACGGTGCAGTATCCGCTTCCGCGGATTGAGGATATTTTTGCTTCGTTGTCTGGCGGGAAACACTTCACCAAGATAGACCTGGCGCAGGTGTACTTGCAGATGGAGGTTGAAGAAGAGTCACGCCAGTACCTCACGATCAACACGCATAGAGGTTTGTACCGGTATAATAGGCTGGTTTTTGGAGTGGCATCGGCTCCAGCAATTTGGCAGAGGGCCATGGAGCAGGTATTACAGGGAATTCCAGGCACACAATGTTACCTGGACGATATTCTGATTACAGGAGATGGTGATGAAGAACACCTCGCAAACTTGGAACTGGTGCTCAACAGACTGAAAGAGTATGGACTTCGAGTTAATCGGCAGAAATGTGAGTTCTTTCAGAAGCGGATCTCGTACTGTGGTCATGTCATTGACCGGGAGGGGCTTCATAAGTCTCCTGACAAGATACAGGCAGTTGTAAAGGCTCCCGCTCCGGATAATGTCTCTCAGTTGAGGTCGTTTCTAGGATTGATTAACTATTACCATAAGTTTCTACCGAATCTATCCACGGTACTGCACCCGCTGAACGCTCTTTTACAGAAGGGGGTACCATGGGAATGGAGCGAAAACTGTAAGAAGGCATTTCGCAAAAGCAAAGAATTGATCACCTCAGAGGAAGTGTTGGCTCACTTCAACCCGACACTGCCTATTCGGTTGGTGATGCGCTATCAATTACTCATAAAAGACTGAGAGTTAAGAGAGTAACTAAAGGCTTTTATTAACAAAAGAATGAAGGTCTGCCTCGAGTGGTCGACCGGTCCAGAAATACAAAGGGCTGGGGAGCAGTCACCTTTATACTAGGACTTGTGGGAGGAGTCAGCCGAGGCATGTCCAGGCATGTACACAGTGGAATACAAACAGTGGTTTACCACAGTTGGCTTGTGATGCTTCTCCATATGGTATTGAGGCAGTACTCTCACACAAGTTGCCAAATGGCACGGAAAGGGCAGTCGCATTTGCATCCAGATCATTGACCTCCGCTGAGCGCAACTATGCGCAGATCGATAGGGAGGCTCTCAGCCTTGTATGGGGAGTGAAGAAGTTTAATCATTACCTGCAGGGCCAAAAATTCACACTTCTAACAGACCATCAGCCGTTGGTATCCATTTTTAACCCTAAGAAGGGTGTTTCGGTGATGACAGCACAGAGACTCCAGAGATGGTCCCTTTTCCTAGGGGCACATCAATATCAAATAGAATTCAAAGGTACAAAGCAACATCGCAATGCTGATGGGCTGTCGCACCTGCCACTACCTGAAGAAGAAGAGACGACGAAAGTTGACCCTGTTGAGTTATTTCATTCGACCATCATCGAGTGTTTACCAGTCACCAATGCAAGTATTGAAAGAGAAACCAGGAACGACCCGACACTGTCCCGAGTCTACGAGGTGACAGTGAAAGGATGGCCAACACATGGTGATCCTCTGTTACCGGCATTCTCGGCAAGGCGAGACCAGCTGTCCGTCTGCCATGGTACTTTGATGTACGGGACAAGAGTGATTATTCCTCCCAAGTTAAGGGAAAGAGTGCTAAAGGAACTGCATGAAGGTCATCTGGGGGGAGTTAAGATGAAAAGTCTTGCTAGGGCTTATGTATGGTGGCCGGGTATTGACCAACGGATAGAGGAGTTGACGAAAAGCTGCGCTGGGTGCCAAAAAGTGCAAAATGCACCTCCGATCGCACCGCTACACCCATGGGAATGGCCTTCAGCCCCATGGCAACGCGTACATATTGACTTTGCTGGTCCATTCATGGACTCCATGTTCCTAATTGCGGTGGACACACATTCCAAATGGCCAGAAGTGATCAAGATGAATACCACTACTTCAGAAAAGACAATTGCGGTGTTAAGAACAATATTCGCAAGGAACGGATTGCCAGAACAGATATGTTCGGACAACGGACCACAGTTCGTGTCGGAAGAATTCCAAAAATTCTTAAAGAAGAATGGGGTGAAACATTATACCTCTGCCCCATATCATCCGGCGACAAACGGGTTGGCCGAGAGATTTGTCCAAACATTCAAAAAGGCAATAAAGGCCATGAACGATGATCAGATTCCGCTACAACACAAGGTGGACAATTTCCTAATGGCATATCGAAACGCCGCTCATGCAGTAACTAACCAAAGTCCTGCCATGATGTTTTATAACAGGAGGTTGCGGTCCAGGTTGGACTTGTTAAAACCAAATGTGCGGAGGGAAGTGGAAAACAAACAGTTCCGGCATATTAATTGTAAGAGCCATAAAAGCTTAAGAAAATACTTTAAAATATTGGTTAAATAGCATAATACAGTTAATTTACCTGATTGACTTATTGTATTAAGAAACCCCCTATTTTCTTGCTCCAGTAGTATAGTCCGAGACACCCCCTTCATTCTTGCCACAATGGTACAGTCCTTAAGCCACACATGGTATGCAGCCATTTTACAGTTTAAACTCCACGTGGCTGAAGGAGGCAGAAGTTGTGAGGTTTGGAGCAATACAGTTTTTGACCGTGTTCGTTTATACGTGTTTGCTTTGTAATTCTGTTCGTAAAGTGTTATAGTAAACAGTTTAAAAGACAAAGCTACGTTTGGGAACGTTTTATTTCGACACGCGTCTACTCGTTGTTAAAAGCCCCACAGCTCAGTGGCTGCCTGTTTGGAAACTAAGAAGCGCCACTACATTAATAACAAGACCACTCGAAGTTTCGACGTAGGACAACCAGTGTTGGCAAGGGACTATGGAAACGAAAAATGGCAGTCCGGAACAATTCGGGCCAGACAAGGACCTCTGATGTACACAGTAGATATTGGTAACAATGTGATAAGGCGTCATGCGGATCAACTGGTAGAATCGAGAGCAAGGGTCGAACCCATGGTTGCGACAGAGACAACTGTGGAAGACGTTAATGAACCTGAAGCATCTACCTCGGCAGGGAATGTACCTGATGATGACGTCCAATACATAGGAAACCAACTAGAGGAGTCACCTCAGCAACAAGAATCAGAGACCACTGAAAGGCATTATCCAACCTGAATCAGAAGGCCTCCTGAGAGACTGAACCTTTGAACTGTTTATACCTGAAGGTATATATGTTATTATGTTATGTTAAATGGGGATATGACTGTTAAGCTAAAAAGGGAGGATTGTGGTGTATGTAACCTGTTCCACCTTAAGAGAACTTAAGCCTGTTCCACCTTAAGAGATGTACTACTTTCTCTGGCTGCTGTATACGTAATACCGGTGGTGACCACCGGTATATAAGTACTGTGTAGTGATATTGCTGTTAGTATAGCCCTGACCTCCAACTAGTAAAGACCTGTTCACACGTTATTCTTGTAGTCTGTGTCAGTAATTAATCTTAAATACAACTAGAACACACAGACTTAACACTTTTAGTCTTAGTAAAGCCTGCTCATCAGTTGGGATGCCTTTTGAGCATTTGCAAAACCTTTCAGAATTTTTGTCCCCTTACTGTGGCACTCCCCTTTATTTGGTTCCCTAGCCACTTCAATAGTTACCTGGCTTGCCTCCAATCTTCCACCCTATGTAAACTGCAGTGCATCTAAAGCTCAGCTGCCCACATCCTATTTCGCACAATCGTACTCACCTAGCAACTAACCTTAGTGACCTACATTGGATCCTGGTCTTCCAATGCGCCAACATTTAAAATTCTCATCATGTGTATTTAAAACCCTTCATGGCCTCACCCCTCCCTATCTTTGTAACCTCCTCCAGGTGTACAACCCCCCCCCCCCCGAAAACTCTCTTCCTCTGACTCTGGTGCATTCCCTCCCCTTTACCCCACCGTTGGCAGCTGTGCTTTCAGCCACCCAGCTCACGCTCTAGCATTCTCTCGCTAAAACCGTTTGCCTCGCCATCTTCCTCTCCTCACTCAAGAACCTCCTTAAAACCCATTTCTTTGATCAAACTTTTGGTTACCCCTCCAAACATCTCCTTCTTTGGTATGGTGTCCATTTTCTGATTTTGCCTATGTGAAGCGTATTGGGACATTTTTCTACATTAAAGGTACTATATAAATATAAGTTGTTCTTGCATCTGCCTTTTTACTGTGATTTGCAGAAACAGCCCCTGATTACCAGAGTCTAGTGGGAACCATGTAGCTTTCAAAAGCTCTTGTAATAATTTGTCCATGACTACACAAACCACTCTGGGTACAGGTATATTGTGTATCAGTAAAACAGGTTTATTAAGCATTAAACATCCAGTACAAAGAAGTAATACTTAACAAGGAGATAGTCACAGTCTTGTTCGTTTGAGCCTCGGCGTTCCTTCCGAGTGACTGTGGCGTGGTCTCTTTATTCTCTTGCTGTGTTCTGTTGACTGAAGCTCGCTTCTCTGGGTTCTTGCTGTGTTCTGTTGACTGAAGCTCCTTCAACTCTGATTACGTGGTGCGCGCTGCTTTCAGTGTTCAATATCTGTATCTTTATACCCTTTCTCTTCTTTTTGGCTATGTGACAGTAATCAGCTCTCTGACACCCGGTAAATGTCCCCCCTTTCCTTGTCAGTCACCTCAGGACATTTTATGACTTTGTTGATTCCACTAGGTCTCCCTTTGTGCATAACAAAGTGCCCTTATCTTTAGATGTTCTCTTTTCAAAGACCATTTCTCAAGATGTTATCTAAACACTCTGTCCATCTTATAGTGGTATCACTGAGGGATGCCTACAAATCCTATCTCTCTTTAACTCTTATCTCTTTCCCATAACATTACTGAATACCACGTCCCTGACAGTCTCTGTAGACTTAGCACTACATTTCATTACTTCAGTAATTGAAAATAGAGGTTTTTAGTCAGGTTGGCATAATTTTCCCATCCTGCCTTCTTCTCAGCCATTCGCCATTTTCTACATGCTTTTAGGTTTTTAACAAACAATTTCACATATTATAGTTGTACAAAAATGATTTTAGAATCTTAGGCCTAGAAATTGGGTAGAGGCGCCAAACTGGCGCCAAGTTCGCCTGGGCGCAGGTTTTTGCGCAGCGTTCCAAGCTGTAGCGATCGTCAGAAATTCAGTTGAAGTGCCCCTAGAGGGAGACGGGGCGAGGCTCGAGGCGCTCCGCGTCCCTCTTAGGGCGCTGAAACTGAATATCGCAGCGCAACGTGCCACAGCGCCACACGCTGCGGCACGGCATGCTGCGGTACTGCAGGCCTTCCTCCCACTGTTAAGGGGGAGGGGCCTGCAACAGCGCGAACCCCGATCGCGAGTGCCGGCAAAAGAGCCTGGCACCAAGGAGAAGTGCCGGGCTCTCGGGAAACAGCCAGCAATGCCGCGGGGGGGGGGGGGGGGGGACCAGGAGGCCGGGGACGGAGGTGCTGGCAGGCGGCCGCTGAAAATGCGGCCGCCCCGCACCTCCACCTTAACTTGCGCCTCTGCCGGCACAGCAAGGCCCCATGAACCAGGCGCGGGTAGTGAACGGCGCTACAGCGGCGTTCGCTACCAAATATCGCGTTCGGGGCGCGAATGGTGCACTGCGCACACTGATGACGTCATCGGTGGTGGCGCAGCGCAAATGGCTAATGCTGAATATCGCGGGAGGCGCAGCCAGTGGCGCAACAGCCACTGACTGCCTCTTTAGGCGCTAACAGGTGGCGCTACTCACCCAATTTTTCCCCCTTAATGTTTACTAAATCATACAGATACACCCTATCCTGCAAGCATTTGATCTGCCTTCCTGTTGAACAATGCAGAGCTGGAATGTGGGCCCAGAAGCAGTACGGCAGCAATCTGCCCAGGTTATGATGTTCTATCTCAGGATAGCAACATATGTAAACCTTCCAGCCAACCCTCATGTAGCAGAAAGGAGGGAGGGCCAAGCCACCAAGGAAGTAACAGTGATGCAGCGTGCAGCAGATCCAAACCAAGACTTAGCTAATTTAAGACCAAGGTCACCTCTGTTCCAAGAGGCTCTCGGTCCACATTTGCAGCCAACCATCTCCCGCAACACTAGACCTTTTACCCAGACATAGCATTAGAATAGGCTACAGGAAGGCACTCAGGAAAGCACTGTTATAAACTATACAAAGAACTGTGGATCAAAGGGAACATAGCATTAACATTCAATTGGCTTATGAACTGGTCATGATATTCATTCATGTCTTTGGATTATTGTGGTATTATGGATGAAAAAGCTTTTGTATGTCAGAAGCCTTAGTTCTGTAGGTAGAACCCTGAGAGTTTGCATCTGTTGCATAGGTACTGGGAATTGGGGGTGGGCACGTGTGGGGAGAGGTAGAGAGGACAGTATAAGCAGGAGAGTGATGTCAGTCTCTGGAGAAGAGCTCCATCTAAGTATTTCTCTTGCAGCTTGGGCTCCTGGTTCCACTGATTCTAGGTCCTACCACAATAACAGTTTGGCCTTCCTCCTCTGGAGCCTCCAATTCCAGTCCCTTCTGAAAGGCAAAGTTGTGCAGTAAACAGCAAGGCACCACAATGTGTGGCACCTGCTCAGAGGCAAACTGTAGTGTCCCTCCAGACATTTGAAGTGACCCTTTAAGTATTATTAATTCAAATTATCTGATTCAATGCTTTTTGTACAAAATTTCTACTTTGTTTTGTTACCTATGCCATTTAATTTGAATTGCTGGATGAATTAAATATTTAGTACAAAATGACTTCAACTATCAAGAGTAGACTGAATGTGACAATCTCGCCACCTATTGGCCAAAGAATGATCTGCATTATTAGAGAACCACATTTTCAGCATTTTCAGAAATTAAATATTTCATTATAAAGTGAACGGTGGCCTTAGCTAAATACAATTTTTAACCATTGTTTTGTTGCATTCTTGCTTTCAGTTTTGTAAAACTAATTTCAGTTTGTTCCATTGTAATGACTGGAATCAAGTCATGGGGACTAAATTCGATAACCTCCGAAAATGGGCGTGGGGATCGCGATTAACCCGTGCCCGGTCAATGTAATGCAGGCAGCATGCCAACTTTGTGCTGCCTGCTCATATCAATGATTTACGCATCAGTAGGGGACCCAAAATTGTGAGAGGCTAGCACCAGTTAAAGCTAGGTCGCACTGCATAAAGCTATCCTGCACCTCTTAAAGGGGAGGTGCATTTTGGCTGGAGCAGGTGCTGTAAGTCATTTTACAACTGAATCTGACCTGGGAAACAATGAAGAATGGCACAACATGGGAGAGAGTGGGCTCCAAAGTTTTCCGACACTGCTTTGGAGGTCTTGGTGGAGGAGGTGGAAAAGTGGAGAAATGTGCTGTATCTGCAGGGGGCGAGGAGGTCATCCAGACACATGCTCAGAAGGCAGTGTGAGCAGATAGTCATGGCGGTCAATGCCAGGAGTCAAGCTCCGAGGACCTGGATGCAGTGCTGCAAGTTCAATCACCTCACACGAGTGGTCAAGTTCAGTGAATGCAAATGCCATATCCTACCAACTGCACCACTAGCCTCAGCCACTGCTCACTCACCTATCAACAATCTCAATCAATCAGGACTCAGACCTAACATGCATAGCTATGCCTAATGTAGAGGATAGCATAGAGGCGGGATCAGCACGTGGTGAGACACTGGGCACGAGTTGCCTGCAGACAGGTCTGGGGGCAAGGGTAGCGCAGGTGCCAGCTCACCGGAGGGCGAGTTCGCACACGAGTTCTGCTGCAGAGGACTCAGATGAGCACTTCGATGGGGCAGGCTACAGATGGGTATGCACAATGAAATGCTATGTGCACTGGGAAGCCGGCCAGAAAGACTATGCGCAATGTAAAGGAGCATGGAGGAGTCCGGCACCAACTTGGCACAGGATTTTGTGCAGAGTTTGGAGCCCACCCTTTCCAGCATGGAAGTGGCGGTAAACACCATTAGCACACTTGCAGACCCAACCATGATGCAGTGTCCGATGGCTGATGTCTCAGCTTCCACTGCAGCACAAGCAGAAGCCACCCAACTTCTGGCTGCAGCAGTGGATGCTCAGACTGATGTCATACAGGTCAGTTTGCTGCCATGTAAACTCAGACTGCTGCCATCATGACTGTGGATTAGTGTTCAAAGGGGCTTGCAGAGTGTGACAGCAGTCCAGCAATTTGTCTTCCAACAGATTACTAGGATTGCTGAGATGCCATCCTGGGGGAGTGGCAGTGGCTCCGTGGAGCACGAACCTGCTGTGCTCTCTCAGGCTGACAAGATTAATCCTCCCAACACTGCCACTCTGCCAGTGCCATGGCTGTTGCCGGTCAACCAGCCAGCTCATACTGCTGCCACCCATGCCGAGATGGTGCAGTTCGCAATCGAGCCTTCTAGGCCCAGAGCTGCTCGAGGTTGTCCTCCAAGGCCATCTGCAGTCTCCTCCACTGAAAGTCAGCAGCCTTCCACCAGCCATGCTGCAGCTACTGGGGTAGCACCGCATAGGAGCACTAGAACAGGCAAAAGCACCTGGAAGACAGGCACTAAGGGAATACACAAGAGTGATTAATTTACGTTTGTATGCAATATGGTATGATTAGATTTGAGTAAGTAGCACGGAGTCCAGTTCGACGGAGTACTGCTTCTATAGAGTATTAAACTTGGAATTTGGTGACTGAGGGAATTCAGAGCATTGAGGGAATTGGTGCTGTTCTGGTATTTTAAAAAAACAAGGAGCGGTCCGAGAGAGGGAGCATGAGACAGCGATACCTGAGAGCTGAGTTCCAGAGACATTAATTCAAATTAAGTTTAAACAAGATACTAATTAGCTTCTGAAAGAGGGAATAGACATTTTTTAGATCATGAATGGGCAGCTGATACCTGTTGCTTGCAATTCCTGCGCCATGTGGGAACTTCAGGACACTTCATGTGTCTTGGGGGACCATGTGTGTAGGAAGTGTTTCCAGCTGCTTGAGCTCGAGCTTAGGGTTTCTGAGCTTGAAGGGCAGCTGGTGTCACTGCGGAGCATCAGGGAGGCTGAGAGTTTCCTGGACCGTACGTTCCAGGAGGTGGCCACCCCACAGGCAGAGAGAGTTCAGGATAGTAAATGGGTGGCCATCTGGAAGAGTAGGAAGAGGCAGGAAGTGCAGAAGTCTTTGGGGTGTGTGTCACTCTCATACTGCAGCATTGGAGACTGCTGGGAGTGACGACACCTTGAAAGAGTGCAGTCCAGACCATGGCACCAATGGGCAAGGGATTGCACAGAGGGCAATAGCAAAGCGTAGAAATGCAGTCGTTATAGGAGATTCCATAGTTATGGGGACAGACAGGCGTTTCTGTAACCGTCACCTTGAGTCCTGCATGGTGAGTTGCCTCCCTGGTGCCAGGGTAAAGGACATCACGGAAAGGGTGCAGAATATTCTGCAGGGGGAAGGGAGTAGCCAGAAGTTGTGGTACACTTCGGTACCAACGACATAGAGAGGGCAGGTATTGAGGTCCTGCAGTCAGACTTTCAGGAGCTAGGAAGGAAGTTAAAAAGTGGGACCTCAAAGGTAATCTCTGGATTACTCCCAGTGCCATGCGCCAGCGAGAGTAGAAATAGGAAGATAGGGAGGATCAATGCGTGGCATGAGGCATGGTGCAAGAGGGAGGGCTTCAGATTCTTGGGGCATTGGGACCAGTTCTGGGGCAGGAGGCACCTATTCAAAAGGGTTGGGTTGCACCTCAACAGGCCGGGGACCAATGTCTTCATGGGGAGGTTCAAAAGTGTGGTTGGGGAAGGTTTAAATTAAATTGGCAGGGGGGTGGGCACCAGCATATAGAAGTAGAAAAGAGGATTAAGGTGCATAAAGGAGGGAGAGTGTCGGATAGTACTAGAGAAGGAAGTAGTAGCATATTAGATAGGAGCAGACTAAGAAGGACTACAAGGTTTGGAATGCATGTATGTAAACGCACAAAGTGTGGTGAATAAGTTTGGTGAGCTACAAGCACAATTAACCGTGTGGGAATATGATGTAGTGGCAATAATGTGGCTTAAAAATGGTGAGGACTGGTTGCTTAATATTCACGGATACAAGGTGTTCAGAAAAGATAGGGAAGGAAAAAAGGGAGGTGGGTGGCAGTGCTGATTAGGGAAGACATTGTAGTGTTGGAAAGAGAGGATGTCCTTGAAGGGGCAAGGACAGAATCCATTTGGTTAGAGTTGAGAAGCAAAAAGGGTATGATCACGCTATTGGGGGTATTCCATAGGCCTCCAAATAGTGAGAGATAGAGGAGCTAATCTGCAGGGAAATCACAGAGATGTGCAAGAACTATAGAGTGGTGATATTGGGGGACTTTAACTACCCAAATATCGATTGGGATAATGTTAGAGTAAAGGGAAAGGAGGGGGAGGAACTTCTGAAATGTGTTCAGGTGAACTTCCTTGACCAATATGTTCTTGGCCCAACTAGGAAGGAGGCATTGCTGGATCTGATGCTGGGGAATAAGGTGGGCAAGTGGACCAAGTATCTAGGGAGAACACTTGGGTAAGAGTGATCATTGTATCATAAAGTTTAGATTAGTAATGGAGAAGAGCAAGGAATAATTTAAAGTAGAACTTCTAAATTGGAAGAGGGCTAACTTCAATGGGATGAGAGGGAATCTAGCCAGGGTAAAATAGAACCAAAGATTGACAGGAAAAACTGTAACGGAACAATGGGTGATCTTTAAGGAGATGTTTCACGTACAGACTAGGTACATTCCAACAAGAGGGAAAGTTAGGGGAACCAAAACCAGGGCTCCTTGGATAACGAGGGAGATAGAGAATATGATGAAACAAAAAATGCTGTATGATGCATGTCAGGTGAATTCTTCAAGCGAGAACCAGGCCAAATACAATAAGTTGAGAGGGGAAGTGAAAAGGAAAAGAAGACTGGCAAAGAGAGAATATGAGAATAGAATGGCAGTTAACATAAAAGGGAACCCAAGAATCTTCTACTGGCAAGTAAATAGTAAGCGGGTATTAAGAGGCAGGTGTGGGGCCTATTAGGGACAAAGAAAGTGATATATGCTTAGAGGCGCAGGGCAAGGCTAGAATACTTAATGAGTACTTTGTATCAAATTTTACTGAGGAAGAGGATTCTGACAAAATATCGGTAGAAGCGGAGATGGTAGAGGTAATGGACGGGGTGAAAATTGATAGGCAGGATGTACTGGAAAGGTTGGATATGCTTACACTGGACAAGTTGCCTGGTCCGGATGGCTTGCTTCCCAGGTTTCTAAGGGAAGTGGGGGGGGGGTGGGGAGATAGCAGAAGGGCTTGCCATAACCTTCCAATCTTCCCTAGATATGGGGGAGGTGCCAGAGGATTGGAAAGTGGCAAATGTGACACCCTTGCTCAAAAAAGTGTGTAAGGACAATCCTAGTAACTACAGGCCAGTCAGTTTAACATCAGTGGTGGGTAAGGTTTTAGAAACAATAATCAGGGAAAAAATTAACTGGCACTTGGAAAGGCTTAAGTTAATTAAGGAGAGCCAGCACAGATTTGCAAAAAGCAAATTGTGTTTGACTAATCTAATTGAATTTTTTGATGAAGTAACAGAGAAGGTTGATGAAGGGAATGCAGTGGATGTTGTCTATATGGATTTTAAAAAAGCGTTTAACAAAGTATCACATAAAAGGCTGGTTAACAAAATTGAGGCTCATGGAATAGGAGGGTCAGTGTCAGCTTGGATAAGAAATTGGCTTAAGGACAGAAAACAGCGAGTCGTGGTAAATGGTTGTTTTTCAGACTGGAGGATGGTAGGCAGTGATGTTCTCCAAGGGTCAGTGCGAGGACCAATGCTTTTTTTGATATATATAAATGACTTGGATATTGGAATACAGAGTAAAATTTCAAAATTTGCCAATGATACCAAACTTGGAGGTGTGGCAAACAGTGAGGATACCAATCGACTGCAACAGGACATAGATAGGCTAACAGAATGGGCAGACAAGTGTAAGGTGATGCATTTTGGCAGAAGGGATAGGGAGAGGCAATATAGATTTAATGGCACACGTCTAAAGAGTGTGCAGGGACAGAGGGACCTGGGGGTTCATGTGATTAGATCTTTGAAGGTGGCAGGACATATTGAGAGAGTAGTTAGCAAAGCATATGGGATCTTGGGCTTCATAGAGGTATAGAGATCCTTCATCATCACTGGGTCAAAATCCTGGAACTCCCTCCCTAACAGCACTGTGGGAGTACCATCACCACACGGACTGCAGCGGTTCAAGAAGGCGGCTCACCACCACTTTCTCAAGGGCAACTAGGGATGGGCAATAAATACTGGCCTTGCCAGCGATGCCCAGATCCCATAACTGAATTTAAAAAAGTACAAAAGCAGGGAAGTTATGCTGAACCTTTATAAAGCTCTGGTTAGGCCACAATTAGACTACTACATCCAGTTCTGGTCACCACAATTTAGGAAGGATGTGAAGGTCCTGGAGAGGGTGCAGAGGAGAACCAGAATGGTTCTGGTTCTCCTCCGCACCCAAGGACCGGATGACCTACATCCTAGGGTTTTGTTAGAAGTGGCCATTGGGATAGTGGATGAATTGGTTGTCATCTTCCAAAATTCTATAGACTCTGGAACAGTTCCTGCAGATTGGAGGATAGCAAATGTAATCCCACTATTTAAGAAATGAGGGAGAGAGAAAACGGGGAACTACAGACCTGTTAGCCTCACATCAGTAGTTGGGAAAATGCTGGAATCTATTATAAAGGATGCACTAACTAATAGGAAGATTGGGCAGAGTCAACATGGATTTATGAAAGGGAAATCCTGTTTGACAATCCTATTGGAGTTCTTTGAGGATGTAACTAGTGGAGTAGACAAAGGGGAACTGGTAGATGTGGTGTATTTGGATTTTCAGAAGGCCTTCGATAAGGTCCCACACAAGAGGTTGGTGAACAAAATTAGGGCACATGGAATTGGGAGTAATATACTAGCATGGATTGAGAATTGGTTAACAGACAGAAAATAAAGAGTAGGGATAAACGGGTCTTTTTCAGGATTGCAGGCTGTGACTAGTGGTGTACCACAAGGATCGGTGCTTGGGCCCCAGCTATTCATAAGCTACATCAATGATTTGGACGAGGGGACTAAATGTAACATTTCCAAATTTGCTGATGATACAAAGCTAGGTGGCAGTATCAGTTGTGAAGAGGATGTGAAGAGGCTTCAAGGGGATCTCGACAGGCTCAGTGAGTGGACGAGAACATGGCAGATGGAATATAATGTGGATAAATGTGAAGTTATCCACTTTGGTAGAAAAAAACAGAAAGGCAGAGTATTTCCTAAATGGTGAAAGATTGGGGAATGCAGATGCTCAAAGGGGACCTGGGTGTCCTTGTACATAAGTCACTGAAAGTGAATGTGCAGGTGCAGCAAGGCATTAGTGTGGTAAACCACTGTATTGTATATTGCCACCTCTGGGTGGCGCTGTGTATGGAGGCATGCCTCAGCTGACTCCACCCACCACTGTGTGGGTTTCGTTCAGACTTGTTCAGTCACTCACGAAGAAGCATGGTCTCTTCTTAGCTAATAAAAGCCTTATTCATCTCTTCTTTCGACTCATCATCTCTTCTTCGACTCATCACCTTTTATGAAGTAATTGATAAGCGTATCAATTTTATTAGCTAAAAGTTAAATGGCGACACCTGAGGAGCAACAACAGCAACGGATACAGCAGACATTGCTGAGAGCCCTCAGACCACCACGCCTGGACCTCGACCCTCAAGATGTGGGTGCATCAGCCAAGTTTGAACACTGGCTGAGCTGCTTTGAATCCTTCCTCGCAATCTCACAGGTTACAGAGGAGGATCACAAACTGAAAATTTTGACCGCCCAGGTGAGCCATCAAGTATATATGCTAATCCGGGACTCTAATACGTACGTGGCGGCCCTCGAGCTACTAAAAGGGCAATATACGCGCCCAGTGAACACAATTTACGCCCGACACCTCTTGGGATCCCGCAGGCAGCAACCGGGAGAATCGGTAGGGGCATTTGCACGGGCGCTACTGGCACTCTGCAGAGACTGCGATTGTAAAGCGGTAACGGCTGTGGAGCACGCGCAGGGACTCGCCTGTGATGCCTTCGTCAGGGGCCTCCAGTCAGACCACACCCGGCAGAGACTGCTAGAAAGCAAGGAACCCGACCTGAAGACGGCCATTGCCCTTGCGCTCTCGTTAGAGGAGGCCCACCGAAACCTCGAGGCATACCCCCGTAACGGCGCCGAGACATGGCAATCGAAACCGTGGGACACGGGACCGCCGCCCCCGGCACCAACCGCTGCAGCGACCCAACCGAGACAGCAGCCTCCGGTAAGAACTGCTTCGATGCCCAGTAACCAGGCCCAAAAATGCTATTTCTGTGGCCAGTTAAAACATCCCAGAGCGCACTGCCCAGCTAAGACAGCTACCTGCTCGGGCTGCGGGAAGAAAGGCCATTACGCTAACGCCTGCAAGGGGAAGCCAGCCAGCAGCGCAGCGTGCGGGCCGTGGGAGCAGCCATCTTATCTGCCATTTTGTGTACCCCCGGCCGCATGGCATCCGCCGCCATCGTATCCAACGCACTCAACCGCCATTTCGTCACCGGAACCGACCACCGTCTCGGCGGATGACTATAGTGACTCACTAAGCCACATACTGGCCTCCGTGACGCTGGATCAAGGCCACCCTCACCATCTATCCAGCTCCATGATGGATATCGCGGTAAACGGCCGCGCCACCAGTTGCCTGATCGACAGCGGGAGCACAGAGAGTTTCGTCCACCCCGACACGGTACGTAGCCACTCCCTCACGATTCTGCCAACGCACCATCGCATTTCTATGGCGTCCAAGTCCCAGTCAATGGACATCAGCGGCTACTGTGTGGTGACCCTGTCAGTAGGGGGCACTGAATATCAAAAATTTAAACTGCTAGTCCTGCCCCGTCTTTGCGCTGCCGTCCTGCTAGGGTTGGATTTTCAGTGCCACCTTAAGAGTGTCACACTAGCATACGGTGGACCCCTCCCCCCACTCACAGTCTGCAACCAACAACTTTTAAATCGCCCGCTGCAAACCACCTGCAGCCTTTCCACATTAAAAGTCCCCCCCCCTCCCCTGTTCGCTAACCTCACCCGCGACTGTAAACCCATCGCTACCAAAAGCAGGCGGTACAGTGCCGGGGACAGAGCTTTTACCAGCTCTGAGGTGGAGCGGCTCTTGAAGGAGAGCATTATCGAAGGTAGCACTAGCCCCTGGCGAGCCCAGGTTGTAGTCGTTAAAACCACTGCAAAATGCCGCATGGTAATCGACTACAGCCAAACCATAAACCGGTACACCCAGCTGGACGCGTACCCCCTCCCTCGCATATCTGATATGGTCAATCAGATTGCGCAATACAAAGTATTCTCCACCATCGACCTTAAGTCAGCGTACCACCAGCTGCCCATCCGCCATGAGGACCGCCAGTATACTGCCTTCGAGGCAAACGGCCGCCTCTACCACTTCCTTAGGGTCCCCTTCGGCGTCACCAACGGGGTTTCGGTCTTCCAAAGGGAGATGGACCGAATGGTTGACCAGAACGCGCTGCGGGCAACCTTCCCCTATTTGGATAACGTCACCATCTGCGGCCACGACCAGCAGGACCACGACGTTAATCTAGCAAATTTCCTCCGTACGGCCCAACGGCTGAACCTAACGTACAATAAGGAAAAATGTATGTTTCACACCAAGCGCCTGGCCATCCTCGGCTGCGTGGTGGAGAACGGAGTCATCGGGCCCGACCCCGACAGAATGCGCCCCCTAATGGAGCTACCCCTTCCCCACTGCCAAAAAGCACTGAAGAGATGCCTGGGGTTTTTCTCCTACTACGCCCAGTGGGTGCCCCTCTATGCAGACAAAGCCAGGCCCCTCATCAAAGCCACCTCCTTCCCCCTGACACCAGAGGCGTGTGCAGCCTTCACTCTTATCAAGAACGATATCGCGAAGGCCGCAATGCACGCGGTGGATGAGTCCATCCCCTTCCAAGTGGAGAGCGATGCCTCCGACTTCGCCCTAGCCGCGACCCTTAACCAGGCGGGCAGACCCGTGGCCTTTTTCTCAAGGACCCTCCAGGGCCCCGAGACGAGACACTCCTCCGTCGAAAAGGAGGCCCAGGCTATTGTAGAAGCGGTGCGTCACTGGAGGCATTACCTGGCCGGGAAACGATTTACCCTGCTCACTGACCAGCGTTCAGTAGCTTTTATGTTTAATAATAAGCAGAGGGGTAAAATCAAGAACGACAAGATCTTGAGGTGGAGAATCGAACTCTCCACCTACAATTATGATATCTTGTATCGGCCAGGGAAACTCAATGAGCCCCCAGATGCCCTATCACGTGGTACATGCGCCAACGCGCAGAGTGATAGGCTGCAGTCCCTCCACAATGACCTCTGCCACCCGGGGGTCACCAGGTTTTTCCATTTTATCAAATCCCGTGACCTGCCCTACTCCATCGAGGAGGTCAGGACCATGACCAAGAGCTGCCAAATCTGCGCCGAGTGCAAACCGCACTTCTATAGGCCGGACAGAGCAAGCCTGATCAAGGCCACCCGCCCCTTCGAACGCCTGAGCGTCGATTTTAAAGGGCCCCTCCCCTCCGCTGACCGCAATGTGTACTTCCTCAACATAGTTGATGAGTACTCCCGTTTCCCCTTTGCCATCCCTTGCCCAGACATGACCAGTACCACGGTCATCAAGTGTCTGAATGACATCTTCGCTCTGTTCGGGTTCCCCAGCTATATACATAGCGACAGGGGCTCATCGTTCATGAGCGACGAACTTCGGCAGTACCTGCTAACAAGAGGTATCGCCACGAGCAGGACCACCAGTTACAACCCCCGGGGGAACGGCCAGGTGGAAAGGGAGAACGCGACGGTTTGGAAGGCAGTCCTCTTAGCACTAAAATCTAAGGGCCTTCCGACCTCCCACTGGCAGGAGGTCCTCCCTGCAGCGCTTCACTCCATTCGGTCACTGCTTTGTACTGCCACTAATGCGACCCCTCATGAGAAAATGTTCGTTTTCCCCCGGAAGTCTACATCGGGAACCTCGCTACCGGCATGGTTGACTTCTCCTGGGCCCGTCCTACTGCGGAGGCACGTGAGGACGCATAAAACGGACCCCCTGGTCGAGCGGGTGCACCTCCTACACGCCAACCCCCAGTATGCCTGGGTGACATACCCAGACGGGCGGGAGGACACGGTCTCCATACGAGATCTCGCACCCTCGGGTACCCCTGAATTACCACCGTTATCCCCCTTACCACCGTTATCCCCCTTACCACTGTTATCCCCCACCACCCCTCCCAACCCAACCCCTGCAGACGGCATGCCAAAGCCCCAGGAATCTTCGCCAACCACCCAGACACTAGACCCGACGTCGGATGCTGCAACACCACCGCCGCCACCACGACGATCAGGACGTCAGACAAGGCCTCCTGATAGACTTAACTTGTAGTACCCTTCACCCCGCCGGACTTCACATTAAACAAGGGGTGAATGTGGTAAACCACTGTATTGTATATTGCCACCTCTGGGTGGCGCTGTGTATGGAGGCATGCCTCAGCTGACTCCACCCACCACTGTGTGGGTTTCGTTCAGACTTGTTCAGTCACTCACGAAGAAGCATGGTCTCTTCTTAGCTAATAAAAGCCTTATTCATCTCTTCTTTCGACTCATCATCTCTTCTTCGACTCATCACCTTTTATGAAGTAATTGATAAGCGTATCAATTAGGAAGGCAAATGGTATGCTGGCCTTCATTACAAGTGGATTTGAGTACAGGAGTAAAGAAGTCTTACTCCAATTATATAGGGCCTTAGTGAGACCACACCTGGAGTACTGTGTACAATTTTGGTCTCCTTACCTAAAGAAGGATATACTTGCCATAGGGGGAGTGCAACGGAGGTTCACGAGATTGATTCCTGGGATGGCGGGACTGTCGTATGAGAAGAGATTGAGTAAACTAGGCCTGTATTCTCTTGAATTCAGAAGAATGAGAGGGGATCTCATTGAAGCATACAAAATTATTACAGGGCTTGATAGGGTGGAAGCTGGGAGAATGTTTTCCTTGGCTGGGAAGTCTAGAACCAGGGGCCACAGCCTCAGGATAAAGGGTAGGCCATTCAGGACTGAGATGAGAAGCCATTTCTTCACACAGAGGGTGGTGAATCTTTGGAATTATCTACCCCAGAGGGCTGTGGAGGCTCAGTCATTGGGTATATTTAAAACAGAAGTCGATAGATTTCTGACTAGTAAGGGCATCAAGGGATATGGCGATAGGGCCGGTGAATGGAGTTGAGGCAGAAGATCAGCCATGATCTCATTGAATGGTCAAGCAGGCTCGAATGGCCTACTCCTGCTCCTATTTCTTATGTTCTTATGGTTCCAGGGATGAGGGATTTTAGCTGCAAGGTTAGGTTGGAGAAGCTGGGGTTGTTCTCCTTGGAGCAAAGTATGTTGAGGGGAGATTTTATAGCGGTGTACAAGATTATCACGGGTTTGGATAAGGTAGATAAAGGCTGTTCCCATTAGCTGATTGTACAAGGACTAGGGGACACAGAGTTAATGTTTTGGGCAAGAGATACAGGGGGGATGTGAGGGTGGTGGAAGCGGAGACAATCAATGATTTCAAAAGAAAATTGGATAGGCACTTGAGGGAAATAAACTTGCAGGGCTACGGGGATAGAGCGGGAGAATGGGACTGACTGGATTGCTCTACAGATAGCCGGCATTGGCTCGATGGGCCGAATAGCCTCCTTCTGTGCCGTAATGACTCTATGGGCTGGATTTTGTCAGCCCCGAGGAGGCGGGATTGCCGGTAAAGTTGCAGGATTTGGGGGCAGCTGGCAAACCCGCCCCCAACCTGCCCCGTGTCCCGTCTCCTCGAGGCGGGAAAGGGATTAAATCCTATTAACTACCTGTTAACAGAAAAAAGGATTATCCTTATTTTTAGCTCCGAAGTGCTGACATTTCTTCTTCCAAGAAATCTTGACAGATGGCACGTCAGACGTTGACGTGCTCTGTCAGTGACTTCCCCCTAATTGGCCTGCTGAGGCCGCTGGGCGGACTTAACAAGGTCAATCAGGGGAAAATCCTGCTGGTTGGACAGAAGCTGATGGAGGCAGGATTGAAAGCAGGCAAGCAGCTTCCCATTGACAAAATCCAGCCCAATGACTCTAAATTTGGTGTGGAATGTTTATATTGTATTGGCTTTTATTTTTGCATTGTGGTCAGGCAGAAGCTGTGCTGGTCAGTGACAGAGGAAAGGTAAGGTGTTGGACTGTTGGTGAATGGTGAATTGAAGTTGCGGTTACTGGTGTCGCACTCAGATGAGTTTTTCACGGACAGCCCTGCCAGAAAGGGGCTGTCTAGGTTGCCTCCTCCCTTCCTCTTTCTCAGCTGCTTTCATGTGGCAGCATGGCTTTCATTATATGCATGCTGTGCACGTGTGCGTGGGTTGCACATCGGAGTCATCAGCCATATCATCAGCGGATAACCCTTGTCGCCCAGTAGCCACTCTTTGGTTTGCCGTGGTGGCTGAAATGCAGATGGCACAGCGGACTGCTGCAGAATGAAGGCATCATTACTGCTGCCAGTAAATGGGGCATCGACCTGCATGATTTGCTGCCTATGATTGCACACCAGCTGGACATTGAGGGAGTGGAATCCCTTTCGCTTTCAGTATATGGCAGAGTTGACATGCGGCGCCCACAAAGCAATGTCCGTGCAGTCAATGGCAGCCTGCACCGTTGGGGAGTCTGCAATCCTAGTGAAGCCATGTGCTCACTCCGCCTGCTGCTCTCTGGCAAGAGAAAATGAAATGTAGTTAGCGCTCTTTGAATAGAAAGCCTCAGTGACCTCCCTTACGTAATAGTGGACGACAAACTGCGAGATGTTGCAAGTATCTCCAGCTCCAGCCTGGAAGGAGCCCGACACATGAAAGTTCATCGCTACGGTCACTTTCACAGCCACTGGCAATATGGTCCTTTCCCTGCTGTGAGGTTGAAGTTGTGGCTGCAGCAGGTGGCAGATTTTAGTGAGGACATCCTTACTGAAGCACAGACGTCTCACACATTTTTCTTTGCTGAGGTTTAGGTAGGAGAATTGCTCCCTGAACACCCAGGGTGGATATGCTGAAAGCCCTTCTCCCCATCCTCCTCCTCCCTCTTCCAGCAGCTTGTCCTGCTCTGCGTGCCCTCTGTTCATTTTCCAAGTCGTGCTGTATTACAAGGGGAATTTCGACTAGTGCGCTCATGTCTGGCACAAGCTTGAAG
Source organism: Somniosus microcephalus (assembly GCF_052327205.1). Taxonomy (NCBI): domain Eukaryota; kingdom Metazoa; phylum Chordata; class Chondrichthyes; order Squaliformes; family Somniosidae; genus Somniosus; species Somniosus microcephalus. Next base: position 390,494,522 of record NC_140987.1, on the reverse strand, counting down.
TCAGGAAAAAGTCCTTCAGCAGTTGCCACACCACTGCCTGCAGACTTTGGAAACGTTAAACAACTATAGAAAGCACCAAACACTTGTAGATACATACTAACAGCCACAAGAAATCAACCAGCAACTAACCTGTAAGTAGTTGATGATCCCTTTAAATAGCGCTGGTGGGGTGTCCTTCCTGCTGCTGAATGATGTGCGAGGTTAAGAGATGGTGTCAGATGGAACACTGAGCTCCAAATTAGCAGTGCTGATGTCAAACCAGTGTTGCATGCTGATTGACGTCACAATTTGCCTGCTCTGCACGCTTCCGGTGGATTTTCCCTGCTCTCATCAATATGGCTTCCTTCATAATTCACCCCACAAGTGCACGTGTGCTGTGGCTGTCATTTTGGAGCTCTAAGGGCACTCATAGGGTGAAAAGAACAGGTGCTACAGATCCACATTTTGCGCCTATAGACTGTAAAAAACAAATTAGCCTAAAGTTTCTGCTCCCAGGAACGAACAGATTAGAAAATGCCCTTTCTCAATGCAATGATAACGTCCGATAAGGGTCGGATTTTTCCTTAATATGCAAATGACACCGCCCTCAAGATGTGGAAGAAAACAGTGGGCAGGAGATCCCCCCTGCTATATTTCCAGAGGTACATTGACACCCACCAGGATTTCTATGCTATTGTCTGAAGTGCAATATGCTTAACTTTATTGTAATATACTAAATTGTATTTCATAGACGGTTTTGGTTTTAGAAGTTATTTTACAACTTCTTCCCCCCCCCCCCACTCTTTAGAGGTCTTATCTGTTTACAAATTCTATCCCAGCAGGGAGGGGATCTGCTCTAAGGACTCTGAAACTGCTACTCTAAACCTGGCTTCGAGGAAAAATCTACCTTTAGTCTTCAGCACAAAAATCTAGGCTGACACCCCAGTGCAATACTGAAGGAGCGCTGCACTGTTGGACCTGCCGTTTTTCGGATGAGACATTAAACCGAGGCCCCGTCTGCACTCTCAGGTGGATGTAAAAGATCCCATGGCACTATTTTGAAGAGCAGTGGAGTTATCCCCGGTGTCCTGGCCAATATTTATCCCTCAATCAACATCACAAAAACAGATTATCTGGTCATTATCACATTGCTGTTTGTGGGCGCTTGCTGTGTTCAAATTGGCTGCCGTGTTTCCTATATTACAACAGTGACTACGCTTCAAAGGTACTTCATTGGCTGTAAAGCACTTTGGGATGTCCTGAGGTCATGAAAGGTGCTATATAAATGCAAGTCTTTCTTTCTTTTCCTTTTTGTAGTGACGATGTGCTTGGCACCCAATGCTATAGCTGAGTTCAAAACTCATCATATATGGAGTCGTAGCTAGGCCCATATCCTACCGCAAAACAAGACATTTAAAAACATGAACATACCGTCTATGCATTTTTCATGGCGTGTTAGAAGTTATGTTGTTACAAGGGGACAGATGCTTTGGAGTGGGCTTGGACAAGAAGTGCATTGAAAGGATTTATAAATAAGTTTGGGAGAGATATGCTCAGTGACAGTGAAGAAAATATTTTTTGATCAGCTCCTGGAAGACAAATAGGCCTAGAAATTCAGTATCGCCACGTTTGGGGCGCTACAGTCGAGCGTGCGCTAAATTTAGCGCCCGGCGCAACTTAGCGCCACCTTCAGCGAAATTGAGTTGCTTCGCCCCAAGAGGTCCTTGCTGCACTAAAGCAGGCGATGCACGACTATCCTAAGGCACTAAGCCGGAGAGGTGAGGTGCTCCCACTGAGGGCGGGCGCAGTACAGGTGCGGCCAGTTAGCGATTGCAGGCAGACACGCTGGCGCCGGTCACCTCTTAAAGGGGGAGGGTCGATTTGGCTTGCAGCCACGCCCTGCACATTGGAGCCCTGATTCTCGGCCTGGACAGACCTGCTGCGACATCGTTACGCCTACGACCATGGAGAGGGCCAGGGAGCGAGCGCAGCGCTTCAGTGAGGGGGCCCTCAAGGTTCTGGTTGGCGCAGTGGAGCGCAGGCGACCTATCCTCTTTCTGGACAGTGGCAGGAGGCCGCTGCCCAACAAATATCGAAAAGCTTGGAGGGAGGTGGCACACAGAGTGACCTCCAGCAGCATGGTACCTAGGACCCCAACGCAGTGCAGGAAGAAGTTCAATGACCTCACTCGGGTTGTCAGGTTGAGTACCCTTTCCAGTATCCTCTTCATCCCTGCATGTGCACCTCACTTTATGGCGAAAGGGTCCTGAAAGCCCCAAAGCCCAGCCCTCATCCAACACCTATGGACCTCTCATGAAAATCACATGCCCATTCACCACTTTACACACTGTAAGGGCTATTCGACCATGGGAGGCAGTGCAGCCAAGATCAGGGCTTGACACTGTAAGGGCTATTCGACCATGGGAGGCAGTGCAGCCAAGATCAGGGCTTGACAATGTAAGGGCTATTCGACCATGGGAGGCAGTGCAGCCAAGATCAGGGCTTCACACTGTACTCAGAGCCCGTCCTTTCTCTTGCAGGGCAAGCTGGCCCACAATAGGAGGCAGCAGCAATGGACCGGGGGAGGCCGTCCTGAACTTAAAGACCTGAGCGATCTGGAGCAGCGAGTGGAACGGATTATGGCAGGCCGGCTGATTGGCCCCATCGCCACTAGAGATGCCGACCCCGTTCTGGACAGCAATGGTAAGGTCATCACCTTTTTGACCTCTCTCTTTCCACTTGTGCTTCACGCCAGCATCCTTTGCCACTATCGAACCAATACAGTGCATTGCAGCACTCATGCCTCCCTCGCTGCCGCCCTGTCCTCGCGCTTAAGCAACTCTTGTACCTCCCTGCTTTCAGATGCGGATTCGCGAGGTGAGGAGGCGGGCCCTCAAGCTGCCACTGTGAGTGAATCGGAAGGCGAGGAGGAGGAAGAGGAAGCCGGAACATCAGTGCCAGCCTCAGCCGAGGCAGCCCATGGCCATAATGGGGACACGTCTTCCCTGGAGGGGAGCAGGGGGGAAGGGTCTGAGGAGGGTGAAGCTCCGGAGCCCAGCGGGCTGCAGCAATGTGGGGGGGGGGGGGTAGGGAAGCTCGGCGGCCTTCTCCCCGGAGGGAGAGTGTGGCCTCCAGTCCTGCTACAGTGAGCGCAGAGGAGGTGCGGCTCCTTGCTGAAATGGGCGCCCAGGCGGAGCGCAGGCACACTGAACTCATGGTTGCAGTGGCAAGGATGCCTGACTCCATAGAGTCACTGGCAAGGAGAGTACAGGAATTCAGGGCAGCACAGGCAAGGAGTCTGCAGGACTTCAGTGCAGCACAGGTGGCTTCCAGCCAAGTGCTTAGTCGTGCCATGCAGTCACTGGCTGGTCTGATGCAGACACAGATCAGGGCCACACGAGCACTAACTGCTGCCACCCTCGCTGGATCGGGCAGGATTCGCCGGGGCCCTCGCCGCACCGCAGCAGGCCAGCAGTCTGTGCTTCAGCAGATTGCTGCGCATGGTTCGGCGCTGCCCCGTGTGAGTGCCAGTGTCTCGTCCGACCAGGGAATGCCTGTGCTCTGTCAGGTTGGCAGCATGCCAACACTGTCACTCCTCCACTGCAGCTGCCACCACCCATAGGACAGACTGCTGCCGCCCAAGCAGAGTTGGAGCAGTCAGCAGCCGGGCCCTCCAGGCCCAGAGCTGGTCCAGGCCGTCCCCCAAGGGCATCTGCCGACTCACTATCTGACCCTCAGCAGCCATCCCCCAGCGTTGCTGCAGCCACTGGGGTCCCATTGCGGAGGAGCTGCAGGGTGGGAAGGGGTCAATCTCACAAGCGAGGCAGATCACCCTCGCAGGCCAAAAAGTAGGAGGTGTGGCAAAATGCTGTTTTTTTTTTGTGAAGGCCGAGGATCATGGTCATTTTTGTTTAACTCTTTTGTTCATTGTCTCCAGGTTGTGAGAGCCAGTTATGTGTCTGACTGTTTTTTGGGGGGGTTCTCTGTATTTGTTTGTCATGCGGGAAGGGCACAGAGTTTGTTAAATAAATGTCTTTATTCAGATTGTGCATGTTTGCACTTTGAACTATTTGTTGCCTTGACCGGCTCAGGGTTTGCGGAGTGGGTCCATTCATGTTCTTTCAATGGCACAAGCCATTCCCTGAGAGGGGGCCGAGAACCGACTTGCAATAAGCCGCTGACGGACGGCCCTTGCACTTTGTGCCTCCCTCCCGTCTTGGTGCTCCTCCTCCTCTGGTGGTCCTCCAATGTCTGCTGGCAGTGGCTGAGTCCTGAGGATAGCCAGGTTGTGCAGCATGCAGCACACTACAACGAAATGGGAGACTCGCTCAGGCGAGTACTGAAGGGCTCCCCCGGAATGGTCCAGACAGCGGAACCGTTGCTTTAGTACGCCGATTGTGTGCTCAATGATGTTCCCGGTCGTTTGATGGCTGTCATTGTATCGCTCTTCAGCAGGGGTGCTGGGCGCATGGAGCGGGGTCATCAGCACAAAGGATAGCCCTTGTCCCCGAGAAGCCAGCCTCCTGGGTGAGCCGGGGCTTCGAAAAGGTCTGCCACAGAAGTCTGGCGCAGGATGAAGGCGTCGTGGCTGCTGCCTGGAAAGCGGGCATTGCTGCATCCGCCAAGTCACGAATGCCCTCTTCAAAAGGAGACGTCAGTACATTTCCTACCCCATGACCCTAGACAAGCAGCAGGAGCGCGCAATGGGATTTGCAAGAATAGCTGGCTTCCCCATGGTCCAGGGCGCCATTGACTGCACGCATGTGGCTTTGCGGGCGCCTCTAGAGAATGCCGAGGATTACCGCAACCGGAAGGGGTTCCATTCGTTGAACGTGCAGTTGGTGTGTGACCACAGGCAGCTGATACTAGTGAATTTCTGGGCCATAATGTTTTCCTTACTCACTGCAGCTGGATTACAAAAATGTTCCTCTCGCAAACCAGTTGCCAAAATACATTTCTGTATGTCATACTAGGGAACAGCTCTACTTTTACTGTCCATCTGTTTAAGGTGTGAGCTTATATACCAAGGACCAGGAAATATATAAACCTGAAAAAAATTGAATTAATTTACAAACCTTCCTTCTTTACCAAATATCTCTATAACAGTACTTAGTGCTACTAAAATAAACATGTTTAAATTCAGGAATCATATTCTGAACCTCCCTTCAAGCTTGAATAATGGTACTGTGGCGGAGCCACCAAGGGTCTCAGAACAATTAGTAATAATCCCTTTAACTACAGTGTAGTGCAGCCGCGGACTGCACCTTTAAACTGCCTGTTAACTGTACTGTATTGTGTTTTCCTGCACTCCACGTGATGACGTCATGACGCCGATCACGTGACCACCAGTGGCGCGAAGAACGCGATGACGTCAGCTTCCAGAATCTTCCAGTAGTCGTCGAGTGCCCAGCAAGCTGATTAGGCCTGTGTACCGTTTCTCCTGTAGTTTCCCTGTTAACTTCGTTGTTCATTAAAACCTGTTGATTTGATTCATCGAGTCGAATACCTTATTCAGATAGGAACCTCCGTTCCTACATTGGTGACCCCGATCTCGTCGGACAACTTTCGTCGAGGATGAACACGAACGCCGTCGCCCTTAAACTGCCGCAGTTCTGGGAACAGCAGCCAGCAGCATGGTTTTTCCAGGCAGAAGCACAGTTCGCTCTCCGGGAGGTCACACCGGATTCGACCCGTTATTATTATGTGGTTGCCGCTCTCGACAGTGCCACGGCCTCGCGGGTCGTCAGCATCCTTGGAAGCCCACCGGAGGAGGGCAAGTACGAAGTGCTTAAAGCCCGTTTGCTACAGGTATTTGATCTTAATAAGGCGGAGCGGGCACGCAAGCTTATTTCCATGCCCGGCCTCGGGGACTCCAAATCGTCAGAGCTGATGAGTCAAATGCTCACGCTGTTGGGCGCGGAACCCCAATGTTTTTTATTCCGTGAGCTTTTCCTCTGCCAGCTACCCGAACCGGTTCAGGCGGCCTTGGCCAACACTGCCATCACAGATGGTGCTGAACTCGCTGCAGAGGCAGACAAGATATTTACTGTTACTCAGCAATGTTGTGCAGCCACGAGGCGCCTTTCCCCCACGCGAGCGAAGCCCAGCCCTCCCCCAGCAGGATGGTGCGCGTACCACGCCCGTTTTGGCACCAAAGTTCGATGCTGCCGGCCTCCTTGCAGTTTCCCTCAAGAAAAAAAAACTCCAACAAGCCCGCGTCCTCCCGGACGGACGACAAGGTCTGAAAAGCACGGCAAGTTAGCTATGGCGGCGGGCTCAGCGGGCAAACTCATTTACGTTACGGATTCCGTTACGGGCCGACGATTCCTGTGTGACACTGGTTCACAGTGCAGCATCCTGCCAGCTTCAAAGCTGGACCTACTATCCGGCAGCCAGGGGCCTTCCCTCGTGGCAATAAACGGCGCTGCCATGCGTACGTTCGGTAAACGGACGGTAAACTTAACCTTCGCCGGTCAGCGTTTTGTCTGCAACTTTATTACAGCTAAGGTCTCACAGGCCATCCTGGGAGCTGATTTTTTGTGTGCCAACGGTCTGCTGGTCGACGTCCAACACTGCCGACTCATTAATGCGCCCACTTTTCACGCAGTGCCCTGCCACCGCAGCACCGCCGTGTCCTGGTCGGTGACCTGTGCGGTTCCGTCGCAAGACGGGTTTACGCGCCTGCTCGGCGAATTCACGGAGCTCACCAGGCCTACTTTTTCGGCTGCAGGCACATGGCACGGGGTGGAGCACCATATCTCCACGACCGGAGCACCCGTTTACGCTCGGGTGCGGCGATTAGAAGCCGGCAAGCTGGCAGCCGCAAAGGCTGAGTTCCAGACCATGGAGCGCCTCGGGATCATCCGGCGTTCGGACAGCCCTTGGTCCTCCCCACTGCATATAGTACCCAAACCAGGCGGCGGATGGCGACCTTGCGGGGATTACAGACGCTTAAACGACGCCACGACACCGGACAGGTATCCTATTCCCCACATCCAAGATTTTTCGGCACATCTGGCTGGCAACTCTATATTTTCTAAAGTGGATCTCGTTCGTGGATATCACCAAGTTCCGGTGCACCCTCCAGACGTCCCCAAAACGGCAGTCATCGCTCCGTTCGGCCTTTTTGAGTTCCTCCGCATGCCATTCGGTCTGAAAAACGTAGCTCAAGCATTCCAGCGGTTGATGGACTCTGTCTTACAAGATCTGCCCTTCATTTTTGTATATTTGGACGACATCCTAATAGCCAGCAAGGATACGACAGCTCACATGGCCCATTTACGTACACTTTTCGCCCGGCTCAGCCAACACGGCCTTATTGTCAATCCGGCCAAATGCACGTTTGGAGTAACCAGTATTGATTTCCTGGGACACAGGATTACCCCAGAAGGCGCCGTCCCGCTAGCCACCAAGGTAGAGGAAGTTACCGCATTCCCGCTGCCTCACACAGTCAAACCCCTGCAAGAATTCTTGGGGATGGTAAATTTTTATCATCGTTTCGTCCCCAAGGCGGCCTGGTTAATGCAACCTCTGTGCGAAGCACTAAAAGGAAAGTCGGGCAAGGATGTTCTCACTTGGACACCACAAATGGACCAGGCGTTCCGCGATACCAAGGCGGTGTTGGCGGATGCAACTATGCTAGCACACCCACTCCCGGGCGCGACTGTTGCCCTCATTACGAATGCCTCCGACTACGCCATCGGAGCAGTTCAAGAGCAGTGGGTCGACGGGGGTTGGCAGCCGTTAGCCTTTTTCAGCCGCCAACTGCGCAAGAACGAGCGAAAGTATAGTACTTTTGACAGAGAGTTGCTAGCCCTGTTTTTGGCCATCCGGCATTTCCGTTTCCTTCTAGAAGGCCGTCCGTTCACTGCATTCGTGGACCACAAGCCGCTCACCTTCGCCATGGCCAAAACGGCAGAACTTTGGTCAGCTCGGCAGCAGCGCCACCTCACGTTTATATCCGAATTCACAACGGGTTTGCGGCACGTGTCAGGCAAGGATAATCTCGTGGCAGATTGCCTTTCCCGGGTTCCAGTCCAAGCAGTCCACCTGGGCATCGATTTCGTCGGACTGGCAGAGGATCAACTGGCAGACCCAGAGGTACAAGCGTTTAGGACCACGCCTTCCAGTTGGCAGGTTGCAGACGTGCCGTTTCAAGCGGCAGGAACCACGCTCTTGTGCGACACATCCATGGGAGTGCCCCGGCCCATTGTGCCGGTCGAATGGCACAAGAAAGTATTCCAGGCAATCCACGGGTTATCTCACCCGGGGATGCGGGCTTCTCAACGGCTTATGTCCCGCAAATTTGTTTGGAAAGGCATGCATTTGGACGTCCGGGACTGGACAAACAATTGCGTCGATTGTCAAAAATCCAAAGTCCACCGTCACGTCAAGGTTCCGGTGGCCAACTTCCCGGTGCCTGAGCGCCGTTTCGACCACGTTCACGTGGATTTAGTAGGTCCCCTTCCCGGGTCACGTGGATTCACACACCTCCTGACGGTGGTAGACCGGACCACCAGGTGGCCAGAGGCGATTCTCTTGGCCACTACCACCGCAGCAGACGTCGCCAGGGCATTTCTTTCGTCGTGGGTGGCTCAGTTCGGGGTGCCATCGGATATCTCCTCGGTCCGCAATTCACATCAGAGCTGTGGAACGCAGTGGCACAAGGCCTGGGTACCAAGCTGCACCGTACCACCGCGTATCATCCGCAGGCGAATGGTCTGTGCGAAAGGTTCCATCGGTCTCTCAAAGTGTCCCTCCGTGCCAGTTTGAGGGGACCCAACTGGGTGGACAGGCTCCCATGGGTGATGCTGGGCCTCCGGACAGCCCCAAAGGAGGATCTTCAGTCTTCATTGGCTGAGCTGGTTTATGGCCAGACACGAGTGCCAGGTGACTTTCTCCCTCCACACACCGAACCATGGTCTGCAGCTCAACAGTTCCTGCTACATCAGGAGGCGGCTAGGAATTTCCTGCCCATCCCAACCTCGCAGCATGACCTGCAGAGGCCTCACGTCCCGACAGAGCTCATGAGTTCGGACTATGTCTTTATTAGACAGGACGGTCACAGAGACCCACTCAAGCCGCCGTATACCGGACCTTTTCGTGTCATCTCATCAGGGGAAAATTTTTTCACAGTCGAAGTTGGTGTAAAGTCTGATACCATCTCTATCGACCGGCTCAAACCAGCCCACCTAGATCGGAGTGAGCCTGTCGTGGCTGCCCAACCGCTTCGCCGCGGCCGACCGCCGTTGGCCGCCAGACCAGCCGTGCACCAGCCCACCGTCGAACAGCCCAATTCGGGCTCAGACGCGCCTGCACCTCTGACTACCGTTTCGGCCTCGCCCGAGACGCCGCTTCTGCCGCAATCCGGCACTGGTTCTTCTACTAACGCCCCGTTTCCGCTGCCTGAGTTTCGTCGCCGTTCGGCCAGGATCATTAAACCTCCTACTCGGTTGACAATGTCCGTTAAAGTGGATTCTGGGGGGGCGCCTGTGGCGGAGCCACCAAGGGTCTCAGAACAATTAGTAATAATCCCTTTAACTACAGTGTAGTGCAGCCGCGGACTGCACCTTTAAACTGCCTGTTAACTGTACTGTATTGTGTTTTCCTGCACTCCACGTGATGACGTCATGACGCCGATCACGCGACCACCAGTGGCGCGAAGAACGCGATGACGTCATGATGTCAGCTTCCAGAATCTTCCAGTAGTCGTCAAGTGCCCAGCAAGCTGATTAGACCTGTGTGCCGTTTCTCCTGTAGTTTCCCTGTTAACTTCGTTGTTCATTAAAACCTGTTGATTCGATTCATCAAGTCGAATACCTTATTCAGATAGGAAGCTCCGTTCCTACAGTAGTCTTTCCAAAATTAGCCACTTATATTAACTGTTGCTTTTGAGTTTTGTCTCAATACAGATAAATAAAAGAAATGCAGCTGCTATAACTACTTAGAGTGTATTATAAAACAAAAATTGCAATGTTTAAAAGTGCAAAGTTTCACTTGTCTCTTGTCTAACATGTTGCATTTTCTAAATAAACAACCTTCGAAGCAACCCTGCAACAAGTTCAAAAGTTCGTTTTTTTAACTCAAGGATTTCAATATACTTTAGATGCATATGAACAAAAGCAGTTCTTAGTTGCTGCTTTTCAAGCCTATAAGTTCAAGTTGGACCCGAGAGCAGAGGGAGCAGGTAGGGGGCAAGGTATGACCAAGGAATGGAGGGAATGGATGAGAGGCATCATGGGGCCAAGAGTGGGCTGTTTTTTAATTCGTTCATGGGATGTGGGCGTCGCTGGCAAGGCCAGCATTTATGGTCCATCCCTAATTGCCCTTGAGAAGGTGGTGGTAAGCCGCCTTCTTGAACCACTGCAGTCTGTGTGATAAAGGTACTCCCATAGTGCTGTTAGTGAGGGTGTTCCAGGATTTTGACCCAGCGACAATGAAGGAACGGCGATATATTTCCAAGTCAGGATGGTGTGTGACTTGGAGGGGAACTTGAAGGTGATGGTGTTCCCATACGTCTGCTGCCCTTGTCCTTCTAAGTGGTAGAGCTCACAGGTTTGTGAGATGTCCATCTTGCTCTCCAGCCCCTCTCTTCCTTCCCTTGTTTCTCTCCCTCGCTCATCCTTTCTGTTTCTCTTCCTTCCCTTATGTCTCACTTGCTCTCACTCCCTTCAGTCTTTCCTACTCTCCTCTGCCTTCATCGCACTTCTTCCAGGATGCTGACCTGTTCTTCTTCTTCTTCTTAGGCAGTCCCTTGGAACTGAGGATGACTTGCTTCCACATTAAAAATGAGTTCACAGGTGGCTGATGAGTCCAATGCGGGACCTACAGTCTCCGTCACAGGTGGGGCAGACGGTGGTTGAAGGGGCGGGTGGGTGGGGTGCGTAGGTTGATGTACGCTCCTTGCGCTTGCTCCCGGCGAAGAGACTCGAGGTGTTCGGCGCCTTCCCGGATGCTTCTCCTCCACTTGGGCCAGGGATTCCCAGGTGTCGGTGGGGATGTTGTACTTTTTCAAGGAGGCTTTGAGGGTGTCCTTGAAGCGGTTCCTCTGCCCACCTGGAGCTCCCTTGCCGTGTCGGAGCTCCGAGTAGAGCGCTTGTTTTGGCAGTCTCGTATCGGGCATGCGGACGATGTGACCTGTCCATGGAACCTGATCGAGCGTGGTCAAACCTTCGATGCTGGGGATGTTGGCCTGAGCGAGAACACTGACGTTGGTGCGCCTATCCTGCCACTGGATTTGCAGGATCTTGCGGAGGCAGAGTTGGTGGTACCTCTCCAGTGCTTTGAGGTGCCAGCTGTACATGGTCCCTTGCAGTCAGAATCAGGGGAATTTATGATGGGGAACAAAGAAATGGCAGACCAATTAAATACATACTTTGGTTCTGTCTTCACAAAGGAGGACACAAATAACCTCCCAAAGATGTCGGGGAACATAGGGTCTAATGAAAGGGAGGAACTGATAGAAATCAGTATTTGTAGGGGAATGGTGTTAGGGAAATTGATGGGATTGTGGGCCGATAAATCCCCAGCGCCTGATAATCTACATCCTAGGGTACTTAAGGAAGTGGCCCTAGAAATAGTAGATGCATTGCTGGTCATCTTCCAAAATTCGATAGACTCTGGAACAGTACCCATGGATTGGCAGGTAGCTAATGTTACCCCACTGTTCAAAAAGGGTGGTTGAGAGAAAACGGGGAATTACAGACCAGTAAGCCTGACATCGGTAGTGGGGGAAATGCTAGAGTCCATTATAAAGGATGTAATAGCAGAGCACTTGGAAAAAAAGTGACCGGATCGGACAAAGTCAACATGGCTTTACAAAAGGTAAATCGTGCTTGACTAATCTACTGGAATTTTTTGAGGATGTAACTGGTAAAATAGATAAGGGAGAACCAGTGGATGTGGTGTATTTGGATTTTCAAAAGGCTTTCGATAAGGTCCCGCATAAGAGATTAGCGTGTAAAATTAAGGCACATGGGATTGGGGGCAAGGTATTGACTTGGATAGAGAACTGGTTGGCAAACAGAAAGCAAAGAGTTGGAATAAACGGCTCTTTTTCCGAGTGGCAGGCAGTGACTAGTGGGGTACCGCAGGGATCGGTCCTTGGACCCCAGCTATTCACAATATATATTCATGATCTGGACGAGGGAACTAGATGTAATATCTCCAAGTTTGCAGACGACACAAAGCTGGGTGGGCGTGTGTGCTGTGAGGAGGATGCCAAGAAACTCCAGTATGATTTGGACAAGTTGGGTGATTGGGCAGAAGCATGGCAGATGCAATATAACGTGGATAAATGTGATGTTATCCACTTTGGTGTCAAAAACAGGAAGGCAGATTATTATCTAAATGGCAATAGATTGGGAGAAGGGGAAGTGCAACGAGACCTGGGCGTCCTTGTGCACCAGTCGCTGAAAGTAAGCATGCAGGTGCAGCAGGCGGTTAAGAAGACAAATGGTATGTTGGCCTTCGTAGCGAGAGGGTTTGAGTACAGGAACAAGGATGTCTTGCTGCAGTTGTACAGGGCCTTGGTGAGACCACATCTTGAGTATTGTGTGCAGTTTTGATTGCCTTAGCTGAGGAAGGATGTTCTTGCCATGGAAGGAGTGCAGCGAAGATTCACCAGGCTGATATCTGGGATGGCAGGAATGACGTATGAGGAGAGATTGGGTCGATTGGGCTTATACTCGCTGGAGTTTAGAAGAATGAGCAGGGATCTCATCGAAACTTATAAAATTCTAACAGGACTAGACAGACTAGATGCTAGAAGGATGTTCCCGATGGCCGGGGAGTCCAGAACCAGGGGTCACAGTCTAAGGATAAGGGGCAAGCCATTTAGGACAGAGATGAGGAGGAATTTCTTCACCCAGAGAGTGGTGAACCTGTGGAATTCTCTGCCAAAGAAGGCAGTAGAGGCCAATTCATTAAATATATTCAAAAAGGAGTTGGATATATTTCTTAAGGCTAAAGGGATCAAGGGATATGGAGAGAAGACAGGAACAGGGTACTGAATTTGGATGATCAGCCATGATCTCATTGAATGGCAGAGCAGGCTCGAGGGGCCAAATGGCCTACTCCTGCTCCTATCTTCTATGCTTCTATGTCTCTGAGGCATACAGGAGGGAGGGTATCACTACTGCTCTGTAGACCATGAGCTTGGTGCTGGGTTTGAGGTCCTGGTCTTCAAACACTCTCTTCCTCAGGCGACCGAAGGCTGCACTGGCACACTGAAGGCGGTGTTGGACTTCGTCATCGATGTCTGCCCTTGTTGACAGTAGGCTCCCGAGGTATGGAAAGTGGTCCACGTTGTCCAAGGCCTTGGTGTGGATTTTGAGAATCGGGGGGCAGTACTGTGTGGTGGGGGCAGGTTGGTAGAGCACCTTTGTCTTACGGAATTTTAGTGTAAGGCTCATGCTCTCGTACGCTTCGGTGAAGGTGCTGACGATGGTTTGGAGTTCGACCTCCGAGTGTGCGCAGACGCAAGTGTCGTCTGCATACTGTAATTTGACGACAGAGGATGGGACAACCTTGGATCTGGACTGGAGGTGACGGAGGTTGAACATTTTCCCGTTTGTTCTGTAAATTAGCTCCACTCCAGCGGGGAGCTTACTGAAGATGAGATGAAGCATTGCAGCAAGGATGATCAAGAACAGCGTTGGTGCGATGACACAGTGTAATGAAATCTGTTTGTCTTGATCCTGTATTTGTTTTGCACTCATGTATATTACCCTCCCCCACTGTGTATAGTTTCACTTCCTCTTTCCCGACTAACCTGGGAGGTTCCAGGACTTGGCTCTTGGCTCCGCCCCTGACTTCTCTTACATAAAGATCCCAGGATCTGTATGACTCATTCCTGTGAACCAGTCGGCGTGTTGAGATGTTAGCTCTGATCTTAGTGATTAAAAGCCAACTTGTTTAAGTCTATAACTTCTAGTTTTGTGGTTATTGAAGGCCCATCAATTTTAATCACTAAAGAATACTAGGATGGATCGACTCCTAAAACCAAAGCGTCTGGACTTGGATCCACATTCTGCTGAAGCATCAAATCAATTTGGACACTGGCTCAAATGCTTCAAACTCTTCGCGGGGGCCTCATCCGCTAGCGAGGTAGATAAACTGAGTCTACTGACTACTCGCGTAAGTCATTGGATTTATTTGTTCATCCGGGACGCCACCTCCTACACGGAGGCCATCACTATCCTGAAGGCCCAATACCAGAGGCCGGTAAACGAAGTGCACACCAGACATCTGCTGGCTACACGCAGGCAGCGACCAGAGGAATCAACGGACGATTTCTTACAGGGCCTAAAGGACCTGGTCCGGGACTGTAACTGCAAGGCCGTGACGGCCAACGCGTACTCTGACGAATTGGTCCGCGATTCCTTCATCATGGGCCTCAAGTCGAATTATATCCGGCAGAGACTGCTGGAGAAGGAGGTCCTGGACTTAAAAAAGGCAGTGGCCACTGCGCGATCGCTGGACGTGGCCCAGAGAAACTCTGACTCTTATTCTTCCGGCCATGCGGCCCTCACCACCTCGTGCGCGCCGAGGGGGCCGCCATCTTGGAATCAGCCATCTTCCCCATCCAGGTCTCAGACCAGCTCTACGCCGCCGGAGTCCCCACACAGAAGTTCACCCAGGAGTCCTACTACAGCGGCAATGTCTCGAGGCCCGAAATGCTACTTCTGCAGCTAGGCCAAGCACCCCAGACAACGATGCCCAGCGAAGGACGCTACATGCTTCAAATGTAAGAAAAAGGGGCATTTTAGCAAAGTCTGCAGGGGGAATACGATTTCCAACTCCATCACCGTCTCGTGCGTGCTGTGCGGGCCGCCATCTTGGGATCCGCCATCTTTTCCCGACTCAACGGCCGCCCAGGGCCCAACAGTGGCTTCGATCACGGTGGATCAATCCAGGCCACACCCGTTGACAAAATCCATGATGGACATACAGGTAAACGGGAATTTAACGAAATGTTTAATTGACTGTGGGAGTACCGAGAGTTTTATCCACCCTAGCCTGGTACGGCGGCACTCATTAACGGTAACCCCTACACGGAGCAGAATTGCTATGGCTGCTAAGCCCCACACTTCGGACATTTTGGGCTACTGTGTGGTAACACTGACTGTAAAAGGCACGGACTACAAGGATTTTAAATGCCTCGTGATGCCAGAACTCTGTGTTAATGTAATCTTGGGCCTGGACTTCCAGTGCCACCACGAAAGTGTCACGCTAGCATATGGCGGGTCCCAGCCGCCACTCACAGTCTGTGGCCTATCAACCTTAAAAATCAGCCCGCACTCTTTATTTGCTAATCTCGCTCCGAACTGTAGGCCCAAAGCGACCAAAAGTAGACGGTACAGTCTGGAAGACAGACACTTTATCAAGGCGGAAGTGGACAGACTCCTGCGGGAAGGCATTATTGAATGCAGTACCAGCCCGTGGCGTGCCCAAGTAGTCATAGTTAAAAATAGCGAAAAGAAACGGATGGTAATTGACTACAGCCAGACTGTTAATATTTATACCCAGCTGGACGCCTACCCTTTACCCCGCATATCAGAAATCGTCAACCAGATCGCGCAATACCGAGTCTTCTCGACTATCGACCTCAAATCCGCGTATCACCAGCTCCCCATTAGAACGGAGGACCGCCCATACACCGCCTTTGAGGCGAACGGACGCCTCTACCATTTTCTCAGAGTGCCCTTCGGGGTAACAAATGGGGTCTCGGTCTTCCAACGTGAGATGGACCGCATGGTTGACGAGAATAAACTACAAGCTACCTACCCCTATCTGGACAATGTCACTATCTGCGGGCACAACCAGCAAGACCACGATCTAAATCTTGCGAGATTTTTAAAAACTGCCCTAAAGCTGAATCTAACCTACAACGAAGACAAATGTGTCTTCAACACAACCTGTCTCTGTATCCTCGGCTGTGTGGTGGAAGATGGGGTAATTGGACCGGACCCTGACCGATTACGCCCCCTAAAGGAACTGCCCCTGCCACACAATCCCAAAGCTTTAAAAAGGTGCCTGGGATTTTTTTCGTATTATGCCCAATGGGTGCCCAATTACTCTGATAAGGCCCGACCCCTCATTAAATTGACGTCCTTCCCACTATCAGCTGAAGCTAGGGAGGCTTTCACCAGTATTAAACAGGACATTGAAAGGGCTGCAGTGTGTGCAGTGGATGAATGCATTCCCTTTCAAGTCGAAAGCGATGCCTCAGACTTTGCCTTAGCTGCGACCCTCAATCAGGCTGGGAGACCTGTGGCCTTCTTCTCCCGAACCCTTCAGGGACCTGAAATCAGGCACTCTTCTGTCGAGAAGGAGGCACAGGCTATAGTGGAGGCAGTGCGGCACTGGAGACACTACCTAGCCGGCAAACGTTTCACCCTGCTCACCGACCAGCGGTCGGTGGCTTTCATGTTTAATAACAAACAAAGGGGGAAAATCAAGAATGACAAAATACTCAGGTGGAGGATCGAACTATCCACGTTCGACTATGATATTATGTACAGGCCGGGAGCCCTTAATGAACCCCCAGATGCCCTATCGCGGGGAATGTGTGCCAGCATTCATACGGACAAATTACAGGGTCTCCACGACGACCTCTGTCACCCAGGGGTCACCCGACTATACCATTTTATAAAGTCCCGCAATCTGCCCCACTCCATCGAGGAGGTCAGGGCAATGACCAGAGCCTGCCGCATCTGTGTGGAATGCAAGCCTCGTTTCTACAGGCCTGACCGTGCACACCTTATCAAAGCCACACGGCCATTCGAGCGCCTAAGTCTGGACTTCAAGGGACCCCTTCCCTCTGCCGACCGTAACGTATACTTCCTCAATATCATTGATGAGTATTCCCGCTTCCCCTTCGCCATTCCCTGCCCAGACATGACCAGTGCCACGGTCATCAAGTGTCTCTGTAATCTATTCTGCATGTTTGGCATGCCGAACTACATACACAGCGATAGGGGGACATCATTCATGAGTGACGAGCTGCGCCAGTTCTTGCTCTCGAAGGGGATAGCCACTAGCAGAACCACTAGCTACAACCCCCGGGGTAATGGGTAAGTGGAAAGGGAGAATGCTACTGTTTGGAAGGCTGTCACGTTAGCCTTAAAGTCAAAAGGCCTTCTGACCTCCCACTGGCAGGAAGTCCTCCCAGACGTGCTCCACTCCATAAGGTCTCTGTTATGTACTGCCACTAACGCTACCCCTCACGAAAAGATGTTTGTTTTCCCCCGGAAATCCACCTCGGGCATATCTCTACCCGCATGGCTGACGTCTCCGGGGACAGTACTATTGCGGAAGCACGTGAGAGGGCATAAAACGGACCCCCTTGTGGAAAAGGTACAGCTCCTCCATGCAAACCCTCAGTACGCCCATATCGAATACTCTGACGGGCGAGAGGACACTGTTTCCATAAAAGACCTCGCTCCCTCGGGGAGCAGAAAGAACGATGGGAGACTACCCGATGAAGACCTACACTACAAAGAGACAGGACGCCCAGAGGTATCAATACCCAACTTTAACCTGGAGGACACTGCAGATAACCTGGAAGACACTGCGGAGGCCCGGACAGCGGAGGAACCAGAATCCACTCCCCTAGAGGCACCCCAACCGGCTTTGCGCCGATCACTGAGAACTGCAAAACCTCCTGACAGACTCACTTATACCAACTTTTAAGAAACATCACCCTGATGGACTAAATCTATAGAAGGGGTGAATGTAATGAAATCTGTTTGTCTTCATCCTGTATTCGTTTTGCACTCATGTATATTACCCTCCCCCACTGTGTATAGTTTCAGTTCCTCTTTCCCGACTAACCTGGGAGGTTCCAGGTCTTGGCTCTTGGCTCCGCCCCTGACTTCTCTTACATAAAGATCCCAGGACCTGTATGACTCATTCCTGTGAACCAGTCGGCGTGTTGAGATGTTAGCTCTGATCTTAGTGATTAAAAGCCAACTTGTTTAAGTCTATAACTTCTAGTTTTGTGGTTATTGAAGGCCCATCACACAGCCTTGCTTGACCCCGGTCCATACGTGAATTGGGTCTGTGGTGGAACCGTTGGTCAGAATCACAGCTTGCATGTTGTCATGAAGCAGGCGGAGGATGGTGACAAACTTTTGAGGGCAGCCGAATTTGAGGAGGACACTCCATAATCGCTCACGGTTGACAGTGTCGAAGGCCTTTGTGAGGTCAATGTGGATGACTGTATATATACCTTGGCTCTGGTTGAAAACTTAGCTCATAGGTGATATCACCTTGCTCCTGTGAAGGATCCCCACCTGGCTATACATTTGAGTACCTGCCCCAACCAAACCTCCACGGTGATTCTGTAGCCCTTATCATCAAGTCACACCTTGGTCTCTGTCCCCTAACTGCCTTGGCGCCTTAATTTGCTCAACCATTCTCTCACCTTCACCTTTGATGCTATTGTTCTCAGCAAAACCTTCACCATTTTTCATCAGTCAGTCCCCTGGTAGCGTGCCCTTCTTTGCCCCCTTAAGTCCAAGAGGTGCAAACTTGTGTGTCCCTGGCACACAACTTGCTGAGCTATCCATCACCAAAATTGGTGCGATCACATCAAGCTCAACTGGGTTTCTTTCTCTTTTGCCAAAACTACCACTACTATAAGATATCCTAGAGGGAAAACATAATGCCAGAATCCTTTTCTCTACTACCAACACCTCCTTTAACCCCTCTCCACTGCTCCCTCCACCCTCAAAGACAAGTGCAAGAGCACATGGATTTCTTTATCACCAAGATAAATGCTATCCATTCAGCTTTGACCAAGCTTTTGGTTACTCCTCCTAATCTTTTCTTCTTTTCTCAGTATCCATTTTTCCTTATGCCTCTGTGCAACACCTTGGGACGTTTTTCTACATTAAAGAGGGTCAAGTTGTTACTGTTGTTCAGGTCAAAGGAGGGGAACTGGAAGGTTACATCTTCCTGCTAGTCCTGCCTCCTCTTCTGACATTGGCATGGGAAAGTGGGTGTAGATGCAAGCATTTTTTTTGAAGTTGAAAGAAGTTCTGGTCGAAACCAGATCCCACCCAAATTCCAAACCCCCTGCCTGGCTTATAATCTTGTAGTGCCCTCCTAGGCCCAGAAATTTCAAGCCCATTGTTTCGGGTTTGCAACTCAAAATATTATAGGACATCCTGCAATGAAGAACCAAATAAGGCATACATATCAGTACAATTTCCTTTCTTTCCCAAACAGTATTATCTTCAGGCGCTGGAAATTTCTTATGGAACACATGTATAAACTACTAAACTCATTAACTGTAACAAATTTTTTTATTTAACAAATACATATTAGATTGCAACAACTGGAAGGAAAAAAATCTTTTAGAATGTAAATAGTTCAAAAAGTATCAGTGTGGTTCAGGATTTTGACAGTACAGCAGGTTTTCTCTATTTGAACTAGGTGGGATTGTGAGTTGTGAGGAGGATGCAAACAGGCTTCAAGCCGATTTAGACAAGTTGAGTGAGTGGGCAAATACATGGCAGATGCAGTATAACGTGGATAAATGTGAAGTTATCCACTTCGGTAGGAAAAACAGAAAGGCAGAGTATTATTTAAATGGTGATAGATTTTGAAATGTTGATGTACAGAGGGGCTTGGGTGTCCTTATACACCAGTCACTGAAAGCAAACATGCAGGTGCAGCAAGCAGTTAGGAAGGTAAATGATATATTGGCCTTCATTGCAAGAGGATTTGAGTACAGGAGCAAGGATGTCTTACTACAGTTATACAGGGCCTTGGTGAGACCACACCTGGAAAGGATATACTTGCCATAGAGGGAGTGCAGCGAAGGTTCACCAGACTGATTCCTGGGATGGGAGGACTGTCATATGAGGAGAGATTGGGTCGACTAGGCCTGTATTCACTAGAGTTTAGAAGAATGAGAGGGGATCTCATTGAAACATATAAAATTCTGACAGGGCTAGACAGGCTGGATGCAGAGAGGATGTTTCCCCTGGCTGGGGGGTCTAGAATGAGGGGTCAGTCTCAGGATACAGGGTAGGACATTTAGGACTGAGATGAGGAGAAATTTCTTTACTCAGAGGGTGGTGAACCTGTGGAATTCTCTACCACAGAAGGCTGTGGAGTCCAAGTCACTGAATATATTTAAGAAGGAGATAGGTAGATTTCTAGACACAAAAGGCAGCAAGGGGTATGGGGAGCAGGAATATGGTATTGAGATAGAGGATCAGCCATTATCATATTGAATGGTGGAGCAGGCTCGAAGGGCAGAATGGACTACTCCTGCTCCTATTTTTCTATGTTTCTATGAAATGTATTTCTGAATACTGGGCCCAAAATGCACTGGCTGACCCAAGTACTGGGATGTACCCCAAAGTTTGTAGGTTCAGGCAGAGGAAAGGTGGGCCTTTGGCATCTGATGGTTACCTCCACCATCAGGAGAAGCTTCATAATGAGGTGTAAGTAGCCAGCCTTGGTCGGGAAAAAAAGGAAGATGCCAGCCTTCATGTCCATGGGAACAAAATGAGGGAGCTCCCTTTGTAAGGGAGCTGCTCCTATTTAAAAAAAAAGTGACCATCATCTTTGGAGTCAAGGTGCCAACCCAGCTTAGATTCCAGATCTCTCCTGGCAGTAATTTGTGCTGGGACTTGAGGCCGGTATGCCCTTGCTTCTCCCTTGGTGTGTCAGCCTTTGATTTTATGCTGGGTCCCCTGTAGGCTGAGGTGTCTACAGGAACTTCTACAGTTAGTGGGAGAGCAATAGTGATAGGGGATTTTATCGTAAGGGGAACAGATAGATGTTTCTGTGGCCGCAGATGTGACTCCAGGATGGTATGTTGCCTCCCTGGTGCCAGGGTCAAGGATGTCACTAAATGGCTGCAGGGCATTCTGAAGGGGGAGGACGAACAGTCAGAGGTCGTGGTTCACACTGATACCAACGACATGGGTAGAAAGAGGGATGAGGTGCTGCAACAAGAATTTAGGGAGCTAGGTAGCAGATTAAAAAGCAGGACCTCAAAGGTTGTAATCTCTGGATTACTCACGGTGCCATATGCTAGTGAGTATAGGAATAGGAGGATAGAGCAGATGAATGCGTGGCTAAAGAGTTGGTGCAGGGGGGAGGGCTTTAGTTTCCTGGATCATTGGGTCTATTTTTGGGGAAGGTGGGACCTGTACAAGTCGGACGGGTTGCAGCTGAACCGGAACGGGACCAAAATCCTTGCGGGGAGGTTTGCTAGTACTGTTGGGGGGGGGGGGGGTTTAAACTAACTTGGTAGGGGGATGGGATACAGAGTGGAGCTATAGTAGGGGGTGATGCACAGCCAAATATAGAGGAAAAAACAAGTCAGCCTGGAAGGTAGAGCAAATATGTAACAGCACAAGGGAGTATGGCAAGGCTGGATGGCATTTATTTTAATGCAAGGAGTCTTGCGAGTAAGTCAGATGAATTGAAGGTGTTGATGAACACATGGGAGTATGAAATTGTTCCTATCACAGAGACATGGTTGAGGGAGGGGCAGGACTGGCAGCTCAATATTCCGGGGTATAGAATCTTCAGGCGAGACAGAGGGGGGTGTAAAAGAGAAGGGGGTGTCGCAATATTAATCAAGGAGTCAATTACTGCTGTAAGGAGGGATGATATCTTAGCAGGTTCCTCTAATGATGCCATATGGGTAGAATGTAAAAACAAAAAGGGGGCAAGCACTTTGCTGGGAGCGTACTATAGGCACCCAAACAGTCAGGGGGAGATAGAGGAACAGATATGTAGGCAAATCTCAGAAGCGTAGAAGTAATAGGGTAATAATAGTAGGGGATTTCAACTTCCCCAATTTTAACTGGGATAGTCAGAGTGTGAAAGGCTTAGAGGGTGCGGAATTCTTAAAGTGCATCCAGGAGAGCTTTTTGAGCCAGCATGTAGAGTCCAACAAGAGAGGGGGCGGTACTGGACCTAATTCTAGGGAATGTAGCCGGGCAAGTGGTAGAAGTGTCAGTAGGAGAGCATTTTGGTGACAGTGACCATAATTCGGTGAGATTTAAGATAGTCATGGAAAAGGACAAAGATGGACCGGAAATAAAGGTTCTAAATTGGGGGAAGGCCGATTTTAATATGATATGGCAGGATCTGGCCAAAGTGAACTGGGATCAGCTACTTGTAGGAAAATTCACATCAGAGCAGTGGGAGTCTTTCAGAAAGGAAATAGAGTACAACGCCAGCATGTTCCTGTAAGGGTCAAGGGTGGGACCAACAAGCCCAGGGAACCCTGGGTGTCAAGGGATATACAAGAATGGATTAGGAAAAAAAGGGAGGCTTTTGGCAGATACAAAGGACTAAAAACAGTGGAAGCCCTAGAGGAGTATAGAAAGTGCAGGGGGGTACTTAGAAAAGAAATTAGGAGAGCGAAGAGGGGGCATGAAAAAACTGGCTGGCAAAATAAAGGAAAATCCCAAGGTGTTTTATAAGTATATTAAGGGCAAGAGGATAACCAGGGAAAGAGTAGGGCCCATTAGGGACCAAAGTGGCGATGTGTGCAGAGCCGGAAGATGTAGGTGAGGTTTTAAATGAATATTTTGCATCTGTGTTCACTATGGAGAAGGACGATGTAGGCATAGAAATCAGGCAGGGGGATTGTGATATGCTTGAACAAATTAGTATTGAGAGGGAGGAGGTACTAACGGTTTTAGCGGGCTTAAAAGTGGATAATTCCCCAGGCCCAGACGAGATGTATCCCAGGCTGCTGTGTGAGGCAAGGGAGGAGATTGCATGGGCTCTGACACAAATTTTCA
Organism: Somniosus microcephalus; assembly: GCF_052327205.1. NCBI lineage: Eukaryota > Metazoa > Chordata > Chondrichthyes > Squaliformes > Somniosidae > Somniosus > Somniosus microcephalus. The sequence continues at coordinate 390,471,759 of NC_140987.1, read as the reverse complement.
GAACCTCTCTGGCCACAAGGGAGGTGCCAGAGGACTGGAGGACAGCTAACGTGGTACCTTTATTCAAGAAGGGTAGTAGGGATAAACCAGGGAATTACAGGCCAGTGAGCCTAACATCAGCGGTAGGGAAATTATTGGAAAAAATTCTGAGGGCCAGAATTAGTCTCCACTTGGAGAGGCAAGGATTAATCAAGGATAGTCAGCATGGCTTTGTCAGTGGGAGATCATGTCTGACCAATTTGATTGAATTTTTTGAGGGGGTGACTAGGTGTGTGGATGAGGGTAGTGCAGTTGATGTGGTCTACATGGACTTCAGTAAGGCTTTTGACAAAGTCCCGCATGGGAGACTGGTCAAGAAGGTAAGAGCCCATGGGATCCAGGGCAATTTGGCACATTGAATCCAAAATTGGTTTAGTGGCAGGAGGCAGAGGGTGATGGTCGAAGGTTGTTTTTGTGACTGGAAGCCTGTGTCCTGTGGTGGGTCCTTTGCTGTTTGTAGTGTACATTAATGATATAGATAAGAATGTAGGAGGTATGATCAGTAAGTTTGTAGATGACACGAAAATTGGTGGAGTGGTAAATAGCGAGGAGGGAAGCCTCAGGCTACAGGGCAATATAGACGGGTTGGTCAGATGGGCAGAACAGTGGCAAATGGGATTTAACCCTGAAAAGTGTGAGGTGATGCATTTTGGGAGGACTAACAAGGCAAGGGAATACACAATGAATGGTAGGACCCTAGGAAGGACAGAGGATCAGAGGGACCTTGGTGTGCATGTACATAGATCCCTGAAGGCAGCAGGACAGGTAGATAAGGTGGTTAAAAAGGCATATGGGATACTTGTCTTCATTAGCCGAGGCATAGAATATAAGAGCAGGGAGATTATGATGGAGCAGTACAAAACACTAGTTAGGCCACAGCTGGAATACTGTGTGCAGTTCTGGTCGCCACACTATAGGAAGGATGTGATTGCATTGGAGAGGGTGCAGAGGAGATTCACCAGGATGTTACCTGGGCTGGAGCGCTTCAGCTATGAAGAGAGACTGGACAGGCTGGGGTTGTTATCCTTAGAGCAGAGAAGGCTGAGGGGGGGACTTGATTGAGGTGTACAAAATTATGAGGGGCATAGATAGGGTAGATAGAAAGGAACTTTTCCCCTTAGTACAGGGGTCAATAACCAGGGCGCTTAGTTTCAAGGTAAGGGGCAGGAGGTTTAGAGGGGATTTGAGGGAAAACTTTTTCACCCAGAGGGTGGTTGGAATCTGGAACTCACTGCCTGAAAGGGTGGTACAGGCAGGAACCCTCACAACATTCAAGAAGCATTTAGATGAGCACTTGAAACGCCATAGCATACAAGGCTACGAACCAAGTGCTGGAAAATGGGATTAGAATAGACAGGGCTTGATGGTTGGTGTGGACACGATGGGCTGAAGGGCCTCTTTCTGTGCTGTACAACTCTATGGCCTAGAAATTCAGTGGGCTGCGCCACCAGTTAGCGCCTAAAGAGGGCACTCAATGGCCTTAGCGCCACTGGCCGCGCCTCTCGCGATATTTAGCGGGGCGCTAATGACGTCATCGGTGTGCGCAGCGCCCTGCTACCGCCCCGATCGCGATATTTGGTCGCGCCCGCCTCTGTAACGCCGATCGCAAATCGCGCCCGGTTCACGGGGCCTACCTGTGGCGGTAGTGGCGCAAATTAAGGTGGAGGTGCGGGGCGGCCATTTTTTCGGTGGCCGCCTGCCAGCACCTCTGTCCCTGGCCTCCTGATCCCCTCCCTCTGGGCAGTGCCTCGAGAGCCAGGCACTTCTCCTCGGTGCCGGGCTCTTTTGCCGGCACTCGCGAACGGTCATCGCGCTGGTGCAGGCCCCTCCCCCTTAAGGGGAGGAAGGCCTGCAGTACCGCAGTGTGTGGCGCTGCGGCACGTTGCGCTGTGATTTTTAGTTTCAGCGCCCCAAGAGGGATGCGGGGCGCCTCGATCAGCGCCCCGCGTCCCTCTTGGGGCGCTCAAGCTGAATTTCCGGCGGGCGCAACTGCTCCGTTCGCAGCGGTAATTCCGGCGCCCAGGCGAGCTTGGCACCCCGTTTGGGGCTCCACCGAATTTCTAGGCCCATGACTCCCACCCTCGGTCCTGCTTCCTTCGGCACAGGTGCTCAAATTAGGGGCGGAACCACATACTAGGCTACTAAGGAACTTCCAGAAGCAACAACAACCTGGCACAGCTAGGTGTCTGCCATTTTCTGGGGTGGGGCAGGGGGTTCACTGGTGTCCCAAGTGGGAGACCATCAGAACCCCAAAAAGTTTCATCCCCATTGTATTTAAGCAACCAATACTGATTTTAAATGGATTAATGTCTCTGCTAAGAGAGGAATTTCAGACAACTGCCAGTATTCAACAGTGTAATTTCAGAGCCATGGTGCCCTTAGCTACTATGATGCTTTATAGATTTGCAAGGATTGATTTTGCACTTTTAAGTGATCACCAAAAAGAAATCCTCAAGGAAGTTGTTTTGTAATAATTAAAAATGATTACATTAGGCTGGTGTTCTGATTTTAGTTAGGTAAAATCTCAACTTTGGTTCGGCATAACTTGAAAGTCTGCATAACTAAACATGTATAAGTGAAAGATTCCAATTCTATTATGACATTTTGACCCATTTAAGTTTGAATAGGAGTTGTATAAAATATTAACCAGTTTATTGTTAGTTTGACTTTGTTATATCCAAGAAATACTGCAGAATATCCTCTATACTGAAGTTCATGGTTATGCCAGAGCCAGGGTAACACCGAGCGATCATTTCTTCAAACTCCTTGTACTGGCGAACAAACTCTCCTTGCATAGTACACCACACTACCTGTAAAATTAATAAGTTATGCATTTAGGCATCCTGTCTCTTCTGGGGCCACTGTCGAAACCATATGGTGGTTTCATTGAATAAGCAGTGGCCCTTAATAATCACATAGGTGCCTTTTTCACTATTCATAAATACAATTTATTCCACTCTAAGAAAAATAAAGTAAAATAGGGATAGAGGAGAGAACAAAGGCCTGGAGTTTCCGCTCAGTTGCGCTGTTTTTTTCAGCGCAATTCGCCCAAAATCAGTGAAACTAGCGCAAAGGGTCACGGAATTTTGGTGCAAATTACGTTCAGCGCAAACTGAGTTTCGGCAATCTCGTGCTAATTTTAAAAACACTGCACTAGAAGTGAGCACCGCCCACAAAACTGGCCACTCCCCTAGATCAAATTAATCACCATTGGGAGTTTCCGCTAATTGCGCTTGTTTGCAGGCCTTCAAGGAGGCTCTAAAAATCGGGCGCAAGAACACTAATAGGCACGTTTTAAAAGCTGTTGAATATATTTTTATTTAAATTTACTAACGAGCTAACTACTGTAGCCCAATATAACTAGCAAATGGTTCTGTATATTTTTGTAAAGTTATTTTCAGTTATTTAAGATCAGGTTAGTCACAGGTAGTGGACCAGACAGTCTGATTAAAATGCTTATTTTTTGTAATAAACCCATTTTCAGCTGTAATCAAACTGCACCAAGTTACCACTCTGAAATGTATCAAGGAGTATTTTTTAAAAGCAAAACTGTAAAAAAAAATTACACTCCAAAAGCTGCCTGGTTCATGGCAGATTTTGCATTCGCTGATATGCAAATGAGTTTGAGCAGAAACTTGAGGGGAAAAAAAACACTTCTCAAAACTAGAGTAATTTTGTCGATTACGCCCAAGCGGAAACCCAGTGTTTTATACATGTATTAATGATCCATTATTCTCTCTTTACTGATTTGAAGATTTATGGGGGAAAAATTCGTTAGTGACCATTTTGGATTTTCCTTGAGCTAACTGGTCGTAGAACTCAATATATTATGACAAGAAGTTAATGCATTTTCCCTGACCTAAGTCTTAAAATCTGCATTGTTGTAAGACACAAAACATTGCAATGACATTTTAAAACTATCAGGAGGACTAAATTCGGTTGACTTGCGCCTCCCGTTAGTGCCCTAAGAGGGGTGCTGGCTGTTCTCCGTGAGCCCAGCACTCCTCTTGAGTGCCGGGCTCGTTTGCCGGCACTCCCAATCCCTGGTGGCCCAGCTGGGCGCCGGGATGTGCTGCACCAGGCCCCTCCCCTTTAAGGAGAGGAAGGCCTGCAGTACCGCGGTGCGACGTGCTGCAACGCCGCAGTTTTGGCTCGCAGCACTGTTTTGGCGCTTCCAGTAGCGCCCCTCCTCCCTCTCGGGGCACTACCTGGGAAAATTGGCCGTGAGGGCGCTAACTTTTTCTGGGCGCTAAAATTAGCACCCCGGCGAAGCTACCGAATTTTTACCCCCAAATGTCTACTTTGAATATAGTTTGTATGTGCACCCTATTATAGCCTTGTACTTAGTTGTGGAGGATTTAACATTTGAGATACAAGCTATTGTTCAGAGAACACAAAAGAGTGCACAATATTAAGCAGACAGAAAACAGACAGAAATCTTTTATCTAGCAGTGAGTTACCAGTTAGTTCTCTTCCAATAAACCTACTAATTAACCCATATTTGTATTCTGTGCCAGCCTGTACCTTGTGTGAGTGCATTCCAATACAGCATGCATACAGTTTCTGGTGGCACTGTTGTTTCTGAGTGCACCTTTCATTTATGTGCCACAGTGCAAGCTATTCATGGGTCCCATAAAAATGTGTCTTACAGTTTTTCAGCAGTAAAAGTATAGCAAAGGGGGAAAGGCATCTCCATGTCTTGTATTAAAAGTTTCTGAGGGTACTTAACGTTTAATTTGTGTCATATGTTTTGTGCCGCAATAGTAGTAATGTGTGGAGAATAGGGTACACTTACTTTGGCACCCAAACTTCTCCTCATTTGCTCATAGGACTCTATGCACCTGGGAGATTATATTCAATTTATGTGCTACATCTATTCAGGCAGTTTGCATCTCTGATTCTACAGGAAGATGCCTTTCCTTTGCTGCATCTACAGCAGCAGGGCTTCCAAAGGTATTCTCCATAACCATGAGTCTTCCTATAATTCCTACATGTACACTCCAGGGCACATGTTTACAAACTCTGGAAACAGCAATCATTAGTTGTTGTACAGGCAAAACAGCTTTGTAACCCCTTTAAGATTGAACAGTTGTCATTTAAGGGCTACTGCCTGAATTTGTCCTACCCATCCTGCTGCTGGCTAGGCTCCCTGCACTCACTTTGTTTTTGTATAATACATATTAAAATTAGAATGGTACCTTAACCTCAGAAAAACCGGCAAGGCTAGCCCTCACTGTTGCTGGCACTGAGGTATCTGATCCATGCATGGGCACAAATTCAATTTGAAAAATTTATGGCTGTAATGTTGTTAGATATTCTACTTTTAATAGCAGTTCTATGAATTGTACCAGTCACTAAAAAGCCACAGCAGAGTCATCCTACTTATTGCATTACTGGGCTCACTTGCAGGATTTCAGTTTTGATTTTCCACTTAACTCCCATTTACCTGTAGCAGGTTTCCTTCTTCACTTAGATGCTTGATGACTTTTTTGTAGAGGTTTTCCAGAGCCTTCTTCACCTCTTTACCTTGATATTTCTCAATCACCTTCCTCAGCTCCTGTTTGCTGAATGCCAGTTGATAGCTAACTTCATCCTCTTTTACACCCTGTGCAATACGAGCCTTAACCCCATCAAAGAAGGTCTGTAAATTAAAAATATATCAGATCTACGATCAATCGAACTTCTCAATACAAACAGCTTTATGCTGTCAAAACAGTTGAGAGAAACATATTAGAGAATTCAACAAATATTTCAACAAAGAGAAAGTATGCTTAATCCTATTGATTTTCAAAATGATCAGATTTGAATTTTTAATGTGACATGTAAAGTTGTGGTCAGGTCACAAACAATTAAAATATTTCTCTGTTTAAGAGGCATCTACCTGTCACTACCCAATTGACATCCATCCACCAGTAATCCACACCAGAATATGGAGGCACAGGCGCATAATGCCTCTAGACTTCAGTTTACCTGGGAAGCCATCACGGAGTTATGCCACATGCTGCAACCAGACTTGCAGCCAAACTCCATGATAGGCACAGTTGTGTCAATTAAAATTTTCAAGACTTTTTTTATTCAATCACGGGATGTGGGCTTCACTGGCAAGGCCAGCATTTATTGCCCATCCCTAATTGCCCTTGAGAAAGTGGTGGTGAGCCACCTTCTTGAACCGTTGCAGTCCGTGTGATGAAGGTACTCCCACAGTGCTGTTAGGGAGGGAGTTCCAGGATTTTGACCCAGCGACGATGAAGGAACGATGATATATTTCCAAGTCAGGATGGTGTGTGACTTGGGAGGGGAGCTTGCAGGCGGTGGTGTTCCCATGAGCCTGCTGCTCTTGTCCTTCTAGGTGGTAAAGTTTGCGGTTTGGGAGGTGCTGTCGAAGAAGCCTTGGTGGGTTGCTGCAGTGCATCTTGTAAATGGTACACACTGCAGTCACATTGCGCCGGTGATGGGGAGAGTGAATGTTTAAGGTGGTGGATGGGCTGCCAATCAAACGGGCTGGTCTGTCTTGGATGCTGTCGAGCTTTTTGAGTGTTGTTGGAGCTGCACTCATCCAGGCAAGTGGAGGTTATTCCATCACACTCCTGACTTGTGCCTTGTAGATGGTGGAAAGGCTTTGGGGAGTCAGGAGGTGAATCACTTGCTGCAGAATACCTAGCTTCTGACCTGCTCTTGTAGCCACAGTATTTATGTCGGTTGGTCTAGTTAAGTTTCTGGTCAGTGGTGACCCCCAAGATATTGATGGTGGGGGATTCGATGATGGTAATGCCACTGAATGTCAAGGGGAGGTGGTTAGACTCTCTCTTGTTGGAGATAGTCAGCGCCTGGCACTTGTGTGGCACAAATGTTACTTACCACTTATCAGCCCAAACGTAAATGTTGTCCAGGACTTGCTGCATGTGGGCACAGAATGTTTCATTATCTGAGGAGTTGTGAATGGAACTGAACACTGTACAATCATCAGCAAACATCCCCATTTCTGACCTTATGATGGAGGGAAGGTCATTGATGAAACAGCTGAAGATGTTTGGACCTAGTACACTGCTCTGAGGAACTCCTGCAGTGAAGTCCTGGGGCTGAGATAATTGGCCTCCAACAACTACAACCATCAAACTTTGTGCTAGGTATGACTCCAGCCAGTGGAGAGTTTTCCCCTGAAACCCACCGACTTCAATTTTACTAGAGTTCCTTGATGCCACACTCGGCTGCCTTGATATTAAGGGCAGTCACTCTCACCTCACCTCTGGAATTCAGCTCTTTTGTCCATGTTTGGACCAAGGCTGTAATGAAGTCTGGAGCCCAGTGGTCCTGGCGGAACCCAAACTGAGCATCGGTGAGCAGGTTATTGGTGAGCAAGTGCCACTTGATAGCTTGATTCCATCACTTTGCCGATAATTGAGAGTAGGCTGATGGGGCGGTAATTGGTCAGATTGGATTTGTCATGCTTTTTGTGGACAGGACATACCTGGGCAATTTTCCATTTTGTCGGGTAGATACAAGTGTTGTAGCTGTACTGGAACAGCTTGGCTAGAGGCACAGCAAGTTCTAGAGCACAAGTATTCAGCACTGCAGCCGGGATGTTGTCAGGGCTCATAGCCTTTACTGTATCCAGTGCGCTCGGCTGTTTCTTGATATCACGTGGAGTGAATCAAAGAGTGGAGTGAATCGAACTGAGATCGATAAGAATTTGTCAGGTAAGGGTATCAAGAGATATGGATCAAAGGCGAGTAAATAGAGTTGAGGTGCAGATCAGCCATTAGCTGAATGAATGGTGCAACGGGCTCGAGGGACCGAATGTCCTACTCTTGTTCCTATGTTGAAAATGAACCACTGTTTTAACAGCCTTGATACCTTTACCATGCCCTCTGCACATATTCCTTCATCTGCAATGTTCTTCCATTTTAAGACCACTCGCAAATCTGCCACTAATGCAATCTTATGAAACCTTCTCCCAAACTATGCCAAGAACACACTCTACAAAAAAATAGTGCAGCAAATTTTAATCTCCAAACATTGTGTGCATGTATCTAATATTTTCTAACATGTTGCCCTTGGTGACTGCGAAGTATGTCCTCCTGACCTTGATTTGGTACTTTACCTAGGTATTACCTCAATAGCAGATGTGTATGATATGGCTGGCTGCAGTATGTCAATAGAAGCCTCTTGGGATTCAGGTGGTCCTCGCCTCATGGCAGCCGACTCTTGAGATGGACTTGCCGTGTGACGGAATAAGCCATATTCCAAGAGATACACCATAGTATGAACAGATTTCTGACATTATTAATACATGATATATTGGGTTTAAAAATCTAAAGCCTCGGCGACACAAGCTGTGTCAAAACAGGCTTCTGAAATGGGTTGGTTTGATAACACAAGCTGTAAAAACCACACAAGCTTTGAAATGGGAATTGATTGTTAATGCTAAGACAAAGGCCCGATTGAAATAGCAGTTTGGCGCTTCCAAAAGGTCTGGAGTTTGGGAGAAACACAATGGAATGACCCAAGTAAAGTGTTAAAAGCTAACACTCAGGGAAACAGAAACTGAATATTAAAAGAGGCATGTGCCTTTGAAAAGATGACATCAAGTAAAAGAAACTTTGAAGATATGACTTCAATAGATGCACCAAGCAATTACATTGTTTATGTATTGAACTTGGAGCAGTTAGGAGTCATGACGTCTGCTAAAACCAGTTAAGCCAATATTAAGAATTGAATGAAAGCTCTTCGATAAGAATGGCATCAAAGATGTAGCCATTTTATGATAACTATTGAACACTAAAGGTAGAGACAGAAGTCTGAGGCTTGGCAGCTGAGATGGCAATAAGAATAGAAAGAAGTCAACACAAAGAATGAATAAAGATAATTAGCTTACATCAGCAGAAAACTTCAAAGAATAAACCACTAAAAAAAGTATAAAAGATAGGATTTTCAAATGGGAAAACAGAAGTCGCTGGAGACGGGCAAGCGATTCTCGGCTTCAGAACCACTCTGTAAGCCTACAACTTTGAGTCTCGGGTAATCAAGGTATTTGATTTTGGTGGATATTCTGGATTAAGAATAAGTAGAAGTGTGGAAATTTAACGGAGTTAAGATTTGAGAATTAGGATCTCTGATAAGAAATGTAAGCTACAGGAAACTTTGTGTTATCCGGAGGCTAAATGTCCGGCAAGCTCGAGCCACCGGCAAAAATCAGGAGCCGTTTTGTTAGGTTTTTTTTTCTTCTCGTGGCTTTTTTTCCCCAACATTCAGGCTCCGCAAAGTCTCTGTAGCTTAGCAACAGCTTCAGAGAGACGCTTCCAAGGTACGGGCTGACTGTTTAGAAGCTGTTGCTAAGCAACAGTGTTTGTTGTCAGATACGGAGATGAAAAGCTCCATATGCTTCAACATTAATGCTGGTGTGTCCGGCAGTTTTGAGGGAACGGCAACAGCTCGGTCCCGTCGGTGCCGGATAGCACAAAGTTTCCTATATTTGTATTTTGAATTGTTAATGTTGCGACTGACTCAACAGCTGTTAAATGAATGTCGGCTCTTAAATAAATCTATATATTTTTAGAATTGTCTTACAGAGTGTTTCTGTATCAATCTCGTGAACCCAATTTCTGTACACTCTTTTGTAAGGAGTTGCAGAATTCTGGGAGGTATTCCGGACCCTCATAATATCCGGAAGGTTACAGTCTAGTTAAACTTATTAAAAGTGCTATCCGGAGGACGGTAACATCTTCACGATGTTCCTTTCCTTTAGGGAGAGATAGTCTGAACCTTTAGACCTATTTAAGCGTCTTATAAAATTCGGCTATCTCTAACTTTAGTTGAAGGTGAATGTCTGGGGAATACGCCTGATCTGGGGTAGCCCGAAAAGGGCTAGGACTTGTAATTATCCCTTCAGCCGCAGGCAGCAGCACCTCTGCCACTGCTGGTGCAAGCTATCTGACACCTGTGAAGGGATTGGAGGGGGGTTGCGGGAGGGTCCGGCTGTGTTTCGCTCTGAGAGATGACACCATTATTCATGCCCATCCCAGCATCTCCATGTCACTAGCAACTCCATGTCACTGACCAGGATGACAGCAGACCTAATACTGAGAGTGAAATCAATGAAGCTCTGCCTCTGAATTCTCTCTACCTAATTGACAGGCTTGTTTAAAGCTGGAACAGGTAGCATATTTCACCCTGCCACTCCAACCATATAAGGCAGCAGTCCAAGTTTCCGTTGGAGAAGCCCCGACTGCCTCAAGAATTTCCAGCTTGGGGGAACCGCTGCAAATGTCCTGGAGTTACCACAGCCTCCATGGTGGACTGCAGTGTTGTATAGCTGCCCAGAATGGTACTGCACATGCAGGCAGTGGACTCCTCCACCTCAGCCACCATCTACAGCATACCATTTAGCTTGGTCTCCAATATGCACACTCTTGATGCTGAGTTAATCTACCAAGGCACAATACAAGCTTGGCCTCCAGACAGCAAGCTTTGCCTCCTCTTCTGCCATGACCAGCGCTCTTGCTCATTCATGCTGCATCTCAGGCCCAGTGCAGTCCCCTCTGGCTTAGTGATGGTTACATTAGACCTGGGCCTAGAAATTCAGTATAGCCACTTTTGGGGCGGAAAAGTCGGGCGGCCGCTAAAGTTTGCGCCCGGCGCAAAGTCGAGACCACTTCGCCGATATTCAGTAGCTTCACCCTAAGAGTTTGCTCGAGCGCTAAAACTGGCGTTACACAACTATCTTTAGGCGCAAAGCCGGCGGTGCTGAGCTAAACCGCCGAGGCCGGGCGCAGCGCAGGTGCGGTCATTTCTTGATTGACAGCAGACACCCTGGCGCCGGCCAGCTCTTAAAGGGGGAAGGGTCGAGTTCGTCTGCTGCCACGCCCTGGACACTGCAGCCCTCCAGCTAGGCCTAAACACTGCTGCTGAACAGAAATAGCGCCGGGAAAGATGCAGAAGGCCCGTGAACGAGCGCAGCGCTTCACGGGCCATGATTTGAGGGTGCTGGTTAGGGCTTTGGAGAGGAGACGCAAACTCTTGTTCCCGGACAGTGGCAAGAAGCCTGCCACCAGCGTCTACAGGAAAGCCTGGAGGGAGGTCGCCCACAGGGTCACATCCAACAGCGAGGTCCCCAGGAACGCTGTCCAATGCCGGAAAAAGTTCAATGACCTCACAAGGATTGTCAGGGTGAGTCCCCTTTCCAGTGTCCTCCTCATCCTTGCATGTGCACCTCACATTATGGGCAAAGGGACCTAAAAGCCCTAATGGCCAGCCCTCATCCAGCAGCTATGGGACTGGCATGAACATCAATTGCACATTCTGCACTTTACACACTGGCCAAGCTATTCGACCATGGGAGACAGTGCACACAAGATCAGGGCACCACACTGGCCAAGCTATTCGACTATGGGAGGCAGTGCACACAAGATCAGGGCACCACACTGTACTTAGAGGCCGTCCTTTCTCTTGCAGGCCAAGCTGGCACACAATCAGAAGAGCCAGACTGTGACCGGGGGAGGCCGTCCCCAGATCCAGCAACTCAGTGACCTGGAAGAGCGCGTGGGTAGCCTCATGGGTGCCCGGGTGATTGGCCCCATTGCATCTGGAGATGCCGACCCTGTTCTGGGCACCAATGGTAAGGACATCACCTTTTGGACCTCTCTCGTCCCACTTACGCTTCAGATCTACATCCTTTGCCACTGTCCGACCAATGCGCTGAATGCCTCCACTCATGCCTCCCTCGCTGACGCCCTCTCCTCACTCTAAAGCTACTCTTGTGCCTTCCTGCTTTCAGATGGTGAGGAGGAGGTCCCTGAAGCTGCCAGTGACAGCCCCTCGGAAGAGGAGGAGGAGGAGGAGGAAGAGGAAGGCGGCCCATCAGGGGAACACTCAGCCGCACCAGGGGATGCCAATGGAGGGGACACGTCTTCCCTGGAGGAGAGCCAGGGGGAAGTGTCGGAGGGGAGTGTAGCTCCTGTGCCCAGTGGCGTGCAGCAACGCGGGAAGGGTCGGGCAGCTCGGCGGCCTTCTCCCTAGAGGGGGGAAGGGTCGCAGGGGAGTGTAGTTGCTGGGCCCAGTGGTATCCAGCAACGCGGGAAGGGTCGGGCAGCTCGGCGGCCTTCTCCCCAGAGGGAGAGTCCGGCCTCCAGTCCGGAGACGGTCCTCGCCAAGGAGGTGCGCCTCCTCGATCAAATGTCCGTGGACTCGGATCGCCGGCACACCGAGTTCATGGGGGTTGTGGCACGGTTGCCTGAGGCCATCGAGTCCCTGGCTCATAGTGTGGCCGATTTCGGCGCCTCACAGGCCAGGAGTTTCGAGGAATTCGAAGCAGCACACGCCGCGAGTCGGGCCGAATTCGGGGCAGCACAGGCAGCGAGTTGGGTGGAATTCGGGGCAGCTCACGCAGCGAGTGGCCAGGTGATCAGTGGTGCCGTGCAGTCACTGGCTGGTCTGATGCGGGCACAGACCAGGGCAGTACGGGCACTCACTGCTGCCACACTCGCTGTGTCAGCCAGGCATCGCCAGGGCACCCGCCGCGCTGCAGCAGCACAGCGGTCTGTCCTTCAGCAGATTGCTGCGCATGCTGCAGTGCTGGCCCGGGCAAGTGCCAGTGTCTCAGGCGAGCAGCGAGCGCCTGCCATCAGCCAGTTTGCCCCCATTCCTGCAGCCGCCACTGCCACTCCCCCAGTGGAGCTGCGACGAGCTGCTGGAGAGACTGCTGCTGCCCAGCCACAGCTGCAGCAGTCACCAGCCGGCCCCTCGAGGGCCAGAGCTCGTCTAGGCCGACCCCCAAGGGCATCTGCCGTCACGCCATGTGCCCCTCAGGAGCCATCCCCCAGCCTTGCAGCAGCCACTGGGCACACTTTGAGGAGGAGCAGCAGGGCGGCCAGGGGCCGCAAAAGGCTGGACAAGGAATCGCCCTCGCGGGCCACAAAGTAGAGGGTGTGGGCAAATGTGTTTTTATATGGGGATGGTTGTTTTTATATGGGGATGGTTGTTGTGTTTATGGGGATGGTTGAAGGCCGAGGATGAAGGCCATTTTTGTGGAAATGTTTTGTTATTCCTCCCCAGGCTGTGGGAGTGAGTCATGTGTGTGACTGTTTTTTGGGGGTGTTGTCTGTTTTTGGGTTTCATGTGGGAAGGGCCCTGAGTTTGTTCAATAAAGCATTTTATTTATTCAGCTTGTCCATGTTTGATGTTTGAAGTGGTTGTTGCCTTAACCGGCTGAGGGCTTGCGGAGCGGCTGCATTCAGGTCCCTTCATTGCCACAAGCCATTCCCTGACAGGGGGCCTAGAAGTGACATTCAATAAGCTGCCGACGGGCGGCCCTTGGACCTTGTGCCTCCCTCCTGGGCTGGTACTCCTCCTCCTCCTCATGCTCCTCCTCCTGAGGTGGTGCTCCAGCGTGAGGTGGCAGTGCCTGAGTCCTGCGGATAGCCAGGTTGTGCAGCATGCAGCAAACGACCACGACCTGGGAGACTCTCTCTGGCGAATACTGCAGAGATCCGCCGGAACGATCCAGGCAGCGGAACCGTTGCTTGAGGACGCCAATCGTTTGTTCTATGATGTTCCTAGTGGCTTGATGGCTTTCGTTGTATGCCTCCTCAGCAGGGGTCCTGGGCGCGTGGAGCGGGGTCATGAGCCAGGTACACAAAGGATAGCCTTTGTCCCCGATAAGCCATCCTCTTGGGGGAGGCTGTGCCTGGAACATGTCAGCCACAGTAGTCTGTCGCAGGATAAATGCATCGTGGCTGCTGCCTGGAAAGCGGGCATTGACAGCTAGGATGCGCTGCCTGTGGTCACACACCAGCTGTACATTGAGGGAATGGTAGCCCTTCCGGTTGTGGTAATCCTCGGCATTGTCGATAGGTGCCCGCAAAGCCACATGCGTGCAGTCAATGGCGCCCTGCACCATGGGGAAGTCCGCGATCCTTGCAAATCCGACTGCACGCTGCTGCTGCCTCTCCAGGGTCATGGGGAAGGAGATGAATTGGTGTCTCCTTCTGAAAAGGGCATTGGTCACCTGGCGGATGCAGCAATGCACGGCGAACTGGGATATGTTAGCAATGTCCCCAGCAGCGGCTTGGAAGGAGCCGCTTGCATAGAAGTTCAGAGCCACCGTGACCTTCACTTCCACCGACAGAGACGTCCTGCACCTCAGCTGTGGACGCAGATCTCTGTGAAGCAGCTGGCAGATCTCTGCAACCACCTCCCTTCTGAAGCGCAGCCTCCTAACACACTGCGCGGCAGGCATGGTGAGATAGGGAATACCGCCAGCAGGTGTCCTGAGTGGGTAAGGCCTACGTTGCCGACGCCTGTTGCCCCCTCTGCGTCTAGCCAGGGCTGCCCCTCTCACACAGCGTCTGCGAGCCCTTCGCACATAATGCTGAAACTGAGGGTTGGCACCCCATGCAGCCCCCATAATATACTGGCAAACAATGACCTCACAATGAAGGCGAATTGCCAAGCTCTGGCCTGAAGCCAAAAATACCTCTCCTATGTTGGGCCAAAGCAGTAAGCTCTCTTCCTTGGTCTCTGTCCAGAAATCCGTTGCACAAGAGTGATTGCTGCAAAATGGCTGGCCTTTACAGTTCAGGGTAAGTGCCCTTTAATTTGCGCTCCCCGCGGCCCGCATGGCCTCTGCTGCGTTCCATTTCACAGTTCTTAGGACCGCCACGCCCACATTGGGCGGCCGCGACTGAAGTTCTGGATTGGGGTGCACAAAGGGCGTTGCACGAGGAAATGACGTCATAATCTGCGTGCGCAGCTGAGCGCGCACAAACACTTTGCGCCGGCGCTAAATGTCTACTGAAGTTGGGCGTAGGCGCAGATCGCGCTGCGCCCGGCCGCTAAGTGCCTAGCGCTCGAGATCTACTCCTCCTAAGGCGCTAACGGCTGGCGCACGCAACTGAATTTCTAGGCCCTGGTGCCTGGGAGGGAGAAAGTGAGTGATGCTGTGAAGCATGAAGTGTTTGCAGGGCAAGCTATACCAAGCTGGCTGTTCTTCCTTAGGCAAATCTAGAGGAAAGGAGTTAGACAGCTTACAATGGTGTTCTGTTGAGCAGATTTGATATCTAACTTACATGAAGAGTGACAAGGCATAAAGTTTCATAATATGCTTTGCTAACACTTAATGATACAGTAGGATGAGAAGGCTGGCGGGAAGTCCCTCACAAACCTGTAGGTGGCTCCTGCTCTCCTACTTCCCCATCTGTTGCAACCACAATGGACAATTGATAGGCAGGATGTACTAGAAAGACTGGGTATGCTTAGAGTGGATAAGTAGCCTGGTCCAGATGGCTTGCATCCCAGGTAGCTAAAGGAATTGGGGGAGCAGGTAGCAGAAGGGCTTGCCATAAATTTCCAATCTTCCCTAGATGCGGGGAGGTGCCTGAGGATTGGAAAGTGGCAAATGGGACACCATTGTTCAAGAAAGGGTGTAAGGACAATCCTAGTAACTACAGGCTGGTCAGTTTAACATCAGTGGTGGGTAAAGTTTTAGAAACAATAATCAAGGAAAAAATTAATGGGCACTTGGAGAGGTTTAAGCTAATTAAGGAGAGCCAACATGGATTTGTAAAAGGCAGATCATGTTTGACTAATCTAATTGAATTTTTTGATGAAGTAACAGGGAGGATTGATGAAGGGAATGCAATGGATGTTGCCTACATGGATTTTCGGAAGGTGTTTGACAAAGTACCACATAGAAGGCTGGTTCACAAAATTGAGGCTCATGGAATAGGTGGGTCAGTGGCAGCTTGGATAAGGAATTGTCTAAAGGAAAGAAAACAGCGAGTTGTAATAAATGGCTGTTTTTCAGACTGGAGGTTGGTGGACAGTAGTGTTCCCCAAGGGTCAGTGCTGGGACCACTGCTTTTTTTGATATATATCTAAAATGACCTGGATATTGGAATACAGAGTAAAATTTCTAAATTTGCCGATGACACCAAACTTGGGGGTGTGGCAAACAGTGAGGATGATACCAATTGACTGCAACAGGACATAGCAGATCCAAGCTAGCTAGCAGAATGGGCAGACAACTGGCAGATGGAATTTAATACAGAGAAGTGTGAGGTGATGCATTTTGGCAGAAGGAACAGGGAGAGGCAAAATACACTTAATGGCACAGTTTTAAAGAGTGTGCAGGGACAGAGGGACCTGGGAGTTAATGTGCATAGGTCCCTGAAGGTGGCGGGACATATTGAGAGAGTGGTTAGCAAAGCATATGGGATCTTGGGCTTCATAAATAGAGGTATTGAGTACAAAAGTACAAAAATTATGCTGAACCTTAATACAGCGCTGGTTAGGCCACAACTCGAGTATTGCGTCCACTTCTGGTCACCACACTCTAGGCAGGATGTGAAGACACTTGAGAGGGTGCAGAGGAGATTTACCAGAATGGTTCCGGGGATGGGGGATCGTAGCTACAAGGACAGGTTGGAGAAGCTGAATTTGTTTTCATTAGAGCAAAAGCGGTTGAGGGGTGATTTGATAGAGGTGCACAAGATTATGACGGGTTTGGATAGGCTAGACGGGGAAAGACTGTTCCCACTAGTTGATGGTACAAGGACTAGGGGACATAGATTTAAGGTTTTGGGCAAGAGATACAGGCGGGACATGAGGAAAAACTTTTCTACGCAGCAAGTGGTGAAGACCTGGAACTCACTGCTGACAGAAGTGGTGGAAGTGGAGACACTCAGGCCTAGAAATTGAGTTTGTGCTGCGCCGGGGCTTAACGCCGGAAATTTAGCGCCGGTGCTAAGTCGCGCTGTGCGCGCCAAAAATTCAGTAGCGCCGCGCCCAAACAGCTGCCGGCGCTACTGAAGGCTGTTTGCACCTGAAAACTGGCGCTACACGCCGCATTGCGGCGCTATTCCGGCGCTGCGGCGCCCGATGCGGTGCGGCAGGCTCGGGAAGTGCAGGCCTCCTCCTTCAGTTAAGGAGGAGCTGCCTGCACCCGCCCGCTGGCCGGTTAAATCGCCACAAAAATGAGCCCGGCACCTCGGGGAAGTGCCGGGCTCGCAGCCGAGAAGCATCTGTTCCGCGGGGGGGGGGGGGTGGGGGAGTCCGGGGAAGGAGGTGCGGGCAGGCGGCCGGCGGGAAAGCGGCCGGCCGCCGCTCCACCTTTATGCGCCGGCGCAAAGTCGTGTAAGACTCTGTTGCCAGAGTCTTAGTTGCGGCTGCCACGGGCGAGGCGGCCGCAACTGAATTTCGGCGCTGGGGCCCGTCACCACGGCAACCGGGACGCTGCGCACACCGATGACGTCATCGGTGCCGGCGCAGCGCTACCGGTGTAACGCCGATGTTGGGCCCTAGTCAATTTCAAAACCGGCTGTAAGTCCAGCGCAATGCCCTCTAGCGCCGCAAAATGGGCGCTAAGCCCACTCAATTTCTAGGCCTCAATGTTTTCAAGGGGAGACTGGATAGGCACTTGAGGGAAATAAACTTGCAGGGCTAAAGGGATAGAGTGGGGGAATGGGACTGACTGGATTGCTCTACAGAGAGCCGGCATGGACTCGATCGGCCGAATGGCCTCTTTCTGTGCCGTTATGACTTTATGGGGGAAACATTCAGTTGCTTTGTGCCTCCCGTGAGAGCGCTAATAGGCTGCAAAGCAACTAGCGCCCAGGCGCGGTGGTGTTTGCGCCACTCGCGAAATTGACCAGACATTTTGCGGCGGCGCTAAACACTACTGCCACGATCTCCTGTGCCCACAGATTGTGACATCAGTCGAGCGTGCAACGCCCCGGACCGGATATTGAGAGACGCCCCCTGCCTTTCCGCCTGCCGCTAGCAACGACAGGTTGAGGGGAACGTTTTGCAGTCGGGAAGGGACTGGAGGAGCGCTATAAAAGCGACCGCTTCCTGCCTTTTTTTGTCGGCGACAATTTTGCACCACGCATTCTGAGAGAGAGAGAGACTTCTGGAGAGATTCTATGCTGTTTGAAGGAGTTTTGGGTACTGAGCAGCACTTTGCAGGTTCATTTTGATTTGACCTTCCTTGCATCGATTTAGAAGAGACTATGGGGGCTGCACTCTATGTTCCTGCCCTGGGCCTCTCCATTGTTCTTTCCAGTAGAATTGATGTACAGGTCTCTCCAGGCCGAGATTCAAGGCTGCAATGAGCAGGGTGTGGATGGGCAGCAAGATCGACCCTCCCCTTTAAGAACTGGCCGGCGGCAGTGTGTACGTGTTCCATTGCTGACTGACATCACATGAGCTTCGCCAGCGCTCTGAGTTAGCACCTCGCTCCTCGGCGTTAGCACCTTAAGAGAGGTGTGTAACACCTGATTTAGCGCTCCAATCACCTCCAGGGGCGACAGAAGCCAAGTTTGCAGTCGGAGGCGATAATTAGCGCCAGGCACGAAACTTTGCGCCCGGCCGATAATTGCACCTCAAACGGGGCGATCCTGAATTTCTCCCCCTATGACTCCCTCCCTGAGATTTTCAGAAATTCTTCCTCATATGGGGTAAATGGTTGCAGGTTTGTTGGGCTACCATCTGTCATCATTCTCTCCCTCTCTTGTTTTAGGTTGTCTTTCCCTTAAAAAAACTACAAAAAGTGAGAACTATTGTTACTATGACATGCAGTATACCCAAGTGTCAAGATGCAGCCCATAATGATTGTAATAATAGGTACATACAACACATTACATGGGAGGCGTCTTTTGACTAAGTTCATGTGAAGATGTGAGCAAAAGAACAGTTCCAGGTGAAGGCTGAGGATTTAAGAGGCATCCTGCTGCCTAATAGATAGATATTTACAGTAAGCATTTAAAACATTTAAAATCAATGTGAGGTAAAGTAATTGTAAGTGACAACCATGTTTTGTAAAGTGCGTTAATGGAAGTCTAGATGATTTCTCTTACCTTGCCTGACCTAGTAACATCACTAAGTTTTATCCTGCAATTTTTCCATATATGTGGAATGGTGGCATTAGCAGTGGCAGATCTAGCAACTTCCTTCCATTCACTCCAGGCAGTTCTCCTTGGGGACCTGTGCCTCTCCATACCAATGGTGGTCCCTTTTCAGTGTTATTTCTTCTAGGAGAACTTGAACAGCTTAATAATAAAATTTTGCTGCTCTATGGGCTCCGGCTCTACTTCTCGACACATCAGCCTCCTTAATTGTTGCTTAACTGTTAAATAAAAGCCGCACAATGCCTGCCCCTTTAAGCCTCCCACCTTCCCTCAGAGGTAAAATCACTATCAAAGGCATCTCTGACACCTACATTTTATGGAGCTTGACCCTAGAAACTATGGTAGAGTTAGTGCCGAGTGCGTATAGCAGGTGTGAATTGTGCATACTCTTATTACTGGTCAGACTCATTCCTGATTGGAAGACCTATCTTAAAGATTCAAATACCCTCTTAGTTTGGCATCAGTTGTCCCTTAAACTTGGACCAACAGTAGCATGGAGATGAGGCCTGAACTTTGATCTCACTATAGTAGGCCACCAATGTAATTTTAAACTGCCAATATCAGTTATTCATGTTGCTTTTAGAGATATATAATGATAAGATACAAACATTTAGTTTCTCCAAAGGCTGTCCCAGGTATTTAGTAACATAGAGGTCACGATGTTCCGAGTATTGTTGGTAGGCTTCCTTTTTTCTATCTTCAAGACTGTGGATTTTCAATTCGGAAAGGAAGCAGTAGATGTGGTGAAAATTCTCCATTATAACTACATCCGGAGGGGTCTTCAGATTCATTGAGGCAATATTTTTAACTTGAAATAGAAGAAAAATTAAACATTAGGCGAAAGCTATTTCTTTCGGTAAAAATCTGATAACAGAAAAGTACTTTCAGATATAAAATGACAAGAGGACAGATTCAAATGACTGGATTTTTTTCAGAAGCAGGTAATAGATGAAGGATTTCATATACTGAAAGGTGAGAAGCAGCGTTATTCTGATGTGTGAATGATCAAATACTTTATGGATGAATGAATCAATCAATCTAGCTATGCACATCAAATAGAAGTTGTATGTCATTCAAGATAGGCTTTCTTGTTTATAAATTTATATTTTAACAAAAATAGAAACAGATTTTCAAATAAAGAATGTATTATTTTCCTGTATTAGATTATCATAGGTATGCAGAATGATGTATGGTGGCAATCTTGAGTCCATACATATTAAGGAAGTGACAACTGCTGTTTGCAGGGGCCAACAGGTTCATCATATTTCCTGTGGAAAGGAGGCAGGGCTCCTTCGAGTACAAAGAAGCACACATGGACCCAGTTTTAACATCAGGGCTCTTCATATTAACCCCTTAGCTTTTATGAAGAGGAAACATTTGCACTTAGTTAATGCTCAGGTGGTATCAGAACACAGAAACATCATTTATCTCTGTGACCATTAGGCAGGAAGCAGCTATGGTGCCCTCATTGTGCGATAGTCCACAGAGCCTACATTATTTGTGGGAGGAGAAACACTGAGGCCTAGAAATTCAGTATAGCCGCATTTGGGGCGTTAGTCCTGGCGATGCGCAAAGTTTAGCGCCAGGCGCAATTTAGCACCACCTAGCGCGATATTGGGTTGCAGCGCCCCTAAAGGTGATTGCGGTGCTAAATCAGGCGCTGCACGCTACTCTTAAGGCACTAACCCGGCGGCGCAACCCAATTTCGCGGCAGCGGGGCGCAGCGAGGGTGCTGTCAATAATCACTTTCCCTGAGACACAGTGGCGCCGGCCAGCTCTTAAAGGGGCAGGTCAATTGGCATCACCAGACACACTCACTGCCTTGTAGGCCTTCAAAGCGGTGGGAGCCTACCTGTGGCGCACCAGCCTAGCAAGACATGCAAAGGGTGAGGCAGAGGGCAGAACGCCTCACTGATGGGGCATTGGATGCTTTGGTTGGCGCAGTGGAATCAAGGCCAAGGAAGATGGTCGCAATGTGATTTATGTTTTGGACAGTATCCCGGGTGTCAGAGGCAGTTATGTGTCAGTGTATTAGTTTTGCTTTCTGTTGCCATAGCTTTCTCATGTTTGAAGGAACCACATTTTGTGTAATGAAACACTTTCTTCATTTACAATGGCCATGCCTGCTATTTACATGCATCTTGCCCTTCACAGGCTTGGGGGTATCAGACCGGTTCCATTCCTGTTCTTGGAATGGCAGCAAGCATTCCGTGAGAGGGGCCTGGAAGCTACTTTTGATCAGCCTCTGACGCGCAGCCTGAGAAGAGCCGCTCGCGTAGAAGTTCAGGCCAGCAGCCATCTTCTCAGCCGCCGACAGAGATGTCCTGCACCTTATCTGAGGCTGCAGATCTGACTGAAGCAGCTGGCACAGCTCAGTCACCACCTCCTTTCTAAATCGCAGCCTTCTGACACACTGTTCCTCCGGCATGTTCATGTAGGAAAACTGCTGTCGGATAACCCTGCCAGCGTAAGGTCTGCTGTGGCGACGTCTGTTGGCCCTCCTCCGTCTGGCCATGCCCGCCCCCCTCTCCCTGTGTCTCAGTGCCCTTTCCAGATGATTCAGCAGCAGGACGTTCCCCTCCAATGCAGCCCCCATAATAAGTGCCCACAGGAAGGTTCCCCGTTGTCAAGGCTCACCAACAGCAAGGTGATGGTCAGAAGGCTGAAGATCGTCTGCCTGCGCTGGCTCAGTGGTCAAATGGCTCTCAGTGTGCAGCTCAGCAACTCTTTGTAGCTCTCGAGGAAGTTGTGATCCAAAAATGGCTGCCGCTTTTAAACCACACCAGTCCCCTTTAAATAACGCTCCTCCAGCCTGAGAGCGACTTGGTAAGGCCCAGGTAAGCTGTCACTATTAGCGCCAGGCGCTACGGAAGGGGGGCACCATTGAATTTCCGGTCACGGGCACCCAAAAGGCGTTGCACACTCAAATGACGTCATAATCAGCCTGCGCCCATGAGCGGGTGCTAAGATTTAGCGCCGGCGCTAAATGCATGCTCAATATGGGGCGAGGGCGCCTCGCGCCCACCCGCAAATTGGCTAGCGTCCCACTTCTCGGCCTCTTTAGGCGTTAATCGGTGGTGCTATCAACCAAATTTCTCCCCCTGAGTCTATGACTGTTAGAAGAACACGGCTACCCTCTGAATCAATAGCTGCTGATCCCACAGAACGTCTTTCATAGCTGAAGAGTAGCTCTGTCTGGACACCTTAGCATCTGTTTGCAGTTACTTGACTGCAACCTCACCTTCAAGAAAGTATGCCATATAGCTTAGGCACAATGAAAGAGTGTACAGAAAAGGGTAATGGTTGTGCACAATGCTTCCAATGGTAGCTCCCAGGGGATATGGGAGCTCACGTTTATTTCTGCTATGCTTGATGGGGCTCCCAAGAATATGTACTAAAATGAGAAGCAAACTCACCTTTGTACAAGGGAGCTGGGTGACTACATTGACTTGGGTGTTGATCTCTTTCCATGAAGCCAACACCAATGTTTCCATTGGAGGGTAGCCTTCAGCCCCAAATAAAGTCTTTGGTGTACCTCCTGCAGCAAGATCTCCAACTTCTCAGCATTAAATGGAGAAATGGTGACCATAGCTCGTTCTGTACCAACTGGTCCACTTTTCTGTCATCATAATTTCTCCTTTTGTAACAAGCTGCAGCCCTTTAAAAGCTGCTTCCATGCTGAATTTTGTAAACCACAGCTACTTGTGCTGTACGCTAAGCTCTTTGGGTAAGCTCTTTTTGTGCTTGTAGCAAATGAAGGAGGTAAGGCTTATATTGTAGTATATTTTGCAAAACCCACTCCTAGTTATGGACACAGAAGCATCTGCATTTTTGGCCAACACAATCCCATTTTTGCCAAGATTGCAAAAATGAGGACTTATAACTCAAACATCTGCAATCTTCTTACTTCAGTTTCCAAGATCCCATTTTTTCATCTGTACAATGCTATTGACTATGTATAACAATTATAAGTATTCCATGTCTTATCCCCAGCTTGACTTTAGAGTGCCACAGAAACATCTTAATTTTGGTAAATGTTTCTTTTGCAGAAGCTATCCTCTGTTGCTTGAGCAATCCAAAACGACTCCCACTGTCACACTCTCCCCATGGCCTTGTAGTTTTCTCTGCTTCAAGTATTTATCCAATTTTCCTCAACCATTCCCTGTGGCAGAGCTCTAACAAACTTCTGTGCAAATAAATTTCTCCTAACATTTCTCCTCACTCTCAATTTTAAATTGATAACGTTTCATCATCATAGTTACCAAGCACTGCCTCATCACCCTTTTTAAAAATTGGAACTATATTAGCATCCTTCCAGTCTGAGGGAACAGTCCCTGACTCCAGCGAGCTATTAAAGATACGAGCAAGGGGCTCGTATCTATATACCAACTATTGCACTTTGTTTTCATCACAATTAAATTATATTTTTGATAGATTCAAATCACTATATTCAACTTCATGAATTCATTCTTTATAAGCAAGTCAATAGTATAGTGATAGCTTATAAATTATTCACAATGACTAGGGCAGTGTACGTAATAATGTCATATGAGTGAGACCAGAGATTGTAACACTTTACATCCTCTATTTATGATATATAGGAACTCACTCTCATTATAGCATTAGAGGGTTCCATGTCCCTCCAATGGCATACAATAACATCCTGTAATAATAGTTAGTGCAGGATCACCCGTGTGGTAAACCACTGTTATCGTTCACAACCGTTCACTATTGTTACACTGTTGTTATCACTGTTTACACTGTTATCACTACACAAGGTTACCTCTTGCCACGCACGCTGTTATACCTAGGCATACCTCAGCTGACTCCGCCCATGGCTCCGCCTGCTTGCCCAGGTATAAAGGTGACTGATTGGCTAGTATTCTTCCTTGTTGGAACCGATCACCCACGAGGGTGGGCTCTGTTATTTAGCCAATAAAAACCTATAGTTACTATCTTAACTCGTCGCTTTTCATGGAATGAATTGATAGGTATATCAATTTTATTGGCTAAATTTTGAAATGAATGGACTGGAGCAGCCAAACGACCAGCCAAACGGCCAGCTACAACAGCCCCAGCAGCCGACTTGGCTGCGAGCCCTCCGACCGCCGTACCTGGATCTAAATCCACAGGCAGCGAATTCAGCCCTCGACTTCGATCACTGGCTGAGCTGCTTTGAATCCTACCTGGTAGCCTCCGGCGTGCCATCGGAAGCCGACAAACTAAGAGTTCTGACCGCCCAGGTGAGCCCTAAAGTATTTGCACTCATCCGGGACCTTGCTACATACGAGGAGGCCGTCGACCTGCTAAAAGAGCAGTACCGGAGCCCAGTAAATTCAATGTATGCCAGACATCTCCTAAGATCCCGCTCGCAACAGCCAGGAGAGTCTGTAGATGAATTTTTACGGGCGCTACAAACACTCGGCAGGGACTGTGACTTTAAAACTGTATCGGCTGCACAACATGCTGAAGGAAATATCCGTGATGCCTTCGTGAAAGGCCTTCGGTCCGACTACTCACGGCAAAGACTGCTCGAATCAAAGGACCTCGGCTTGAAAGCAGCTGCAGCCCTCGCTCGCTCCCTGGAAGTGGCCCATCGGGACCTCGAGGCGTACTCCGGGTACAGTGCTGCGCGACCCTGGGACTCGGGCCCGACTTCGGCCGCAATACCCCTCGCACCGCCGCCCCTGGGACCTACTATGGCGTCGGTGTCCCGGAATCGATCGGGACCGCCACCCTCGGGACCTGCTGCGGCAGCGGAGCCCCACGATCGGGCCGCCAGCTGCTATTTCTGTGGCCAGGCGAGACATCAAAGGGCGCGCTGCCCTGCAAGGAACGCGACCTGCTCCGGATGCGGAAAAAAAGGCCGCTTCGCAAATGCCTGCAGGGGGAAAGCCACAGACGCCGGCAGTGCCTCATGTTAGTCGTGGGGGCGGCCATCTTTGATCAAGGCCACAGACGCCAGCAGTGCCTCATGTGAGTCGTGGGGGCAGCCATCTTCTCTGCCATTTTGTCCAACTTCGACCTCGTGGGGATCCGCGTCATGGGCGCCGCCATTTTGTTCGCTGCACTCGGCCGCCATTTTGTCTCCAGACCCGACCACCGCCTCACCTGCCGACTACAGCAGCTCACTCAGCCATACACTAGCCTCCGTCACGCTTGACCAAGCTCTCCCGCATCATCTGTCCAGGTCCATGATGGACATCGAAGTAAACGGCCACGCCACGACCTGCCTGTTCGACAGCGGGAGCACGGAGAGTTTTATTCACCCAGACACGGTGCGCTGCTACTCCCTCACTGTCCGGCCAACGCGCCATCGGATCTCGATGGCGTCGAAGTCCCATTCAACAGACGTCAGTGGCTACAGTGTGGTGACCCTGTCGGTTAGGGGCACGGAATATAAAAACTTTAAACTTCTCGTCCTGCCCCAGCTCTGCGCTGCCGTCCTACTAGGGCTGGATTTCCAATGCCACCTTCAAAGTGTCACTTTGGCATACGGTGGATCCCTCCCCCCACTCACAGTCTACAACCAGCAGTTTTTAAACCGCCCGCCGCGTACCACCTGCGGCCTCTCCACTCTCAAAGTCCCGCCCCCCTCCTTGTTCGCTAACCTCACCCGCGACTGTAAACCCGTCGCTACCAAGAGCAGGCGGTACAGCGCCGGGGACAGAGCTTTTATTAGCTCTGAGGTGCAGCGACTCCTGAAGGAGGGCATCATCGAGGGGAGCACCAGCCCCTGGCGTGCCCAGGTCGTATCGTTAAGACCAGCAATAAACACCGCCTGGTCATCGACTACAGTCAAACCATAAACCGGTACACCCAGCTGGACGCATACCCCTTTCCCCGCATATCTGATATGGTCAACCAGATTGCACAGTACCGGGTATTCTCCACCATCGACCTTAAGTCGGCCTATCACCAACTCCCTATCCGCCCTGAGGACCGCCAGTATACCGCCTTCGAGGCGAATGGCCGCCTCTACCACTTCCTTAGGGTTCCCTTCGGCGTCACCAACGGGGTTTCGGTCTTCCAAAGGGAGATGGACCGGATGGTTGACCAGAACGCGCTGCAGGCCACGTTCCCTTATCTAGATAAAGTGGCCTCCTCTGCGGCCACGACCAGCAGGACCGTGATGTTAATCTGGAGAAATTCCTCCGTACGGCCCAACGGCTGAATCTCACTTACAAGGAGAAATGTATGTTTAACACCTCGCGCCTTGCCATCCTCGGCTGCGTAGTAGAGAACGGAGTCATCGGCCCCGACCCCGAAAGAATGCGCCCCCTCATGGAGCTTCCCCTTCCCCACTGTCAAAAGGCACTGAAGAGAACCCTGGGGCTCTTCGCTTACTATGCCCAATGGGTGCCCAATTATGCGGACAAAGCCAAACCCCTCATGAAGTCCACCTCCTTCCCCCTGACAGCAGAAGCATGCGCAGCCTTCTCCCTCATAAAAGGAGACATTGCGAAGGCCACAATGCACGCAGTGGATGAGTCCATCCCTTTCCAAGTGGAGAGCGCTGCATCCGACTTCGCCCTAGCTGCAACCCTTAACCAGGCGGGGAGACCTGTGGCCTCCTTCTCAAGGACCCTCCAGGGCCCTGAGATCCGACACTCTTCTGTCGAGAAGGAGGCCCAGGCGATTGTGGAAGCGGTACGACGCTGGAGGCATTACCTGGCAGGCAAACGATTTACCCTCCTCACCGACCAGCGTTCGGTTGCTTTTATGTTTAATAACAAGCTGAGGGGCAAAATCAAGAACGACAAGATCTTGAGGCGGAGAATTGAGCTCTCCACCTACGATTACGGTATCTTGTACCGGCCTGGTAAGCTCAACGAGCCCCCAGATGCTCTATCACGAGGTACATGCGCCAACGCGCAAGTTGATAGACTGCGGACCCTCGACAACGACCTCTGCCACCCCGGGGTCACTAGACTTTACCACTTCATTAAGGCCCGCAACCTGCCCTACTCCATCGAGGAGGTCAGGACCATGACCAGGAACTGCCAAGCCTGTGCCGAATGCAAACCGCATTTCTATAGGCCGGACAGAGCAAGCCTGATCAAGGCCACCCGCCCCTTCGAGCGCTTGAGCATCGATTTTAAGGGGCCCCTCCCGTCCTCTGACCGTAATGTGTACTTCCTCAACATTATTGACGAGTACTCCCGTTTCCCCTTTGCCATCCCCTGCCCAGACATGACCAGTACCACGGTCATCAAATGCCTGAACGACCTCTTCGCCTTGTTCGGGTTCCTGAACTATATACATAGCGACCGGGGCTCATCCTTCATGAGCGAGGAACTTCGCCAGTTCCTGCTCGCGAGAGGTATTGCTGCGAGCAGGACCACCAGCTACAACCCCCGGGGGAACGGCCAGGTGGAAAGAGAGAACGCGACAGTTTGGAAGGCCGTCCTCTTAGCCCTAAAGTCTAAGGGCCTCCCAACCTCTCGCTGGCAGGAAATCCTCCCGGCAGCGCTCCATTCCATCCGGTCACTGCTTTGTACTGCCATTAACGCCACCCCTCATGAGCAAATGTTTGTTTTCCCCAGGAAGTCGACTACGGGAACCTCGCTACCAACATGGCTGACTTCTCCGGGGTCCGTCCTGCTGCGGAAGCACGTGAGGACCCATAAAACGGACCCCCTGGTCGAGAGGGTGAACCTCCTGCACGCCAACCCCCAGTATGCCTATGTGGCATACCCAGACGGGCGGGAGGACACAGTCTCCTTGCGAGACCTCGCACCCTCGGGCACCCCTGAGATACCACCGTTATCCCCCACCACTCCCCCAAATCCAGCTCCTGTAGGCGGCATGCCGGAACCCCAGGAGCCTTCGTCGACCACGCAGACACCAGCACTAACATCGGATACTGCACCACCGCCGCCGCTGCTGCGCCGATCAGAAAGGCTTACGAGGCCTCCCGATAGACTGACATACACGAACTGGTAGTACACTTCACCCCGCCGGACTCAATTTTAAACAAGGGGTGAATGTGGTAAACCACTGTTATCGTTCACAACCGTTCACTATTGTTACACTGTTGTTATCACTGTTTACACTGTTGTTATCACTACACAAGGTTACCTCTTGCCACGCACGCTGTTATACCTAGGCATACCTCAGCTGACTCTGCCCATGGCTCCGCCTGCTTGCCCAGGTATAAAGGTGACTGATTGGCTAGTATTCTTCCTTGTTGGAACCGATCACCCACGAGGGTGGGCTCTGTTATTTAGCCAATAAAAACCTATAGTTACTATCTTAACTCGTCGCTTTTCATGGAATGAATTGATAGGTATATCAACCCGATCCATCTGTTTGAAGTGCATTTAGAAGATATTGCCAATATGATGGATTGGGTGATCCTGCACTTACCCTGTCATTATAGGCTTTTATCTAGCAAGGCTCTACAGTAGCAGTGAAGTTTTTCAATTTCTGCCCTTATAGCTCCTCCTGGAAAATGTTTACTTACCATTGGTGAAGACTGCTAAAATTACTTTATTGTAAGCTTTATCCAGATCGCCTCTTCTCTCAGCATTCTTAAAGATAGCTTCAGCAACAGTTAAGAACTCCTCAAATCCAACGACAAATGACAGAATACCAATCTTAGTCTTCTTTGGGACCTTAGCTTCTTCTATTTGCTTGCACAAAGCGGACTGAATTAAAATAAAAAAAAACAATTTTTGGAGCTGTGGAAGACTCAAAGAAATGATATACTGTAAAAACAAGTCACCATAAGTAGCTTTCTCAAATGTTTAATGCCTCTCTTGCAACATACCTTAATTTCAACTTCTATTGCACCAGTATAACATTCATGGGGGGAATTTTCCCAGCTGTGGGGAGGCGGGTATGGAGGCGGGACTGCCGGGACAATGGCAGAAACTGGGAGTGGGTACCGAACCCGCCAGCGTGCCATCTTCCCGGGAGGTGGGAAGGGGATTACAGCCAATTAACTGCCTGTTAACAGGTAGTTAACAGACAGTTTCGAGGCTTATCTCCATTTTACCCCTGCAATTGTGGGCTTCCTGATGTTGGGAAACCCTGCCAGGGTCAGCGAGGTGAGCAGTGGGTCTGCGGGGGTGAGAGGGATCGAAAAGTCCACTGTGGAGGTGAGTGATGGGTGCAAGTGTGGAGAGAAAAGTATGAGGGGTGATTGTAAAGTGTTAGAAAAAGTTTACATACCGTTGCTTCTTCCTGCAGGCTTCAACCCCTGGGGATCCAGAGGTTCCTCATCTGAACGGCAGTGATGACAGAATGGCTGCTGCATTCTCAGATGCAGCAGCCATCTGATTTCTGCTGAGGAAATATGTTTTGGTAAGCCTTCAGTGCAAGGGCTCACCATAGAACAGAGATTCAGTGTTTGACAGTTTCTCTAAGCTGTTAAACGCTGACAATTCATCTGTCAAAAACATTTTTGACAGATGAAACGTCATACGCTGATGTTCTCTGTCACCGGCTTTCCCTTAATTGGCGGCTAAGCCTTTCCACCATCTACAAGGCACAGGTAAGGAGTGTGATGGAATACTCTCCACTTGCCTGGATGAGTGCAGATCCAACAACACTCAAGAAGCTTGACACCATCCAGGACAAAGCAGCCCACTTTATTGGCACCCCATCCACCACCTTAAACATTCACACCCTCCACCACCGGCGTACTGTGGCTGCAGTGTGTACCATCTACAAGATACACTGCAGCAACTCGTCAAGGCTTCTTCGGCAGCACCTCCCAAACCTGCAACCTCTTCCATCTAGAAGGACAAGGGCAGCAGGCGCATGGGAACACCACCGCCTCCAAGTTCCCCTCCAAGTCACAAACCATCCTGGCTTAGAAGTATATTGCTGATCCTTCATCGTCGCTGGGTCAAAATCCTGGAACTCCCTCCCTAACAGCACTGTGGGAGTACCATCACCACACGGACTGCAGTGCTTCAAGAAGGCGGCTCACCACCACCTTCTCAAGGGCAACTAGGGATCGGCAATAAATGCTGGCCTTGCCAGCGATGCCGATCCCATAAATAAACGGAAAAAAAAATCAAGGGAAAATAGCGTGGGTTGGTCGGACGTCGTTGGGGGCGGGACTTAAACCCAACAACCAGCAGTCCTGCCCCCAACGTGCCCCTATTGACAAAATCCAGCCCTCTGTTTCTTACATCAACCATTCCTACAGCTGCTCTGATAGTTTAGTGCCCAATTACGTTTCAAAAGTCATTTTATGTAAGACCCTTAAAGCCATTAAAATACTTTCATCCAATCAGTTAAGACAGAATTTTAACCTCAGAACCAGAAGTGAGCAAGTATAAAGGGATCACTAAAGTCACTTTTTATCAACTTCTACTGATAAATTCCCACTTTTTTTTTTACACTGAATGGGGGTGGTGGGGGATTTTCTCCTGAATTTGACGGAAATAACTTGGTTTAGAAGAAAAAATGGTGGCCGCCTCGCTTTCCGCCCACTTCTGGCAACCGCCATTTTGGGCAGCTCGCAACGCTGCCGTTGCCTGTGGTCGCTTCTTATATTTAAATGATCCAGGTCGTGACGTCAATTGGCATGCAATGCTGAATTGACGCACGATCTAAGATTTTGGACATCGTCGCTCTTAATAACGCCCTCTCCCAAACACACACGGAAGAACGTGCGTGCAACAGTAAAAAGGAGCTGCTGCCAGCGCTTCTTAAAGGGACACACACAACTTTCAGATAAGTTTAGATTTTTGCTTTTGGACTGATTTCTTTACATTTTATTGGAGTAGTGGCTTGGTGCAATACATTTAAGAAGTTTGCAGGGTGTGCATTGTGTGCTGCTGGACCTTTGCAGGGCTTTGGCTCTTAAAGGAAGGCCACTGAGAACACCATTTGCTCCCAATCCTGGGGGCTCTAGCTGCAGTCTCCCTTGGGCTGCAGCATGACATGGAGATGGAGCAGAAGTAGCAAAGCAGAAGAGGAAAAAGCAGAAGAGGAGGAAGCGGAAGGAAGGAGGCAACCCAGACAGCCCCTTTCTGGTCGGGATATCCGGGATTGAATCATCTGCCTGCGGTACCAGTGAACACAACCCCAATTCCCTTTTCAACATTTGTCCCAAACCTTACTTTCTCTCTGTTACTGACCATCACAGCGTCCTCTTGGCCACAATGCTGAAATAAAAGCCGCCACAAAGCAAATGTTCCAATCTAACTTCATCCATCTATGCATCGAATATTACATCAAAAAATCAACTATCACCCTTGTGCATTCCATTAGTGACTGTCTTGCGTGTGCCTTTGCCTATCCTAGTGCTGTTACGCAGTGCTACCCGAGTGGTTGCAGCATGGCTGGTGGAAGGCTGCTGACTTTCAATGTGGGACACTGCAAACGGCCTTGCAGGACAACCTCGAGGAGCTGGTGGCTGGGAGTGTGAAATCGAGTGACGTTGTTTCTTCCTCTTCTTGACTCTCCTCTCCCACTTATTGTTGACCCACTGGCTGGGCAGACTGGATTTCTTGGGAGTATGATATGAGGAAGGCACAAGGGTAAGGTCGTGGTGAAGGGAAGGGGGTAAAGCAAGAGGTGCATGCTTACATCATGTGCAGCTTGTAAATCAGACGAGATTGTGGGATGAGGGGGAAGTGGGATGTGAAAAGTAGGGTTAGGTATGAGCATTCCATCATCAAAAACTAATTTTCTTTGAAATTACCCTGTTTTTGTGGTCTTTCCGGCTCCCCTCCACTTATTTTCTCTCTTTTTTTACATTAACAATAAACCTAAACAACCTCAAATTTTAATTGGCAATATAAACTGTGTCAATGAATCTTAAGAATATATTGGGCCAATGCTGCATGTGGAATGATTAACTATAAAACCTGGATAATTAAATTAAGCTGAAAATGTAATCTTTGTGGGCTTTTAGTAACAGTTATAGCAAACTTCAAATAAAATTTCAGTTAAAGTAAACTGAAATCAAAAAGTATTCAGTTTACTCAATGCATCATAGCTTGTCTTTAAATTGGAGTCTCAAGGGCAACTAGGGATAGAACCATAGAAGATAGGAGCAGGAGTAGGCCATTCGGCCCCTTGAGCCTGTTCCGCCATTTAATGAGATCATGGCTGATCATCCAAATTCAGTACCCTGTCCCTGCTTTCTCCCCATATCCCTTGATCCCTTTAGCCTTAAGAAATAGCAATAATGCTGGCCTTGCCAGCGATGCCCACATCCCATGAACAAATTTAAAAAAATCAAAACTAATGGTTACCAAGATCATGACCACTGATTTGTAGTTTACACAGAAAAATGATGGAAACACAGAATACTATCCTCAACATACCAATTAAAAATCTAAGAAATCCTGTAATCCCATGTAATAAAAAAACAAATTTGATTCTTTCAGCCACCATACATCAGTGGGGGCTTAATTACAAAAGGATGGAATCATGGGAAGTGATCACCAAAACACCAACAAAATTGCTGGAGTCCCATGTAATAAAAACCAAACTTGACTTGTGTAGTCACCATGAAATGTGTCCCTAACTCTTGGGCCTAGAAATTGTCCCACTTACCACCACGAGTTTTTGCCGCGATCTGGCCTAAAAATGGCAGCCGCCACTCTAGCGCCCTTTTCTGGCACGAGACTCGGTGAGGGCCTTGGTGCTGCCGATAGCAGTGCTGGCCCTTGAAATGTAAATTAAGAGAGGGTGACATCACGTCGACTTAATGTCACCTTAGCGAACTTGGACCTTAGCGCTGAGTTCAGCGCTGGGTCCTAAGCTCGCCATGAAAATCCAACGTTCAGCATACTGACAGAGACACTGTCAGCACCTCTTAAAGGGACACACACATCTTTCAGGTAAGTTTGCATTTAAGCTTTTGGACTGAATTTTTTTTATTTTATTGAAGTAGTGGCTTGGTGCAATACATGGTAAAAGTTTTTTAAGTGTGCAGGGAGTGCGGCTGGATACTTACAAGGCCTTGGATGGTAAAGGAAGGCCTCTGAGAAGACAGAAAATGCTGGAAATACTCAGCAGGTCAGGCAACATCCGTAGAGAGAGAAACAGAGTTCATGTTTCAGGTCGAGATGCTGCCTGACCTGCTGAGTATTTCTAGCATTTTATGCTGGGATTTCAGATTTACAGCATCCACTCGCAGAGGGAAGAGGAAGACACTGAAGAGGAAGAAGCAGAAGAGGGAGATGCAAAAGAGGAGGAAGCAGAGGAAGGATGCAAGCCAGACAGTTCCTTTCTGATTGGGATATCCCGGATGAAATCATCCGCCTACAGTATCAGTGACCACACCCTCAATTCCCCTGTCAACATTTGTCCTACGCCTTATCTTCCCTCTGTTACTGACCATCACATCGTCCACTTGGCCACATTGCGGAAATAAAAGCCACCACAAAGCAAACTTTCCAATCAAATTTTAACAACTATCCATCCATTATGACATCAAGAAATCAACTCATCACCCTTATGCATTCCGTTACTGACTGTTTTTGGTGTGCCTTTGCCTATCCTACTGATGTCACGCAGTGCTTCCTAGTGGCTGCAGCACGGCTGGTGGAAGGCTGCTGACTTTCAGTGCCGGACACTGCAAATGACCTTGCTGGTCGACCTTGAGGAGCTGGTGGATGCAAGTGTCAAATCGAGTGATGGTGTTTCTTCTTCTTCACTCTCCTCTCCCTCTTCTTGGCCAACCACTGGCTGGGCAGGTTGCATTTCTTGGGTGTGTGAAATGAGGAAGGCACAAGGGTGGAGTTGTAGTGAAGGGAGGGCAGGAAAGCAAGAGGTGCATGCGAGGAGGAGGATAACGTATGGTGATACCAGCATCTTTTACCCTTTCAGCCCCGCCGCTGACCAAGGGCTGAGCCATGCCCCTGCCAAGAATGGGCAGCACCATTTCCTCCAAGGAGGTGAGGTGAAGCTAGGAATGGGAGGTGTGTCTTGTGTTTGGTACAGATTGTTGGGAGGTGAGTGATGGTGAGAGGTGTGAAGGAGTCGTGCATTGAGAAGTGTGTGAGGCTAGTGGTGCAGTTGGTAGGAGACGGCTTTTGAAGATGCATTTACTGACCTTGACCACTGGTCTGAGATCATGAGGCTTCTTTGGGCACTGGAGCCAGGTTGTTGGGGGGTGTCACTGCTGGCAGTGATGGCCTCGGTGATTTGGTCCCACATCGTTCTTTCTGGTGGTTAGAGGACCTCTCCTGCAGTGTTGACCCCCTGCACAAAGCTGGAGTGTTGTGTGCGAGACCCTGGGTGCCCCTTCCCTGGCTTGCTGAACCATTTGTGTTAGTGCTGAAGCACTTTTCCCATTTGAGCTGTAAGGGCTAAAAATTGCCTATTTTTATGTGATTTTTATTTTTTTCATTTCAGATGGCAGTTCCCCTTTAAGAAACCGACAATGGTTTCTGAAATCACAGCCTCGCTTTCAGAGCAGGCTATTCTAGCTGCACTGACGCTGCAGCCACGTTACATTGGGGCCTCCTGCCGGGCCCAACGCCACCAGGATGGCGTTGCAG
The DNA here is from genome assembly GCF_052327205.1 of Somniosus microcephalus. Taxonomy (NCBI): domain Eukaryota; kingdom Metazoa; phylum Chordata; class Chondrichthyes; order Squaliformes; family Somniosidae; genus Somniosus; species Somniosus microcephalus. The sequence goes on along the minus strand of NC_140987.1, from coordinate 390,437,345 downwards.
TGAGTTTAGCGCTGGGCTAATGTTAATTAGTCCCAAGTGCCAGTCCTGCCAGCACCACCATTTTTGGCGGCAGTTAACACCGGCCCGCGGTGGCACCGGGAGGTTTTTACCAGTATCGAGTTTCTCGGCCTATATGTTTAAATGAAATCACCTCTCATTCTGATAAACTCCAGAGAATATAGGTCCATTCCACTCAATCTCTCTGCATAGGACAGCCCTCTCATCCCAGGAATCAATCTAGTGAACCTCCGTTGCATCCCCTCTAAAGAAAGTATATCCTTCCTTAGGTAAGGAGCCCAAAACCGTACACAGTTCTCCAGGTGTGGTCTCACCAAAGCCCTATATAATTGCAGCAAGACTTCCTTACTCTTATTCTCCAACCCCTTCGCAATAAATGCTAACATACCATTTGCCTTCCTAATTGCTTGCTGTTACCTACATGTTAACTTTCTGAGATTCATGTACAAGGATCCCTGAATCTCTCTCAATACCAACATTTGTTCGTCTCTCACTTTTTAGGAGTATGTGACCTCCTTATTCTTCCTACCAAAATGTATTACCTCACACTTATCTATATTGAAATTCATTTGCCAATTACTTGCCCATTCTGCAAGTTTAGTTGCAGTTTTGGGGTGTTTGTGGGAAGAAAAAAAATAAGTGAGTCCTGGGGAATAGTGGCACCTGTGCAGGGAGATCTGGGGGTCTGGGAGCATTAGGGAAGAGACACATGTGTCTGTCAACACTGGCGGAGTTGGGGATAGAGGATCCCAGCATGAGAGGAATGATAGGGTCTGGAGCACTGTGAAAAATGGGGAGGAATCCTAGGTGTGTGTGAACTTAGGGTGTGGGGGGGGGGCGAAGTACAGACAGTTCCTGGGGTCTGGTAGTAATGGGAAATGAAATACTGGGGTATGGTAACAGTGTGGTAGGTGAGCATCGGGCATAATGTAGAGCGGTGTCAGGTTCTAGGAGCAATGGGGAGTAGGTTACCAATGTCTGCGAGCATTGGGAAGAAGCTCTGGTACCCATCAGTACTGGAGGTAGAGAGTCACAGAATGTGGCAAAATCAGAATGGGGGTTCTGTGATTTGGGAGCACTACTTTAGTAAAAATACAGCGAATGCTTTGAGGAACTTAAGCCGGTTTCCAAGGTTACAGCCAGAGATCCAACAAGGGGCCTTTATAAGCGATGGGGCAGGTGAGTGTGTTAGGAGGAAATGGGACTGGCACTTGAGGTGGCGGGGGGAAGCAGCAAAAGGCCACCACTATTTGGGGTGGGAGAGGCAACAGGAAAGTGTGCGAGGGAAAGGGGTTGATGATTCACAGGGAGAGACATCAGGAAACAGCATCAGGCAAGAGGTATGATTTGCACAACCCACTCTGTGGCACTCTGGAGAACTTACCACTTACCTTGGAGATGTAATTCTGGAGTTGTGAAGATTCTTAGCATGACAAAGAGATGTGACAGAGGTCATGGAAAAGTGAAGCAGGAGGTTAAGTGTTACACTTACAAGAAATATGCACTATATATAAGGCTTTTATGTGTATACTAGTGGATCTTCACTAGCATTGCTCACCTACCGCACTGTTACAATACCCCAGTATTTCATTTCCCATTACTACCAGACCCCAGGAACTGTCTGTACTCCCCCCCCCACACCCTAAGTTCACACACACCTCAGATTCTTCCCCACTTTTCACAGTGCTCCAGACCCTATCATCCTCTCATGCTGAGATCCTCTATCCCCAACCCCGCCAGTGTTGACAGACACATGTGTCTCTTCCCTAATGCTCCCAGACCCCCAGATCTCCCTGCACAGGTGCCACTATTCCCCAGGACTCACTTATTTTTTTTCTTCCCACAAACACCCCAAAACTGCTAATAAACTTGCAGAATGGGCACTAGCAGGTCTCAGGATATGCTTTCTGTCTCACCTGTCTCAATTGCCTCATATTGGTGGTTCATTCTCTCAAAGTTGGAGGGTGGGTGGGTGCCAGTTTTACATCTTTTGTTTCTTTCTTTTTTTCTGTGTGCTGTTCTTCTTTCTCTTGTTCTTTCTCCTTGTCTGTCTGTTCTTGCTTTGTCAGTGAGAGCTGTGGGTTCTCATTGTTAGGAAGTAGGGCATTGGTGGGGGCAGGGTTCCAGCTCGAGATATAGGCAGGTTTTGGTTTGCAGATAAAGGGATCCGACAATGCCTGAAGGCCAGCTTTAGGGTGGTTGGTGGTAGGCCATAAGTCCAAATGGAAAGGAAGATAAAGCAGGTGGTTTTCCACCTCTCTTGTGTGATGTCTATTCCCTCAACTCCACATTCTATGCGCTCCCATTTGTCTTCTCTGCATGCCCTTGCTTTGCAGCAACCCACTCACCCGATGGTGGTACTCTTATTTAGCGTCCTGTCGCCACATCTGAATCGCTGACCTATCCTAAAGCACTAGATATGAACTGTCTCCAGAAATACCCAACTCAACAGGTGGTTTCGCCCAAACATTTTTGAAGCAGCAGTGCCAGCAAATATATAGACTACCACTGGCCACCAGTGATTTTGCCTTAAGCAGGTAGAGTGTTCAAAATACCCATACAGACCAGTGACTTATCACTTACTGGCACAGACTTTCCCCAACCACTGAGAAAAGTTCAGTGGCTAGAAAACAGGCTGCAAATCATGACTTTCAAACAAGTGTGCAGAGACTGTTGACCATATCTTGCTGCTGATGCTGTAGATTCAGCCTCACAATGAAAATGGGATGCATTCAACAGTATCAGGACCTTGAAGCATTATAATAGGGGTATAAAACACATTTGAAGTGCATCATATACAGGGAGGATGTGGAAAAGTGCCAGATACAGCAGAGTACCTTTTAAGTTGGATTAGTATTAGATCATTTAAATACATATAAGTTACACAAGAATCAAGAACAAAATTTCAGTGACTTACAATGCATTTGTCGAAGTTGCGTTTGACATGCACTAGCATGTTTCCGAATGTAGATTTGAGAAAAGAAGAAGGGTCACAATCTTGAACAGTCAGTGCACGCTGGCTCACTATTACCAGTAAATGCAAGGAGTTGGAAGGGTTGATCTTATCGCATAGGTTTACAAATGCCTTTAGATCTAGTTCAAGAGTACTGAAGATTTCACTCATCATTTTTCGTTTATTGCTGATACCAGGATCTTCCTGCCTAGTAGAAAGCAAAATAAGTAAAAATTGTAGTATAAATATTTTAATCACAAAGTGCATCTACTTGAAACTGTATATACCTTCACAGTGAAAGATAAAAATACAGTGTTAATGCAGTGGAAAGATCATCAGGAGTGTAAGAATTATCTGTTTAGTTATTCAGGTTTCAAGAATTACATAGAGTCATAGTCATAACGGCACAGAAGGAGGCCATTCGGCCCATCAAGTCCGTGCTGGCTCTCTGAAGAGCAATCCAGTTAGTCCCATTCCCCCGCTCTATCCCCGTAGCCCTGCAAGTTTATTTCCCTCAAGTGCCTATCCAGTCTCCCCTTGAAAACATTGGGGGGAATTTTGCCAGCCCTGGGGAGGCGGGACTGCCGGGAAAATGGCAGAAACTGGGAGCGGGTATCAACCCCGCTCCCAGCCTGCCTCCGTGCCATCTTCCCGGGAGGCTGGTCCCAACTCGCTCAGAGACCAGTCTCCTCGAGGCGGGAAGGGGATTACAGCCACTTAACTGCCTGTTAACAGATAGTTAATAGGCAGTTAAGAGGCTTATCCCCATTTTACCCACACAAGTGCGGGCTTCTCGACGGCTGCGAACCTTGCCAGGGTCAGCAAGGTGAGCAGTGGGTCTGCGGGGGTGAGAGGGGTCGAAAAGTGCGCTGTGGAGGTGAGTGATGGGTGCAAGTATGGAGACGTCAGTATGAGAGGTGAGTGCAAAGTGTTAGAAAAAGTTTACTTACCTTTGCTTCCTCCTGCAGGCTTCAACCCTTGGGGATCCAGAGGTGCCTCATCTCAATGGCAGAGATGACAGAATGGCTGCTGCATTCTCCAATGCAGCAGCCATCTGCTTTCTGCTAAAGAGAGAGGTTTGATGAGTCTTCAGTCCAAGGGCTTACCTTAGAACAGAGATTGTCAGTAAAAAAATTTTGACAGATGAAACGTCATACGCTGATGTCCTCTGTCATCGGCTTTCCCTTAATTGGCCGGCTAAGGTCAATCAAGGGAAAATAGTGTAGGTTGGCCGGACGTCGTTGGGGGCGGGACTGAAGCCTGACAACCAGCAGTCCCGCCCCAAACGTGCCCCCATTGAGAAAATCCAGCCCATTGAGTGTCTCCGCTTCCACCACTTCCGTCGGTAGCGAGTTCCAGGTCCTCACCAATCACTGCGTAAAAAAGTTTTCCCTCACATCCCCCTATATCTCTTGCCCAAAACCTTAAATCTATGTCCCCTAGTCCTTGTACCATCAACTAGTGGGAACAGCCTTGCCCCGTCTAGCCTATCCAAACCTGTCATAATCTTGTGCACGTCTATCAAATCACCCCTCAACCTCCTTTGCTCTAATGAAAACAAATCCAGCTTCTCCAACTGTCCTTGTAGCTAAGATCCCCCATCCCTGGAACCATTCTGGTAAATCTCCTCTGCACCCTCTCAAGGGCCTTCACATCCTTCCTAAAGTGTGGTGACCAGAACTGGACGCAATACTCCAGTTGTGGCCTAACTTTATAAAGATTCAGCATAACTTCTCTACTTTTGTACTCAATGTCTCTATTTATGAAGCCCAAGATCCCATATGCTTTGCTAACCACTCTCTCAATATGTCCTGCCACCTTCAGGGACCTATGCACATTAACTCCCAGGTCCAGCATATTAACAAAACACAGAAATTGATGGGAAAATGAGTTGTAATCTATTTTTGAATGTGAAAATCTTTATACAGTTCTGAGTAAATAACGAATTTGGTATTTATATAATGCCTTTTACAACCTCAGGACATCCCAAAGTGCTTCACAGCCAATGAAGTACTTTTGAAATGCAATGCAAGGAAATGCAGCAGCTAAAATATGTACAGCAAGGACCAACAAACAGCAATAAGATAAAGGAGCAGATAATCTGCTTTTTTTGGTGGTGTTGGGTGACGGATAAATATTGGCAAGGACATGGGGATAACTCTCCCGTTCTTCTCGAATAGTGCCACAGGATCTTTTATGTCAACCTGAGGGCAGATGGGCCTCAGAATGTCTCATCCAAAAGACAGCATCTCTGACAATTCAGCACTGCCTCAGCCTAGATTGTGCGCTCAAGGCTCTGGAGTGGGGCTTAAACCTACGACCTTCTGACATTGAAGTATTTTGAAAATTACTTTTTCTGATCAATTTTAATTCTTTTCATGAGGTTAACAATTTGTGGCATTGACAGGTGTTAGTGAGGGGTGAAGAAGAAGACATTTTTAGGTTATGGAGGGTTAAATCTGATATACACACAGGAAGCAATGATTCAATGTATTACCATATAGTAACAACCTTTTCTCCTCTAATTTTCCCCCTCATGGTGTTTACTTTTATTATTTCTTATTAAATTCTTCCGCTAGTGTATACACACTAAAGTCAATCTGTTGGCATAGTTGTATCTATTTCAATGGTGTTTCACATTTGAATATCACCAGTGACTTACATTTATCTAGTCCTCCTCACATGACTGAACATTGTGTACTTTAGGTGGGAGGGAAATAGACCCAATAAATTGGTGATCAAAGAGGACCACCAGGACGCCACACTCTGCCCCATGAGAACTATGAGACCACTTTCAGCATTCTGTACTGCTCTTTTAGTTGCATTTGAAAAGGTGGGATGGAACACTGCATACTAAAGCCTGATGAATAACGGGAGGAGTCATTGGGTGAGAAATTGGGCTCGGTAGCGGCCATTGTTTGGGCGCTATGAGTGCCATTACGAATCCAAAATGGTGTCCGTCGCACGCACACTTCTGACGCGAAGCGCACTGGACACCATCTTGGTAAAGGCATTAACGTGCGCACAGAGCAGGCAGATCATGATGTCAATCAGTGTGTAACTCTGATTTGACGCCTGTGCTGTCATTTTGGAGCTCCAGCCGACACCCTCTCTTAACCTCGCACAACTGAACACATGTTAAGCAGCAGGAAGTACTCCACACCAGCACTATTTAAAGGGATCATCGACTACTTATAGGTTAGTTGCTGGTTGATTTCTTCTGGCTGTTGCTACAATTCTACATGTTTTTGGTGCTTTCCATAGTTGTTTCAAGTATCAGAAGTCTACAGGGATTAGTGTGGCAAGTGCTGAAGTACTTTTTGCTGACTTCAAGTCTTCTACACAAACCAGTTGCTCCCAGACATGGATGCACAAGTAGGCCTTCCTCTTGGAATCGAGCATGACTGGGAGAATGGGCAGAGGCCACGCAGAGCAGGACAAGCTGCTAGAAGAGGGAGGAGGAGGAGAAGGGCTCTCAGCAGGAGGCCATATCCGCCCAGGGTGTTCAGGGAGCAATTCTCCTAACTGAACCTCAGCGACGACCAATGTTTGAGACGTCTGCGCTTCACTAAGGGGTTTGTCACTGAAATCTGCCAACTGCTGCAGCCACAACGCCAACCTGGAAGCATTTCCAGTGACTGGGAAGGTGACCGTGGCTATGAACTTTTATGCGTCTGGCTCTTTCCAGGCTGGTGCTGGAGATATTAGAAGCATCTCGCAGTTTGCAGTCCACTGTTGCATTAAGGAGGTCACTGAGGCTCTCTGTTCAAAGAGATAATTTCATTTTATTCCCTCTTGCCAGAGACAAGCAGGCGGAGCGAGCACGAGGGTTTGCAACATTTGCAGGCTTCCTCATTGTTTTGCGGGCGCCGCATGTTAACTCTGACCAAAAGGGATTCCACTCCCTCAATGTCCAGCTGGTGTGTGACCATAGGTAGCGCGTCATGCAAGTCAATGCCCGGTATCCTGGTAGCAGTCATGATGCTTTCATTCTGCGGCAGTCTGCTGTGCCAGCTGTATTTAAGCCACCACGGCAAACCAAAGGGTGGCTACTGGGTGACAAGGGCTATCCACTGACGACATGACTCATGACTCCGGTTCACAACCCACGCACATGTGCGCAGTATGCAATGAGAGCCATGCTGCCACAAGAAATGTGATAGAGCAGATCATTCGCGTGCTGAAGCAACAATTCCGCTGCCTGGACCGCTCAGGAGGAGCCCTGCAGTGGGTCTCAAGATTCATGGTGGTATGCTGCATGCTGCACAACCTTGCCATCATGAAGGAACAGCCCTTTTCCCCACCTATCAGGTGAGAAGCTGAGAAGCAAGAGCACAGGGAGGAGGAGGAGGAAGAGAAGGACATGGCAGAGGAGGAAGAGGGAGGGAGGCTGCAACCTAGACAGCCCTTCACTGCCCGGGCTGTATGTGAAGAACTAATTCAAGTGCAATACCAGTAACCTCAACCTCAATTCTCCATTCACTAACAGTCCCAAACTCCTTCCCTTCCCTCTGTCACTGACCATCACATCGTCCGCTTGGCCACAATGCAAAAATAAAAGCCAACACAATATAAACCTTCCAAACGAAATTTATAAATTAAATCATGCCATATTGCATACAAACTTAAACTAATCACTCTTGTGCATTCCCTTAGTGCCTGTCTTCCATGTGCCTTTGTGTAAGATTCGAAAATTTTCAGCAAAAATCAAGCAAGAAAACTGGATAAAATAAGACTGTTTATTGACCAAAGTAAGCTTGCACAGAAAAACCTTTGATAAAAGGGCATACAAAATGGCCGCCAGGCCCCGTGATCAGTTTCTGAACCAGTTTATTTCTGTTACTGCAAGCTAGACAGGCTTGTGGATTGAAGACAGTAAACCCGCGAAAGCCAGTATCTGGGAACCGAAACTCAGAGCAACAGCATACATATTCAATGGATTATAAGTACAGGATGGGGCCCATCAAGATATGGGCGGACAATGTAAAAACACTTATACCCATTTATTGTACAAAGGAAAAACCGTTTAGCAGCCATCAAGGAAAATGTCCGGACCGATCAATATGCGAACCGAGCCGCGGTGACAATGCAAAGGACATTAACAGACATTATCGGCCAGGAAGGCCAGTTCAAGTTATCACCGGCTCCGTTACAAGACAAAGCGCCCCTGCAGAGATCTCTGCCCGCCAAAATTAATACAAAGACAGGACTATGATTTGGCGGGAGATAAGACTGTCCCAAAAGAGTATAACTATGGATTGAAAGTCCATCTAAGTTACTTCTTCACTGCTACGGCTTCTTGTTGGGCGACTTCAGGCTTCCATTTCTTCAAGAACTTTCTTCTACGAGGAACGAACGAAGGGCGGACGGTGCCCGGATCGGCGCCTCTTCCACTTCGGCAGATCGATGAAAACGTTTTCGTCTTTTTAAAGACGGACGGTTTCGGAAAAAGGACAACGTGGCCGGTGTTCAGCCAAACAAGGCTCGGCCACGACGAGAAGACGACAAGGGTGGCCCGGGTACTGGGGTCGGGAGATCATCGACGACCCAGGCCGACGGAGAAGAAACCCTCTGGAGAACCGGCGATCGATGCCACAAGATTCTCCCATGTGCATAACCTGCATCTAGGTCTACTCCACGAACAAAAATCCACGACAGGCCTAGTGGATCTCAACCTTGACGAGCGCTCAGCGAGGCTGGGTCTACCCCACCGCCTCGAGGGAGGAGAGAATATCGACTGCGCCAGAAGCTTCCAATCCACGTGACGACGGGAAGCGGTGTCAAAAAGGCTGCGAACCCCTTTTCGCGATTTCGAGAGTGGTGAGCATGATCCCAAGTTCCCCAGGTCAAAACTTAGTTTAGGTATAGGGGAGGGAGTTAAGGGAAATCGTAATGTGTTTCCCCTTTTACGATGTGCCGTGTGTTCCCCATTTCCATAGAGTCAAGTTCATAAATTTGTGCATGATTGTAGTTACTTTAATCTGTGCCTATGACATGTATTTTGTAATGCTTCCAACTGTTCAAAAATAAAAGCATCCATTTCGTGCTATTCAGCCTGGTCTATTGAGTCCTCTTCTCTGCATTACTGTTCTCTGCATCTAAGTCCAAGGTCGAGAACCGTAGGGGGGGGTGGGTCGAACCACTCAAGGGTAATTCTTGCACGAAGCCTGGCAGGGGGCCAGAACGGGCAAGAGAGCAGGAAAAAAAACCCTACATTTGCCTGTCCTAGTGCTACCCCAGTGGCTGCAGCATGGCTGGTGGAAGGCTGCTGACTTTCAGTGGAGGAGACTGCAGATGGCCTTGGAGGGCAACCTCGAGCAGCTCTGGGTCTAGAAGGCCCGGCTTCAGACTGCAACATCTTGGCATGGGCGGCAGCAGTCTGGGCTGGCTGGCTGACAGGCAACAGCAAGGGCACTGGCAGAATGGCAGGGGTGGGAGCAAGAATGCTGTCATCCTGAGAGAAGACAGCAGGCTCATGCTCCATGGAGCCACTACAATACTAGTAATCTGCTAGAGGACAGACTGCTGGACTGCTGTGAAACCTTGCAAGCCCCTTTGAACACTGGTATCCACAGCCATGATGACAGCAGTCAGAGCTTGCATGGCAGCAAACTGACCTTGCATGACATCAGTCTGAGCCTCCACTGCAGCACTCAGACATTTGGGGGGAAAAATCCAGTTAGTTGCGCCTCAAGAGGGTGCCAAGTGGGGCGCAAAGCAACTAGCGCCCGGGCGCGGCGATATCTGCGCCTCTCGCGAAATTGACCGGACATTTTGCGGCGGCGCTAAACAATACCGCCCGATCTCATGCGCACACAGATCTTGACGTCATTCGAGAGTGCAACGCCCTTGTGACGCCCCGGAATGGAAATTGAGTGGCGCCCCCTCCTTTCCGCCTGGCGCACCCAAAGACAGGTTGGCTGGAACGCTTCCCAGTTGCTGTGGGGCTAGGGGGACGCTATTTAAAGGGGGCCTCTTCCTGGCTTCTGTGTGGTAGCCATTTTTGCACCACTCGTTCTGAGAGAGAGAGAGAGAGCTTTTGAGAGAGACAAAGAGAGAAAGAGAGACTTCTGCATTGAGTCAACGCTGTCTGAGGTAGTTTTGACTTCTGACCATAACTTTGCAGGTACTTTGGTTTTTGACCTTCATAACTTTGATTGCCTAGATACTATGGGGGCTGCAATGGATGGGAACGTCGTCCTTCTCCATCACTTTCGGAGGGCACAGAGACGTAGAGAGAGAGAGAGTGTGCCAATCATGGCCAGACGGAGGAGGGCCAACAGGCCTCTGTACAGGAGACCTTACCCTCCCAGGGTTTTTCGCCAACAGTTCTACATTAATATGTCTGAGGAGCAGTGTTTGTGAAGGCTGCGCTTCAGCAAGGAGGTGGTCACTGAGCTCTGCCACCTGCTTCAGCCAGATCTGCAGCCTCAACTGAGGAGCAGGATGTCTCTGTCGGTGGCAGTGAAGATAACAGTGGCTCTCAACTTTTAAGCCACTGGCTCATTTCAATCAGCTACTGGGGACATCGCCAATATCTCCCAGTTCGCGGTGCATTGCTGCATCCGTCAGGTCACAAATGCCCTCTTTAAAAGGAGACGAGAGTACATCTCTTTCCCCATGACCCCGGATAAGCAGCAAGAACGCGCAACGGGCTTTGCGATGATAGCGGGCTTCCCCGTGGTGCAGGGCGCCATTGACTGCACGCATGTGGCTTTGTGTGCGCCGCAAGAGAATGCCGAGGATTTCCGCAACCGAAAGGGTTTCCATTCCTTAGACGTTCAGTTGGTCTGTGACCATAGACAGCTGATACTCGCTGTCAATGCCCACTTTCCTGGCAGCAGCCACGATGCCATCATCCTGCGCCAGACTTCTGTGGCAGACCTTTTCCAGGCACTGCATCACCCAGGAGGTTGGCTTCGCGGGGACAAGAGATATCCTCCGTGCACCTGGCTGATGATACCGCTCTGTACGCCCAACACCCCTGCTGAGCTGCGATACAACGAGAGCCATCAAGCTACCAGGAACATCGTTGAGCACACAATCGGCGTGCTCAAGCAACGGTTCCGCTGTCTGGGCCATTCTAGAGGAGCCCTTCAGTACTCGCCTGAGCGAGTCTCCCACTTCGTTGTTGTGTGCTGCATGCTGCATAACCTTGCAATCCTCAGGACCCAGCCAATGCCACCAGGCATTGGAGCACCAGCAGAGGAGGAGGAGGAAGAGGAAGAGGAAGATGAGGATGATCATCAGCAGCACTAAGGCGGGAGGGAGGCACACAATGTACAAAGTGGAAGGGCCGTCCGTCAAATGCTCATAGCAAGTCGCTTCTAAGCCCCCTCTGAGGAAATGGCTTCTGCCATTCAAACAACCTAAATGAAACCATCCCGCAACCCCTAAGCCGGTCAAGGCAACAATGATTGCAAAGACCAAACATGTACATTTTGAATACAGAAACTTCTTTATTTGACAAACTCTGTGTCTCATTTCCGCATGACAAACTAATAGAAAGAAACACAAAAAAAAAGTCATTAACAGAACTGGCTCTCACAACCTGGAGACAATGTCCAAAACAGTTACACAAATTTGACCACGAACCTCGGCATTTAATAAAACAATGAAAAACATTTTGTCACACCTCCTACTTTTTGCCCTTCGAGGGTGATCTGCCTCGCTTGCGAAATTGCCCCCTTCCCACTCTGCAGCTCCTCCGTAATGGAACCCCAGTGGCTGGAGCAAGGCTGGTGGAAGGCTGCTGATTGTCACAACCTGAGACTGCAGATGCCCTTGAAGGACGGCCTGGACGAGCTCTGGGCCTGGAGGGCCCGGCTGCAGACTGCACCAACTCTGCATGGGCGGCAGCAGTCTGTTCTCCAGGCAGTGGCAACTGCAGTGGAGAAGTGCCAGTGGAGGCAGCAGGAATGCTGTCATCTTGTGAGAGGACAGCAAGTCCCTGCTCGACCGACACACTGGCACTCCCACGGGGCAGCACTTCAGCATCCAGAGCAATCTGATTGAGTACAGATTGCTGGCCTGCTGCAGCGCGGTGAGAGCCCCGGAAAATGTGCCCGATCCAGCGAGAGTGGCAGCAGTCAGTGCTCACGTGGCCTCAATCTGCGTCTGCATGAGACCAGCCAGTGACTGCATTGCAGCACTAAGCATTTGCGTGGCAGCCGCCTGTGCTACACTGAAGTGCTCCACACTCCTTGCAGTGATTCACTGGATTCGGGCACTCTTGCCACTGCACCCATGAGCTCAGTGTGCCTGCGCGCCGCCTGGGCGCTCATTTCAGCGAGGACCCGCTCCTCCTCTGCGTCCAGTGCAGCAGGACTCGATGGCATACTCTCCCTCCAGGGAGAAGGACCCCGAGCTTCCCTACCCCCATCGCGTTGCTGCAGCCCGCTGGGTCCTGGAGCTTCACCCTCATCAGACCATTCCCCCCCACTCCCCTCCAGGGAAGGCGTGTTCCCAGTGTGGGCATGGGCTTCCTCAGGAGAGGGTGGCGCTGATGCTCCGGCTTCCTCTTCCTCCTCGCCTTCAGCTTCACTCCCACTGGCAGCTTGAGGGCCCGTCTCCTCACCTGGTGAATCACCATCTGAAAGCAGGGAGGTACAAGAGTGGCTTTAGCGTGAGGACAGGGGGGCAGTAAGGGAGGCATGAGTGCAGCGATTTAGTAATTTGGATTGAAAGTGTCAAAGGCTGGTGTTGTGAGGAACAAGTGGAAGGAGAGGACAAAAAGGTGATGACCTTACCGTTGCTGTCCAGAATGGGGTCGGCGTCTCTAGTGGCGCCGGGGCCAATCACCCGGCTTGCCACAATCCTCTGGACACGCACCTCAAGATCGCTGAGGGGTTGCAGCTGAGGCCGCCCTCCACCAGTCCGTTGCTGCTGTCTCCTATTATGAGACAGCTTGGCCTGCAAGAAAAAGGATGGCGTGTGAGTAAATATACAGCCATGGTCTTGCCTGAAATGCCTGCCATAGTTGAATAGCCCTTATTGTATGCAGCCATGGTCTTGCCTGATGTGCCTCCCATAGTTGAATAGCCCTTACTGTATGCAGCCATGGTCTTGCCTGAAATGCCTGCCATAGTTGAATAGCCCTTACTGTATGCAAAGTGTGGAATGTGCGTGTGTGTTTGATGAAAGGGCCATAGGTGTTGGATGAGTGTTGAGCATTGGGGCTTTTAAGACCCTCTGGCCATAAAGTAAGGTTGAGATGGAGGGATGGAGAGGTTTTGAAAAAAAGGCACTCACCCTGACGACCTGAGTGAGGTCGTTGAACTTTTTCCTACATTGGAGATGGGTCCTAGGCACCATGCTGCTTCAGGAGACTCTCTGAGCCACATCCCTCCACACTCTTCTGTACTTGCGTGGCAAAGGCCTCCTGCCACTCTCTGGGTACAGAATAGATCTTCTGCGCTCCACCGTGCCAACCAGAGCCTCCAAGGCCCGCTCGCAGAAGCGCTGTGCTCGCTCCCTGGCCCTCTCCATAGTCCTTGGCTGCAAGATTTAGCCACAGGTCTGCCCAGGCTGAGATTCAAGGCTCCAATGAGCAGGGTGTGGCTGCAGAGCAAGATCGACCCTCTCCTTTAAGAACTGACCGGCGCCAGTGTGTCTGTGTTCCATCGCTAACTGACAGCACCTGCACTGCGCCCGCCCTCTGAGGTACCACCTTGCTCCTCGGCCATAGCGCCTTAAGAGAGGTATGTAGCGCCTGATTTAGCGCTCCAATCACCTCCAGGGGCGATAAAAGCCAAGTTTGCTGTTGGAGGCGATAATTAGCGCCAGGCGCTAAACTTGGCGCACCGCCAATAATGGCGCCCCAAATGGAGCGATACCGAATTTTTCCCCCTTGGTGTAAGCTGCTTGTGCTGCATTGGAAGCTGAGACATCCGCCATCGGATGCTGCATCATGGTTGGGTTCACAAGTGTGTTGATGGAGTTGGCCACCACTTCCATGCTGGAAAGGATGGGCTCCAAGCTCTGCGCAAAGCCCCCTGCCAAGTTGGTGCCGGGCTCCTCCATGCTCCTTGACATTGACCGCAGGCCTTCTGGCAGGCTTCCCAATCCACCAAGCATTTTGTTGTGTACACCCATCAGCCTTCTTCTGTAGCCTGGCCCTTCAAAGTCCTAATCTGAGTCCTCTGCAGCAGAACTTGTGTGCAACCTCGCCCTCTGGTGAGTTAGAACCTGCACTATGCTTACCCGCTGCCCTAGCTGCAGCACACTTGTGCCTCACCATGTGCAGATCCCGCCTTTATGCTACCCTCTAAAATACGCACAGTCTCAGTATCTAAGCTGGTGGCTGTGAGTGTGAAATCAAGTTGACAGTGTGCCTTCATCATCATTCTCTTCTTGGTCTTCCTCCACTGCCTGGGCAGGTTGCAGTTCTTGGGTATCAGAAAGGAAAAAGGCACAAGGGTAAGGTTGTGGTGAGGGGAGGGGAGGGGAGAAAGTAAGAGGTGCATGCTTACACCATCTGCAGCTTGTAAGTCAGAAGGGATTGTGGGATGAGGGGGAAATGGTATATGAGAAGGAGGATTAGGAATGAGGATACCGTTATCTTCAATGGATTCAGCTCCGCCACTTGCCACGGCCTCAGCAATGGCGCTTCCGATAATGGCCAGCACCATCTCCTCCATGGGGGTTAAAGAATGCAGGCCCGCTTCTCCACCTCTGGTTAGTTCCTGCTGCCTCCGGTTATGCGCCACCTTCTCCTGCAAGAGTGAGGGAAGTGTGTCAGCGAGAGTCGTGGAATATATTTGAGTGATGTGGCTGTCATGGTTGAATAGTTGGCAGTGTGTGCAAGCTGTGAGATGTGGGTGTGAGGCTTGAAACAGTGCTAAGTGTGTGAGGGTGAGGTGAAGCATATGAGTCCTGATTGATTTAGATGGTTGGTAGGCAAGTGACAGCGGTGTCGTGATTTGAGCAGTGGCTGAGGATAGTGGTGCAGTTGGTAGAATATTGCATTTGAAGATACATTCAGTGACCTTGACCACTCATCTGAGGTCATTAAATTTCTTGGGCTCACGTCCATTTGCAACACAAGTGGGCTGTACCAGATTTCTGATGGGTGTATCTTGACCTCCAAGGAGACCAAACAGTTCGTTTTGAATGTGTAATTTGATCCTTTCTGCGGCAGAGTAATTCAAGGTCTCTGCAATTTGTAATTTGATCCAGTCATTGTCATTGTCAAGCAGGCTATAAAGTTCAGACAAGGCATCATTACTGCTTTCAAAGAACACACAGCGCTTACACTACCGAGTTCAGAGAACACACAGCGCTCATGCTAACGAGTTCAGAGAACACACAGCGCTCACGCTACCGAGTTCAGAGAACACACAGCGCTCACGCTAACGAGTTCAGAGAACACACAGCGCTCACGCTAACGAGTTCAGAGAACACACAGCGGTCACACTACCGAGTTCAGAGTACACACAGCGATCACGCTACCGAGTTCAGAGACACACAGCGCTCACACTACCGAGTTCAGAGAACACACAGCGCTCACGCTACCGAGTTCAGAGAACACACAGCGCTCACGCTACCGAGTTCAGAGACACACAGCGCTCACACTACCGAGTTCAGAGAACACACAGCGGTCACACTACTGAGTTCAGAGTACACACAGCGCTCACACCACCGAGTTCAGAGACACACAGCGCTCACACTACCGAGTTCAGAGAACACACAGCGCTCACACTACCGAGTTCAGAGAACACACAGCGCTCACGCTACCGAGTTCAGAGACACACAGCGCTCGCACTACCGAGTTCAGAGAACACACAGCGCTCACACCACCGAGTTCAGAGAACGCACAGCGCTCACACTACCGAGTTCAGAGAACACACAGCGCTCACACTACCGAGTTCAGAGAACACACAGCGCTCACACCACCGAGTTCAGAGAACGCACAGCGCTCACACTACCGAGTTCAGAGAACACACAGCGCTCACACCACCGAGTTCAGAGAACACACAGTGTTCACACTACCGAGTTCAGAGAACACACAGCGGTCACACTACTGAGTTCAGAGTACACACAGCGCTCACACTACCGAGTTCAGAGTACACACAGCGCTCACACTTCCGAGTTCAGAGTACACACAGCGCTCACACTACCGAGTTCAGAGAACACACAGCGCTCACACCACCGAGTTCAGAGAACACACAGCGCTCACGCTAACGAGTTCAGAGAACACACAGCGGTCACACTACCGAGTTCAGAGGACACAGCGCTCACACTACCGAGTTCAGAGTACACACAGCGCTCACACGACCGAGTTCAGAGAACACACAGCGCTCACACCACCGAGTTCAGAGAACACACAGCGCTCACGCTAACGAGTTCAGAGAACACACAGCGGTCACACTACCGAGTTCAGAGGACACACAGCGCTCACACTACCGAGTTCAGAGAACACACAGCGGTCATACTACCGAGTTCAGAGAACACACAGCGCTCACACTACCGAGTTCAGAGAACACACAGCGCTCACACTACCGAGTTCAGAGAACACACAGCGGTCACACTACCGAGTTCAGAGAACACACAGCGCTCACACTACCGAGTTCAGAGAACGCACAGCGCTCACACGACCGAGTTCAGAGAACGCACAGCGCTCACACTACCGAGTTCAGAGAACGCACAGAGCTCACACTACCGAGTTCAGAGAACGCACAGAGCTCACACTACCGAGTTCAGAGAACGCACAGCGCTCACACTACCGAGTTCAGAGAATACACAGCGCTCACACTACTGAGTTCAGAGAATACACAGCGCTCACACTACCGAGTTCAGAGAACACACAGCGCTCACACCACCGAGTTCAGAGAACACACAGCGTTCACACTACCGAGTTCAGAGAACACACAACGCTCACACCACCGAGTTCAGAGAACACACAGCGTTCACACTACCGAGTTCAGAGAACACACAACGCTCACACTACCGAGTTCAGAGAACACACAGCGCTCACACTACCGAGTTCAGAGAATACACAGCGCTCACACTACCGAGTTCAGAGAACACACAGCGCTCACACTACCGAGTTCAGAGAACACACAGCGCTCACACTACCGAGTTCAGAGAACACACAGCGCTCACACTACCGAGTTCAGAGAACACACAGCGGTCATACTACCGAGTTCAGAGAACACACAGCGCTCACACTACCGAGTTCAGAGAACACACAGCGCTCACACTACCGAGTTCAGAGAACACACAGCGGTCATACTACCGAGTTCAGAGAACACACAGCGCTCACACTACCGAGTTCAGAGAACACACAGCGCTCACACTACCGAGTTCAGAGAACACACAGCGGTCACACTACCGAGTTCAGAGAACACACAGCGCTCACACTACCGAGTTCAGAGAACACACAGCGCTCACACTACCGAGTTCAGAGAAAGCACAGCGCTCACACTACCGAGTTCCGAGTACACACAGCGCTCACTACCGAGTTCAGAGAACACACAGCGCTCACACTACCGAGTTCAGAGAACGCACAGCGCCCACACTACCGAGTTCAGAGAACACACAGCGCTCACACTACCGAGTTCAGAGAACACACAGAGCTCACACTACCGAGTTCAGAGAACACACAGCGCTCACACTACCGAGTTCAGAGAATACACAGCGCTCACACCACCGAGTTCAGAGAACGCACAGCGCTCACACGACCGAGTTCAGAGAACACACAGAGCTCACACTACCGAGTTCAGAGAACACACAGCGCTCACACTACCGAGTTCAGAGAATACACAGCGCTCACACCACCGAGTTCAGAGAACACACAGCGCTCACACTACCGAGTTCAGAGAACACACAGCGGTCACACTACCGAGTTCAGAGAACGCACAGCGCTCACACATACCGAGTTCAGAGAACCCACAGCGCTCACACTACCGAGTTCAGAGAACACTCAGCGCTCACACTACTGAGTTCAGAGAACACACAGCGCTCACACTACTGAGTTCAGAGAACGCACAGCGCTCACACTACCGAGTTCAGAGAACGCACAGCGCTCACACTACCGAGTTCAGAGAACACACAGCGCTCACACTACCGAGTTCAGAGAACACACAGCGCCCACACTACCGAGTTCAGAGAACACACAGCGCCCACACTACCGAGTTCAGAGTACACACAGCGCTCACACTACCGAGTTCAGAGAACGCACAGCGCTCACACTACCGAGTTCAGAGAACGCACAGCGCTCACACTACCGAGTTCAGAGAACACACAGCGCTCACACTACCGAGTTCAGAGAACGCACAGCGCTCACACTACCGAGTTCAGAGAATGCACAGCGCTCACACTACCGAGTTCAGAGAACGCACAGCGCTCACACTACCGAGTTCAGAGAACACACAGCGCTCACACTACCGAGTTCAGAGAACACACAGCGCTCACACTACCGAGTTCAGGGAACACACAGCGGTCACACTACCGAGTTCAACACACAGCGCTCACACTGCCGAGTTCAGAGAACACACAGCGCTCACACTACCGAGTTCAGAGAACACACAGCGCTCACACTACCGAGTTCAGAGAACACACAGCGCTCACACTAACGAG
The DNA here is from genome assembly GCF_052327205.1 of Somniosus microcephalus. Classification (NCBI taxonomy): domain Eukaryota; kingdom Metazoa; phylum Chordata; class Chondrichthyes; order Squaliformes; family Somniosidae; genus Somniosus; species Somniosus microcephalus. The sequence goes on along the minus strand of NC_140987.1, from coordinate 390,418,795 downwards.
TTCACAGAACACACAGCGTTCACACTACCGAGTTCACAGAACACACAGCGCTCACACTACCGAGTTCAGAGAACGCACAGCGCTCACATTACCGAGTTCAGAGAACGCAAAGCGCTCACACTACCGAGTTCAGAGAACGCACAGCGCTCACACTACCGAGTTCAGAGAACGCACAGCGCTCACACTGCCGAGTTCAGAGAACACACAGCGCTCACACTGCCGAGTTCAGAGAACACACAGCGCTCGCACTACCGAGTTCAGAGAACGCACAGCGCTCACACTACCGAGTTCAGAGAACCCACAGCGCTCACACTACCGAGTTCAGAGAACACACAGCGCTCACACTACCGAGTTCAGAGAAAGCACAGCGCTCACACTACCGAGTTCCGAGTACACACAGCGCTCACTACCGAGTTCAGAGAACACACAGCGCTCACACTACCGAGTTCAGAGAACGCACAGCGCCCACACTACCGAGTTCAGAGAACACACAGCGCTCACACTACCGAGTTCAGAGAACACACAGCGCTTACACTACCGAGTTCAGAGTGCACACAGCGCTCGCACTACCGAGTTCAGAGTGCACACAGCGCTCACACTACCGAGTTCAGAGAACACACAGCGCTCACATTACCGAGTTCAGAGAAAACACAGCGCTCACACTACCGAATTCAGAGTACACACAGCGCTAACACTACCGAGTTCAGAGTACACACAGCGCTCACACGACCGAGTTCAGAGTGCACACAGCGCTCACACTACCGAGTTCAGAGAACACACAGCGCTCACACTACCGAGTTCAGAGGACACACAGCGCTCACACTACCGAGTTCAGCGAACACACAGTGCTAACGCTACCGAGTTCAGCGAACGCACAGCGCTCACACTACCGAGTTCAGAGAACACACAGCGCTCACACTACCGAGTTCAGAGAATACACAGCGCTCGCACTACCGAGTTCAGAGGACACACAGCGCTCACACTACCGAGTTCAGCGAACACACAGCGCTCACACTACCGAGTTCAGAGAACACACAGCGCTCAGACTACCGAGTTCAGAGAATACACAGCGCTCACACTACCGAGTTCAGAGAAAGCACAGCGCTCACACTACCGAGTTCAGAGAACACACAGCGCTCACACTACCGAGTTCAGAGTACACACAGCGCTAACACTACCGAGTTCAGAGTACACACAGCGCTCACACGACCGAGTTCAGAGAACACACAGCGCTCACACTACCGAGTTCAGAGAACACACAGTGCTAACGCTACCGAGTTCAGCGAACGCACAGCGCTCACACTACCGAGTTCAGAGAACACACAGCGCTCACACTACCGAGTTCAGAGAATACACAGCGCTCGCACTACCGAGTTCAGAGGACACACAGCGCTCACACGACCGAGTTCAGAGAACACACAGCGCTCACACCACCGAGTTCAGAGAACACACAGCGCTCACGCTAACGAGTTCAGAGAACACACAGCGGTCACACTACCGAGTTCAGAGGACACACAGCGCTCACACTACCGAGTTCAGAGAACACACAGCGGTCATACTACCGAGTTCAGAGAACACACAGCGCTCACACTACCGAGTTCAGAGAACACACAGCGCTCACACTACCGAGTTCAGAGAACACACAGCGGTCACACTACCGAGTTCAGAGAACACACAGCGCTCACACTACCGAGTTCAGAGAACGCACAGCGCTCACACGACCGAGTTCAGAGAACGCACAGCGCTCACACTACCGAGTTCAGAGAACGCACAGAGCTCACACTACCGAGTTCAGAGAACGCACAGAGCTCACACTACCGAGTTCAGAGAACGCACAGCGCTCACACTACCGAGTTCAGAGAATACACAGCGCTCACACTACTGAGTTCAGAGAATACACAGCGCTCACACTACCGAGTTCAGAGAACACACAGCGCTCACACCACCGAGTTCAGAGAACACACAGCGTTCACACTACCGAGTTCAGAGAACACACAACGCTCACACCACCGAGTTCAGAGAACACACAGCGTTCACACTACCGAGTTCAGAGAACACACAACGCTCACACTACCGAGTTCAGAGAACACACAGCGCTCACACTACCGAGTTCAGAGAATACACAGCGCTCACACTACCGAGTTCAGAGAACACACAGCGCTCACACTACCGAGTTCAGAGAACACACAGCGCTCACACTACCGAGTTCAGAGAACACACAGCGCTCACACTACCGAGTTCAGAGAACACACAGCGGTCATACTACCGAGTTCAGAGAACACACAGCGCTCACACTACCGAGTTCAGAGAACACACAGCGCTCACACTACCGAGTTCAGAGAACACACAGCGGTCATACTACCGAGTTCAGAGAACACACAGCGCTCACACTACCGAGTTCAGAGAACACACAGCGCTCACACTACCGAGTTCAGAGAACACACAGCGGTCACACTACCGAGTTCAGAGAACACACAGCGCTCACACTACCGAGTTCAGAGAACACACAGCGCTCACACTACCGAGTTCAGAGAAAGCACAGCGCTCACACTACCGAGTTCCGAGTACACACAGCGCTCACTACCGAGTTCAGAGAACACACAGCGCTCACACTACCGAGTTCAGAGAACGCACAGCGCCCACACTACCGAGTTCAGAGAACACACAGCGCTCACACTACCGAGTTCAGAGAACACACAGAGCTCACACTACCGAGTTCAGAGAACACACAGCGCTCACACTACCGAGTTCAGAGAATACACAGCGCTCACACCACCGAGTTCAGAGAACGCACAGCGCTCACACGACCGAGTTCAGAGAACACACAGAGCTCACACTACCGAGTTCAGAGAACACACAGCGCTCACACTACCGAGTTCAGAGAATACACAGCGCTCACACCACCGAGTTCAGAGAACACACAGCGCTCACACTACCGAGTTCAGAGAACACACAGCGGTCACACTACCGAGTTCAGAGAACGCACAGCGCTCACACATACCGAGTTCAGAGAACCCACAGCGCTCACACTACCGAGTTCAGAGAACACTCAGCGCTCACACTACTGAGTTCAGAGAACACACAGCGCTCACACTACTGAGTTCAGAGAACGCACAGCGCTCACACTACCGAGTTCAGAGAACGCACAGCGCTCACACTACCGAGTTCAGAGAACACACAGCGCTCACACTACCGAGTTCAGAGAACACACAGCGCCCACACTACCGAGTTCAGAGAACACACAGCGCCCACACTACCGAGTTCAGAGTACACACAGCGCTCACACTACCGAGTTCAGAGAACGCACAGCGCTCACACTACCGAGTTCAGAGAACGCACAGCGCTCACACTACCGAGTTCAGAGAACACACAGCGCTCACACTACCGAGTTCAGAGAACGCACAGCGCTCACACTACCGAGTTCAGAGAATGCACAGCGCTCACACTACCGAGTTCAGAGAACGCACAGCGCTCACACTACCGAGTTCAGAGAACACACAGCGCTCACACTACCGAGTTCAGAGAACACACAGCGCTCACACTACCGAGTTCAGGGAACACACAGCGGTCACACTACCGAGTTCAACACACAGCGCTCACACTGCCGAGTTCAGAGAACACACAGCGCTCACACTACCGAGTTCAGAGAACACACAGCGCTCACACTACCGAGTTCAGAGAACACACAGCGCTCACACTAACGAGTTCACAGAACACACAGCGTTCACACTACCGAGTTCACAGAACACACAGCGCTCACACTACCGAGTTCAGAGAACGCACAGCGCTCACATTACCGAGTTCAGAGAACGCAAAGCGCTCACACTACCGAGTTCAGAGAACGCACAGCGCTCACACTACCGAGTTCAGAGAACGCACAGCGCTCACACTGCCGAGTTCAGAGAACACACAGCGCTCACACTGCCGAGTTCAGAGAACACACAGCGCTCGCACTACCGAGTTCAGAGAACGCACAGCGCTCACACTACCGAGTTCAGAGAACCCACAGCGCTCACACTACCGAGTTCAGAGAACACACAGCGCTCACACTACCGAGTTCAGAGAAAGCACAGCGCTCACACTACCGAGTTCCGAGTACACACAGCGCTCACTACCGAGTTCAGAGAACACACAGCGCTCACACTACCGAGTTCAGAGAACGCACAGCGCCCACACTACCGAGTTCAGAGAACACACAGCGCTCACACTACCGAGTTCAGAGAACACACAGCGCTTACACTACCGAGTTCAGAGTGCACACAGCGCTCGCACTACCGAGTTCAGAGTGCACACAGCGCTCACACTACCGAGTTCAGAGAACACACAGCGCTCACATTACCGAGTTCAGAGAAAACACAGCGCTCACACTACCGAATTCAGAGTACACACAGCGCTAACACTACCGAGTTCAGAGTACACACAGCGCTCACACGACCGAGTTCAGAGTGCACACAGCGCTCACACTACCGAGTTCAGAGAACACACAGCGCTCACACTACCGAGTTCAGAGGACACACAGCGCTCACACTACCGAGTTCAGCGAACACACAGTGCTAACGCTACCGAGTTCAGCGAACGCACAGCGCTCACACTACCGAGTTCAGAGAACACACAGCGCTCACACTACCGAGTTCAGAGAATACACAGCGCTCGCACTACCGAGTTCAGAGGACACACAGCGCTCACACTACCGAGTTCAGCGAACACACAGCGCTCACACTACCGAGTTCAGAGAACACACAGCGCTCAGACTACCGAGTTCAGAGAATACACAGCGCTCACACTACCGAGTTCAGAGAAAGCACAGCGCTCACACTACCGAGTTCAGAGAACACACAGCGCTCACACTACCGAGTTCAGAGTACACACAGCGCTAACACTACCGAGTTCAGAGTACACACAGCGCTCACACGACCGAGTTCAGAGAACACACAGCGCTCACACTACCGAGTTCAGAGAACACACAGTGCTAACGCTACCGAGTTCAGCGAACGCACAGCGCTCACACTACCGAGTTCAGAGAACACACAGCGCTCACACTACCGAGTTCAGAGAATACACAGCGCTCGCACTACCGAGTTCAGAGGACACACAGCGCTCACACTACCGAGTTCAGCGAACACACAGCGCTCACACTACCGAGTTCAGAGAACACACAGCGCTCAGACTACCGAGTTCAGAGAAAGCACAGCGCTCACACTACCGAGTTCAGCGAACACACAGCGCTCACACTACCGAGTTCAGAGAACACACAGCGCTCACACTACCGAGTTCAGAGAACACGCAGCGCTCACACTACCGAGTTCAGCGAACGCACAGCGCTCACACTACCGAGTTCAGAGAACACACAGCAGTCACACGACCGAGTTCAGAGAACACACAGTGCTCACACTACCGAGTTCAGAGAAAGCACAGCGCTCACACTACCGAGTTCAGAGAACACACAGCGCTCACACTACCGAGTTCAGAGAAAGCACAGCGCTCACACTACCGAGTTCAGCGAACGCACAGCGCTCACACTACCGAGTTCAGAGAACAAACAGCGCTCACACTACCGAGTTCAGAGTACACACAGTGCTCACTCTACCGAGTTCAGAGAACACACAGCGCTCACACTACCGAGTTCAGAGAATACACAGCGCTCGCACTACCGAGTTCAGAGAATACACAGCGCTCACACTACCGAGTTCAGAGAAAGCACAGCGCTCACACTACCGAGTTCAGAGAACACACAGCGCTCACACTACCGAGTTCAGCGAACGCACAGCGCTCACACTACCGAGTTCAGAGAACACGCAGCGCTCACACTACCGAGTTCAGCGAACGCACAGCGCTCACACTACCGAGTTCAGAGAACACACAGCAGTCACACGACCGAGTTCAGAGAACACACAGCGCTCACACTACCGAGTTCAGAGAAAGCACAGCGCTCACACTACCGAGTTCAGAGAACACACAGCGCTCACACTACCGAGTTCAGAGAAAGCACAGCGCTCACACTACCGAGTTCAGCGAACGCACAGCGCTCACACTACCGAGTTCAGAGAAAGCACAGCGCTCACACTACCGAGTTCAGCGAACGCACACCGCTCACACTACCGAGTTCAGAGAACACACAAATCAAATCAAATCAACTTTTATTGTCATTGTTAGTGCACAAGTGCAGTACAACGAAATGCAGGCTTGCGGCTCCCGAGAGTGTACATTTAGATTAAGACATTTAACCATTCAACATACATTTGGCTTGTAATACATTAACATAAACATAACCATAATAAAGTGCATTGGCAGATGTGCAGGCTTTAGAGTTTATTTGTGGAGTTCAGTCGGATGACAGCCCTGGGAAAGAAGCTGTTCCTAAATCTGGTCGTACGGGTGCGAATGCATCTGTAGCGTCTCCCAGATGGCAGGAGGGTGAACAGACTGTGGCTGGGGTGGGTAGGGTCTTTGATGATGGACCGTGACCTCCGTAAACAGCGTTTCTGGTATATGTGCTCTATGGTCGGTAGCCGGTAATGCGTTGGGCAGTTTTGACTACCCGCTGCAGGGCTTTCCGGTCATAGTAGCTACAGCTGCCATACCATACTGTGATACAGTTTGTCAGGATGCTCTCTATTGTGCAGCGGTAAAAGTTAGAGAGGATCAGGGGTGACAGGTTACATCCCTTCAGCCTCCTTAGGAAATATAGGCGCTGCTGGGCCTTCTTCACCAGAGAGGAGGTATTGAGGGACCAGGAGAGGTCTTCCGTGATGTGGACTCCGAGGAACTTAAAGCTGTCCACCCTTTCCACCACAGCCCCATTGATGTGGATGGTGGTGTGACTTCCGCCTTTAGACTTCCTGAAGTCCACAATTTCTTTGGTTTTCTTGATGTTAAGGGCCAGGTTGTTATCGGCGCACCACTTCACGAGATGCTGGACCTCCTCCCTGTAGGCTGACTCATCGTTGTTGGTGATCTGGCCTACTACCGTGGTATCATCCGCAAACTTGACGATGGTGTTGGAACCATGAACAGCGACACAGTCGTGGGCGAAGAGGGAGTAGAGGAGGGGGCTCAGCACACATCCTTGTGGGGCCCCCGTGTTCAGGGTCGGCGGGGGGGGCGGTGGGGGAGGTGTGGTTACCTAATTTGACAGACTGGGGTCTGTTTGTTAGGAAGTCCGGGGTCCAGTTGCAGAGGGAAGTGTTCAGGCCAAGAGTTTGGAGTTTGGTGGCCAGCTTGTTGGGGACGATAGTGTTGAATGCTGAGCTGTAGTCTATGAACAGCATTCTGATGTAGGTCTCCTTACCATCTAAGCGATTCAGTGCCGAGTGCAGAGCAGTTGTGATTGCATCCTCCGTTGATCTGTTTGCACGATAGGCAAACTGGTGTTGGTCAAGAGAGGCGGGAACACTGGCTTTGATGTGAGCCAGGACCAGTCTCTCGAAACACTTCATTATGATGGGTGTGAGTGCGACAGGTCGATAGTCGTTCAGGCACGTCACAGCCGTTTGTTTTGGCACAGGAATAATGGTAGCGGTCTTGAAGCATGTAGGGACTACTGCCTGGGCCAATGACAGATTGAAGATGGCGGTGAAGACATCAGCCAGCTGATCAGCACATTCCTTGAGTACCCGTCCAGGGATGCTATCCGGTCCAGCAGCCTTTCGTGTGTTCACTCCGCGTAGAACACCCCTTACGTCGGAGGTCGACAGAGTGAGCACCTGGTCTTCTGGGGGTGGCAAGGCTTTGGTAGCCGGCTCCTTGTTGTCCCTGTCGAAGCGAGTGTAGAAGTTGTTAAGCTCCTCCGGAAGGGAGGCATCGCTAACCGGGGGGCTGGTGTTTTTGCCCTTGTAGTCAGTGATGGACTGGATGCCTTGCCACATGCGCCGGGGGTCCGAGTTGTTGTGGAAATGATCCACTATCCGCAGTGTCTGTTTCCTTTTGGCAGTCCTGATACCCTTTTTTAGGTTGGTCCTAGCTTCACTGTAAGCCGCCGCTTCGCCAGATTTAAATGCTGCGTCGCGTGCTTTCAACAGTGAGCAGACCTCTCCGTTCATCCAGGGTTTCTGGTTGGGGTATGTCCTGACACTTTTATGGGTCGTGACGACCTCGACGCAGCTGTTAATGTAGAATAGCACTGTGGATGCGTATTCCTCGATGCCATTATGGGCAAACATGCCCCAATCAGTGCGTTCGAAGCAATCCTGAAGCTCCAATACTGCCCCCTCTGGCCATACTTTCACTGATGTTCTCCCTCTTTTGATGAGCGGTTTGTATGCCGGGGCTAGAAACAGGGAGAGGTGGTCAGACTTCCCAAGTTCAGAGAACACACAGCGCTCACACTACCGAGTTCAGAGAACACACAGCGCTCACAGTGCCGAGTTCAGAGTACACACAGCGCTCACACTACCGAGTTCAGAAAACACACAGCGCTCACACTACCGAGTTCAGAGAACACACAGCGCCCGCACTACCGAGTTCAGAGAACACACAGCGCTCACACTGCCGAGTTCAGAGTACACACAGCGCTCACACTGCCGAGTTCAGAGTACACAAAGCGCTCACACTACCGAGTTCAGAGAACACACAGCGCTCACACTGCCGAGTTCAGAGTACACACAGCGCTCACACTGCCGAGTTCAGAGTACACACAGCGCTCACACTGCCGAGTTCAGAGTACACAAAGCGCTCACACTAACGAGTTCAGAGAACACACAGCGCTCAGACTTCCGGTTTCCCCTCCAGTCAGCTCTCCAGAGTCAGTCTAGGTGCACAGGCGACCAAATGAGTGCGCATGCAAGGTCCCAGCACAGTGTTCAGGCTTCCCCATACATGTTCGCATGCATAGAAGGACTCATATTTTTTACCAGCAGTCACAGCAAACTTCACCAGACTGTTACCTGGGATGGCAGGAATGATGTATGAAGAGGGATTGGGTCGATTAGGCTTATATTTGCTAGAGTTTAGAAGAATGAGAGGGGATCTCATTGAAACTTATAAAATCCTAACAGGACTTGACAGACTAGATGCAGGAAGGATGTTCCCAATGGTGGGGGAGTCCAGAACCAGGGGTCACAGTCTGAGGATAAGGGGTAAGCCATTTAGGACTGAGATTAGGAGGTATTTCTTCACTCAGAGTGGTGAACCTGTGGAATTCTCTACCACAGAAGACAGTTGAGGCCAATTCATTAAATATATTCAAGAAGGAGTTACATATATTTCTTAAGGCTAAAGGGATCAAGGGATATGGGGAGAAAGCAGGGACAGGGTACTGAATTTGGATGATCAGCCATGATCGCATTGAATGGCAGAGCAGGCTCGAGGGGCCGAATGACCTACTCCTGCTCCTATCTTCCATGTTTCTTGCGGCACTGCATCCAGGTCCTTGGGGCTGTACTCCTGGCATATACCTCTGCAGCTATTTGCTCCCAATGCCTTTTCGCCGTGTGTCTGGAGGGCTTCTTGGTCCCCTGCAGATATAGGATGTCTCTTCTCCTTTCCACCTCCTCCATCAAGACCTCCAGCGCAGCGTTGGAAAACCTGGGTGCCTGCTCTCTCCCATGTTCAGCCATTCTTCTGTCTTTCCCAGGTCAGATTCAGCTCACAAAGAACATCCAGCACCTGCTCTAGCCACAATGGTCCTCCCCTTTAAGAGATCCAGGATAACTTTATGCAGTGCAGGCTAACTTTAAGTAGTGCTAGCAAGTTATGGTTTTGGGACCCCTACTGATGCATGCAGCCAATTAACAGTGTGGTTAGCACTGGCTGCATGCAGAAATCATGATAATGAGCAGGCAGCATGAAGATGCCGTGCTACTTGCATTACATCGAATGGGCGCGGGGTAATTGCGCATCGCGATCCCCGCGCCTGTTATTGGGGGCTACACAATATAGCCCCCCTAGTTTTATATATCCATTGTAAAACCATATTTTTAAATGGGAGGAAATTCCTCTACAGAAACCTAATTGCAAATATGCTTGTGCAAACAAGGATCTGTGCGATACCCGAGGCCTAGATATTGGCCCAGAAATTCGGGTCGGAGGCTTGCCGCAGGTGCAAGCCTCTGACCTGCACTTACCTAGCGCGCCGGCCGTTGTGTTGTGGGCCCGCGTGGGATTCCGATCCTGGGCCTGCTCCAACTGCCGGCGCGCAGTGCTTGCGTATCCCAGGGGCGCAGTTAGTTCGAAGCGTCCCCTGGGATCACATGGGCCATGGAGAGCCAATCGTAGCAGGGAATCTCTATTCATAGATTTGACAGGAAGCCCCAAAACATAACTAAAACTTGAAATAATTTTTTTTTTTAAATCACATTTTTAAAATAACTATAAATTACATAAAATAACTATTTTAAAAAATAATTTAAATTTTTGAAAAGATTAATTACAGTTTTTAACAGGGCAAAAAATAAACATATCTTTCTTTAAAGTATTTAAAAATAATAAACCCATGGAAAAAATGTTTTAATTTTACTTAATTCTCCACTTACCTTGTTAAAAGCAGGCCTTGTGACTGCTTTTTAAAAGCGTAGCTGCTGTAGACTTACCCTCCCGGAGAAACCTGCAAAAAAAACAGAAGTTCCAGGCGTACGAGCTGCGTCTCCGGTGCACGCGTTCGACCTGTGAACCCCTTCCTTTAAGGGAACGGAAGTTCCGGTTTCCCGCACATGCGCAGTGCATGCACGTAACCGGCACTTTCGTTGGGCCTACGCGTGAGTACCCAGTGCATACTCACCCATGGGGACCCGAATTTCCGGCCCAATATGTTTCCTTATATCCTTTAGCAAGGAAATCAACACCATCTGATGAAGGGTGTTATTAATTGCATCACCTCAATTAGTGTGCAAGTGGAAAACATCCACCTTGAAACCGTTACTTTCTTGTGCAAATTAAATGATAAAGCTGAATTAGTATTACATGTTGGACATGAAAAGAGTTTTCAACCTACAAGTACAAGTTGTTTGGACCAGAGTTTCCCTTTATTAGGACTGATGATGACATCAGATAACTGCTGCAAGTGGTTTTATCATGCAGGTGGCCTTTTAAGACATTGTAGTAAAAATATTTGCGTGCAACAGTTTAATTGCTTTAAAACATGATTATCAAAATCAAATAATTAAGTAAAATAAACAAATTATAATAAATTTAAGCTTATTGCAGAACTTTCCTATAAATAAGAGCTGGAGGATAACTGATTCTTTGACTTCTTTGATCTCAATTCATTAACCTACCTAATGAATGGGCAAAAAAGTATAAAGGAAAACAAAAATGTTAGTAATGTTATCCTGTTGGGAAATGATAACCCCAAGCAACACACTACAATACAATATATGTTACATACTCTGCAGCACTCCGATAAATCCGTACTCTCTCTGCTGAGTCTTGGTTCACTGCAAGAACAAGATCACTCCTACTCCCCAGCAACTAGAATAAAACAAAGATTGAATTTGATTTAGAAACCTTCAAACCTGTACCGCTGCTAGTCAGCCAACCTCACACAGCTATAAAATGATCATGTGCTGTTCAGCGTTACCAGACTACTTTCCAATTGGTATACAAAATTACTTAGATATTTCTTACTTGTTAAGAGAAATCTAAGTTATAATCGTCTGTTCACATTGTCTCAAAGATGTACCATTTTGGGTTTGATGCTCAAGAACTGCTCAGCTAATGTCAGTGATGAATCAATCAATGAGCAGCTCTTATAGATTAGTGGCATTCAGAATCTCTTTCAGACCTGGTTACTGATCAGGAGACAGCAATATCTGGATGCCATTGATTTTAAAAGTACAGCAACTGTGTTTGCTGGCTACATTCAGCACCAAAAAGAATGTTGATCACCTCTAATGTTATGAAAATTTTAAATAGATTGATGGATATAGAAGTGCAGAATTTTAAATTGCAATCATAAGAGCAAATACCATCACTACTATTTAAACTGTTCAATGAGTAATATCCATACTTTTTCAACATAAAGATTTTATTAAGTTTTTGCTGAGGATATGTGAAATTCTAAAAGTGCTTTGTATTTTAAAATACTGAAGTTAAGCAAATTTAAAGGAAATCATTTATAGCCTTAGAAGTCAAAGCAATTTGTATTAAAAAAAAACTTTGTTAGGTCATAAAGGAGCTGAGCTACAAACTGTTTGAAAATATTGAGAACATTACTACAAAACCTGTGGTGTTTCACTGCATGTGTCTTCTGTCAACATAAAGAATTTGCTGATAAACTCTTCCTCTGCAATGCATATGGGTTCCAGTTCTGCTAATACCTGGTCTGTGATCTTAAAACAGAAGAAAAAAATGACAGTAACAAACCAAAGTAACAAACAAGCCACATATTTTCATAATAATCATATTAACATTTAACAGATAACTGGTAAGGAAGACCTGCTACTGACCTCCTTAACTGCTTTGGGATATAAAATAAAACAAAAACGTTTGAATTCAAAATGGTATTCACCAGCTAAATGCAATAATAAAAATAAATTCATGTTAGGATTGACACTTTGAAAATATATTCAGTGTTAAGTAGTTACAAACAGGCCAGACCAGGTAGGGGTGAGAAGTTTTCTTCCCTGAAGGATATCAGTGAACCAGTTGTATTTTTATATAACAATCCAGCAGCTTTCATGGCAATTTTACTGGCCCACAAATTACTAGATTTATTGAATTCAATTTCACAACTTGTTCTAGAGGGATTTACTAGTCCAATACCATAATGACTACACTACTATAACCTGTCTATGCATATATCTATTTTAATTAAATAAAGTCAGATGAATTAATCACTCTTCAGGTGCGGCTTCATTACAGATGCAAATTTATTTGCCACATTTAAAAAAAAACTATGAAAGAACAGAAGAAATGTCAGTCATTTTTAATCCAAAGAGAAACTTCCCCAGGAGCAAAAGAGTACTTTCTATTCGACAGGATTGTTAGCCTTTTATTGACCTTAGGATGTAACAGCAATTAGACCATGTGGCCTTAAAAGAACAAACAGTTGTCCCTAAGCAGCAAAATAATAAATTGTGTTCCATGTTATAATGTTTCTAGCCTTATAAATCAGCATCTCTTCTAATTTACAGTGAGCAATGCAGACTGAAAATCCACTAGTCTCGCAGCAAAGGAGGGGTGTAAACAGGGAAGGTAAGTTTAAAGGCTCAGAAGAGTAAGTTAGCAGTTTTGAGACCATTTCATGCCCATTTTTTTCTCCTGGCACTTGTTTTACATGATTACGACTATCAACGTCTTTCCCAATGGGAATCCCCCTATAAGGCATTAGGGAGATGAGGCCCATTGAAAGGGTGCCAGGCAGGTCAAGCTGCATGAGAGGTTCTCTGTGCTCACCTAAAGGTATGTGCACATCTGCAGCCGCAAAGGCACTCAGCTCCAAATTTGAAAGTAGGTTGTGACAGCAAGCCTGATGTTAAAGATACATATATGAAGGCCTGACCAACCATAATGCTAGATGATTATTCAGAAGCATCGATCAAAGAGTGTTATTCTGTATATGGTACTGTAGACAAAGAAGTCAGGCAAGGTCAATGATCAGCCAGCACAGCCTGGTTGGCCACACCTGACAAAATACCACCAACCATATTTTCAGGCATTGTCACACCTGCCTGTGGGGAAAGGTCACAAGGTCTAGGTCAACAGAGTCATTTGCAGAGTTGTGTCATCTGTTGTAAAGATACCTGTTGCTATGGGTCCTGACAACATTCCAGCAATAGTACTGAAGAATTGTGCTCCAGAACTAGCTGCGCCCCTAGCCAAGCTGTTCCAGTACAGCTACAACACTGGCATCTACCCGGCAATGTGGAAAATTGCCCAAGTATGTCCTGTCTACAAAAAGCAGGACAAATCCGACCCGGCCAATTACCGTCCCATCAGTCTACTCTCAATCATCAGCAAAGTGATGGAAGGTGTTGTGGACAGTGCTATCAAGCGGCACTTACTCAGCAATAACCTGCTAACTGACGCCCAGTTTGGGTTCCGCCAGGGCCACTCAGCTCCTGACCTCATTACAGCCTTGGTCCAAACATGGACAAAAGAGCTGAACTCAAGAGGTGAGGTGAGAGTGACTGCCCTTGACATCAAGGCAGCATTTGATCGAGTGTGGCATCAAGGAGCCCTAGCAAAACTGAAGTCAATGGGAATCAAGGGGAAAACTCTCCATTGGTTGGAATCATACCTAGCACAAAGGAAGTTGGCTGTGGTTGTTGGAGGTCATTCATCCCAATCACATGACATCACTGCAGGAGTTCCTCAGGGCAGTGTCCTAGGCCCAACCATCTTCAGCTGTTTCATCAATGATCTTCCCTCCATCATAAGGTCAGAAGTGGGGATGTTCGCTGATGATTGCACACTGTTCAGCACCATTCGAGACTCGTCAGATACTGATGCAGTCCGTGTCCATATGCAGCAAGACCTGGACAACATTCAGACTTGGGCTGACAAGTGGCATGTAACATTCGCACCACACAAGTGCCAGGCAATGACCACCTCCAACAAGCGAGACTCTAACCATCTCCCCTTGACATTCAATGGCATTACCATCGCTGAATCCCCCACTATCAACATCTTGGGGGTTACCATTGATCAGAAACTGAACTGGACCAGCCATATAAATACTGTGGCTACAAGAGCAGGCCAGAGGCTGGGAATTCTGCAGCGAGTGCCTCACCTCCTGACTCCCCAAAGCCTTTCCACCATCTACAAGGCACAAGTCAGGAGTGTGATGGAATACTCTCCACTTGCCTGGATGAGTGCAGCTCCAACAACACTCAAGAAGCTCGACACCATTCAGGATAAAGCAGCCCGCTTGATTGGCACTCCATCCACCACCTTCAACATTCACTCCCTCCACCACCGGCGCACTGTGGCTGCAGTGTGTACCATCTACAAGATGCACTGCAGCAACTCGCCAAAGCTCCTTCAACAGCACCTTCCAAACCCGCGACCTCTACCACTTAGAAGGACAAGGGCAGCAGACGCATGGGAACATCACCACCTACAAGTTCCCCTCCAAGCCACACACCATCCTGACTTGGACCTGTATCGCTGTTCCTTCACTGTCGCTGGGCCAAAATCCTGGAACTCCCTTCCTAACAGCATTGTGGGTGTACCTACACCATCTGGACTGCAGCGGTTCAAGAAGGCGGCTCACCACCATCTTCTCAAGGGCAATTAGGGATGGGCACTAAATGCAGGCCTAGTCAGCGACGTCCACATCCCATCAATGAATTTAAAAAAAGCACCTTAAGACTGGCACAACCAGTGACAGAGTCAGTCAGTTGTGATCTAAAACCTGCACATAGGATTTCTTTTTCCTTTATTTTTGGCTGTCACCTCTTAAGCCCATGCACATTTAGCCTTGGCAAAGGCTGAAATTCTTTTTGATGCCATTCTAAAGGCTTTCAGAATTTGCGTACCTCCATTGTTACTTCCCTTTAATTGTCCCCAGCCCTTTAAATTTCAGTTGCACAGAAATTTCTGCCCTCACCAGTACTGTCCAAGTTAGCCTAGTCCTAATTTGTAGCCTATTGATATATTTTTGACTATGATATGGAACTGTATGCCATTTGTCAAAGGTTAACCTACACATAACCCATTTAAAAAGCACTGAAGAAACATATTGGTACAATAAAACTTAAGATTTTTCACTGAGATTGGGTCATACCTGCGTACAAAATGTAGAAATGCTCCATTCTCTGTCCTGTTCGTCCTTTGCCTTGACAATCACACAAATAGAGGGAAAAGGACATCTAAAGTCAGTGCATTACAGATTAGTGCTGTGAACAGAGGTACATGTGGGTTTTTATTGGCTAAAGGTGATGTAAGATTATGTCACAGAAATACCCCAATTTTTCATAAAAGTATGGAGAGAGCACTAGAAAATAAATCTATTGAGGTCACTGTGTATGTACTTAGACAAGTACATATTTTAATAAAAATGGTACATCTAGCATGTGATATATCAGTCACATTTTTAATTGATTAACTCAAATCCTGCATTCATAAAACAGCAACAAACAATTGAATAGATTGGCAGCCATTCCAATCAAATGTGAGCTGAAGTAGCCAGCTAAATTTCTGATGAAAACAACTACTAGGGCTTATTAAAACAGCCAATCCTGATCAGCCAGTCAGGAGAACCTACTAATTAAATGAAGGAAAAGGTGAGCCAATCAAATTGCTCAAATATGTCAACATTTTATCATCGATTATTGTTTTTCTTTTGGCCTTCTAACTATATACAGGTTGAATACTACAATTTATAACATAAAAATGTAATAAATTTGCAAAAAAAAATGTCAACTTACCCAAAAACTGTGCAGCTCATATTATAAATGGCCTCTTAGAATCATTGCCAGCCTAAAGCCAGTTTTCAGTGGAGTGCTTTATATTGTATTTGCTGACGGTATAAGCACATATAGTTCTGAAGAGCAGCTTTGAGTTAATAATGAACCCTGATCAGTGTTGGGGCTAACCACTGGAAAAAAGGTAGAAGGGGACAGGACTGCCGGCCAATGTGGTTCAGTACAGTTTTCAGCCTGTCTTCCCACAACCAGTGTTGCCGAACCCCATGACCTAATCCTCTCCAGTCCTGCTAAACACCAGGATCCTACCTTGAACGTGTAACACATCTTAACATAAAGTAAAATACTGCAAGTGCTTGAAATCTGAGAACAAGAACAGAAAAAGCTGGAAATACTCAGCATGTCAGGCAGCATCTGTGGAAGAACAAGTCAGTCACTTAGCGAATCAGCTCTAAGATCCTTCCTCAGGACTGAGTCTGGGTCTTGGATCTGAAATGTAAATGAGTCCTGAGGAAGGGTCTTAGACCTGAAACATCGACTAACGTACTTCTGTCTCTCCAGATGCTGGCTGACCTGTTGAGTACTTCTAGCTTTTTTTGGTTTATCTTGCCAGTCATCTTGCTGTTTATACTGAGTTTTAAAATAGTAAGAGATAAGAAGAAAAAAGACTTGCATTTATATAGTGCCTTTAATTTCTTCTGGACTTCCCAAAACATTTCACAACCAATAAATTGTAATGTAGGCAAATGTGGCAAACAATTTTTCTATTAATCACTTTTTTTGATTTATAATGGGCCAGAAATTCGCGGCCAAAGGCGTGAGTGCGCTCGGGGTACTCACGCATCTGGCCGTTGGAAATGCCGGCGTTCAGCATGAACAGCGCATGCGGGGAACGCCGGCATTTCCAGACCTCGAGCGCGTGCGACTGCACAGGCAGCGCTTGCGCAGTGAACTTCGTAGATTTCATTCATGAAATCCGTGAGGGTAAGTCCTCAGAATTTACACTTGAAAAAAGCAAGTGTAAAGTGGTTCATTGGCTGCGGAGGAAGAAACATTTTATCGTGGAGCTTCTAAAATGCAATATTTTTGTTTGGGAAAGGGAGGGAAGTTATTTTAAGAAATTTTAAGTAAGTTTTAAAGTTTAAATTTTTTTTTTTTTTAAAAAGGGTTTTCAGAACGGTAGGTAGAAGGAGCAATTGTGGCTGTGTGAATGGAATGTGAGAATGAGTTATGTATGTATGTCCACATATATTCCTTTACGTATATTTATGTATGTTTTATATTCCTTTACTAATGTGTATGAATGTATGTTTTTAATTATGATTTTCCAATAAGTTACTTTCTCTGAAAGTCATAATTAAATAATACATTCATACACATAAGTAAAGGAATATATACATAACACGCAAAGGAATATATACAGACATACATACTTTCAGAAGCTCCACGATAATAAATATCTTCCTCCGCAGCCTCTGGAGCAACTGTACCCATGCTTTTTTCATGTGTAAGTTGTAATGACTTGACCTCACTGAAAGCATTAATGAAAGCGGCGAATTATACTGCGCACGCGCTGCCTGTGCAGTCGCACGCGTTCTGCCTCTGAACCCCTTCGTTCAGAGGACAGGAAATGCCGGTTTTCCCCACATGCACTGTGCATGCTGAAAACCGGCATTTCATCCAGCCAGATGCGTAAGTACCCCGACCGTACTCGCGCATTTGGAAGGGAATTACTGGGCCAACATTTTACATGTCAATAAAATGAAAAATTTAACAATTGCACGACTTGCCCCCTCGCATCTGCGACTGAGGGTCCAAGGAGGTGCATTGCGCAAGAGGTCATCATCGTACGTATCCTCACACTGTTCCCTTTGGGGAACTGTATGAAGTGGTGGAAGGATTTATGGCCGTGATTAACGCTCATTCCGTGACCGTAACCATCTTTGAACCAGCCATTAGGGTGGTTAGTCCTATGGCGGGAGGGTTTTACGGGCTCCCACAACCCATCTGGGGGGGGGGGGCCACCAACACCCACGGACGCAAGTATCCCGCTGGATGTCCACCCAGAATTTAAAGTTGGAACTCCGACTCCACTTGCCGGGACTGTGTGGAGTGGGGTTCAAAACCCTACTCCTTCTGGCCCAGCGGCGGGGATGCTTACTGCTACGCAAAAGGCCCACTCCGCACAAAAGGTGACACCCATACGTTTCCTGCGCCTTTTCCCTCCCCGTGACTGGAGCCCTATGCTGCCATTTCACGTTGCTAATCGGATTGGGCCTTTGTCATAGCGGTAGGATCCCCGCCGCTGGGCCAGATCAGGGTAGGGTTTCGAACCTCGCTCCAGACAGTCCCGGCAAGTGGAGTCGGAGCTCCGGCACTAAATTCTGGGTTGACATCCAGTGGGATATTTGCGTCCATGGGTGTGGGTGGCCCCCCCTCCTTGTATAGCTTGTGGGAGCCCGTAAAACCCTCCCGCCATAGGACTAACCGCCCTAATGCCTGGTTCAAAGATGGTTACGGTCACGGAATGAGCGTTAATCATGGCCATAAATCCTTCCACCACTTCATACAGTTCCCCAAAGGGAACAGTGTGAAGACACGTATGACGACAACATTGCTAAATAAATAAATGGAATTTAAAAAATTCTTTTAGGGCTTTTAAAAGTCTTTAAATTGCTTTAATTCTGTTTAAAACTACTTCAGATTACTCAAAATAATGTAAACATTTTAAAAAGTTTATAAAAGTTACCAAAATCTTCAAAAAACTTCCAAAAACCTATTTAAATTGCTGCTTTGCATGTAAAAATGGTTAGCAGCTTGACAGAAACATTGGGGGCGTGTCCAGTGAAACTGAGACCTCAAGGGGCGTGTCTCACTTGCACTGCACGCTCCTGGCTTCGCGCTGGCTGCACTCCTGGGCGGCGTGACGTCATACGCTGCCCGGGATTCTTCTTCTGGAAACACCAATTCCAGGCGTCCCTGGAGCTGATCGGCAGTAGCGCGGGGTAAGTGTAAATACGGGGCTTGCACGCGCTGCAAGCCCCGTTCTGGAATTTCTGGGCCATTTATTTTTCTCAGTCTTTTCTCATATCACAAGTGTTTTTTTGTTTCACAACAGTTGAATTTTGAAAGCATTTCAGGTAGATGCAAGGCTTTGTCTATCATCATAAATAAAAACAGAAAATGCTGGACAAACTCAGGAGGTCAGGTAGCATCTGTGTAGAGAGAATTAAAGTGGCAAGCGAACGGAAGCTCAGGGTCAAGCTTGCGTGCGAACTGAATGGGGGTGTTCAGCAAAGTGATCACCCAATGTGCGTTTGATCACCCCAATGTAGAGAAGGCTGCATTGTGAACAGCAAACACAGTATATTAAATTGGAAGAAATACAAGCAAAACACTGTTTTACCTGGAACAAATGTTTGGGGCCTTGGACGGTGGGAAGGGTTCATCCCAGCTGCTTGCCTCTGAATAAAATGGCAGGTAGCAACCAACTTCCCTGCTATCATTCCTCAGCCTGACTTTATTTTAATTCTTGGTACTTGTTTCTAGTCTTGCCAATGGAGGGGAGCATGAGGCCTATCAGCGTGTGATTTTCTGAAGCAGGACTTTCTTCACTTGACAGATTTCTGTGGAAGTGTGAGGTCATCCACTTTGGACCCAAGAAAGACAAACTGGAGTATTTTCTAAATAGTGAGAAACTAGAAACTATGGAGGAGCAAAGATATTTGGGTGTCCATATACACAAATCACTAAAAGCTAGTGGACAGGTTCAAAAAGAAATCAAAAGGCTAATGGAATGTTGGCCTTTATCTCAAGGGGACTGGAATACAACTTGAAAGAAGTTATGCTTTAGTTTTATGGGGTCAGACTTCATCTGGAGTACTGCATTCAGTTCTGGGCGCCGCACCTCAGGAGGATTTATTGGCCTTGGAGTGGGTACAGCGCAGATTCACCAGAATGATACTGGGTGTTAAAGTGTTAAATTATGAGGACAGGTTGCATAAAATTGGCTTGCATTCTCTTAAGTATAGAAGATTTAAGGGTGATCTAAGGTCTTTAAAATGATAAAAGGATTCGATAGGGTAGATATAGAGAAACTATTTCCTCTGGTGGGGAAATCCAAAACAAGAGGGCATAATCTTGAAATTAGAGCCAGGCTATTCAGGAGTGAAATCAAGAAGCACTTCACACGAAGGGTAGTACAAATCTGGAACTCTCTTCCCCAAAAAGCTGTGGATGCTATGTCAATTGAAGTTTTCAAGACTGAGGTAAGGGTATCAAGGGATATGGGTCAAAGGTGGGTAAAAAGAAAGACTTGCATTTATATAGCGTCTTTCACGACCACCAGACATCCCAAAGCGCTTTACAGCCAATTAAGTACTTTTATTGAAGTGTAGTCATAGAATCATAGAATGGTTACAGCACGGAAGAAGGCCATTCGGGCCGGCGAACCCATGTCGGCTCGCTGCAAGAGCACTTCAGCTAGTCCCGCTCCCCTTCTCCGTAGTCCTGCAAATTTCTTTCTTTCAGATACTTATCCAACTCCCTTTTGAAAGCCATAATTGAATCTGCCTCCACCACACTTTCAGGCAGTGCATTCCAGCTCTTAACCACTCGCTGTGTAAAAAGTTTTTTCTTACGTCGCCTTTGGTTCTTTTGCCAATCACCTTAAATCTGTGTCCTCTAGTTCTCGACCCTTCTGCCAATAGGAACAGTTTCCCTCTATCTACTTTGTCCAGACCCCTCATGATTTTGAACACCTCTATCAAATCTCCTCTCAATCTTCTCTGTTCCAAGGAGAACAACCCCAGCTTCTCCAGTCTATCAACGTAACTGAAGTCTCTCATTCCTGGAATCATTCTTGTAAATCTTTTCTGCCCCTCTCTAAGGCCTTCACATCCTTCCTAAAGTGTGGTGTCTAGAATTGGACACAGTACTCTAGTTGAGGCTGAACCAGTGTTTTATACAGGTTCATCATAATTTCCACACCTTTATACTCTATACCTCTATTCATGAAGCCTAGGAACCCGTAAGCCTTTTTAACTGCTTTCTCAACCTGCCCTACCACCTTCAACGATTTGTGCACACATACCCCCTGGTCTCTTTGTTTGTGCACCCACTTCAGGACTGTACCATTTAGTTTATATGTCCTCTTCTCATTCTTTCTACCAAAATGTATCACTTTACACTTTTCTGCGTTACATTTCATCTGCCACGTGTCCGCCCATTTCACCAGCCTGTCTATGTCTTCCTGAATTCTATCACTCTCCTCCTCACTGTTCACTGCACTTCCAAGTTTTGTGTCATCTGCAAATTTTGAAATTGTGCCCTGTACACCCAAGTCTAAGTCATTAAAATATAGTAATATATATCAAGAAAAGCAGTAGTCTCAGATCTGAGCCCTGGGGAACACCTCTGTATACCTTTCTCCAGTCTGAAAAACAACTGTTCACCATACTCTCTGTTTCCTGTCACTTAGCCAATTTCATATCCATGCTGCCACTGTCCCTTTTATTTCATGGGCTTCAACTTTGCTGTTGAGCCTATTATGTGGCACTTTGTTGAACGCCTTTTGGAAATCCATGTACACTATGTCAACCGCATTACCCTCATCAACCCTGTTACCTCATCAAAAAACTCGTCACTGTTGTAATGTAGGAAATGTGGCAGCCAATTTGCACACAGCAAGCTCCCACAAACAGCAATGCAATAATGACCAGATAATCTGTGTTAGTGATGTTGATTGAGGGATAAATATTAGCCAGGACAATGCAGTTGAGGTACAGATCAATTGAATGGCGGAACAAGCTCGAGGGGCTGAATGGCCTACTCCTGTTCTTATGTTCCCTTGCCTTTGGAGAAGAGCACAGAAGTTGAGAAAGGTAAAGGTTGAGCTTCAAATCTAGGGCCTGGATGTAGTGCAGTAAGCACTTCAATTATCTCACAAGAATAGAAAGTGTGCATGCAGCTCCTCATTTCTCCATATCTGTCAGTAACTGTTCTTTCTTCCCTCCCCAGCACGGTCAACAATTCCCTCTTGCCTATCGTATCATTCACCACCCATCACAAGAGCATACAATACCACCTCTCATTCTCATTGCAAATACACACTCACTTCTTCCTTGCTCTCTTTACAGCAGTCAGTAGCAGCAATTTCTTCTCACTTTACAGCCTTTGCAGAATCAGCAACCTCTCTCATGACTCCTTCCTTACTTCACACTCCAGACATGTGCTTTTCATTCAACAATTCCTCATCCTGCATGCATTTTGCTTCTTCTCCTTCTCAGCATGTGCACAATAAGCAGAAACCCCACTCGTGTGCACTCTCCTTTGTGGAAGCCACCAACTTTCGCCCTCTCATTCTGTAGGACAAAACTGTGCACAACATAAGGGAGTGCAGCAAGACGGGGAGGAAGGTCAGCCAACATCATGAATCGCTCCGAGCTGAAGCAGCAAGCGCTGGAAATCAGTGGCCCCTCACAAGCTGTGAGAATGGGAGACTATGAGGCTGGAAGGATTATCTGCATAGGGTCTCTGACTATTACTTGTATTTCTTCATAAATCTCAGAAAAATGCACAATAAGGCAGCTTGACAACATCAAGCTGCATTGTTATGCCAGTCATGTGCTAATGGCCAGACTATCAGTGCTAACCCTAACGCTTGTCTCTTTTCTCTAGATCATTCTCAACAGCCACAATCCACAAAAGAAGTCAACTCTGATGATGCACTGTCACATGGTGCAACACTCCCAAGCATCAGCATAGAGATTGGTAGCCTGGCTGGGTTAGAGAGTGAGTTAGAGGAGTCTTCACATAGTGAAGCAGCCAGAACTAAAGTGCAGCAGCAGGTACTGGTGGCAGGGACACCTGTTGTGAGAGCCCGGCTGCAGCAACCTTAGAGTGTGGCCACCGCCAAGGATACTGCAACTGGGCTCTCACAACAAGACTCAAGCCTTTGCAGCTGTGGTAGAAGCTGAAATGGCTGCCATCCAGGATCTAGGCTCCACCTTGGAGAGACTGGTAGACTACATGGAAAGGGGCTTTCAAGGAGTCACTCATCTTCTGCAGTCTACTCTCCCCCAGATCAGTGGCAGTGATAAGCTGTAGCCTCATGGGAGTAGCAGTGGCAAAATTGGATTGGCACATTCTGCTCTCTTAGGATGTCAGCATGTCTGTTGCCTTGCACCCACTCAACCAATACCCACCACGGTGCCAGAAAGACAGCTGGATCAAACTGCCCTAGTAGCAGCTGAAGCTGGGCCTTCAGAGGCTGGAGCACTGAGAAGTCACTGGCCACAGGCATCTAAAATGTTGCCAATTCAGCAACATTAGCCTTCCACCAGCTCTGCTAAAACCACTGGGGAAGCAGACCGTAGAAGTAGTAGTTATAGCGGGAGAAATTTGGTTGGTTAGCACATGGGGGGGGGTAAGGGTGCTAACAGGGCGTTAAGGGGTTAGCGACTGGGCGCAGCGAATGCAGCGACGCCCATTAAATTAATTTCTGGTTTAGCGCCGGCATTACCTCTTACCGCCTGGGTCTCGAGTGCCTCACAGATCGTGACATCATCAAGTGCACAGTGCCCCATTGCCGCCCCAGATGTGAAATTGGCTTCCGCCCCCTGCTGTATCGCCGGCCGTGAACAATGACAGGAAGAGGAGTCGTTGTCAACTCGGCTGGCTGCTTCGGGAGCGCTATTTAAAGGGAAGGGTTTTCAGGTAGGCCAACCTTTAATATTTCCACCAGTCTGGTTCCAGCTGAAAGTTTGTGGTTGCTTCATTGCTACAAGATGTCCAAGACCTCCACATTGTAGTGTGTTTGGGGCTGTAATGTCAGTCGCGCAGGTCGCCTTGCAATGCAGACCTGCCAACAAGTGGGTTGTGAAGCATCACTGGCCCTTCCCTTTAAACGAGGGAAGCAGCCTCTGATGCCATTAGCGATGCGCTCCAAATTGTTCAGCGCTTTGCCGCTACCGCCCCGCTCCCGGACTTTAGCACCCTAGGAGAAGTGGTTATCACTTGATTTAGCGCTCCACTTCCCTCTTGGAGCGCTAAAGCTGAATTTCCCATCAGGAGAGAATCATTAGCGCCAGGTGCTACTTTTCAAAAGTTAGCGCCTCGACCAGGGCGATACCCAATTTCTAACCCTAATAAACTTTGTTTAAAGAAAAGCACTATGGGTTGATCACTTGTGTCACAAAATAATTCACTACAATATTGTGTTTTGAATTAAAATCATCACCGTTCTCACATTTGGGACTTTGGTCCATAGTTTCTTTTTATTGCAGCTTGTTAGTTTGCATTGTCAGAATGTTATTGATATAAAGCTAGGAAGAATGGTTTCAACGTTCCTTAATACAGAATCAAAGGAGTGATAAAGGGGTGGACAAGGACCCTTAATGCTAAAGGGCTTTTTGTCACTTTTCAGGTAAGGGGTTTGAGCAGGTCACCAAAAGCACTGATATTTCAACTGCACTCTAGCTTCTCTAGCTGTAATATTTGGTGCTGGCCCTCCTTCTTCTGCTTCACCCTTGCTTTCGCCCAATTCTTCTGCATCTGATGATACCACTTCTTGTTGCTGTGCCTCCTCCCACTCCAATCATCTTTGCATTGCAAGGTTGTGTAGAATGCAACAATCTACAATGATGCTTTGTCTGGACCATAGTGTAGGGAGCCCTCTAGAGTGATCAAGGCACCTGAACTTGTGCTTCAATATGCCGATGGTATGCTCTATGATGTTCCTGGTGGTCTCATGGTTCTCATTGTACTTGAACTGCTTATACATGGTGGGGCTGCAGAGGGGGTGTCAACAGCCATTGCTGTAGGGTCTACCGCTTGTCCCCTAGCAGTCATCCCTTAACATGCCTGGATGAGTGGAAAAGTGGCGGAATGGATGAGTGTTGCAAGATGAAGTCTTTGTGGCAGCTGCCAATGAAACTGGCACACACTTGCATTTCCCTTCTGAGGTGATCACACACCAGTTGCACATTGATGGAGTTCTGTTCACAAAATCTCCTGGATCGTCTTCTGGTGCCCCAATAGCTACAAATACTGTCTAGTATGCCCTAGACATGAGGGAAGCCAGCCACTTCTGAAAATCACAGAGCTCTCTCATTCTGGGTCTTGACATCCATTGGGAAGATAATGTACTGGTTTACTCTGGCAAGGCAGGCACTGGTGACCTGCTTGATGCAGCTGTGCACTGTAGACTAAGAGATACGGAAGGAGCCTGAGGTGAAAAAGTTGAAGTGCGGTGATTTTAACAGGCACTGGTAAAACATGGCCTACTGGTCCAGAAGGCAGCAGATGCTGCTGCAGGAACCTGCATAGAAATGCAACAGTCTGCTTGGTGAAGCACAGCCTCCTGATGCAGTACTCCTCAGAGATATCCAGGTAACTGACTCTTGGCCTATAGACCCTATGGGCTGGGTAAGGCCTTCTAAGAGCAGGTACCTTCATCTGCTGTCTTCTAACAGGCCCACCTGCTGCTTGTCCTCATTGTTGAGATTGCTGCTGCTGATCCTCTTCCTGCAACTGCTGCTCCATCCAAAGGAATGAAGCAATTATAGCACCCATTATCAGTGGTGAGTGCTTAATCAGGGTACATAAGGGAAAACAAAAATTAGAAAAAAACAATCTCCAACAGTACCCATGGATTGGCGGGTAGCTAATGTTACCCCACTGTTCAAAAAGGGTGGTAGAGAGAAAACGGGGAACTAGACCGGTAAGCCTGACATCGGTAGTGAGGAAAATGCTAGAGTCCATTATTAAAGGATGTAATAGCAGAGCACTTGGAAAAAAGTGACCGGATCGGACAAAGTCAACATGGATTTACAAAAGGTAAATCATGCTTAACTAATCTACTGGAATTTTTTGAGGATGTAACTGATAAAATAGATAAGGGAGAACCAGTGGATGTGGTGTATTTGGATTTTCAAAAGGCTTTCGATAAGGTCCCGCATAAGAGATTAGCGTGTAAAATTAAGGCACATGGGATTGGGGGCAAGGTATTGACTTGGAGAGGGAACTGGTTGGCAGACAGAAAGCAAAGAGTTGGAATAAATGGCTCTTTTTCCGAGTGGCAGGCAGTGACTAGTGGGGTACCGCAGGGATCGGTCCTTGGACCCCAGCTATTCACAATATATATTAATGATGATCTGGACGAGGGAACTAGATGTAATGGCCTAGAAATTGGGTTGGGGCGCCAAAGTGGCGCAAAAGTCGCCTGAGCGCAGGATTTAGCGCAGCGTTCGAGGCTTTAGCGATCGTCAGATATTCAGTTTCATTGCTCCTCGAGGGACACAGGGCGAGGCTCGAGGCGCTCCGCGTCCCTCTTAGGGTGCTGAAACTGAATATCGTAGCGCAACGTGCCGCAGCGCCACACGCTGCGGCACAGCACGCTGCGGTACTGCAGGCCTTCCTCCCACTGTTAAGGAGGAGGTGCCTGCAACAGCGTGATCCCCGCTCGCGAGTGCCGGCAAATGAGCCCGGCACCAAGGAGAAGTGCCGGGCTCTCGGGAAACAGCCGGCAATGCCGCGGGGGGGTGGTTAGGAGGTCGGGGACGGAGGTGCTGGCAGCCCGCACCTCCACCTTAACTTGCGCCGCTGCCGGCACAGTAAGGCCCCGTGAACCGGGCGCGGGTAGCGAGCGGCGCAACTGCGGCGTTCGCTACCAAATATCGCGAAAGGGGCACGAATGGGGCGCTGCGCACACCGATGACGTCATCGGTGGCGGCGCAGCGCAAATGCCTAATGCCACCATTAGCGCCCCTACTGAATATCGTGGGAGACGCAGCCAGTGGCGCTACAGCCACTGACTGCCTCTTTAGGCGCTAACAGGTGGCGCTACTCACCCAATTTCTCCCCCAATATCTCCAAGTTTGCAGATGACACAAAGCTGGGTGGGCGTGTGTGCTGTGAGGAGGATGCTGAGAAACTCCAGTATGATTTGGACAGGTTGGGTGATTGGGCAGAAGCATGGCAGATGCAATATAACGTGGATAAATGTGAGGTTATCCACTTTGGTGGCAAAAACAGGAAGGCAGATTATTACCTGAATGGCAATAGATTGGGAGAAGGGGAAGTGCAACGAGACCTGGGCGTCCTTGTGCACCAGTCACTGAAAGTAAGCATGCAGGTGCAGCAGGCGGTTAAGAAGGCAAATGGTATGTTGGCCTTCGTAGCGAGAGGGTTTGAGTACAGGAACAAGGATGTCTTGCTGCAGTTGTACAGGGCCTTGGTGAGACCACATCTTGAGTATTGTGTGCAGTTTTGGTCGCCTTATCTGAGGAAGGATGTTTTTGCCATGGAAGGAGTGCAGCGAAGATTCACCAGGCTGATACCTGGGATGGCAGGAATGGCGTATGAGGAGAAATTGGGTTGATTGGGCTTGTACTCGCTGGAGTTTAGAAGAATGAGAGGGAATCTCATTGAAACTTATAAAATTCTAACAGGACTAGACAGACTAGATGCTGGAAGGATGTTCCCGATGGTCGGGGAGTCCAGAACCAGGGGTCACAGTCAAAGGATAAGGGGTAAGCCATTTAGGACAGAGATGAGGAGGAATTTCTTCACCCAGAGAGTGGTGAACCTGTGGAATTCTCTACCTAGAAGGCAGTAGAGGCCAATTCATTAAATATATTCAAGAAGGAGTTGGATATATTTCTTAAGGCTAAAAGGATCAAGGGATATGGAGAGAAGGCAGGAACAGGGTACTGAATTTGGATGATCAGCCATGATCTCATTGAATGGTGGAGCAGGCTCGAGGGGCCGAATGGCCTACTCTTGCTCCTATCTTCTATGTTTCTATGTTAAGCGGGGTGATGAAGGGGATTGGGGGGGGGGTGGGGAGGAGGAGAGCTACCAAGAGTACCACTTTTCAGAGTGGATGGGAATGAACAGATAGTGACAAATGCATTAATGTATTTATCAGCAAAAATTCAAGCAACCAGTTATAAATGCTATTTCACAAATACCTTTTTACAAAGACAAAAAGGAAAGCTGATTATATATTTCAATATGCACTGTACCAATGCATTATTTTATAATATCACTATTTAAAAGCTATCTTCTCTGATTGTACCTAAAATATTACTAAATGAAATTATCCAAATAAGGACAAAGACAGTTGCCGCACCTTGTCCATCATTCCTCGCTCTGTAATGTCAGTTTCTGATCCTAAATGCTCATATAAAGAACTTCTGAAAAGTGTTTTTTGCAGATTGGATGTGGAAGCAGTCAGCTTTTCAAAACTTTCCTGAATTCCTAAAAATCACAGCACAAAAAACAAAAAGAATGTATATTAAATATTTGATGGTAAAATATAGATTCCACACTATGTGGGATCATCTTCCTTCTTCAAATAATTATCCTCCACATACTACAGGAGTTTAGCTCTTGATAAGTTATACAGATATAACTACACATAAAAATGCCATAATGTTTCCCCAATGTCATCTCAACAACAACTTACATGTATATAGTGCCTTTAATGTAGTAAAACATCCCAAGGTGATTCACAGGAGTGCAATCAGACCAAAAAAAATCTCCTACACCTATGTGCTATAAAGTTCCAGGATCACACCTTTGTGCCAGTTCGTTCTGACATGAAGATAAACTGAAACTAACCAGCCACTTAACACAAAGCCCCAAGGTGCTAACCTATGCAGGTACTGAAAGGTGGAATCACGGTATATTGAAGACACATTGGGTGGCCTTGGAGAGCTAACAGAACGATTCCTAGCTTAAAGAACCTTAGTTGCTCAGATAGCCGCTTGGATTTGGTTAAGCCAAACGTCCGAAGAGATGTGGAGAACAGGCAGTTTCAGAATATGAATGAAAGGCCGACCAGGAGTTTTAAGATAGGCTGCAAAGTGCCTAATCGGAAGCCTTCCGGACTCAATATCGAGTTCAACAATTTCAGATCATAACCTCGGCCCCTATTACATTTTTACTTATATTTTTTATCCACCCCTTTGTTTTGGTTTTTCCCTTCCCCCCCTTTCCTTTTTTTTTCCTCTCCCACATGGCAGCTGTCTCTCATTCTGCCAGGACATTTCACACCTAATCTGAGCTGTCTTTTGTCTCCACTAGTCCTATCACCATCTCGTCTCGTTTTGAATACCTCTTAATGTCTCTTCACTTCTTATGTTCTGTCCCAGCCCTGCCTTTCGATCTATTTCATTTCCTTTCCAGTTTTGAAAAAGGGTTAGACCAGAAACGTCGACTCTAATTTATTCTCTCCACGGATGTTGCCTGGCCTGCTGAGATTTTCCAGCATTTTCTGTTGTTCTTTCGGATTTCCAGCATCTGCAGTATTTTGCTATCGTACAATTACCTGGATTTGCCTATTTAAGAGCAATGGCTTTAAAGGGACAAGCTAAATTAACAGCTGAACATTACAACTGTGTTTCAGACCCCAAGCAACCCATGAGCAAAGTCACACAAACTATTTTTTGCGCGCTTTATCATATGGCGATATAAGTATGAGTTTTCAGTCTTGTAATTGTCACTTCAATAATACTTACTGAATCTCATGCCTTCTTTTGTTCCAGTCAGTCTAAACTTCACTAGATCAAAAAATTCTTTGATTTGTTTGTCATAAAGTTTTCTAATGCTTTCAGCATATACCTGATACAAAAGCAACAGTGAATTAAAATTGTGAGAAGGAAGAAAAGATTGCAACATCAATAGCAATTTCAAATGTAATTTTACAGTATTTCACCCTTTTCTTGTACTTCACCCAAGTCACATTATGGATCTGCCTAGATATCAATCATGCAAGGAATTCCAAATGCAGTCTTGATGACCCACGTATTAGATGTTCTTTCCATCCAGTGGTATGAACAGCTGTTGCCAGCATCCCACCTGAACTGTTAAGGTGCTTCGGTGCTGGCAGCTCCTTAATTGAGCTTCTCTCATTTGCAATTATATCCATGGCCATCCATTGCTCAAATTTACTTTGTGGACTCCTAGATTACTCTGCTGGACTACACTGTAAGACTAAGCAACCATGACTCTGCTCTGCTATTCAGTCGCTTCAAGTTTTAAGGTAACCTTTTCTAGCCTACAGCCCACACCTGCTTTTGTTACCTGCTGAGCTTCTGACTGTACTTCAGTGCACTGCTTATTTCTCAGCTTTACTTTTCTGCTGTGTAGGTCCTGGATGGAAATCCACCATCGCCTGTGCCAAAGTCCATTCCTCCACTGGCTTCTGGACATTATTGTGACCTCCACCATCGCTGCTATTTTCAACAGAAATTGTACTCTCTGCTGGCTGTCTCTATTCTAGTACCTGACCTGTTCCTGCATCCTCAATTTCTGCTCCTAGGACAGGAAATTTTCACTCTAAACTCATCTGCTCCTGCTGGTTCCCATCCTGCTCTGGATTTTTCTCCGAATGACTTTTGATTTGCCTTGCTTTCCGCTTGCTGGCTGCTGACTCCACTCATCCTTCAGAGCTACTGTGTCACCCTTCATTGCCTCTCAAGCCCCTACTGCTGCTCAAGATCTTGTGTTCCTCACCTCCCGATAGCTGTTCCTCAAACCAGCTCAAAGGAGATTCCATTTATCTTCCACCCCTTTTTCCAGAGGAAATTCACTTGTTGACCATTAGACAACTAAAGATGTATAAGCTAAACCCCCTGACTTGCTCGGAGGTGTTAATTTCTCTCGAAATTGAATTTATCTGAATGATAGTATAGTCCTAGAAGATGGTTTGTAACCTTATAAGATGATCATTTTGAGCTTGAGGAGCAATAGAGGCAGGCACTACATGTAATCATGTTGTGTTCTGATAAAGGCAGGACAAGCACTGGGAATGATCATTAACTTTGAAGAAAGCCCATTGGCAATTTGTAATCTGTTTTATTTATAAATTTGGTTGTTTATAGGAGTCAATTCATGTCGCTCACTATTTTCCCCCAACATTTAATAACTTATCTGGCAATATATTAGTAATTTTCAATAGTGATTTACATGGCGAATAATTGCACATTTAAGAAAATCAATTATAATATATATGGCTAGAAATTACTGTTGGCAAGATTCGTGGATGAACACCTATTGGGTCGGATTTTGCGATCAGTGGTTTCTTACAATTGCAATTGCCCATAGAAATGTTATGGGCTTTTGCATTGGAAGTTCTGTTCAGCCAACTATGGAAAAAGTGCATCTGGGACCTGTGTGAACAGGGAAAGCAACTATGTATTTCCTTAACCAATCAGGTTGAAGAATCGTTAATGAGCAGCACTGAGTCTGAACCAGGAAGTGTCAGTTGGAATATTTAATTCAATGTCAAATGAGGTACAGAAAATGAAATAAAGAGAGGAAAAGAGCGATTGGATTGAGAGAGCGAGATAAAAGAGAAAAAGTAAAAAATATATTTTTTTTTAATCTCCAAACTATAATTAAAATTTGAAGGAATGAGACTTGGTTAAAGTTAATTTTCAGTGTCAGAGTGGTTGTTTGGCAGTAATTAAGACTTATCATGCCTTTAAAAATTTACTTACACTGGAATGGACAAGCCCTAACGTTTTCTAGTGAGTTTAATGTGTATATATCAGGTAAGTACAGCAACTTCACGCCATTCCATGTATTTGAATGGTGAGTCCCTTGGTAAGATACCATTCTCGCACAGCTTTTGGAGGAGCAGGGCATCTCGCACAGCAACTAACCTGATTTATGCATTTAACTGCACATGTGCGGTCACTGTAAGTTGCTGTCTGATTTACATGTTAATAATGGTGAGAGCTATACTGCAAAATCCGGCCCAATGTGATAGTATGAATGTCTTCTGTTTTAACAGAGGCATTAACCAGTTTATTACAAACCAGTCTGTGTTAAAAAAGGGGAAATTCAAATGAATAAGTTAAGTAATCGTGCATCAATAATTGCCAACAAAAATTCCTAGCATGTACACCTTACAGACCACTTTTTGACAGCCAAGAATCATCATACCTTAGATAAATCAGTAAAAATAACAGGACTGTTGTTTTTTAGCCAAGCCATTAGAGAGCTATATGGCAATAATTCATCTTGATAAAGCTTATGGTTGGGGAAGATTAGCTCTCCTGACTGTTGCATCAAGCTAACGCTTTGGTCATTTCCCTTAAAGGCAATAGAAAAAGTACTTTTAAGGCTACAGAACATTTAACAACAGAAATTAAGTCACTCAATTCCCCCTCCCAGGATCTATGAATATTTAAAGCCAAACTACTAGATTGCATGAATGAAAATACCAAAACAGTGACACTTGGCTTAGTGGGTAAATACACCCTTTGGTTTGTTACTAAGCATACAGATCAAGAGGTCCCAGCTTTGATTCCTGACATGTACTGAGTTAGTTGGTCTCTGCCAGGGCAGCAAAAGGGGTACAACAATTGAATTCAGGACAGCACCTCTAGGGGAAAGAAAAAAATATCCATGGTTCCTGTTCACGAGTGATATTCAATGATTTGTGTTGGAAACTGTCCAAGAATTAGACACTGCTGTGACATTCACAAGACTCAAACACTAAGAATGGCCATTTGGTGAGGGCTGCCGGCATCTGTGGACTATACCCCAGAATTATTCTGCACCAGTTAAAAAAACGTTGTTTATCCAAATGAGTACAGGTAGCTGAACAATACAGATCAAGAAAGTTCCAGGTTCAACATCATGTCTGGAGTTGCTGATTTCAGCCTGGTTGGATATCACAATTGGCTTTAGTACCATTAAATTAAGGAAGGTAAAAAAAAAAGAGCATGGGTACCTTCTATTAAAAAACACCTGCTGGAAGTGTGTGTGTGTGTGGACAACAGGATCAAGCTCAACTGTGATGACCCTACTCGTGAATAGCCATTGTCAAGGCTACCACGAATATAATGCTCACAGGGGTTAGCTACTAGAGGGTGATCGACAGTCTTTGGAACCATACCCCAGCAAGGAGTCAAGTCTTCAGGAGGGGAGAAAATCGGTGGGAACATTTGATGAAGAAAAAAAGACTGGCCTTAGTCTATCACATTTAGTACCTTGGTGCAAGAATGAAGTATTATCTGTAGATACTAATGAATATTGTTACTAATTGTGTAGGCCTGTCTACGTTGAGCCAATTTGTCTGCTTGAATCATTGCTATAATCAGGGAATGAACTGATGTTGACCATTTAATCTAAGTTATTCCAAATGATTAAAAATAACATGCAGGTACTTATTTTTTTTAAATGTCAGCTGAATGTCTGATGTAGAATATTTAGTCAAACTGTCAGCAGTTAGACTGCAAATTACTGACTATACACTTAAGTTAGGACTCACTCAGCAAGAAGAAACAAGCAGCATTTCATTAACAGAAGACAAAGCAAAAGGATTCCAGATACAGTCAAATTGTGACGAGCTTACCTACACATCTGCATCTAGTCAATTTAAGTTAGGTCAAGCTGACATTCCTGATCGATACAACCAACTACCGGAGTACCAACAACCGAACTATCTCCCAAATAAGTAAGGACAAATGGATATTATCATACCCTTAAAACTATTCTGTTATTATCACAGTAAGCTTTACAAAGTCTTTCTCACCAGATTTTATTACAAGAAACCAACATGTTACATTATTTACCATTGCACTTACCTGTAGTACAAACATACTGTTAATATGTCGTATGAATCGACTTTCAAATAGCTGCCGCAAATTCTCAAACTTTATTAATTGTTCTACCACACTTTGCAGTTTTCGATGGCCTAATAAAACCAGAGTTTTAAAGGGAAGTCAAATTAATGTTAACAACTATATGTATAGATAATAAAGTTTCACAGTTATTTCACTAATATAGGCTCTTTTTTGGCTCAAAGACTGGATTAAAGATGAATGCCAGGCTTGTCTAATGTTAAACATCAGCCTACAGCATTGCTTATCTGGATATCGCAATCCTGTGACAATTGCCTATTGAAAATCTTCAAATAGGAGCTACTGGTAAATGGAAAAATTCCTTTTTTATCACATCAATGAAATTATAAAGATGAATTATTGTGAAGAATCAGTATTGTGTGTGCTTTTTATTAACTGTTTACAGTTTAGAGTCAGGAAAATAATTGAACAAATTTGGATTACATCAGTGTGCACTGCTTTGTTCTACAGCTTGTACTCCACTCTGCAAAGTTGTAATGACAATATCACAGGCGATATGTGTCCATTGACAGTGGCCAGCAACAGGTTAACCTATCAATACCAGTGGGGGTATGATTTTCCCACCTTGGAGCTGCAAAAATGATGGAAGAAATGTGTGGGATGGCAGTAATATCAGCCTATCTTATTTTTCATTTCTATGATGGTGCTGACAACAGAGATAAGACCAGATAAAATCTAGTCTTATTTCCACCATCACTAAAAAAGTCAGCTCCGATTCACAATTGTGAAAAAGTCACTTTTGGAGTTCTGTCCCAGTGAGAAGAATGCAGACGAATAATAGAGGGGAGATCTATTGATGATTGGTCTGTATTTCTGTCCTCAGTGGGACAGCATTCCACCTGTGAATATGGAAAGAAATGAAATATGAAAATGGGTAAAACATGGAAACTTACTGCACAGGTCACATTAATGTTTGCAGTTCCCTCGCAACCAAACAAAATTATAGTCATAGTACATAAAGAATATGTTGCAGATGTATAGTCTACTATCACCCATAAATGGTCACTAAAGCTGGTAATCTAATTTATGTTACAAAAAGCAATGCTGCAATAACTGAAAATACTACTACATCTAACCCCTATTTTATTCAGCAGTGTTTGGTGTGGCCAGTGGAAAACGATTCCATTCCCCAACACAATCATCGTTTACCTTGACTGGCATACAAAAGCCCACCAAAATATTGTGAAAGGTACATCAAATGTCTTTTAATTTGTAGTATCTACTCCCACCAAAACTGATTAATACCGATTAATTTAGATATTCCTGAGAGATTTAGGACTCAATGAATAAAATATAGTAAAAAATCGAGGCCTGTACTTCCCTGGCCTGTATTCAAAATTCTTTTTAAATGAACGATGGAAGCTGCTGGAAGCTGAAACTAAGTGCCAATAGGTTATATATCTATGCATAGCCTTGGAAATGTTAAGAGGTTGGCTGCCTCAATCAGGAAGTGAGCACTTTGTGAGAGCTTTCTGTGCAATTTGTGTTCATTGAGGTGAGGGCATGGAACACTTTTTGTATCAGACACCCAGTGCTGACATCAAGCATTCCCAGGTCAGGTGCAAGATAAAGTTACCACTTCCCCAGCAAGGTACCGAGGACGAGGGAAGAGATAAGAAATAACTTTTATTTATATAGCACGTTTCACAACCTCAGGACATTCCAAAGCACTTCACAGGATTTATTTTAAACCCAAGTCCCAGATCTGAAAGGCCAGTGACTGACTCACTGCATCTCCCAGTTCTCCCAAGTTGGTTTTAAAATATATGGGGCTAATTTTGAATAACAATTAGAGAGTTATGATAGTTTCCTATAATGTTTTGAAAGGTTATCCAGCTATGAACAAAGTTGGAGAGCACAACCCTGACTCAAGAAGGTACCTGAATTTTTGAAAGTGGTACAAAGCTGGGTGAGTAGTATTAATAGCACTTAAGCATACATTAGTTCAAGCATCTATTTGGGCTATAAGCTACATAAAGGAAAGCAACAGGGGAGAGAAAATATAACCATACCTGGGAATAACTTAACATCCATACAATTACTCAGAGCTTCAACAGCAGCAATGCAAGCCTGTAAGCTCACAGATGTGGACAGATCACCACTTCTTAATGCATGTTCATGTTCTTTAGCAAGGTCCAGCTTGTGCTATCAGATTAACAATAATTATTATGAAGAACCAAGCAGGATATTTACATTAGATACAGAAACATTAAAAAAATCAATTTAAATGCTATAAGAAATTAAAAACAATGATCAATTTAGAGTAATGTAACAATATATTAAGTCTACATCAAATATTTATTGAATAATAACAAGAGAAGAGGGATAAGGAAGGATTGTGGGATCTCATGATACATCAGAGAACCAGGAAAAGCATCCCTGCTAGTAATTCTGCAGGCATGGAGAAGGTTTATGCTCTTCCTCCTCCTTTTAAATTGTGTTACTTTAATATGCTCCAATAGCGTGTGGAGAATTTCCATTGAAAAAATATTACCTCATTTGGTATGGATTTCTTCATTCCTTGAATTAAAAGAATCTCCACACATAGGTCGGAATTTTCTTTACCTGGGCGGGTCCAGTGCGAGCGGTCGCCATGGCGGGTCGCGACCCTGTTCTTGCTTCCATCCTGCTGCAGTAATCGACTTTGCGCTAATGGGGCCTATTAAGCCCGCCCTGCGCGTTACCTGGCCCTAGTAAATGGTGCGGGTCTGATGACATCATCCATGACGCGTTTTCAGCTGGGATATTTAAAGGAGCCGTGGCCACATTGCATTTGAAGGTTCATCTAGGAGTGTGCAGTCACTGCACTGGAGAGTTTGATTGTTCCAAAAACTTGGAAACATGACTGCATAGAGGCAGAGGGCTGCACCCAGATTCTCAGATGACTCCCTCCATATGTCTGTGGAGGGAGTCAGAGCACGCAGGGAGCTCCTCTTAACTTCAAATGGGTGGAAGAGACCTCCCCAGGAGACAAAAAGTACCTGTCTCCAAATTGCAGAGAGGTCACAAGCAGGTCAGGAGGACCTGGGTGCAGTGCCGGAAACGTTTCAATGATCTCATTAGATCAGGAAAGGAGAGTAGAAAGCTACACTCAACTTCATCCTGCTGTGCCTATCATCACATCCCCATCACTCTGCCTTCCCAACCCTACTCCTGCACATCCTTACTCATACCAACATACCTTGCATATCCACCCAACCCTCTCTCTCTATCTACATTATCACATCCCCATCTTACTAGCCATCCCTCACACTCACCCTCATCCAAATGCAATCATACCAACTAACAACACACAAGGAGGCCATTTGGCATTGCTACCCCACTCCATTATAGTCTCCCTCTAAAGATGAAACCCATCCATTCCTTACACTCATTCCATCACTCTCACTCAACTTTCTCTTCTTTCCCTCCTTGCAGGAAAAGAGAGCCCACAATAAGAGGGAAAGGGAGAGAACTGGAGGTGGCCCTCCATCATTGGCCACCTTCACAACAGCAGAGGAGGTTGTGTTAGAAGTACAGGTAGACTATCCTTTATCCGAAAACCTCGGGACCAGCCAAGTTTCGGATAAAGGAGAATTTCGGATTTCGGAAGGTGGGTCGGCAGGGGTCCGCGGGGGGGTCGGCGGGGGGTCGTGCGCACGACTTACGCTGACGTTCAGCGTAAGTCAGTCGGGGTCGGCGGTTGTCGGGGCCGGCGGGGTCCGCGGGGGGGGGTCGGCGGGGGGGATCGGCGGTTGTCGGGGTCGGCGGTTGTCGGGGCCGGCGGGGTCCGCGGGGGGGGGTCGGCGGTTGTCGGGGCCGGCGGGGTCCGCGGGGGGGGGGGGGGGTCGGCGGGGGGTCGTGCGCACGACTTACCCTTTATCCGAACTTCCGAAACCGGAACCCTCTAAAAACGGAAGGTTTTTTCGTTCGTACGCACGACTTACGCTGAACGAAAAAACCTTCGGTTTTTAGAGGGTTTCGGTTTTCGGAAGTCCGGATAAAGGGTAGTCTACCTGTATTGGGAGTCACCGAGCAGCTGGAAGTGGGAGACGGAAAGGGGGAGACATCTCAGCAACTTGGTGACAGAATTACATATCATACAGCTACATGACATACAGCAGTCACTCATATGGGGACTGATGTCAGCAGCCAGTGAATGTTCATTATGTGCATAATGGTATCTGTACCCATTCTTCATATGACATATCTAACTCATCTCCTTACTCTCCCACAGGTTCATCAAGAGCCCCCCCCACTGTCCAGGAGGAAGAGGAAGTCAACTCCTCAGAGGAGCCTCCAGCCTCTGAGGGTGCACTGTCACCAGACATAAGCGCACCCAGCACCAGCGCAGAGATGCAGACCTCGGTGGGTCTCATGCAAGATAGAGTAGTGTTGTTACCTGGTGCGTCACAACTCACAAGTGAGCAAGAGCAGATGGTGGAGACAAGGACAGCAGTGCAGACTCCTCGTTGGAGGGCGCAGGACCCTCCCAGCTCTGCTCAGCTGCATGCAGATGCTGAGCCTCGGGGGCCATCAGAAATAGGGTGATCCTGGAGGTGCAGGAAGAAGTGCAGGTTTTGCGGCCGCGATGTCTACAAATTTCAGAGAATGGAGGAGTCCATCTCCAAAATGAGCACCACCGTGTCGCAGGCGATGGTGACTATAGGCTCTTCCATGGAAAGGATGGCCACCTGCATGGAGTAGCTAATCCGCCACTTACAGGAGCATATCTATGGAGAATGACGACAAATGATGGAGGGCCACCTCCAGTTCTCTCCCTCTCACAGACCTCCTCTCTAGGAGGGATGTCAGCATAGATGTGGATCCTCATGGCCCCACTGATGTGCAGCAAGGTGCTCTCCAGCTCCTTGCTAGCAGGGAAGTGTGGGTGGCCCATGAAAGGGATGATGGAGAGAGGGGACATGGAATTGTGGGCCCCTCTCAAAGCGCTTACAATTCTCCCCCGTTGTCATCCCCTCAGTAAGAGCCGCAGATACCTCCTCAGACAGCGATGGCCGAGTCTGCCCCTGTACAGCCGCAGGAGGAGCAGACTTTGGCAGGGCCATCAGAGGCTCCAAAACCTAGAGGATGTCTGCCAAGAGTGTCTAAGCATTCGCAGCAGGGAAGTGAGCAGGCTGCCTCTACCTCTGCTGAAGCCACAGGGGTAGCACCTTGTAGAAGCGCGCGTAAGAGAAAGATTCACAAGGGTGTTTTATTCAATGTTAATGTCAAGTTTCCGTTAATGTGATCTCAACCATAAAAATCTTAATTTTCACCACTTTCCGGTCTTGGATAAATTTGTGTGCACCTTTGGAAGTGGCTTATTGAGTTGCAGTGAATGGTGAGACATAACGGTACCTCCACCAATGGTCATCAGTGTCAAAAGAATGGCTTGGTCATTGTAGGGATCCCTTATGGTGTTGCTGTGGGGTGGTGCCAACCTGGCACAGCATGTGGCAGCCATATAGGTGTAATGCGTAAAGTTAAGTAAATTTGGCCATGATGGGGCCATCCCTTGCCTCCCGAGTAGCAATGTGCTCAGGTGCTGGTGAGATCTGACCCGTAGGTTCCTTCAGCTCCTGCTCCTCCTCGATTTCCAATTGATGCTCCTCCTCCTACTCCTCCTCATCTGAAGAGGTTGTGCGCTCAGTGCCTTGCTCCTTATGCAGCGCTAATCCTCGCTGCTGCACTATGTTGTGCAGGGCGCAGCAGACCACGACAATTCTGGAGACCCTGGCTAGTGTGTATTGAAGGGCTCCTCCAGATCTTTCGAGGCATCTGAAGCGCATTTTGAGCATGCCTATTGTCTGCTCTGTGACACATCTGGTGGAAATGTGGCTTTCATTATATCTCTCCTCGGCCTCACTACTTGGCCTCCTCAAGGGTGTCATGAGCCGCATCTTCAGTGAATAGCTCTTGTCTCCAAGCAGACAGCCAGAAAGTCTCTTTGGAGGAGTGAAGAGCTGAGGGAAGGTGGACTGGCGAAGGACGAATGAGTCATGGCAGCTGCCAGGGAATTTGGCACACACATGCATGATGATCTTCCTATGGTTGCAGACCAGTTGCACATTGAGGGAGTGGAAGCCCTTGCAGTTGACAAAGACTCCTCGGTTATGATGGGGTGCCCTGATGGCCACATGTGTGCAGTCGATGACGCCCTGAACCTATGGGAAGCCAGCCAGAGTGGCAAAGCCGAACGCCTGCTCAGTAACACTGGCTTCATCAGTGGCAAAGTTGATATAATTGGCTGACTTGTCAAACAGGGCATCGGTGACCTGTGTGATGCATCTGTGCCTGGCCGACTGCAAGATGCCGCAAATGTCTGCTGCAGATCCCTGGAAGGAACCTGAGGCGAAGAAGTTGAGGGCGTGGGTGACTTTGACAGCCACTGGTAAAGCATGTCCACCCGCTCCTCTGGGTTGCAGGTCTTGCTCCAGCAATGTGCAAATGTCTGCGACGACCTGGCGCGATAGCCTGAGCCTCCTTTGGCACTGCTGCTCAGTTATGTTGAGGAAGCTCATCCTCTGCCTGTATAACCTGTGTTGGGGTACTGCATCCGGTGCGGTGCAGCCCTGCGCTGATGCCCTCTGTCCTGTGCAGCCTCAAGTGGTTGAGGAGAAGGTTGGTGTTGTGCCTGATGCTGCTGGTGTTGGGGCTCATCGTGGTCCGATTCTGAGGACCAAGGTGAGACAATATAAACAGCACCCATGCTGATGGAATAGATGGCAGGTCAAGTAGAGATGAGAGAAGTAATCTGTTAATGGTGTGATCGATGAGGTGAGACTAGATGGCAACTTTGCTGGAAACACTTGCAGCCTCTAGAAAGCTAAATCTGTGCTGGGAATGCAGTCAGCAACAGCTTCTGCCTGAGGAAAGTGATCAGCTGTGCGGTGGGAGCTTTAATAGTACATTTCATGCTGTCAACTAATCAGCTGGATCAATGACCACTCAACTCCCACCTCAAGTTGACAGACGTGGTTCCCGAGCTGACATGAATCCCGTGGTCATGCAGGGAAATTTGAAAGGAAGTCTAAAAAAGATGCTTAAGGGTCTGAAAACAAGCTGATAATCACTTAAATTAGGTTGCCCGCCTCTGCCATTCGGGTCGCTGCCGCACCGGAAAATGTGCCCGAGGGAAAGGCGCGTGGGGGCGGGATGAAGGCGGGTTCCCAACCCAATCCAACTTATTTCAAATTTCCCACCCGACCCGCCTCCGATCGCGCCCGCACGTACCCCAGAAAATTCCGACCATAGTCTTACCATATATTTTCACAGGCCCTGCTGAATGCTTAATCATCTCGAGTTAGGAGAATGTTAAATAATTACTACAGCCTAGGTCAAAAGAATTGGTGCATAGGGTTTGCCTTTCTAAGAAATGGGAACAGCAGATCGAATGTTGTCACCAGTACTGATGTTTGCTCCCCAGAAACCAATCAAAAATACAGAATTTGGAATGAAGACGAATGTTATTGCTGTTGGATGCTGAGTGACACATAGTTTAGCATACTGTTTTTGTGCTTCGATTGAAGGAATAGTTTCCTCTCTCTCAGGCTAAACAGGGCCTATGTGAAAGGAGACTAGCTAGTTCCAAAGCGGTTTCTAGTGTACATGAGTCTACGATATAAAACTGCTCACAATTCGCCATCAGTTATCAGTCTCAATCAGAAAAAAAGCAAAAATGGTTGGTGCAACAAACAGAAATGTCCTACTGGAGCGACAGTTTATTTTCTACAGTAAAATTAAGCCAATTTGTTAGGGAAAAGTACAGAAAGCTTTAACTAGTGCTATATCTACACCATGAGTACAATGCTGGATGTAAAATGTGAGAATTATTATTACCCAGTAATGAGACCTCTAATCTTGATGTGGATCAAAATTCATTAAAAAAAAATGTCACAGACTTGTGGGGCTAGAAATTCGTTACAGCCAAGAAACAGGCAGTGTTTAGACTAAAAATGGTTAAGTAGTGCCACCTGAAAATCGTCTAGGCTGCACGCAAAATCACGGGCAGCACTGTGGTGCCCAGGACCCACACACAGTGCAGGAAGAAGTTTAACGAGCTCACACGGGTGGTCAGGGTGAGTGAAGGCTTCAACAAATGCTACATAGCAACATCTGTACCACAAGCTACACACAATGCTCAATGCACCACACCCCCAGCACTCACCCACCAACAATCTCTACCTAGCAACACTCACACCTACATCTCACATCTTGCACACAATGACAGCTATTCAACTATGGCAGACACAAGGGTCATTAGTTATTAGAATTCAAGTGATATGTGTGATATGTTTATAGATAAATGTATTAATTGTGTTTGGAATATTTTGTGGTCTCTCTCATTTCACCTTTGCGCCCAGGAGGACGCTGTAATACACCATGAGACAGGGATTGTATGATGGCAATGTGGTGAGCTACGGGGATCTGGGGCTTCATTCATGCGAATCGGAGTCTGATAAGCCGGTCACGGACAGCCTGTTCAGAAGGCCAATTGTCTTACTGCCTCCGCCCTCCCTCCTGCTCCCCCTCTTCCACCTCCTTCTTCTTCTGCTCCTCTGCCTCATTGTCCTCCTAATGTGGTCCCGCAATCCCTGATGGCAAGGGCTGCGCCCTCATGATGATCAAGTTGTGAAGCATGCAGCAGACCACCACGAAATGGGACGCCCGCTCCAGCATGTACAGGAGGGCTCCTCCCAAGTGCTCAAAGCAGTGGAACAGTTGCCTCAGTAGGCCGATGGTCTGCTCGATGGTGTTCCTGATGGCAGCATGGCTCTCATTATATGAATGCTGGGCACGAGTGTTGGGATTGTGGAGGGGAGTCATGAGCCAGGTGGAGAACGGATAGCCCCTGACTTCGAGCAGCCAGCCGCTAGCTTGATGTGGTGGTTGGAAGAGTGCTGGCACACCAGTCTGGCACAGGATGAAGGCAGCGTGGCTGCTGCCAGGATAGCGGGCATTGACATTGCGAATTCGTTGTGTGTTATTGCACATAAACTGCACATTAAGTGAGGGGTAGCCTTTGCGATCTCAGGATTGTTAGCGGTACCCACAAAGCCACGTGGGTGCAGTTGATGGCACCCTATATCATCGGGATGCCAGCTATCCTGGTAAAAGCCACATGTACGCTTGTCCTGCTTTTCTCTGGTGATTGGGAAGCCAATGCAGTCTCTTCTCCTGATGTAGAGAGCCTCAGTGACTTCCCAGTTGCAGCGATGGATGACGAACTGTGAGATGTTAGATATGTGTCCTTCTGTAGAATGG
Source organism: Somniosus microcephalus (assembly GCF_052327205.1). Classification (NCBI taxonomy): domain Eukaryota; kingdom Metazoa; phylum Chordata; class Chondrichthyes; order Squaliformes; family Somniosidae; genus Somniosus; species Somniosus microcephalus. Next base: position 390,375,588 of record NC_140987.1, on the reverse strand, counting down.
AAGGATCTGCTGGCGAAGAAATTGAGGGCTACGGTGACCTTGACTGCCACTGGGAGAGCAGTGGTCGCCCTGATCTGAGGCTGCTGGTCTGGTTGCAGGAGGTGGCAGGGTTCTGTGACCCTAGGTGGCTAAGGCCTCCTGTTGAGAGCCCTGATGGCTCTCCTCCCTCTGTGCACATGTTTCCGTCTTTCTCGCTGCCTCCGGTCCCTCCACCGTAGATCCTGGAGGGCGAGGTCGACTGCCAGTACAGCCCCAATGACTGTGAGGAAGTGTTGTAAGTAGAAGCCTTTAGCAAATAATGAATGACATCTGCCCCTGAATCAACACTCCCTGTCACCAAAAAAACTTATAATAACTAAAGAAAGCTCTTTCAGTTGCAGGGAGTAGTACACAGTCACTAAAACTGCAAAACCCTGTCAGGTGCAGCTGATTGGGGATGGTGCCTTTACAGATTGCTGCTGCTGCAGCCTGCTTCCTGTTTGGTAGACAACAGCTCTCCCGGTCATTGTTCTGCGTTGCTGTTAAGGTAAGTGGCTAAATCCAATGTTGGCGATCGGGCGTCCAGTGAGCGTTACACATTCATTGACGTCACAATCTCTTTCATTTAAATCGCCCTGGCGCAAGTCATAGAGTTATACAGCACAGAAAGAGGCCCTTCGGCCCATCGTGTCTGCACCGGCCATCAAGCCCTGTCTATTCTAATCCCATTTTCCAGCACTTGGTCCGTAGCCTTGTATGCTATGACGTTTCAAGTGCTCATCTAAATGCTTCTTGAATATTGTGATGGTTCCTGCCTCTACCACCCTTTCAGGCAGTGAGTTCCAGATTCCAAGCACCCTCTGGGTGAAAAAGTTTTTCCTCAAATCCCCTCTAAACCTCCTGCCCCTTACCTTGAAACTATGCCCCCTGGTTATTGACCCCTCTACTAAGGGGAAAAGTTCCTTTCTAACTACCCTATCTATGCCCCTCATAATTTTGTACACCTCAATCAAGTCCCCCCTCAGCCTTCTCTGCTCTAAGGAAAACAACCCCAGCCTGTCCAGTTTCTCTTCATAGCTGAAACGCTCCAGCCCAGGTAACATCCTGGTGAATCTCCTCTGCACCCTCTCCAATGCAATCACATCCTTCCTATATAACAACAGAAAATGCTGGAAAAACTCAGCAGGTCAGGCAACATCCGTGGAGAGAAATTTGAGTTGACGTTTCGGGTCGAACCCTTCTTCAAAACTGGAAAGAAAAGAAAATAGATCGAAGGCAGGGCTGCGATCGGACAAAAGAAGTAAAAGAAACAAAAGTAGTAAAAGAGACAAAGGTATTCGAAGCTGGACGAGATGGTAATAGGCTGAGATTGGGTGTGAAGTGTACTGGCAGGGCAAGAGATAGCTGCCAGGTGTGAGAGAGAAACAAAAGGAAAGGGGGGGGGGGAAAGGAGTGGAAAAATTACAAGTAAAAATGTAATAGGGGCCGAGGTTATGATCTGAAATTGTTAAACTCGATATTGAGTCCGGAAGGCTGCAGAGTGCCTAATCGGAAGATGAGGTGCTGTTCCTCGAGTTTACGTTGAGCTTCCGTGGAACAATACAAGAGGCCAAGGACGGTGAGGTCTGAGTGGGAATGGAGCGGTGAATTAAAATGACAGGCGACCGGAAGCTCGGGGTCACCCTTACGGACTGAACGGAGGTGTTCCGCAAAGCGGTCAACCAATCTGCGTTTGGTCTCCCCAATGTAGAGGAGACCGCATCGTGAGCAGCAAATACAGTATACTAGATTGCAAGAAGTACAAGTATATAGTGTGGCGACCAGAATTGCACACAGTATTCCAGCTGTGGCCTAACTAGCGTTTTGTACAGCTCCATCATAACCTCCCTGCTCTTAGATTTTCTACCTCGGCTAATGAAGGCAAGTATCCCATATGCCTTCTTAACCACCTTATCTACCTGTCCTGCTGCCTTCAGGGATCTATGTACATGCACACCAAGGTCCCTGTGATCCTCTGTCCTTCCTAGGCTCCTACCATTCATTGTGTATTCCCTTGCCTTGTTAGTCCTCCCAAAATGCATCAACTCACTCTTTTCAGGGTTAAATTCCATTTGCCACTTTTCTGCCCACCTGACCAACCCGTCTATATCGTCCTGTAGCCTGAGGCTTCCCTCCTCGCTATTTACCACTCCACCAATTTTCGTGTCATCTGCGAACTTACTGATCATACCTCCCCACATTCATATCTAAATCATTAATGTACACTGCAAACAGTAACGGACCCAGCACCCATCCCTGTAGTACACCACTGGACACAGGCTTCCAGTCACAAAAACAACCTTCAACCACCACCCTCTGCCTCCTGCCACTAAGCCAATTTTGGATCCAATGTGCCAAATTGCCCTGGATTCCATGGGCTCTTACCTTCTTGACCAGTCTCCCATGCAGGACTTTGTCAAAAAGCCTTACTGAAGTCCATGTAGACTACATCAACTGCTACCCTCATCCACACACCTAGTCACCCCCTCAAAAAATTCAATCAAATTGATTAGACATGATCTCTTCCTGACAAAGCCATGCTGACTATTTTTGATTAATCCTTGCCTCTCCAAGTGGAGACTAATTCTGTCCCTCAGAATTTTTTCCAATAATTTCCCTACCACTGATATTAGGCTCACTGGCCTATAATTCCCAGGTTTATCCCTACTACCCTTCTTGAATAACGGTACTACGTTAGCTGTCCTCCAGTCCTCTAGCACCTCCCCTGTGACCAGAGAGGTTCTGAAAATTTGTGTCAGAGTCCCTGCAATCCCCTCTCTTGCCTCACACAGCAGCCTGGGATACATCTCGTCTGGGCCTGGGGATTTATCCACTTTTAAACCCTCTAAAACCGCTAGTACCTCCTCCCTCTCAATACTAATTTGTTCAAGTATATCACAATCCCCCTGCCTGATTTCTATGCCTACATCGTTCTTCTCCATAGTGAACACAGATGCAAAATATTCATTTAAAACCTCACCTACATCTTCCGGCTCTACACACAGATTGCCACTTTGGTCCCAAATGGGCGCTACTCTTTCCCTGGTTATCCTCTTGCCCTTAATATACTTATAAACCACCTTGGGATTTTCCTTTATTTTGTCCGCCAGTGTTTTTTCATGCCCCCTCTTCGCTCTCCTAATTTATTTTTTAAGTATCCCCCTGCACATTCTATACTCCTCTAGGGCTTCCACTGTTTTTAGTCCTTTGTATCTGCCAAAAGCCTCCCTTTTCTTCCTAATCCATTCTTGTATATCCCTTGACATCCAGGGTTCCCTGGACTTGTTGGTCCCACCCTTGACCTTTACGGGAACATGTTGGCGCTGTATTCTCTCTATTTCCTTTCTGAATGACTCCCACTGCTCTGATGTGGATTTTCCTACAAGTAGATGATCCTAGTTCACTTTGGCCAGATCCTGCCTTATCATATTAAAATCGGCCTTCCCCCAATTTAGAACCTTTATTTCCGGTCCATCTTTGTCCTTTTCCTTGACTACCTTAAATCTCACCAAATTATGGTTACTGTCACCAAAATGCTCTCCTACTGTCACTTGTACCACTTGCCCGGCTACATTCCCTAGAATTAGGTCCAGTACTGCCCCCTCTCTTGTAGGACTTTCTACATGCTGGCTCAAAAAGCCATCCTGGATGCACTTTAAGAATTCCGCACCCTCTAAGCCTTTCACACGCTGACTATCCCAGTTAATATTGGGGAAGTTGAAATCCCCTACTATTATTACCCTATTATTTCTACACTTCTCTGAGATTTGCCTACATATCTGTTCCTCTATCTCCCCCTGACTGTTTGGGGGCCTATAGTACACTCCCAGCAAAGTGCTTGCCCCCTTTTTGTTTTTAAGTTCTACCCATATGGCCTCATTAGAGGAACCTGCTAAGATATCATCCCTCCTTACTGCAGTAATTGACTCCTTGATTAATATTGCGACACCCCCTCCTCTTTTACACCCCCCTCTGTGTCGCATGAAGATTCTATACCCCGGAATATTGAGCTGCCAGTCCTGCCCCTCCCTCAACCATGTCTCTGTGATAGCAACAATATCATACTCCCATGTGTTCATCAACACCTTCAATTCATCTGCCTTACTCGCAAGACTCCTTGCATTAAAATAAATGTCATCCAGCCTTGCCATACTCCCTTGTGCTGTTACATATTTGCCCTGCCTTCCAGACGGACTTGTTTTTTCCTCTATATTTGGCTGTGCATCACTCCCTACTATTGCTCCACTCCATATCCCATCCCCCTGGCAGTAAGTGTTTACTGGCAGCGTTCCCGGCAGCTGGAAAATGGCTAGCACCGATGGATCTGCCACCAGCTGGCGGAAGAGAGCCTGCCGCCATCTTTTCGCCATTTTATGGTGGTAGCGACCGGCGCTAATGCTTCCAATTTCTCCCCCACAGAAACTAAGACCAGTTATAAGACAGCATGGAAGTTTCATAGAGGAGATGGCACTCACTGGTTGTATATGCAGTCAGCTGTGGCTCAGTTGGTAGCACACTTGCTTCTGGGTCAGAAGGTTGTGGGTTCAAGTCCCACTCCAGAGACTTAAGCACATAAATCTAGGCTGACACTCTGAGTGAGTGCTGCACTGTCGGAGATGCTGTCTTTCGGATGAGATGTTAAACTGAGGCCCTGTCTGTTCTCACAGGTGAATGTAAAAGATCCCATGGTACTATTTCGAAGAGCAGGGGAGTTATCCCTGGTGTCTTGGCCAATATTTATTCTATTTCATTAAATATATTCAAAAAGGAGTTTTCTTAAGGCTCAAGGGATATGGAGAGAAGGCAGGGTACTGAATTTGGATGATCAGCCATGATCTCATTGAATGGCGGAGCAGGCTCGAGGGGCCGAATGGCCTACTCCTGCTCCTATCTTCTATGTTTCTATGTAACTCCAATGAGCTGCATCACAGAATACCACATTACATATAATTCTTTTTCTACATATAAATAAAAACTTCCATTGTCATAGGAGGAGGAAGAAAGGAATCTTGTATGGATACTGTTTATCAGAACTTTACTCCATGCACCTTGTTCTGATGAATAAATGCCCGATTTAATTGTGATCTCACTCAAAATACTTACTCACTTTGTACCTAAAAGCAATTTCCCTTCACTGTAAAAGTCTTTCATTACTTTCATTCATTCAGCACGGAGCAGCATAGGAATTTTGTCAGATTGCAGCCTTTTGGGTCTGCCCATTTTCCCTAAGAATTATTATTTTTAAAAGTGAGAGTTAACAGGTCTGAACATTTCTTAGTAGTTATTGGCAGCTACTTATAATCAAGAAGAAACTGCTCTTCTAATTCCTATACTGCCTTTAAATCTGCATTATTTTGACTGTATACATTCAAAAGAGAAATTTAGAGAGGTCCTCTGTTCATCCAATTGATGCTGACAGTCCTATAAAGAAACAGGTCACCAAGAAAGTTTGAATAATATTCCCACGTAAAATATTTTGATAGCAGAGAAGGACTGATCATTTTAACCTACTCTTTGACAAAACAATTCATGGGAAGGGGATGCTTCAATGAGGGGAATAAACAATTCAGAAGTAGGGTAATTAAATACAAAAATGAAAAACCTGGTCTTTCATTTCACACAAGGTCACTATTTGTCTTTTGTGATAGGGCATTATTACATTATATTACATTCTGACAACACTTTTTGAAGACTCTGGGCTGGATTTTCATTGGGCCATTGAGGCGGGATTGGAGGCGTGTGGGGGGTTAAAATTGCAAAACCTGGCGGGCGGGCCCAACCCCGCCTCCAAGCAATTTTCAAAAAATCCCGTCTCCGTCCTGCCTCCAAGAGGTGGGATAGGCCGTTAAGGCCCTTAACAAGCACTAAATTGCCTCTAACGCCATTTTGATAGGCCTTTGTGATTTTAGCCCTTTTCCCATGTGAAGCATGCCTGTTCTGAAGCACGACGGTGAAACCTGGTGGGAGCACAATTGGATTGCTGACTATCAGCTACAGCTCAACCATTAAATAGGAGATTTGATCAGCCATCATTTGCAGGTGGCAGGACTTTGTTGTCTCAGGTCTGGGGGAACTTTTAGAAGGCATAACCACAGCTGTGGAAGTTTGGAGCCTGACACCCATCTCCAGTGTGACCACCTGGGAAACCCTTCTCGCCACCTTGACTGAGCGCTTCCTCAACTGAGGCATATACCAGAAGCATGGGAGCCATTTATTTCCTTCCCTTCTGGACATTAGATGAGGACGAAGACCAGCCACGGCACCAGCAGAACCATGAATAACAGCAGCATGAACAACAGCAGCAGCACCAACAGGAGCGCCAAGCTGCTGCTCACCCACCTGAAGCTGCACAGGCCAGAAGGGGCCAGCGCATGGAAGCCTGTCGGTGCAGGAGATACCCCCCAAACAGGGTCTACAGACACAGGGTCAGCTATCTCAACATGTCTGAGCAGCAGTGCCAAAGGCGGCTCTGACTTCGTAAGAGGTAGTGGGTGATATCTGCACAATGCTGCAACAAGACCTGCAGCCCAGAGGACCAGGTGGACAACCCTTACCAAAGTCACCACCGCACTCCACTTTTTTGCCTCAGGCTCATTCCAGGGATCAGCAGCAGACATCAGCAGCATCTCCCAGGCGCCCCCCACACACTAGCATCACGCAGGTAACCAATGGCCTCTTTGCCATCGCGCACAATCACATCCATTTCACCAAGGATCAAGCAAGTGTCACGGCGTGTGCGGTTGGATTAGCTAATCTGGCAGGCTTTCCAAGGGTGCAGGGCGTCGTTGACTGCACACGTGGCCCATAAAGCACCCCATCGCAATCCAGGTATTTTTGTCAACCGCAAGGGCTTCCACTCCCTTAACGTTCAGCTGGTGTGTGACCACAAGAAGGAAATTTTGCATGTTTGTGCCAAGTACCCTGGCAGTTGCCATGACTCCTTCGTACTGCGCCAGTCTAGTGTGCCTCCGCTATTCAGTCCGCCAGACCAACTTAACAGATGGCTACTTGGAGACAAGGACTATCCCCTGAAGACGTGGCTAATGACGCCGTTGAGGAGCCCATCCAACGAAGCTCAGGAGAGCTACAACTCCAGCCACATGTCCACCAGAGCTAATAATTGAGCAAACCATCGGTTTGCTGAAGATGCGCTTCAGATGCCTGGATAGATCAGGTGGAGCCCTACACTACTCAGCAGCCAGAGTCTCCAGAATTGTCGTAGTTTGCTGTGCACTTCACAACATGGCACAGCGTCGTGGCTTGCAGATTCCTGAGGACCAAGTGGCTCGTCACATATCCTCCTCAGATGAGGAGGAGAGCGAAAACGAACATCTTGCAGTGGCCCATCAACCAGCGGCAGCAGTACGCGAGAACATTGCTGCCCGGGATGCAAGGAACGCACTCATCTTGGCCAGATTTGCTTAGCCTAGCGAATCAAGCACTTTTGCCTCACAGCTTCTTACCTGAGCATCGACAATGGCCAAGAACCAACGGATTCCTAGCAATTTGACCACCATACTGACAAATGCAAGTAATCCTAAGCCCTCAATGTGGAAGTCCCATTCGCGAAATGACACACGCCACAATTACAGCAGTAGCCATCAGATTTTTTATTTACAGTAATCATCTGATGGCTTTTTAAAATAAAACATCAAATTTCACCCAACTGACTACACTTGTGACTATTTGTGCAGTATCTTTCGCTTACGCGTGCTCCTACGTGGTGCTTCCCCTGTGGCTTCAGCAGACGTGGAGGCCCCTTGCTCACTTTCTTGCTGCTCCTGTCTCGACACTTTTGGCGGGCGTCCTCTGGGGTTGCGAACCTGTGAGGGCTCGTCAACAGTCTGCTGCTGCTCCTGCGGCTGTGCAGGGGTTGAGACGCCGATCTCAGTTGGGTGTGGACTCTGGTGGGGCTCTGACCGAGGGCTCTGCAGTGGCATGGAAGTGTGAGTGCTTGGAGAGGAGCCCCCACTCCCTTGATATCTGCCACCAACTTCCCTCTCATGTGTCAGGTCCCCCTCAGTGCTTGCAAGTGGCTTGAGAGCACCTTGCTGCACATCAGGGGGGCCATGGGGACCCGTATTTGCACTTGCAGTGCTACTCAGAAGGACTTCCATGAAGGTCTGGTTTCTCTGTTCAATAGATGACCATATCTCTGGAGGAGCGGTCATTCTATTCAGAACACTCAACATGTTTTCTGCACTTTGGCAACTTATCACCTCCATGGAGGTTGCCATCCTTTCCATGGTGATGCGTTCACATGCCAATGACTCCACAAAGGCTCTGCTCATGTTCGCAATGGACTCCTCCATTCGCTCCACACTCGCAGCGACCCTGGAGACAAAACCTGCCAGAGACTCCTGCATCTGTTCCTGGAGTTCCAGCACCGCTGATCTTATGGATGGACCCAGAGGCAGAGGCGAGCTGGCAGAGTCCTGCGCCCTCCAACTAGGACTCTCCACTGCTGTACCTGTCTCCACAATCTGCTGATGCTCACTTGTGAGCTGTGATACACCAGGTGATAACACTACTTTATCTCGCGATGATCCCACCGAGGTGTGAGTGTCTGCGCTGGTGCTGGGTGCGCTGAATTCTGCTGACGCTGCACCCTCAGAAGTTGCAGCTTCCTCTGAGGAGTCTGGAAGCTCAGGCTCTTCCTCCTGGCTAGTGGGGATGGGTGCTTGCGATGGTCCTGTAGGGGAGGAAAGGAAAGAGTCAGAGATGTGATGCCAAGGTTACATGCACATTGCATATGATCATAAGTCCATCTGTTAGAGCTTCAGAATCATTATCAGCGACTCATGCAATGTCAATGAGGGAGATGGAAAATTATTCTGTCACCAGCTTGCTGTGATGCACCCATCTGTCTGTCCCCCACTTGCGCATCGTCCTCCACTCCCATGATCTCCAGGACCGCCTCCTCCCAGGGGGTGAGCTGGGCTACTGAGGGTGGCCCTCCTCCTGTCCTCACTCTTCCCCTTTTATCGTGAGCTCTCTTTTCCTGCAATGAGGGAGACAAGTGGAGTTTGAGTGAGAATGAAGGAGTGGGTGTAGAGAATCCATAGCATAGATGCTTAGAAGGAGACAAAGATGGAGTGAGGTTGCTAGACCAAGGGCCCTCTCTGTGTGTTGTAAGTTGTAATTGCATCACAGTGATAGGGAGTGTAAGGGCTGCATAGTCGAATAGTTAGGTGAATGTGACCATACAGAGAGAGGGAATGGGTAAGGGTGCATGGATGTCAGTGTCAAGTGGGATGTGGAGGAAGAGATTGCTAAAACTGAGTGCTGGTGAGGAGAGGCAATGGGGATCAGATTGAGGGTGATGGGAAATTCATACTCACTTTTCCAGTGCGCAGGTCATGAAAGCTCTTCCTACACTGAAGCCAGGTTCTGCGGGTTACTGACAAAGAGTTGACCGCCTCTGCCACCTGGATCCACACAGCCTTGGCTTGCTGGGGAGGCTTCTTCCTCCCTGAAGAATGGAAGAGCACCTCTTTACGTGCCCTTGCTCCCTCTACTAAAACCTTCAGGGTAACGTCATCGAAGCAGGGTGCAGACCTAGGTCTCTGGCTGGCCATTCTTCCTGCAGGTGCCAAAGGCCAAAAGGTTGGCAGTCTGCAGAAGAAACAAGGCTTGTTGCAGACCTTAAATGCAGCAGCAATGATGACATCATCGGAGGCGACTTTCAGACTGGAAAAACTCATTGGCCATGGGTTCCCACACGTTGGAACTCAATTGGCCAATTAAGTTAAAATCACATCATTCTCCCACATCGATTTAGAATCGGGTGGCTAACACGAAATGCGGATTACACGACCTCAGCCCGCCCCAGTATCAAAATCCAGCCCTCTAAGGCACTTGAGTCAATAATTTATGGCTGCAGTGGGAAGAAGGGGAATATAGACATATACACAAATACAGACATACCAAGTAACGTTCAAATTACCAAGTCACTTAGTCATTACCACCCCACCCACCTTTAACCTGACAGAGCTTACTTACCACAAGAAAAATGACTTCCTCTAAAAGTTTTTGTTGGTTACAATCAATGACTTGTAACTGATAATTGCTTTGGTGAATATGATCCATCTGTTCTTTAACACTCTGCAGCAGTTCTTCATAGGTTTGAAGGGTCTCCTCAATGCTTTTCACTTCAATGAGACCCACATCAATCAGCGCCATCATTTCAGTTACTTGCTTCTCAGACACAATGATTGATCGTATGTTTGCCTGAAGGAGAATCACAATGCAATCACTTGTACTTACAACAACTTGTATTTATATAGCACCTTTAACACAGTAAAACATCCCAGGGTGCTTCACAGGCGTATTATAAGACAAAAAATTTGAGCTACACAAATATAATGTGTACTGTGACTGGAAACTATATATACACACACATATATTCCATTAAAAAATGGTGAATTATTCTTTGTTCCATGAATTATACTTTTTAGTGATAAAACAGAAGAAAGTGTTGTGTGTTGTACTGAAAAGCAGAAATTAATTCACATGCCTTCTCTAGTGCATAGTGAATAATTGCTGATGTTTAGTTGCAGCATTAAATTCTTTTTCTCTTCTTGAACATATTCAATGATCAAGGTTCAGATTTTAAAATCAAATAAAATGAAATTGCTAGAAATTCACAGGAACTATTAAAATAGGTCATCTGAGTTCACATTCAACAGCTCTCTAGTTTTAATGGTGCTTCAAGTTGAGACGATTTAAAAAACATATCTACATGATATATATTGAGAGACAAGGGGCTTAATTTTAACTCAGCTGTCAGGCGGGCTTTGAGGCGTGTGGGGGGTTAAAATCGCAAAACCTGGGGGTCGGGACCCCCCCGCGCCTGGTTCCCGACACCTAGCCATTTTAACCCAGGTGTGTCTGATGGTCCCAAATCAGTCCCGCCTCCAACAGGCGGGACTGCTCTTTATGGCCCTTAAACAGCACTCATTGGCCTTTATAATCCCATTTTAACAGGCCCTTGCCTGTTTAACCCTTTTCCCACGTAAAACACGCCTGGTGGGGATCACGCCTGTGAGCACTATTGGCTTGCTGACTATCAGCTGCAGGTCAACCATTAAAGAGGAGATTTGATCAGTCATCATTTGCAGGTGGCAGGACTCTGTGGTCTCAGGCCTGGGGCAACTTTTACCAGGCCTAACCACACCTGTGGAAGGTTGGAGCCTCACAATACAATACAAATCGCTTTATTGGCATGATAAGGTACATCTTATGTTGCCAAAGCATCAAAATACATTTATGGTTGAGCACATAAACGCGGTTCCCTTCATACAGTGTATAAACAGGTATATCCCTGAGTTTATAAATATATTTTCGCCTTGTTTATATATACTCTTGTCTTAGTTTACTGGTTGTCCCTCTGTTCATGGCAAGCTGTAACATAGTGTGCCGCCAGTGTTACACAGCTTCTCTCCTCCCCCAGTAGGAATGGGAGTTTTTGGTTGTCAGTCAGATTTCTGAATTCAGGGCATATTTGTGAGAATTTTTGATAGAAATTCTCTCTGATGCCCTGATATTTTCCACAGGCTGTGAGGAAGTGCATCTCTGTCTCAACTACTCCCTGACTGCAGTGAGAGCATATCCTGTCTTCTCTTGGCAGCCTGGTCTGCCTGTGTCTGCCTTTTTCGATCGCTAGGCTATGTTCGCTAAGTCTGTACCTTGTCAAGGTTCTTCTCAGTTTGTTATCCTTTACCATGGTCAGGTAATCAGCTATGTTGTATTGTCTGTTTAGGGCCAAGTAGCAATTGAGTTTGCTTTGGGTTTTTGTTGTTTCTGCCCAATATGACAGATATTTTTCCTTTTGCTTAGCGACGATTGTGTTGGGTCGAATTCTTTGTGTTACCCTGTCACTGTCCTGGGGCTGGTTATTGTTAGTATTGTTATTAGTTACTTTATTGAGTCCCAGGACTAGTTGACTGAGGGTATTCTTCTTTATGGTCAGCTCTTGGCATTTCAGGGCGTCGTAGTGATAGCATTGGGGGTTGCTCATTTGTAGGTGATTCCAAAATTTGGTGGCTCTTTTTTGGATAGTGATTATTAATGGGTATTGGCCTAGTTCCGCCCTGCATGCGTTGTTTACTGTTTTCCTTTGAGTCCGGAGGATACTTTTACAGAATTCCGCATGTAGGATCTCAATTGGGTGTTTGTCCCATTTTGCAAAATCTTGTTGTGTTAGTGGTCCCCAGACCTCACTGCCATAGAGTGCAATTGGTTCAATTACTGATTTGAAAATTTTGAGCCAAATGCTAATTGGGATTTCTATTTGGATTGATTTTTTGATGGCATAGAAAGCCCTTCTTGCTTTCTCTTTCAGTTCATTCACAGCCAGTTTGAAGTTTCCCGTAGAACTGATTTTTAAGCCCAAGTATGTGTAGTGAGTGGTTTGTTCAATTTTGGTTGTTCCTACTGTGAAATTTATTGTGGGTCCATGTTGTTTGGATCTTTGCTGGAACACAAGGACTTTGGTTTTTTGGGGATTTATTGTCAGGGCCCAAGTCTGGCAGTACGACTCCAGCAGGTCCAGGTTCTGCTGTAGACCCTCCTTAGTTGGTGACAGCAGAACCAAGTCGTCGGAATAGAGGAGGAATTTAACCTTGGATTCATATAGGGTGAGGCCGGGTGCTGTAGATTGTTCAAGTAGTTTTGCCAATCCATTAATGTAAATATTAAAGAGTGTCGGTGAGATTGGCGAGCCCTGCGTCACCCCCCGCCCCTGTGGGAAGTATTTTGTTTGTTTGTCTCCAATTTTAACTGCACATTTATTGTTTGTATACATTGATTTAATTACATCATATGTTTTACCTCCTACCCCGCTTTCGATAAGTTTCAGGAATAAACCGTCATGCCAGATGGAGTCGAAAGCCTTCTGGAAATCTACAAAGCATGCGTAGATTTTGCTTTTGTTATGGTGAACGTGTTTGTCAATTAGGGTCTGTAGGGTGAAGATATGATCGGATGTTCTATAGTTTGGCAGGAATCCAATTTGGCTTTTACTCAAGACATTGTGCTCTTCAAGGAAGTTTCACACACTTCTCCAGTGTGACCTCCTGCAAAACCCCTCTCGCCACCCTCACTCAGCGCTTCCTCATCTGAGGCATCTACCAGAAGCATGGGAGGCCTTTTTTTCCTTCCCTTCTTGGCATTAGAGGACCTCCAGCCCCATTCACGAAATGACACACGCCAGAACTGCAGCAGTTGCCATCAGAATTTTTATGCAAAATAAACTGATTGCATTTTTACAAAATACACATTTCACCCAAGTGACTACCCTTGTGACTATTTGTGCATTATTTTCCTCTTACGCGTGCTCCTACGTAGTGGTTCCCCTGTGGCTTCAGCAGATGTGGAGGCCCCTTGCTCACTTTCCTGCTGCTCCTGTCTCGACACCTTTGGCGGGCGTCCTCTGGGGTGGCGAGCCTGTGAGGGCTCGTCAGCAGTCTGCTGCTCCTGCGGCTGTGCAGGAGTTGAGACGTCTATCTCCGTTGGGTGTGGACTCCGGCGGGGCTCTGTCCGAGGGCTCTGCAGTGGCATGGAAGTGTGAGCGCTTGGAGAGGAGCCCCCACTTCCTTGAGGTCTGCCACAACCTCCCTCTCATGGGTCAGGTCCCCCTCAGTGCCTGCAAGTGGCTTGAGAGCACCTTGCTGCACATCAGGGGGGCCATGGGGACCCGTCTCTGCAATGGCAGTCCTACTCAGAAGGACTTCCATGAAGGTCTGGTTTCTCTGTTCAATAGATGCCCATCGCTCCTCAAGAGATGTCATTCTATTCTGAACATTCACCATGTTTTCCATATCCTGGCAACTAACCTCCTCCATGGCCGTAGCCCTCCTCTCCTCTACCGTAGCGCTCCTCTCCTCTACCGTAGCCACCCTCTCCTCCACGGAGGCAGCAATCATTTCCACATAGGTAGCCATCCTTTCCGTGTTGATGCGTTCATGCGCCACTGACTCCACAAAGGCTCTGCTCATGTTCGCTATGGACTCCTCCATTCGCAGCGACCCTGGAGACAAAACTTGCCAGAGACTCCTGCATCTGTGCATGGAGTTGCATCACCTCTGATCTTATGGATGGACCCAGAGGCAGAGGGTCGACATGCAGCTGAGCCGAGCTGGCAGAGTCCTGCGCCCTCCGACGAGGACTCTCCACTGCTGTCCCTGTCTCCACAATCTGCTGATGCTCACTTGTGAGCTGTGATACACCAGGTGACAACTCTACTGTATGTCCCGAAGGACCCACCGAGGTGTGAGTGTCTGCGCTGGTGCTGGGTGCGCTTATTTCTGCTGATGCTGCGCCCTCAGAGGTTGCAGATTCCTCTGAGGAGTCTGGCTTCTCAGGCTCTTCCTCCTGCACAGTGGGGACGGGGGCTCTCGATGGTCCTGTGGGGGAGTCAAGGAAAAAGTTAGAGATGTGATGCCAAGGTTACATGCACATTGCATTTTGCAGATGATCATAAGTCCATATGATGTAGCTTCAGAATCATTATCAGCGACTCATACAATGCCAATGAGAGAGATGGAAAACTATTCTGTCACCAGCTTGCGGGGATGCACCTGTCTGTCCTTCCCCAACTTCCGCATCTCTGTCAGCCCCGACAATCTCCAGGACGGCTTCCTCCCAGGGGGTGAACTGGGCTAATGAGGGCGGCCCTCCTCCTGTCCTGGTTCGCTCTCTCCTGTTGTGAGCTCTCTTTTCCTGCAATGAGGGAGACAAGTGGAGGTTGAGTGAGAATGAAGAAGTGAGTGCAGAGATTGCATAGCATAGATACTTAGAAGGAGACAAAGATTGAGTGAGGTTGCAAGACCAAGGGCCCGCCCTGTGTGTTGTCAGTTGTGTTCAAAGCATCAGAGTGAGAGGGAGTGTGAGGGCTGCATGGTGGAATAGTTACATGAACGTGAGCATCGAGAGAGAGGGAATAGGTAAGGGTGCATGGATGTGAGTGTCAAGTGGGACGTGGAGGAAGAGATTGCTAAAGCTGAGTGCTGGTGAGGAAAGGAAATGGGGATCAGATTGAGGGTGATGGAAACTTCATACAGTACTTACTTTTCCAGTGCGATGAAGGTCATGGAATCTTTTCCTGCACTGCATCCAGGTGCGCCGTGTGAGCCCCAAGTTGACTTCACCAGCCACCTGTAGCCACACAGCCTTGGTCTGACTGGGAGGCCTCTTCCTCCCTGAAGAAGGGAACAGGACCTCCCTGTGGGCCCTAGCACCATCCAGCAATGCCTGGAGTGAAGCCTCATCAAATTTGGGGGCAGCTCTTGCCCTCCCGCTGGCTTCTGCTCCTGCAGGCTCCTGTGCCATCCTAATGGTAAAGTTTGGAAGCCTGCAGAAGATGCAAGGCTTGCTGTGGACCTTAAAAGCAGCAGCAATGATGACGTCATATTCTGCGACTTTCTGACTGGAAATACTCAATTGCCAAGGCTTCCCACACGTTGGAAATCAATTGGCCAATTGAGTTAAAATTGCATCAATCTCACAGACCCATTTGGATTCGTGTGGGAAACACTAAATTCGGTGAACCTGACAATTCCCCGCACCTGAGTTAAAATCGACCCCAAGAGATGGATTATATATAAATCATTTTTTTATATGAAAGAGTTAAATTAACTACTTTGCGACAGTACATAGCTAATTTTCTATTCTATATCTAGTCCATTCTGGTCTTGCTCCTTCACTGACAACAAATGCTTCAAAAGCAAATGTGTGCAAATATTTTCTATGCAATACAGTAATGCCAAAATATTTAACATTGCAAGTTTCTGTACTGGGTATTCTGCCTTCTACCTTAGCTAACATTGCTAACTAGATACAATAAACTGAGGCTGGTGGTTGAATTCTGAATGTCAAATCTACAGTCTTGACTACAAGTAGAAGTCTGAAACTGCCTTCAAAATTACTAGTTGTGAAACATTTTCATAACACGGGATTTGATATATTTTATTTTTTGTATAATGCTGTTCTTTCCCTTCCACGCAAGAATCAGCAGTATTAGGCCATTTAGATACTTACAGGTCTTCAGTAACTAAAGTACTAGAACAGTCTGTATTGTAGAAGCACCTAATGTAAAAACTGCAGCTCTTTAGGGATGAAGTCTATTTTTGTAATACCGTCACTGTACCTGTACTAAAATGAATTCAATTTATAGTAGACCACCCAAAAATTCAATTTTTAAAAAATTAATTCACAGGATTTGGACATCGCTGGATATTGTCCATCCAATAATTGCCCTTGAGAAGGTGGTGGTGAACTGCCATTCTGAACCGCTGCAGTCCGTGTACTCCCACAAGTGCTGTTAGGTAGGGAGTTCCAGGATTTTGACCCAGCGGTAATGAAGGAACAGTGATATATTTCCAACTCAGGATAGTGTGTGACTTGGAAGGGCACTTGGGGGTGGGGGTGTTCCCATATCAACATTCTTAATTCAGAAATATACAACATTCTAATTGTAACAATGTACAGGAAACTTTCGTTTAACTGGAGGTTAAAAGTCCGGAAAGCTCTATCTACCGGCAAAATTCAGGAGCCGTTTTCTATAAGTTTTTTAACTTCTCGTTGCTTTTTTTTTTCCCCAGTCAGGCTCTGCAAGGTCTGTAGCTAAGCAACAGCTTCAGCTAGAGACGCTTGCAGCTGCAGCCGACTGTTTTGAAGCTGTTGCTAAGCAACAGGGTTTGTTGATTCACACGGAGCTGAAAAGCTCTGTATGTTTTAACATTAGCACTGGTTTATACGGCAGTTTTGATCTAACGGCACCAGCTCGGTCCCGTCAGTGCCGGATACCAGAAAGTTTCCTGTATTTTGTCTTCCTAAGGTTACAAAGCATGTTCAGTTAACACAAGAGGGTAATCTTATTCTTTCAGGAATGAGGTTTCTTTCTATGCAATTTTCTGTACCTACATTTAAACTTAATTACATGGCACTTTAAACCCATCCTAAGTACCAACACAATCATGCCAAAATTAACACAGCTACATGTCTGTGCATAGTTGGGTTATTAATTAGTCCTGCCTTTAGCACATTATGCAGTCATTCTATATTACATTAACCTACAATTTACTGCTGGTAATATTAGTGGATAAATGGTTAATATGTTCGGATCATATTTTCTGTCCACTGTGTTAGTGGGGGGTCATATCTCATTTAAAATAAAATAAGTTAATGCTTGCTTTAAAATAGCAAACTGAGGAATGTCATACAAAGCAATTAAACATTTGTTCATTAATATCAGCAACTAATTTCCAGGATCATATGTCCACATCTTACTTTTGACCATGTATTGTAGAATTATTGAAAGTAGTAGTTATTTGTGAGTGTTTTGTGCACCAAGTAACAAAGTGTACACAAGGTTCATCCATTTGTTTATATTAAATGGCATCCACTAAAACAATACTGCTCTACTTCACCTATATTACACAGAACATGAAAATTAAATTTCATTTAGCAAGTCTGTAAACAAAAGTCATTCAATCAAAACAGTCAAGTAGTAATTCAATTACTAAACTACACAAAGGCACAATCTATTTATTAATAAATAAAACTGTGTCCATTCCTTTTTGGAGATCTAATGGTTTCAGAAAACCAAATGACCATTGAATCGGAGTGGAACATTTAGCAACTACATTTGTGATTTTGGACGACAAGTTTTTTTTTAATTACCTCATCTAAAACGTGGAGATCTTTGCTCATTTTTTCTGCAAAAGCTTCTGAATTGGAAATAGACTGATCAAACTGTTCCATTAATTTCTCAATGTCAAATGCCTCTTTTGATGTCAGTTCTTGATAAACACCGATCTCTTCTTCCTCCTCCTCTTCAATTGGCTCACTTGCTCGCTGTTCCACTGGAGGACGTAGGCTTTCTGGAATGCAATAATAATTTTATTTCTTCCCATTATGTTATGGAGCCAAAAATGTTATCATTCAAACCCAATCTTATTACTTGATGCAAATCCACACTGTAAATCTTAACTGAACAGATTGGAAATGTGCAGGTGAAACCGAAAAGCAAAAGCTCACCAATGGAAAATCAAAGACTAAAACAATAAAAATAGCTGAGTGGGTTATAGGATTATAACTCATGATTACTGTAATCTGCTAGAGCTTCATTTGAGCACTTAAGCTCAAATTTGGCTGCCCTCAAAAGTTTGTCACCATCCTCCGTCTGCTTCACGACGACATGCAAGCCGTGATCCTGACCAACGGTTCCACCACAGACCCAATTCATGTACGGACCGGGGTCAAGCAAGGCTGTGTCATCTCACCAACGCTCTTCTCGATCTTACTTGCTGCAATGCTCCATCTCACCCTCAGTAAGCTCCCTGCTGGAGTGGAGCTAATTTACAGAACAAATGGGAAACTGTTCAACCTCCGTCGCCTCCAGTCCAGATCCAAGGTCGTCCCTTCCTCTGTCGTCGAATTACAGTATGCAGACGACGCTCGTGTCTGCGCACACTCGGAGGTCGAACTCCAAACCATCGTTAACACCTTCACCGAAGCATACGAGAGCATGGGCCTTACACTAAACATCCGTAAGACAAAGGTCCTCTACCAACCTGCCCCTGCCACACAGTACTGCCCCCCGATTATCAAAATCCATGACAAGGCCTTGGACAATGTGGACCACTTTCCATACCTCGGGAGCCTACTGTCAAAAAGGGCAGACGTCGATGACGAAGCCCAACACCACCTTCAGTGTGCCAGTGCAGCCTTCGGTCACCTGAGGAAGAGAGTGTTTGAAGACCAGGACCTCAAACCCAGCACCAAGTTCATGGTCTACAGAGCAGTAGTAATACCCGCCCTCCTGTATGCCTCAGAGACATGGACCATGTACAGCAGGCACCTCAAAGCACTGGAGAGGTACCACCAACGCTGCCTCCGCAAGATCCTGCAAATCCATTGGCAGGATAGGCGCACCAACGTCAGTGTTCTCGCTCAGGCCAACATCCCCAGCATCGAAGCGTTGACCATGCTCATTCAGCTCCGATGGACGGGTCACATCGTCCGCATGCCCGGTACGAGACTCCCAAAACAAGCGCTCTACTCGGAGTTCCGACTCAGCAAGAGAGCCCTAGGTGGGCAGAGGAAACACTTCAAGGACACCCTCAAAGCCTCCTTGAAAAAGTGCAACATCCCCACTGACACCTGGGAATCCCTGGCCCAAGACCGTACAAAGTGGAGGAGAAGCATCCGGGAAGGCGCTGAATACCTCGAGCCTCTTCACCGGGAGCAAGCGGAAGCCAAGCGCAAACAGCGGAAGGAGCGCATGTCAACCCAAGCACCCCACCCACCCGCCCCTTCGACCAACGTCTGCCCCACCTGTGACAGAGACTATAGGTCCCGCATTGGACTCATCAGTCACCTGAGAACTCATTTTTAATGTGGAAGCAAGTCATCTTCGGTTCTGAGGGACTGCCTAAGAAGACGACATTCATTGTTTTGAACGACATCAAAACTAATGATTACAGGGAAAGAAGGAATATGTATTTACATAATGCCTTTCATGTCCTTAGAACATCCTAAAGCGCTTCACCGCCAATGAAGTACATTTAAAGCTAATCATTGTTGTAATGCAGGCAAAGAGCCTTATGAACATACCTTATCCATTTCTTTATTCATTCATTATATGAAAATATGAGTAGAGTATTCAATGCCCTGGTTACTATACAAACAGTACAACAGGTTTTAATTTACAGACTGCAATACAAATCTGACAGTGAGTGCAGCAAACATCCTGGGGAATAAAGCTGGAAGAATCCCCTTTAGCTCGTTCTCTCCACAAAATGTGAATTCTAGTTTACATAAGTTTTAACAAATATGCAGCTACCCGGGTCAATTATTTGACCAAATGAATAAAGTCTGTTTATTATGCATTGATTGGACAAATGAAACAATCTTTATAAGGTTTGTAAATTATTTCTGCTTGTTGTGCTCTGGCTCCCTTGTCCCCAACATGATTACAGTTCCTTGGTCTGTTTAAATGCTCACAACTCATTCTTGTGTAGACCCATTGTCCTTCCCCTTCAATAAGTGCCACACTTCACAACATCACACTTCTGTTGGTCAAAAATTAGTGATTGGTAATTTAACAAATGTTAGTACTTATTTCAACCAAACAAATATCGAGGCCGGAATTTTGCCTACCTGGGCGGGTCCGGTGCAGGCGGGGTCCGTGACGGGTCACGACCCCGCTGCTGGCTCCATCCCGCTGTTGAAAATGAACTTACCTTAATGGGGCCTATTAAACCAGCTCAGCACATTACCCGACCCAATGAGATGGAGTGAGTCTGGTGACGTCATTCATGACGCGTTTTCAGCCGGGATCTTTAAAGGGACCAGGGCCACATTACATTTGTAGTTTAATCTAACATAGTGCAGTCGGTGCACTACAGTATTGGAGTGCTGCAAACACTGACAATGACTGCACAGAGGCTGCATCCAGGTTCTCCAATGACTCCCTCCATATGCTTACGGAGGGAGTCAGTGCACGCAGGAAGGCCCTCTTCTTTTCCGATGGGTGGAAGATAACTCCCCAGGAGACCAACACCGACTGGTTGCAGATTGCAGAGGACGTCACAAGCAGGGATGTGTTCAGGAGGACCTGGGTGCAGTGCTACAAACATTTCAATGATCTCATTAGATCAGGAAACGTTAGTACAAAGCCACACTCAGCTGCATCCTGTTGTGCCTCTCATCACATCCCCATCACTCTGCCTTCCCTCCCCTACTCCTGCACATCCTTACTCACACCAACATACCTTGCACATCCACCCATCCCTCTCTCTCTAGCTACATTATCACATCCCCATCTCATTAGCCACTCTTCACACTCACCCTCATCCTAGTACAATCATACCAACTAACAACACACAAGGGGTAGGCACTTGGGTGTTTTATCCAATGTTTATGTAAAGTTTCTGTTAATGTACTGTCAAACATAAAAATCTTTATTTTCAACACTTTCCGATCTTGGACAGATTTGTGTGCACCTTTGAAAGTGACTTAGTGAGTTGCAGTGAATGATGAGAGATAACGGTACCCCCAGCAATGGTGATGAGTGTGAAAGGAATGGCTTGGGCATTGTAGGGATGCTTTATGGTGTTGGTGTGGGATGGTGCCAACCTGGCGCATCATGCAGTAGTCAGGATGTACAGCGTAAAGTTAACCAAATCTGGTCATGATGAGGCCATCCCTCGCCTCCTGGGCAGCAATGTGCTTGGGTGTGCATCATCAGGTGATTGCGGAGAAGGTTGGTGTTGTTGTTGGTGCTCATCGTGGTCGGATTCTGAGGACCAAGGTGAGACAGTATAAATGGCACTCATGTTGATGGAATAGATGGCAGGTGAAGTACAGATGACAGAAGCATTCTGTTAATGGTGAGAGAGTTCTTCCAATGAGGAGACACAGGATGGAGACTTTGCTGGAAACACTCACAGCCTGCAGAATCTGTGCTGGAAATGGACTGAGCAACAGCCGGAGGAAAGTGATCATCTGTCAGGTGGGAGCTTTTACTGTACATTTAATGCTGTCAAATAATCAGCTGGAGCAATGGCCACAGAACTCCCGCCTCATATTGACAGAGGTGGTTCACGAGCTGTGTGAATCCTGTGGCCATGAAGGGAAATTTAAAAAGTGAAAAAAGGCTCTTAAGTGCCTGTAAACGACCTGATAATGATTTCAATTGGGTCGCCCGCTGCTGCAGGTCGGCTTTGCGATGACAGACGTGCCTGGGGGAAAGGCACATGGCCGGGATGGCAACGGGATCCTGACCCGCTGTCAAAAATAACAACTTTCCCACCCGACCCGCCACCAATCGTGCCCGCTTCCACCCCGGAAAATTCCGGACTGAGTGTGTGATGGATTAAATTTGTGACAGGAACAGTATTATGGGGAGAGTATGGCCTGCAGTCCTTGGCAGCTTCCTACAATCCCTCATGGTCACTCTTGCTTCCCATCCACCTGCTGCTCATTGCCATTGCATCTCCTCACTAACCTTTCCTCCTTTCTCTTCGAATTATCCAATTAACTACCCATTTAATTTTGAGAAACCAGTTCAAGGAAAGTATGGTAATAGAGACCGGGATGGTGAGCAAGTAAAGCCAGGCAACAGAAAGCCCAGGTGAATGAGGGAGTGAAGATGGAGACAGCTGGAGGCCAGAACATTCTATGGCATCATATGAGCCAGCACCTTTTATGAACAGGAAGGGGTACTGTCAATATGCAGCTGGCATGTGACCATTGTCTACGAATTATGCAAGTGTGTGCACGGTACCCTTAGCAGCCATAATGCGTTCATCCTGTGTCAGTCCAACATCTCTGCACATTTTGACCAAGAGCAGCAAGTCCAAGGATGGCTATTAAGGGACAAGGCCTACCCATTATGACCATTGCGGATGACACCGGTCTGGCAGCCACAAACACCAGTACAATGATAGCTGTGGAAGGACATTAATCGATTGGTGTGTTGAAACAGCATTTCAGGTGCCAGGATAAATGTGGGGGTTTCCTTCAATACTGACCCCATCGTGACTTCTGTATTGTGGTCGTCTGCTGCATCCTTCATAACCTCGTCTTGTAACCTCTCAAGACGCTGATCACCATTTACCACCTGCCATTGAAAGCTGGAAGCTCATTGTAACGCTTGCAACAGACAAACTGCACAGTTAGACTGTTATAATTTTAATGCCTTCTCAGACTGGAATTACAGAATAATTTCAATACAGTGTTACCCCATCATGATCTTCTTAAGCATTCTCCTTCATGACTTTCATGCACCATGAGAAAGGGCAACATGGGTCACTCCTATTGAGCCACTGCCACTCCCATAGGCCTACAGGACCACATTCCTATTGATCTGCAGGAAAGCAGACCGTAGGAGATCAGCAACGCGTTGAAATTCCAAATCAATGTGTTCCACCAGCATTTTGAAGCTAGTGATGCTGAGGAGGCTAGCGACTGAATGATGCCAGTCTGAGCTTTCATCCAAGTTCCCCGAGCTGATGACAGACTCCTGTAGAGATCCTGGCTGCAGGGTAAAGAGAGATGACCAACACTCCATGAAAGACTGCAGACTGCATGCGCCACTGGCCAGAATGCCGCAGCCTCCATAGTCTCAGACATGTTGCGGTAACTCCTAGGCAAGCAGTCTAATACCGCCAACAACTGCTGGTGCTGGGCCTCTGAGGTCTGCAACTTGATCCTCCATAACAGAGCTAGGACCCAGGCTTGCCCTCAGGCAAACGATGTCCTGGGTTTCCCTTTCAACTGCCTCTGCTTCTGCTCCTAAATGCTGTGCAAATCCCATTGTGCTACCGCACTATCTATTCCAACTGGTGTGCCGATCTCTGAACTGGTGCTTTGAAGAGGCAGTGTTTGATCAGGAGGGATCCCTCCTTCCAAGGCTACTGCTTGATCTGCCGAAGGATGAGGAGAACCAAGAGAAGGGACAATGGCTACTATGGAGGTAACAGTTAACAAAGCAGTGGATGACTGCCAGTGCTGGACAGCACCAAAGTGCAACACAGTCTACATGCAGGATAGTGAGAGGAATGAGAGATTGTTGTAATAAAAGCAGACACCCTGCTGTGGGTTTGCGCCAGCGTCGCCATCTCTGATGCTTCTGGCTATTCTTTGCCCCAAGATCTGCATTGCATCTCCCTCCCTGCAGCCAGTTCAGGTTTTCACCCCTTCTCCCTCTTGTTGTGGGTGACCAATGGAGCAATGGGTGGCCTCTAAAGAGGAGATAGTTCAGGCACAGTCTAGGTACATCCTTACAAGGGAGGGCAACCAAAGCCAGAGCTCCCTAGACGACGAAGGAGTTAGAGAGTAGGATGAAGCGGAAAAAGGGGGAGTATTACAGATGTTAGCTTGAGAATCAGGCTGAATATAAAAAGTACAGAGAAATGAAAAAGGAAATAAGAGGGGCAAAGAGACAATACGAGAATAGATTGGCAGCTAACATAAAAGGGAATCTAAAGGTCTTCTATCAGCATATTAACAGTAAAAGAATCATAGGCCGGAATTTTCCGGGGTGTCAGCGGGCGGGATCGGTGGTGGGTTGGGTGGGAAAGTTTTTTTTAACCCACTGTCAACTTGCCGCAATGCGCCTTTCCCAATGTCTGGTCTGTCAGCGCTGAGCAGACCCGACAAGCAACAGCGGGCGACCCAATTAAACTAATTGTAATGTACTTACCAGACCTTTGACGGGCTTTTTGTTAACATTACTTTTTACTTTTAAATTCATGGCCACGGGAACCACGTAGTTCGGTGACCACATCTGTCAACCTGAGGCGGGGGTTCAGTGGCCATTGCTCCAGCTGATTATTTGACAGCTTCAAATGTACAGTAAAAGCTCCCACCGGACAGAGACTACTTTCCTCGGCCACAAGCTGTTCCTCACTGCATTTCCACAACAGATTCAGCATGCTGGAAGTCTTCCCACAAATCTCCATCCAGTCTCACCTCATTACCTCTCTCACCATCGACAGATCGCTTCCGTCATCTGAACTTCACCTGCCATCTATTCCATCAGCATGGGTGCTGTTTATACGGCCTCACATTGGTCCTCAGAATCGGACCACGATGAGCCCCAACATCAACATTCTCTGCAATCACAGGACAGAGGGCATCCCGAGCACATGGCTGCCCAGGAGGCCAGGGAAGGCCTCATTATGACAAGATTTAGTTAACTTTACGCTGTACACCCTGGCTGCCACATGATGCACCAGTTTGGCAGCGCACCACACCAACACCATAAAGCATTCCTACAATGACTAAGCCATTCCTTTCACATTCATCACCATTGCGGGGGCTACAGTTATGTCTCACCATTCACTGCAACTCACTAAGCCACTTCCAAAGCTGCACACAAATCTGTCCAAGAGCACGAAGTGTTGAAAATAAAGATATCAATGTCTGACAGTACATTTAAAAAAACTTTACATAAACATTGGATAAAACATCCAAGTGCGACCCTTGTGTGTTGTTAGTTGGTATGATTGCAGTAGGATGAGGTAAGTGTGAATGGTGGCTAGTGAGATGGGGATGTGATAATGTCAATGGGTAGAGGTGCAAGGTAAGTTGGTATGAGTAAGGATGGGCAGGAGTAGGGTAGGGAAGGCAGAGCGATGGGGATGTGATGAGAGGAACAGCAGGATGAGGTTGAGTGTGGCTTTGTACTAACGTTTCGTGATCTAATTAGATAATTGAAACGGTTGCGGCACTGCACCCAGGTCCTCCTGATGACATCTCCGCTTGTGCCGTCCTGTGCAATGTTCAACCAGGCTGTTTAGGTCTCCTGGGGAGGTGTCATCCGCCCATCGGACCTCCCAGCATGCTCTGGCTCTCTCCATAAGCATATGGAGGGAGTCATTGGAGAACCTGGATGCAGCCCACTGCTGCTGTGCATTGTCAGTGTTTGCAGCACTCCAATGTTGTAGAACACTGACAGCACAAATGTCAAAAGAAAGTTGGCCAAGGTCCCTTTAAGGAAATCGGCTGATGACGCGTCATGAATGATGCCACCAGACCAGCTTCCTCTAATTGGACCTGGAAATGTGCTGGGTGGGCTTAACAAGCCCTATCGATATAAATTAATTTTAGGCAGTGGGATGGAGCCAGCAGCGGGGTCGCGACCCGCCACTGACATTGCCCGCCCCGGATCCACCGAGGTGAGCAAAATCCCGGCCACAGAATGGTTACAGCAGAGAAGGAGACCATTCGGCCTGTCGAGCCCATGCCAGCTCTCTGAAGGAGCACTTCAGCTAGCCCCTCTCCCCCGTCCTTTCCCCGTAGCCCTGCAAATTTTTTTCCTTCAGGTACTTATCCAATTCACTTTTGAAAGCCATGACGGAATCGGCCTCCACCACCCTTTCAGGTAGTGCATTCCAGATCCTAACCACTCGCTGAGTAAAAAAGTTTTTCCTCATGTTGCCTTTGGTTCTTCTGCCAATCACCTTAAATCTGTGTCATCTAGTTCTCGACCCTTCTGCCAATGGGAAGTTTCTCTCTATCCAGACCCCTCATAATTTTGAGCACCTCTATCAAATCTCCTCTCAATCTTCTCTGCTCTAAGGAGAACAACCCCAGCGTCTCCAGTCTATCCACGAAACTGAAGTCCCTTATCCTTGGAACCATTCTTGTAAATCTTTTCTGCACCCTCTCTAAGGCCTTCACATCCTTCCTAACGTGCGGTGCCCAGAATTGGACACAATACTCCAGTTGAGGCCGAACCACTGTTTTATAAAGGTTCATCATAACTTCCTTGCTTTTGTACAGGGCTAGAAATTCGGTATCGTCCCGATTGAGGCGCTAAAATGAAAAAAGTTGAAGAATTAGCACCAAGCGCTAATCATTGTCGACTCCCGCAAAATTCATTGTTAGCACCCAAGAGAGAAGTGGAGCGTTAAATCAAGCGTTACACTCCTAACTTAGGGTGCTAACTTCTGAGAGCGAGGTGCTAACAGGAGAGCACTAACCAATTTCAGGTGCACTCCAATCGGGACTCAGCATTCACACTGGCTCCTTCCAGTTCTTAAAGGGGAGGTTCAATCATTCTGCACAACCTCATTCTCAACATTGCTGGCTCTTAAGGCGACCTCCAAGTACCTCTGCAGCTACACCTCTGATCCGAATGGCTGATCCCAGTCCCAGGCAGACAGCTCGCCGTTTCAGTGACCAGGCATTGGAGGCGGCAGTGGAAAGGAGGCCAGTGCTGTTCCTGACCATTTCCCCAGATCTTAAGGGCAATGTAGAGGAAAGTGACCCAGTACGTCTTGGCCAGCAGTGTGATCCTCAGGACCCTCACACAGTGCCGCAAAAATTCAACGACCTCACTCGGGTGGTCAGGGTGAGTACATGCTTCAATAAGTCCTACATGCCAGCATCTGAACCTCAATCTGTACACACTGCACAAACCACCAAAACCCCACCACTCATCCACCAAGCATCTCCACCTGTTAAAATTCACATCCACATCTCACACCTTGCCTACAATCACAGCTATTCAACTGCGGCAGGCACATCTCACAAACACATAGCTGCACACTCACTCACACTTTCCTTTCTCTTGCAGGCCAAGCAACGAACAGGCGGGGTGAAGCGGACATCCAACAGCTTTCGGACCTAGAGGAACGAGTGTCGAGTCAGTGGGCGCCAGGTGGTGGGTGCCATGGCCGTCGGTGACATTGACCCCCTTGCGGGCAACAATGGTATGTTCATCCCCTGTCCTTCTCTCATCCCACTTCCCCCTCACAGCACAAGCCTTTCCCACTTTGAAGCTCATGATACTGTCTGCATTCCTTGCTCCCTTCCTGCCCCCCTGCCCGCACCTGAACACGAGTCTTGTGCCTTTATGCTTTCAGGTAATCAGCAACCAGATGACCAGCCTGTCCCTGAGCTTCCCAGTGAGAAGTGAGGCAGCAGAAGAGGAGGAGGAGGAAGAAAGCACCGCGTCACTGCATGTCTCACCCGCAGGCACCACCTCAGATACTGAGACTACGCGATGTTTAGAGGCAAGTTTATTAGAAGGGTCTGCACTGGGTGATGCACCGGGGACGAGTGGGCTGCAGCAAGGCCAGGGGAAAGGGTAGCTCAGGAGTCAGCTCCCCGGAGGGAGAGTTCGTGCGCGAGTTCTGCTGCACAGGACTCAGATGAGGACCTCAATGGGGAGGCATTCACAAGAAGGGTGATGGGCATGCACATGGAAATCATAGGTGCAATGGCAAGGGTGCCCGAGAGCCTCTCGGCAATGGTAAGGAGCATGGAGGAGTCCAGCTCCAACATTGCACAGAGCTCTGCGCATACTATGGAGCCCATCCTTGGCAGTCTGCAAACGATGGTGGACTCCCTGAGAGACCAAGGGGAACCAGAACTCACGCCGCATGTCATGGGCGATGTGGCAGCATCCATTGCAGCACAGGCGGAAGCCAGGCAACGTCTTAGTGCTGTAATGCAATCAATGGTTGCTGCCAACGAGTCTCAGACTGCTCTCATGCAGTCTCAGCTTGATGCCACGCAAGCTCTGACTGCTGCCATTGTTGCTGGGTCCACCACAGTCCAATGAGGATCTCAAGGTATCGCAGCAGGCCAGCAATCTGTGCTCTAGCAGATTGGTAGGGATGCTGAGGTGCTGACTCGGGGGAGTGGCAGTCGAGCAGGAACCTGCTGTCCTCTCTCAGGATGACAGCATTCCTGCTGCCACTCCGCCATTGCCCTTGTCACTGCCCGTCATCCAGCCAGGCCAGGCGTAGGCGCTACATATTATCGGCAGCGCTAAATCGTGGGTAAATTTCACGTGCGGCGTTAGATTCACCACGCCCCACCGCAAACCCATTAGCACCCCCTCAGGCGCTAACCAACCAAATTTCTCCCTATGCCTCTATTTATGAAGCCAAGGATCCCGTATGCTTTTTTAACCGCTTTCATAAGAACATAAGGAATAGGAGCAGGAGTAGGCCATTTGGCCCCTCGAGCCTGCTCCGCCATTTAATGAAATCATGGCTGATCTGATCTTGGGCTCAGCTCCATATCCCTGCCCGCACCCATAACCCATCACTCCCTTATTGTTCAAAAATCTGTCTACCTCCACCTTAAATATATTCAATGATCCAGCCTCCACAGCTCTCTGGGGCAGAAAATTCCACAGATTTACGACCCTCAGAAGAAATTCCTCCTCATCTCAGTTTTAAATGGGTGATCCCTTATTCTGAAACTATGCCCCCTAGTTCTAGATTCCCCCATGAGAGGAAACATCTTCTCTGCCTCTACCTTGTTGAGCCCCCTCAGTATCTTATATGTTTTAATAAGATCACCTCTCATTCTTCTAAACTCCAATGAATATAGGTCCAACTTGCTCAACCTTTCTTCATAAGTGAACCCCTTCGTCTCAGGAATCAACCTCGTGAACCTTCTCTGAACTGCCTCCAATGCAAGCATATATCTCCTTAAATAAGGAGATCAGAACTGTACACAGTACTCAAGGTGTGATCTCACCAATACCCTGTACAGTTGTAGCAGGATTTCCCTGCTTTTAGACTCCAACCAAGGCCAACATTCCATTTGCCTTCCTGATTACTTGCTGTACCTGTATGCTAACTTTTTGTTTCATGCACAAGAACACCTAGGTCCCTCTTTACTGCAGCATTTTGTAATCTCTCTCCATTTAAATAATAATTTGCTTTTTTATTTTTCTTACCAAAGTGGGTAACCTCACATTTTCCCACATTATACTCCATCTGCCAAATGTTTGCCCACTCACTTAGCCTGTCTATATCCCTTTGCAGATTCTGTGTGTCCTCTTCACAACTTGCTTTTCCACCTAGCTTTGCATCATCAGCAAATTTGGCTACATTACACTCGGGCCTAGAAATTCAGTTGGGCGCGCCAGCCGTTAGCGCCTTAGGGGGAGTAGATCTCGAGCGCTAGGCGCTTATCGCCCGGGCGCAGCGCGATCTGCGCCTCTCCCCAACTTCAGGACACATTTAGCGCCGGCGCAAAGTCTTAGCGCGCGCCCTGCTGCGCGCGCAGATCATGACGTCATTTAATAGTGCAACGCCCTTTGTGCGCCCCAAACCGGAACTTCACTCACGCCGGCCCATTGTGCGCCGGGCGTCCCGAGCGACTGTGAAGTGGAACGGTACACAGGCCAGCCGGGCCGGGGGGGAGCGCTAATTAAAGGGCACTTACCCAGCAGTATAAAGGCCAGCCATTTTGCAGCATTCACTCTTGTGCAACGGTTTTTTGGACAGAGACCAAGGAAGAGAGTTTACTGGTTTGGACCAACACTTGGACAGGTATTTTTGGCTCAGGCCATGGCTTACCAATTATCTTAGCCATCATTCAGAGCTCAGTGTTTGCCAGCATATAATGGGGGCTGCATTGGGTGGCAACGCTGAATTTCAGCCTTATGCCAGAAGGGCTTACAGACGCCGTGAGAGAGTGGCAGCCCTGGCTAGATGCAGAGGGGGCAACAGGCGTTGCCAACTGAGGCCTGACCCACGCAGGGTATACCGCCAGCAGACCTCCTATCTGACCATGTCTGCCGCGATGTGTGTTAGGAGGCTGCGATTCCGAAGGGAGGTGGTTGCAGACATCTGCCGGCTGCTTCAGAGAGATCTGCAGCCACAGCTGATGCGCAGGACGTCTCTGTCGGTGGCAGTGAAGGTGACGGTGGCTCTCAACTTCTATGCCTCCGGCTCCTTCCAATCCGCTACTGGGGACATCGCTAACATCTCCCAGTTCGCCGTGCATTGCTGCATCCGCCAGGTGACCGAAGCCCTTTTCAGAAGGAGACATCAATTCATCTCCTTCCCCATGACCCTGGACAAGCAGCAGCAGCGTGCAGTGGGGTTTGCAAGAATAGCGGGCTTCCCCATGGTGCAGGGCGCCATTGACTGCACGCATGTGGCTTTGCGGGCACCTCTTGAGCATGCCGAGGATTACCGCAACCGGAAGGGCTACCATTCCCTCAATGTACAGCTGGTGTGTGACCACAGGCAGCGCATCCTAGCTGTCAATGCCCGCTTTCCAGGCAGCAGCCACGATGCCTTTATCCTGCGACAGACAACTGTGGCTGACATGTTCCAGGCACAGCCTCCCCCAAGAGGATGGCTTATCGGGGACAAAGGCTATCCTTTGTGTACCTGGCTCATGACCCCGCTCCGCGCGCCCACGACCCCTGCTGAAGAGGCATACGAGAGCCATCAAGCGACGAGGAGCCTCATAGAACAAACAATCGGCGTGCTCAAGCAACGGTTCCGCTGTCTCGACCGCTCCGGGGGAGCCCTCCAGTATTCGCAGGATCGAGTCTCCCAATTCGTCGTCGTTTGCTGCATGCTGCACAACCTGGCTATCCGCAGGACTCAGGCACTGCCACCTCACGTTGGACCACCACCTCAGGAGGAGGAGCAGGAGGAGCATGGGGACGACGAGGACGAGGAGTACCAGCCCAGGAGGGACGCACAAGGTCCAAGGGCCGCCTGTCGTCGGCTTATTGAACGTCACTTCTAGGCCCCCTGTCAGGGAATGGCTTGTGCCAATGATAGAACATGATTGCAGCCGCTCCGCAAGCCCTCAGCCGGTTAAGGCAACAAACACTTCAAAGATCAAACATGGACAATGTGAATAAATAAAATGCTTTATTGTACAAACTCTGGGCCCTTCCCACATGAAAACCAAAAACAGAGGAAACCCCCAAAAAACACTCAAACACATTACTCGCTCCCACAACCTGGGGAGGATTAACAAAATAGGGCAACTAAAATGGCCGTCATTCTCGGCCTTCGTCCAAAACAAACATCACATCATCGGCCTTCAAAAAACAAACATCCAATTCTCGGCCTCAAGAAACAAACACAAATGGCCACACATTCGACTATTTGGCCCGCTAGGGCGATGCCTTGGCCATCTTTGGGTGGCCCCTGCCCGCCCTGCTGCTCCGCCTCAAAGTAAGGCCATTGGCTGCTGCAAGGCTGGGGGCAGGCTCCTGAGGGGCACATGTCGTGACGGCAGATGCCCTTGGGGGTCGGCCTAGTCGAGGTCTGGGCGTCGAGCGGCCGGCTGTTGATTGCTGCAGCTGTGGCTGGCCAGCATCAGTCGCTGCAGCAGCTCCTGGCAGCTCCACTGGGGGAGTGGCAGTGGCGGCTGGTGGATGGCAGGCGCTCGCTGGTCGCCTGAGACACTGGCACTCGCCCGGGCCAGCACTGCAGCATGCGCACCAATCTGCCGAGGGACAGACCGATGTGCTGCTGCAGCGCACCGGGTGCCCTGGCGATGCCTGGCTGACACAGCGAGTGTGGCAGTGAGTGCCCGTGTTGACCTGTTCACTGACCGCAGCAGAGCAGCCAGTGACTGGACGGCACCACTAATCACCTGGCCAGTCGCTGAAAGATCTGCCCGGTATTCCGCCCGACTGGTGGCCTCTAAGGGCCCGAACTCGGCCACACTCTGAGAGAGGGAATCGATGGGCTCAGGCAACCGTGCCACTGCCGCCATGAGCTCCGTGTGCCGGCGCTCCGAGTCCGCGGACAAGTCTTCGAGGCGTTCCATCTCCTCGGCGAAGAGCATCTCCTGACTGGAGGCCGGACTCTCCCTCTGGGGAGAAGGCCGCCGAGCTGGCCGACCCTTCCTGCGTTGCTGGAGGCCGCTGGGCCCAGCAATTGGACTCCCCTCCGACGCATCCCCCCTCTGGGGAGAAGGCCGCCGAGCTTCCACCCCCCTCCCGCCTTTCTGCAGCACGCAGGTCCCAGGAGCTCCCCTCCCCTTCGACACTTCCGCCACGCTGCCCTCCAGGGAAGACGTGTCCCCTACATTGGCCTGGGTGGCCGCGGCTGAGGGTTCCCCTGATGGGCCGCCTTCCTCTTGCTCCTCCTCCTGCTCCTCCTCAGAGGGTCTGTCACTGGCAAGTTGAGGGACCTCCTCTTGACCATCTGAAAGCAGGAAGGCACAAGAGTAGCTTTAGAGTGAGGAGAGGGCGTCAGTGCGGGATGCATGAGTGGTGGCATTCAGCGCATTGGTCGGACAGTGGCAAAGGATGTAGATCTGATGCGCAAGTGGGACGAGAGAGGTGCAAAAGGTGATGTCCTTACCATTGCTTCCCAGAACAGGGTCGGCATCTCCACATGCAGCGGGCCCAATCACCCGGCCACCCATGAGGCGCTCCACGCGATGTTGCAGGTCGGTGAGTGGCTGGATATGGGGTTGTCCTCCCCCGGTCACAGTTCGGCTCTTGCGATTATTCGCCAGCTTGGCCTGCAAGAGAAAGGACGGCCTCTAAGTACAGTGTGTCGCCATGATCTTGTGTGCACTGCCTCCCATGGTGGAATAGCCTGGCCAGTGTGTCGCCATGATCTGGTGTGCACTGCCTCCCATGGTGGAATAGCCTGGCCAGTGTGTCGCCATGATCTGGTGTGCACTGCCTCCCATGGTGGAATAGCTTGGCCAGTGTGTTCAGTGCAGAATGTGCAATTGATGCTCATGCCTGTGCCATAGCTGCTGGATGAAGGCTGGCCATTAGAGCTTTCAGGTCCCTTTGCCCATAATGTGAGGTGCACATGCAAGGATGAGGAGGTCATTGGAAAGGGTACTCACCCTGACAATGCGTGTGAGGTCATTTAACTTTTTGCGGCATTGGGCACCGGTCCTGGGGACGTCGCTGTTGGCTGACAGCTTGCTGGCGACATGCCTCCAGGCTCTCCTGTAGACGCGGACCGTCGCCTTCTTGCCATTGTCCGGGTACAAAACATGGCGCCTCTTCTCCACAGCAGCAAGCAGCACACTCAGATCACGCTCTGAGAAGCGCTGCGCACGTTCACGGGCCTTCTCCATGTCTTCAGGCGCTATTTGGGTCCAGCAGCAGTGTTCAGGCCTAGCTGGAGGGCTCCACTATCCAGGGCGTGGCAGCAGACACAGTCGACCCTTCCCCCTTAAGAGCTGGCCGGCGCCAGGGTGTCTGCTGTCAGTCACGAGATGGCCGCACCTGCGCTGCGCCCGGCCTCGGCACTATCGATCACCACCTCCGGCTTAGCGCCCAAAGAGAGGCGTCCAACAGCAGTTTTAGCGCTCGCCCGAACTAGTAGGGCGAAGCTAATGAATATCGGAGAAGTGGCCTAGATTTGGCGGCGGCTGCAAACTTTAGCGGACGCCCCACTTTAGCGCCCCAAAAGTGGCGTCAATGAATTTCTAGGCCTCGGTCCCTTCATCCAAGTCATTAATATAGATTGTAAATAGCTGAGGCCCCAGCACTGATCCCTGTAGCACCCCACTAGTTACCATTTGCCAACCGGAAAATGGCCCATTTATCCCAACTCTCTGTTTTCTGTTAGTTAGCCAATCCTCTATTCATCATGTTAATATATTACTCCCAACCCTGTGAGCTCTTATCTTGTGCAGTAACCTTTTATGTGGCACCTTATCAAATGCCTTCTGGAAATCCAACTGCACAACATCCACTGGTTCCCCTTTATCCACCCTGCTCATTACATCCTCAAAAGAACTCCAGCAAATTTCTCAACCTGCCCTGGCACCTTCAACAATTTGTACACATATACTCCCAGGTCTCTCTGTTCATGCATCCTCTTTAGAGTTGTACCCTTTACTTTTCTGCATTAAATTTCATCTGCCACATGTCCGCCCATTCGACGAGCCTGTCTATGTCTTCTTGAAGTCTATCACTATCCTGCTCACTGTTCACTATACTTCCAAGTTTTGTGGCATCTGCAAATTTTGAAATTGAGCCTTGTACACCCAAGTCCAAGTCATTTATATATATCACAAAAAGCAGTGGTCCTAGTACCGACCCCTGGGGAACACCACTGTGTACAATAGCAAAATACTGCGGATGCTGGAAATCTGAAATACCAGAAAGTGCTGGAAAAACTCAGCAGGCCAGGCAGCATCCGTGGAGAGAGAAACAGAGTTAACGTTTCAGGTCGAAGACCTTTTGTCAGAACTGGAAACAAGAAGGAAAAGGAACAGATTTTAAAGCAAGTTTAGCGGCTGGGGAATGGGGGAGGGGATGAAAGAACAAAAGGTACACCACTGTGTACCTTCCTCCAGTCCAATAAACAACCGTTCACCATTACTCTCTGTTTCCTGTCACTTAGCCAATTTCATATTCATGCTGCCACTGTCCCTTTTATTCCTTGGGCTTCAACTATGCTGGCAAGCCTATTATGTGGCACTTTATCAAACGCCTTTTGGAAGTCCATGTACACCACATTAACCGCACTGCCCTCATCAATCCCCTCTGTTACCTCATCTAAAAACTCAATCAAGTTAGTTAAACACGATTTGCCTTTAACAAATCCATGCTGGCTTTCCTTAATTAATCCATACTTGTCCAAGTGACTGTTAATTTTGTCCCGGATTATCATTTCTAAAAGCTTCCCCACTACCGAGGTTAAACTGACTGGTCTGTAGTTGCTGGGTTTATCCTTACACCCTTTTTTGAACAAGGGTGTAACATTTGCAATTCTCCAGTCCTCTGGCACCACCCCCGTATCAAAGGAGGACTGGAAGATTATGGCCAGTACCTCTGCAATTTCTACCTTTGCTTCCCTCAGCATCCTAGGATGCATCTAATCCGGTCCTGGTGACTTATCTACTTTAAGTACAGCCAGCTTTTCTAGTACCTCCTCTTTATCAATTTTTATCCCATCCAGTATCTCAACTACCTCCTCTTTCACTATGACTTTGGCAGCATCTTCTTCCTTGGTAAAGACAGATGCAAAGTACTCATTTAGTACCTCAGTCATGCCCTCTGCCTCAATGCGTAGGTCTCCATTTTGGTCCCTAATTGGCCCCACTCTTCCTCTTCGTACCCATTTACTATTTATATGCCTATAGAAGACTTTTGGATTCCCTTTTATGTTACCTGCCAATCTATTCTCTCTCTTTGCCCCTCTTATTTCCTTTTTCACTTCCCCTCTGAACTTTCAATATTCAGCCCGGTTCTCACTTGTATTCTCAACCTGACATCTGTCATATGCCCCCTTTTTCTGCTTCATCTTACTCTATCTCTTTCGTCATCCAAGGAGCTCTGACTTTGGTTGCCCTTCCTTACTCCCTTGTGGGAATGTACCTCAACTGTACCCGAACCAACTCCTCTTTAAAGGCAGCCCACTGTTTAATTACAGTTTTGCTGCCAATCTTTGATTCCAATTTACTCAGGCCAGATCCAATCTCAATCCACTGAAATTGGTCTTCCTCCAATTAAGTTTTTTTTTAAACTGTAGATTGCTCCCTGTCCTTTTCCATAGCTAATCTAAACCTTATGACCCTATAATCACTGTTCCCTCAATGTTCACCCGACACTTGCTCCAGTTGACCCACCTCATTCCCCAGAACCAGATCCAGCAATGCCTCTTTCCTCTTTGGGCCGAAAACGTACTGATCAAGAAAGTTCTCCTGAACACACTTTAGAAATTATTCCCCCCCACTGCCCTTTACACTATTACTATCCCAATCTATATTAGTATATATATCACTACTCCATAGTTCTTGCACCTCTCTGTAATTTCCCTGCAAATTTGCTCCTCTATATCCTTCCCACTAGTTGGTGGCCTAGTAGTGTAATGGCACCGAGTAGTGTAACGGCACCTCTATTGTTTCTTAACTCTAACCAAATAGATTCTGTCCTTGACTCCTACAGGACATCCTCTCTCCAGCACTGTAATATTCTCCTTCATCAATACTGCCACTTCACCTCCTTTCTTCCCTTCCCTTTCTTTCCTAAACATCTTATATCCAGGAATATTTAGTACCCAATCCTGCCCTTTTTTGAGCCAGGTCTCCGTTATCGCCACGACATCATATTCCCATGTGGCTAATTGTGCCTGCAGCTCACCAACCTAATTTACCACACTTCGTGCATTCACACACATGCACTGTAAACCTATCTTAGATCTTCTTGTATTCTCTTAGTATGACCCCACCTAATTCCATACTATTTCTTACTCTAGTGCTATTTGTCTCCCCCCATCCTTTGTGCACATTGTTTCTCCTTTTTAATGCTACATCCTGGTGCCCATCCCCTGCCAAATTAGTTTAAACCCTCCCCAGCAGCACTAGCTAACCCCTCCACGAGGACATTGGTCTCAGACCTTTGAGGTCCTGCTTTTTAATCTCTTTCCTAGCTCCCTAGGGTTGTCAGAGGAGCAGTGGGACCAATTAGGGACCAAAATGGAGAACTATTAGCAGAGGCAGAAGGCATGGCTAAGTTACTGAATGAGTTTTGTTGGTACCAAGGAAGAGGACTTTGCCAAAGCTATGGTAAATGAAGAGGTTGCTGGGATACTAGGTGAGATAAAAATAGATAATAAGGAGGTACTAGAAAGGCTGCCGTTAATTAAAGTGGATAAATCATCCAGTCCGGATGGGATGCAGCCAAGGTTGCTGAGGGAAGCAAGGGTAAAAATTGCAGAGGTGCTGGCCGCAATCTTCCAATCCACCTTGGATACAGGGGTGGTGCCAGAGGGCTGGAGGATTGCAAATGTTACACCCCTGTTCAAAAAAGGGAGAAGGATAAACTTGGCAATTACAGGGCATTCAGTTAAACGTCAGTGGTGGAGAAGCTTTCAGAAACAATAATCCGGAAGAAAATGAACAGCTACTTGGACAAGTGTGGACTAATAAAGGCAAGCTAGCACAGATTTGTTAAGGGCAAATCGTGTTTGACTAACTTGATCGGGTTTTTTGATGAGGTAACAGAGAGGGTGTGCAGGATTTTCCCTGCGGAGGCGGGATGGCAGCGGGAGAACTGGTTGGTGGGTTCCGGACCCGCTCCCGTCTGCAGCCGCTCTCTGAAAATGAATTTCCGTAGATTGGCCTTGTTAAGCCCGCCCTACGGGGTTAAGCCCGCCCTACGGGGTTCCTTTCCAATTAACAGGAAGCGGGTCTGATGATGTCATTTGATGATGCGTCATCAGCCGGTTTCCTTAAAGGGACCACGACCACATTGATTTTGACAGTTGTGCTGTCAAGTGTTCTACAGCATTGAGGTGCTGCAAACACTGACAAGTACTGCACAACGGTGCACGTCTGCACCCAGGCTCACGCATGACTCCCTCCATATGCTTATAGAGGGAGTCACAGCACGCAGGGAGATTCTCTTCCCTTCCCATGGGCGGAAGAGACCTCCCCAGGAGATCAGTGCAGTCTGGTTGCATATTGCACAGGAGGACACAAGCAGGGATGTCGTCAGGATTCCCTGGCTGCAGTGGCACCAATCTTTCAATGATCTCAGTAGATCACAAAACGTTACTGCAAAGCCACACTCAAACTCACCCTGCTGTGCCACTCATCACATCCCCATCACTCTGCCTTCCCTACCCTACTTCTGCAGATCCTTACTCACACCAACTTACCTTGCCCCTCCACCCATCCCTCTCTATCTACATTATCACTTCCCCATCTCACTAGCCACCCCTCACACTCACCCTCATCCTACTGCAAGCACACCAACTAACAACACACAAGGGTAGACACTTGAGAGGTTTAGCCAATGTTTATGTGAAGCTTCTGTTAATGTGTTGTTCAACATTGAAATCTATATTTTCAAGACTTCACCTTATTCGACAGATCTGTACGCACGTTGAGAAGTGTTTTAGTGAGTACCAGTGAATGTTGAGACATAACTCCACCACCCCCCGCTATTGTGATGAGTGTGAAAGGAATGGCTTGGATATTATAGGGATGCTTTATGGTGCTGGTGTGGGATGGAGTCAACCTGGTGCATCATGTGGCAGCCAGAGTGTACAGCATCAAATGGAGTAAATCTGGCCATGGTGATGCCATCTCTGGCCTCCCGGGCAGCAATGTGGTCAGGTGCTGATGCCCTGTGTCCTGTGCAGCATCAGGTGATGGTGGAGAAGGTTGGTGTTGTTGTTGGTGATATTAGCGTGCCTGGTGATGTTGATATTCCGGCTGATTGTGGAAGGATTCAGAGGACCAAGGTATGATTTTTTCAAGGGCACCGATGTTGCTGGAATAGATGGCAGCTGCAGGTGAGATGACAGAAGCGATCTGTCAATGGTGAGAGAGGTTGCTCCAATGAGTTGCCACTGGAGAGAGAGTTGGCTCCAAACACTTGCAAGCTAAAGAAAGCTCTATGGCCTAAACATTCGGTTGCTTTGCGCCTCCCGTGAGCACCCTAAGAAATTGAGCGGGAGGTTAGTGGCGGCGCTAACCGTTAGTGCCCCGCGGCGCTGCGCCACTGGTGATGACGTCATCGCCGCGTGCAGCGCCCCGCTCATGCCCCGGCCTCGATCTTCGGTAGCGCCCCCTGACTTACGGCCGGACGCTATGTCCGACGGGGTCAGGGGGGCCTACCTGCGGCCAGGGCGGCGCAAATTAAAGGCGAGGTGCCAGGCAGCCATTTTTGTTGCTGGCCACCTGCCAGCACCTGCCCCCTCTGCCATCCCTGGCCTCCTCTGCAGCCCCACCCCCGCGGAGTGCCGGCTGCGCTCCATGAGCCCGGCACTTCTCGAGTGCTGGGCTCTTTTGCCAGCACTCCGATCCCTGATGGCCCAGCTAAGCCCCGGGTCGCACTGCGCTAGGCCCCTCCCCTTTAAGAAGGGGAGGAAGGCCTGCAGTACCTCGGTGCGACGTGCCGCAGCGGATATTCACTCGCAGCACACCAAGAGGGAGGCGGGACGCTTCCAGTAGCACCCTGCTTCCCTCTTGGGGCATTACCGGTGAATTTCGGCAGCGGGGGCGCTAGTTTTTTTCAGGGCGTTAAAAGTAGCGCCCTGGCAAAGTTAGCGCCCCAAAGGGGGCGAGACTCAATTTTTCCCCCTATATGTCTTACAATGCAGTAACCAACAGTTTCTGAGCTCTGAAACTGAACATCTGCAACATGGTATCCTTTATACCACTTCTGCAGCTGTCAGGTTATCAGATAAATCAAAGCACTCAGCTCATGCCAGGGTGAGCTGGCGTGTTCCCCGAGCAGCGGGTAACCTGTGGGGGAGCACGTAAAATTACAAGGTAGGTTCAAAATAGCATTAAATTGGCTGTTAACAAGCCATTTAATTAACTAAATTGTCTTCCATGCCGCTTGGTGTCGGGTCAGTTCTGCGCAGACAGACCCGACACCTGGGAGACTCGCGTGGAGGTGGGTTGACAGTGGGTTTCCTACCTGCTGTCAATCTTTGCTATTTTGACAGCGGACCTGCCTCCAAACCTGCACTCAACGCCAGCAAAATTCAGCCCGGCGGATCAGGACAGTACAGCTGATATTGTGTATATCGACTTTCAAAAGGTGTTTGATATAGTACCACATATTAGGCTCGTTAGCAAAATTAATGCCCATGGGATAAAAGTGACAGTAGCAGCTTGGATACAAAATTGGCTAAGGGATAGAAAACAAAGAGACATAGACAGGCTGGTGGAATGGGCAGACACATGGCAGATTAAATTCAACGCAGAGAAGTGTGAGGTACTACATTTTGGTAGGTAGAATGAGGCGAGACCATACATACTAAATGGTACAATTTTATAGGGGGTGCAAGAACAGAGACCGGGGGGTAATTGTGCACACATCTTTGAAGGTAGCGAGACAGGTTAACAAAGCTGTTAATAAAGCATATGGGATCCTGGGCTTTATAAATAGAGGCATGGATTACAAAAGCCAGGAAGTTATGCTAAATCGATCTAAAACACTAGTTCGGCCCCAGCTGGAGTATTGTGTCCAATTCTGGGCACCACACTTTAGGAAGGACATGAATGCTTTGGAGAGGCTACAGAAGGGGTTTACTATAATGGTTCCAGGGATGAGGGATTACAGTTATGTGGAGAGACTAGGGAAGCTGGGGTTGTTCTCCTTGGAGCAGAGAAGGCTAAGAGGGGATTTGATAGAGGTGTTCAAAATCATGAAGTGTTTAGGTAGAGTAAATAAAGAGAAACTGTTTCCAATGGCTGAAGGGGCGATAATGAGAAGGCACAGATTTAAGGTGATTGGCAAAAGAACCAGCAGCAACATGAGGAAAAAATGTTTTACGCAACAAGTGCTTAAGATTTGGAATGCACTGCTTGATAGGGTGGTGGATACAGATTCAATAGTTGCCTTCAAAAGGGAATTGAATAAATACTTGAAGGAGAAAAAGTTGCAGGGATAAGGGGAAAGAGTGGGGGAGTGGGACTAACTGGATTGCTCTTCGAGAGAATTGGCTTCCTTCTGTGCTGTACTATTCTATCTTTTCCTGTGGAAATAGTGCTTCTTTGCTGTAAACTGCTCTTCAGCTGTTTGAGGCTTCTTTATCTAGATCATCTAGATGGCATGCCGAAAGGGAGAAGCATCAAGTTTCAAGAAGGGTGTGGAGATGCTCTTGTGGAAGAGAGTAGCTGGAGTGAGAAAAGATGGAAACAATTAGCAGAAGAGTGAAAGGCCTTCAGTTGTAACCAGCTGAACCCAGACTGCTATTTATGATAGTTGTGAGGGCAAGAGCAGCAGGTGAGTGTTTATTTGTATCAAGGAGAGAAGGAAAATTCTAACCAGTAGGTAGGTAGCTACTTGCTTCAGAGAAGCAAATGTCCTTTTCTTTTAAGAAGCATTTGAAAAGAAAGCCAATCAAAGGAACTCAACTGATGGGCCTGTCTGTTTAATGTTTTCATGTACCAGTTCAAAGTTGCTGTTAGTTGGCAGTAACCTGCTGTTACTGCTTGCTTCTGTAAAAATGATTATCTGTGACTAAACCTGTTTGATAATTTTGTCTACTAAAGAATTGTTTGGCATGGCAGATACTAATTGCCTTCCGATGTTACATAGGTACATAGTGAAAAACCTACATGTAATTCAGAGGGTGCAATATCCCAGATAATTGCACATTCTTGCTGCAGTGTGTAGGTAACTTGGGCTTGTCTACTGTTGCTACGGTGGCTGATTTTGATATTGGGCACTAGAAGTAGCTGAAGAAAGCCAAACTGCAAGGCATATGTCCTAAGAATCCACTGTGCAAGGACTATGCCAAAAGGATCTCCAACCGGGAATTTTTTTTGTTTAAAATAATCACATTTATGAGATACTTCTCCTTTACGAAAATTACTATACAAAGAGAGAGTCAGGCTAAAAAATTTGATTTTCAAAATATGAAATCAGTCCTGTAAAAGAGCATTGGAAATATAATGCAGTATTCTTTTCAGTGTGTGTACTACAGGAAACAAGTCAGGTTCCACCCAAGCTAGCTTCCTCTGCAACAAAAAGCTGAAATATTTATGCTGCTAGATAAATACTTCAAACACATTATTATGGCAATAAACGCATACTTGCTATTTCCTGTGCTCCGATTCTGGCCAACAGAAGGCTGTCTTACATATTGTACCTATGTAAAATGACGTACAAGCCTGCAAACATCAACACAATACACTGTAATTTGTTAAAAAAATTAAAGCTATAATTTAAGGTTTTATTTCTTCCTTGACAATTACAGAAAATGTCTTGGAAGGTAGGCAATGTACTATTTCTAACTGCAACAAATACAGTACATTTGACCCATCGTGCCTGTGCCAGCTCTTTGAAAGAGCTCTCCAATTAGTCCCACTTCCCTGCTCTTTCCCCATAACCCTGCAAATGTTTCCACTTCAAGTATTTATCCAATTCCCTTTTGAAAGTTATTATTGAATCTGCTGCCATAACCCTTTCAGGCAGTGCATTCCAGATCATACCAACTTGCTGTGTAATTTTATTTTCCTCATGTCACCTCTGCTTTTTTTGCCAAATAACTTAAATCATGTGTTGTCTGGGTACCGACTGTTCTGCCACTGGAAACAGTTTCTCCTTATTTACTTCCTCAAAACCCTTCATGACTTTGAACAACTCTATCAAATTTCCCCTTAACCTTCTCTGCTCGAAGGAGAACAACCCCAGTTTCTCCACGTAACTGATGTCTTTCACTTTAGGTACCATTCTAGTAGCATCCGCTGCACCCTTTCTAAAGCTTTGACATCCTTCCTAAAATATGGTGCCCAGAATTGGAGAAAATACTCCAGCTGGGACCTAACTAGTATTTTATAGTTTTATAACTTCCTTTTATACTCTATGCCTCTATTTATATAGCCAACAATCCCGTATGCCTTTTTAGCAGCTTTCTCTACTTGTCCTGCCACCTGTGTTTGTACACCCCAGGTGTCTCTGTTCCTGCACCCCCTTTAAAATTGAACCATTTAGTTTTTATTGCCTCTGCTAATTCTTCCTACCAAAATGAATCACTTCACACTTCTCTGCGTTAAATTTCATTTGCCATGTGTTTGCTCATTTCACCAGTCTGTCCATGTCCTCCTGAAGTCTGTTCTT
This sequence comes from Somniosus microcephalus, assembly GCF_052327205.1. NCBI lineage: Eukaryota > Metazoa > Chordata > Chondrichthyes > Squaliformes > Somniosidae > Somniosus > Somniosus microcephalus. Next base: position 390,332,765 of record NC_140987.1, on the reverse strand, counting down.
CTTAGGCAGTCCCTCGGAACTGAGGATAACTTCCTTCCACATTAAAAATGAACTCGCAAGTGGCAGATTAGTCCAATGCGGGACCTACAGTCTGTGTCACAGGTGGGGCAGACAGTGGTTGAAGGGGCGGGTGGGTGGGGTGCTTGGGTTGACGTGCGCTCCTTGCACTTGGCTTCCGCTTGCTCCCGGCGAAGAGACTCGAGGTGTTCGGCGCCTTCCCGGATGCTTCTCCTCCACTTTGTGCGGTCTTGGGCCAGGGATTCCCAGGTGTCGGTGGGGATGTTGCACTTTTTCCAAGGAGGCTTTGAGGGTGTCCTTGAAGCATTTCCTCTGCCCACCTGGGGCTCTCTTGCCGTGCCGGAGCTCCGAGTAGAGCGCTTGTTTTGGGAGTCTCGTATCGGGCATGCGGACAATGTGACCCGTCCATCGGAGCTGATTGAGCGTGGTCAGAGCTTCGATGCTGGGGATGTTGGCCTGAGCAAGAACACCGACGTTGGTGCGCCTATCCTGCCAATGGATTTGCAGGATCTTGCGGAGGCAGCGTTGGTGGTACCTCTCCAGTGCTTTGAGGTGCCTGCTGTACATGGTCCATGTCTCTGAGGCATACAGCAGGGCAGGTATCACTGCTGCCCTGTAGACGATGAGCTTAGTGCCAGGTTTGAGGTCCTGGTCTTCAAACACTCTCTTCCTCAGGCGACCGAAGGCTGCACTGGCACACTGAAGGCAGTATTGGACTTCGTCGTCGACGTCTGCCCTTGTTGACAGTAGGCTCCCGAGGTATGGAAAGTGGTTCACGTTGTCCAAGGCCTTGTCGTGGATTTTGATAATCGGGGGGCAGCACTGTGTGGCGGGGGCAGGTTGGTAGAGGACCTTTGTCTTACGGATGTTTAGTGTAAGGCCCATGCTCTCGTATGCTTCGGTAAAGGTGGTTACGATGGTTTGGAGTTCGACCTCCGAGTGAGCGCAGACGCAAGCATCGTCTGCATACTGTAATTCGACGACAGAGGATGGGACAACCTTGGATCTGGACTGGAGGCGACAGAGGTTGAACAGTTTCCCGTTTGTTCTGTAAATTAGCTCCACTCCAGTGAAGAGCTTACTGAGGGTGAGATGGAGCATTGCAGCAAGGAAGATTGAGAAGAGCGTTGGTGCGATGACACAGCCTTGCTTGACTCTGGTTCGTACCTGAATTGGGTCTGTGGTGGAACCGTTGGTCAGGATCATGGCTTGCATGTCGTCGTGAAGCAGGCGGAGGATAGTGACAAACTTTTGAGGGCCGCCAAATTTGAGGAGGACACTCCATAATCCCTCACGGTTGACAGTGTCGAAGGCCTTTGTGAGATCAAAGAAGGCCATGTACAGTGGTTGGTGCTGTTCCCTGCATTTCTCTTGTAATTGACGTGCGGTGAAGATCATGTCCATTGTGCCCCTTAATGGGCGGAATCCGCATTGCGACTCTGGGAGGAGCTCTTCGGCCACTGGGAGAAGGCGATTGAGGAGGATTCTTGCGATGACTTTCCCTGTGGCAGATAGCAGGGAAACTCCTCTGTAATTGCCGCAATCGGACTTGTCACCTTTCTTGAAGATGGTCACAATTATGGCGTCTCCGAGATCCCCTGGCATGCTCTCCTCCTTCCAGATAAGAGAAATTAGTTCATGAATTCGCGCCAGTAGTGCTTCTCCGCCATGCTTTAGTGCCTCGGCGGGGATTCCATCTGCTCCTGAGGCCTTGTTGTTCTTCAGTTGTCGGATGGCCTTTCAACCTCATGCCGGGCTGGGGTTGTGCTGAGAAGGTGGCGGGTAGCATGCTGTGGGATGGAGTTGAGGACACTCGTGTCGAAGACAGAGTCGTGGTTAAGGAGATCTTTGAAGTGCTCCTTCCAGCGGGCACTGACTGCTTCCCTGTCCTTGATGAGTACCTCTCCGTTCTTGGCTCGCAGTGGGGAAGGGCCTTGGGCCGTAGATGGTCTTGACTGTGCTAAAGAATCCACGCACGTCGTGGTTTTCAGCTAGCTGCTGGATCTCCTGCGCTTTCTCCACCCACCATCTGTTCTTTAGGTCGCGAGTTTTTTGTTGGACCTCGGCCTTCAGACATCTGTAGACCCGCTTTCTTGCTCTCGAGTTCTGTTGCTGTTTCCAGATCAGAAATGCCTTGCGCTTGCGACTTATTAGCTCCTGGATCTCCTGGTCATTCTCGTCGAACCAGTCTTGGTGTTTCCTGGTTGAGTGACCGAGCGTCTCTTCACAGGTGCTGATTATGGAGGCCTTGAGTGCAGACCAGACGCTGTGGGCACTCTGTGTCTCTGCATCACTGGGAGTCGTCAGGTTGTTTGTGAGGCGCAGGCTGAATAGGGCTTTCTTAGCGGGGTCCTCGAGTGCTCCAGCGTTAATTTTCCTGCGGCATTGTTTCTGTTGCCGCCGCTGTTTTGGGGCTACATTGATGGAGATGACAGAGCGGATTAGGCGGTGGTCTGTCCAGCAGTCATCAGCTCCTGTCATGGCGCGGGTGATGCCGACGTCCTTGCGGTCCCTCGCTCGGACGATGACGTAGTCCAGCAGATGCCAGTGCTTGGAACGAGGGTGCTGCCATGAAGCCTTGTACTTGTCTCTCTGATGGAGCAAGGTGTTGGTTATGACGAGGCCATGTTCTAAGCATTTCGACAGGAGGGTACCGTTGGAGTTGGCTTTCCCTACCCCCTCTCTGCCGATCACACCTCTCCAGAGGTCTGTGTCCTTTCCAACTCTGACGTTGAAGTCGTCAAGGAGGATCAGCTTGTCGCCCGTTGGGAATCGGGACAGGGATTGTTCGAGGCTGGAGTAGAATTCCTCTTTGGTCTCGTCTGTGGCTTCCAGTGTTGGGGCGTACGCACTGATGATCGTAGCGCACTGGTTTCGGGCTAGGGTGAGTCGAAGAGTCATGAGGCGCTCGTTTATACCACTAAGGAGAGTCTCTGAGACGCCCGACCAGCTCATTTTTTATGGCGAAGCCTATCCCACGGAGGCGGCGTTCTTCTTCGGGTTTGCCTTTCCAGAAGAAGGTGTAACCACCGCCGTGCTCCTTGAGCTGGCCTTCCCCTGCCCGCCACGTCTCACTTAGGGCGGCGATGTCAATGTCGAAGCGTCTGAGCTCCCGGGCAACGATAGCAGTACGGCGTTTCGGTCTGTCACTGTTGGGGTTGTCCATGAGGGTCCTGACATTCCAGGTCCCGAACTTCATTTTAAAGGGTGGAAGATGCCTGTGCGTGAATTGGGGTGGCCGTTGCACACCAGCTACCACACGGGCTTGACAGAGCGAGGTCTTGGTCCAATGGCAAGGGATCCAAGATGATTGGAGACCAGGCTCTGCTACAACAGCCTAGCACACACACACACACACAAACATACTGCTACTGTCCTCCTCCCTCCTTTCCGCAGGTCCTCTCTGCCTGGGTTTCGTAGGATGCATTGTGGTCCTCCCGGCCTCGCTGTTGGCCCGTGCCGCACCTTCGCTGGGCCCCGACCCCGCTGCTGGTCCACGCTGCGCCACTCCTGGGCCTTGACCTCGCTGCTGGGCTCGTCCTCGCTCCTGGGTCCCGGCCTCGGACATGAATGATGTTGTCTCTCACAGGATCAAATTAGCATTAGTCTGTTACTATCCTCCTCACTGTTTACTACATTTCCGAGTTTCATGTCATTTGCAAACTTTGAAATTATGCCCTATATACATAAGTCTGGGTCATTAATATATATCAAAAAGAGCAGCAGTCCCAACACTAACCCCTGGGGGTACACCATTGCACACTTCCCTCCAGTCTGAAAAACAACCATTTAACATTACTCTCTGCTTTCTGTCCCTTAGCTAATTTTGTATCGATGTAGCCATTGGCCCTTTAATCCTATGGGCTTCAGTTTTGCTAACAAGTCTATTATATCGTACTTTAACGAACGCTTTTTGAAAGTCCATATATACATCAACTGCATTACCCTCATCAATCCTCAATTTTGTCCTGGATTAATGGCCTAGAAATTGGATTATGCCCGAAAACAGGCTGTGTCAAGGGGCAACGCTATTTGCCTGCACCCGGTGAAAGTGGTCCAGGCAGCATGCAAAATTTGTGCTGCCTGTTCATTATAACGATTGTAGCACTGGTCTCAGCGCTAAACACGCTGCAGACTGGCATAACTGTGGGGGGGGGGAGGGGCAATATCAGGTGCAGTCTAATGGCCAGTAATGTTTGGCCTAGGCTCTCTACACTACTTAAAGGGGAGGTGCTTCGTTGCAGCAGCACCTCATCAGCAGTCTAGATGAAGACATGGCTCAGCAACCAAGGGAGTGAGCATGAAGGTTCTCGGATGCTGCACTGCAGGCCTTGGTTGTGGCTGTTCAAAGAAGATGGGCTGTCTTGTTCCCACAGGGTGGCAGGAAGCCATCAAGGCCACTTGCAGAAGGCTCTGGGAGGAGATATCTAACACCATCACGGCCACCAGTTTGGTCCCAAGGACATGGATCCAGTGCCGAATAAAGTTTAATGACCTCACACGGCAGGTCAATATGAGTGAAGGCTTCAGCAAATGCCATATCCCACCATCTGCACCACAAGCCACACACACTACTCAATGCACCACACCCCCAGCACTCACTTACTAAAAATCTCTACTCATCACCACTCATGCCTCACAATCATGGCTTAATTTCACCCTTACCACTGCTGCAACACTCACACCCACATCTCACACCTTGCACACACTGACAGCTATTCAACTATGGCAGGTACATCACCCAAAAATATTGCACTCCACTCACTGACACACTTCCCTTTCTCTTGCAGGCAAAGGTGGCACAGGAGGGAGCAGCGGCAGAACCTCATCGACCTGGAGGAATCCGTGCTCGACATAATTGGAGAGGCAGTGATGGTGACCGTGGCAACGGGATAAGTTGAAGCTGTTGCTGATAATGGTCATACCTAATCCTTCTCCTCACATCCCACTTCCACCTCATCGCACAATCTCTTCTCACTTACAAGCTGCTGATGGTGTATGCATGGATATCTTGCTTTCCCCCCCTCCCCTCACCACAACCTGACCCTTGTGCCTTTCTGCTTTCAGATAGCCAAGAACTGCCAGCAGGCCAGTCTGTCCCTGAAGATGTGGAGGAGAGTGCTGGAGGAGAAGACACACTGTCATTGCATCTGACAGTCATATACACCAGCTCAGAAAATGGCAGTGTGTGGAATTTAGTGGGCAGTATAGAGGCAGGATCTGCACATGATGAGGTACTGGGCACGAGTGTGCTGCAGCAAGGCCAGGGGTAAGGGTAGCTCGGGTGCCAGCTACCAGGAGGATGAGTTCGCGCACAAATTCTGCTGCACACGACTCAGATTATGACCTCGATGGGGCGGCCTTCAGAAGGGTGATGGGCCTGCACACGGAAATACTAGGTGTAATGCCAAGTCTACCACAGAGCCTCTTGTCAATGTCAAGGAGCGTGAAGGTGTCCAGCTCCAACATTGGACGGGGCAATGCGCAGAGCTTGGAGCCCATGATTTCCAGAATGGAAATGATGGACAACTCCCTTGTGGACCCAGCCATGATGCTGCGTGTGATGGGTGATGTAGCGGCTTCCATTGCAGCACAGGCGGAAGCGATCCAACATCTCACTGCTGCACTGGCGCAGACTGCTCTCCTGCAGGCTCAGCTTGCTGCTACGCAATCTCAGACTCCTGCCATCATTGTTGGGTTTACAAGTGTCGAAAGGGGCTTGCAGGGTTTCGCAGCAGGCCAGCAATCTGTCCTCCAATAGATTGCTAGGAAAGTTGAAGCGCCGCCCCGGGGGAGTGTCCGTGGGTCTGTGGAACAAGAACCTGCTATCCTTTCTCAGGATGCCAGCATTCCTACTCCGCCATTGCCCTTGTCTCTGTTCATCAGCCAGCCAGCCAAGACTGCTGCTACCCATGCCGAGGTGGTGCAGTCTACAGCCGGGCCTTCTAGGCCCACAGCTGGTCGAGGTCATCCTGCAAGGCCATCTGTACTCTCTCTCACCTGACGAAGGAGCAGCGCTCCGAAAGCTTGTGATTTCAAATAAAGCTGTTGGACTATAACCTGGTGTTGTGTGACTTCTTACATTTGTCCACCCCAGTCCAACACCGGCACCTCCACATCATGGCCACTGAAAGTCAACAGCCTTCCACCAGCCTTGTTTCAGCCACTGGGGGAGCACTGCATAAGAGCACTAGAGTAGGTAAAGGCAAACAAAAGACAGGCACTAAGGAATGTACAAGGGTGATTAGTTGATATTGTAATGTTGATTGGATTCAGATAAATTTATGATTTTTGTTTGGAATGTGTGTTTTGTGGTGGCTTTCATTTCAGCTTTGTGCCCAGGAGGATGCTGTGATATTCTGTGGCAGAGGGATGATATGAATGGAAGTGGTCAGCAACGGGGACCTGGGGTTTCATTCACTGGATCAGTGTCTGATGAAGCGTTCACGGACAGCTCGAGCGCTCAGGGCAGCGGAACAGTTGCTTGAGCACCCTTATGGTCTGCACGATGATGTTCCTGGTGGCAGCATGGCTGTCATTATATGATTGCTGTGCAGGAGTGGTGGGGTTGTGGAAGGGAGTCATTTGCCAGGTGCAGAGCGGATAGCCCTCGTCTCTGAGCAGCCACCCTCGGGTTTGACGTGGTGGTTGGAAGATTGCTGGCACACCGGACTGGCGTAGGATGAAGGCATCATAAGTGCTGCCAGGATAGCGGGCATTCACCATCATGATGCGCTGGGTGTGGTCACACAACAACTTGCACATTAAGTGGCTGGTAGCCTTTGCAGTTACGGAACATCTTAGGATTGGTATACGGTGCCCGCAAAGCCATGTGTGTGCAGTCGATGGCACCCTCCACCATGGGGAAGTCCTCTATCCTGCCAAAGCCACAGGCGCACTTGTCCGTCCTGCTTCTCTCTGTTCAGAGAGAAGACAATATAGTCCCTTTTCCTGGAGTAGTGAGCCTCAGTGACCTCCCAGATGCAGCGATGGATGGCGAACTGGGAGGTGTTTGCTGTGTTTACTGCTGCAGACTGGAAGGATCTGCTGGTGAAGAAATTGAGGGCTACGGTTACCTCGAGGGCTACTGGGAGAGCCGAGCTGAGGCTGCAGGTCTGGTTGCAGGAGCTGGCAGAGTTCTGTGACCACCTGCTTGGTGAAGCAGAGCCTCCTAATACACTGCTCCTCACTTAAGTGGATATAAAAGAAGTGCTCTCAGAAGAACCTAGGTGAGTAAGGCCTCCTGTTGAGAGCTCTCCTTCCCCTCCCTCTGCATGCGTCTTCTCCCCTTCTTCGCTGCCTCCTCTCCCTAAGATACTCAAGCGTGAGGACGACTACAAGAAATGCCCCATGACTGTGAGCAAGTGGTGTGAGCAGAAGCCTTTTAATGAGAACGAAGGCGTTCTCGACTTGCAACAACACTCCCAGTCAACTCAGGAACTTTAAAGAAGTTTAGAAAGCTGGAAGAGGTGCAGAAAGTTACACAAAGCCAGACAAACTGAGAAAGCATGTCAGCTGCAAGTTGTTAATGATGATCCTTTTAAATAGCACTGCTGGAGGCTCCGTCTTGCTGCTGAATGCTTGGTCAGCTGGTCGTGATTAAGAGAGGGCGGTAAGTGGAGCGGTGACAGCGAAAATGGCAGATCGTGCGTCATGAGAGTTGCACACTCAGACTTCACGATCTGCCTGATTTCCATTTCTGCAGCGAGCGCAAGCAATGGCAGCGCTGCTGAAAATGGTGGCCACTGCGAAACCCGCCGGAAGCGAGGTGGCCTCCAATTTGTTTGCGAAACGGGCCTTAACAGCTGGTGCTAAACCCCCAAATTTCTAGGCCAGTGTCTCTAAAAGTTCCCCCACGACCAACATTAGGCTGACTGGCCTGTAGTTGCTGCGTTTATCGCTCTCTTTTTTGAACAGGGTGGTAACATTTGCCACCCTCCAGTCCTCTGACACAACTCCCATATCCAAGGAGAATTGGAAGCTTACTGCCAAAGCCTCTGCAATTTCCACCCTTATTTCCCTTAGCAACCTAGCATTCATCCTATCCAGACCGGGTGACTTTTCCACTTTGAGCACTGACAACCTTTTTAGTACCTCCTCTATCTATTTTTATCCTATCCAACTTCTCTACTACTTCTTCCTTTACTGTGACTTTACATAGTTTTCCTAACTACACCAACAGAAGTATAGCGTGAGCAAATTTTTAGTCCTTGTTCCATGACAAAGTGATGGACAAAAATGTGCGAGTGGATGAATTTTCTGGGAATTTAGTACCACTCCATAGCATGTCATGGCCAGGGCTGAATTCACTTCTGGAGGAATGATAAATAAATCATTCGCGTACCATGTTTACCCAGCAAAAATCTTGAAGCAGTCTGATTACAAAACAGAACTCAATTGGCCAAAATCAAAGAAAAGGATAGATCAGAGTCTCACTCCTGAGCACTCTCTAGTGACCCTGCTGGAAAAGCACATATGTGGATGTCAAATTAAGACGATCAGGATCGCCTGTGATGATCACCAGAGTCAAATTTCCAGCCACATTGTCCAGTGTCAAATATGATGAATTGCCACTTGGGTGAGATACCAGCAGGTTATCAAAGAAACAAAGAAAACTTGACAATGAAAAGAAAAACAATGAAAACTCTAGTGGCATAGTGGTTCAAACTATCCTTTCACATAACTCCTACTAAAAAGAAAATAGGCATTGCAACTTAATGCATTTTCTAATGTAATAACAATGAAGCAGCTTACACACTAATAAAAATTTTAAAAATGTATTGCCCCTAAACTGACTGGCTTAAAACAATGAAGTGACTCATACATTCAATTTAACAGTTCCTACAGACACACCTTGGACAGGGAGGTGAAAGTATTTTTTCTGTTAAGGTCCTAGATGAAGTGACTTAAGTATAGACACTGGGGTCAATTTTCACTACCATCACCTAGCGTTAATGGGGTGGTAATGACCTCAAAATAGGGTCAATAGCCTTTAGTGATGCGGCCGGCACCATTGTAAAAGGGGCCTATATCTGGGTATGCAAAGCACCTGTCTGTTTCAGGCGATAGGCCTCTATTAATATGGAAATCAGGGTCCTATGATGTAAATATGACCCAGTTAACATTTTAGGTAGTGAAAAAAATTAAAAACAACATTTTAGGTAGGAACTGGTTGGAGCCTGTCCAGTGCAGGCTTCGACCAGCTCTATGGGCAATGGAAGAGGCCCAGCAAAGATAAGTCAAACTATTTTTGTGGGTCTCGAAGGAGCAGGAATGCACCTCCAAGGACCACAAAAATAAACTGGGCCGCTGCCGCCCTGGGATCCCAATCCCCCACGATCGCGACAACCCCGTTCCCCCCACGACTTACCTTCCTGGCCGCAGCTCTGGCCAGTTTTCCTGTGCTGAATTTCGTGAGCTGCGTCCGGACACCTGTTTGGCACCCTGCAGGTCACCATGTAAATGAAGCCAGGGCCTCAATCACAGGTGTCACTTTGCTGATGGAATGGATTGCCAACTAAATCATTCTGCTGATCGGTTGCCCAAAAGTCAAAATAGACCCCACTGTGTTTAGTTTGCTATACTTCACATCAACCCTTGTAAAACTAATATAAAATAAAAATAGAAAATGGAAATACTCAGCAGGTCAGGCAGCTTCTGTGGAGAGAGAAAAGAGTTAACATTTCAGGTCATTGACCTGTCATCAGAACTGGCAAAAGTTAGAGATGTAACAGGTTTTAAGCTTGTAAAACTAAGCTGGCTTGACTCATTACAGAAGCAGTGACAGAACACTGCAGAAAAACCATTTTGTTAGCTGTGGGTAAATAAAGTTATTACTCAACTTAATCTGTTAATACTTCTACAACAAAATGGCATAAACTCCCTCCTGTATTTTTTGAGATGGTAGGAGGAAGATACAAGTTCCAATTTTGTAAAAGTGCCTACTTGTGGTATAGGTGCTCAGTGCCGGTACCAAAGAGAGTTGGCTTCATCAAATTTTGTGAACAAGGCCCTCTCCTTCATTTGAAAAGGCTCCCTACATATGGAAAAGCTGTGCAGGGAGTCTGGCCAGGCATGCTATTGGCTAGGAGTCACAAAATCTAATCAGGTAGCAGTTCTTAAAAAAGCAGCTGCTGGCTCTTGAAGGAGAGCGCAGTTTTGGGCAACACGCCTGCCAAAAAGAAATGAACACAAATGGCTGCAAGGTAAAATATGGACAGAATAACTCCATTCAATGACGGCACCTTGAAGGCCCTGCTGCTGGATGTGCTGATACAGGAGTAGTGCCGGAGGACTAGAGGGTTGCTAATGTTATACCAGGTAGACTACCCTTTATCCGAACTTCCGAAAACCAAAACCCTCTAAAAACCGAAGGTTTTTTCGGTCAGCGTAAGTCGTGCGCACGACATGACCAGAGTGGCGCACGACCCCCCCGCCGACTTACGCTGAGCAGAGGGTCAGCGTAAGTCGTGCGCACGACCCCCCGCCGACCCCCCCGCGGAACCACCTGACTCTCTTCCAAAGGCTTGAAAGCAACGAGAGCTCTGAGCCCGCGGCGGTGCCGGCCCCTGTTCCGACCGAGCACGACGACCTGTTGGTGGAAATGCGGAACTTCATTGCATTCCAGGCTAGCAGCGACGGACAAGCCACGACTGCGGACCCCCCCCCGCGGACGCCGACCCCGACCCCCGCCGCGGACCCCCGCCGACCCCGACCCCCCCGCCGACCCCCGCCGACCCACCTTCCGAAATCCGAAATTTTCCGAAAACCGAAACACGGCTGGTCCCGAGGTTTTCGGATAAAGGATAGTCTACCTGTACTATTATTCAAGAAAGGGGAGAGGGAAAAACTAAGATACTACAGACCAGTCAGCCTAACATTAGTGATGGGGAAGTTATTGGAAACCGTTATCAGAGACAAAATAAACTTTCAAGTAGCAGTGATGAGGATAGTTATAAGCTTCAGGATGACATCGATAGGATGGTGAAATGGGCAGAAGCATGGCAGATGGAGTTCAATGCAGAGAAGTGTGAAGTGGTGCATTTTGGGAGGACTAATATGGAAAAACAGTAAACTATAAATGGCACGATTTTGAAAGTGTAGACGAGCAGAGAGACTTTGGTGTCCATATACACAAATCCGTAAAAGTGGCACAGCAATTTGATAAGATGGTTAAAAGAGCATATGGATTACAGGGAACTTTGTGTTATCCGGAGGCTAAATGTCCGGCAAGCTCGAGCCACCGGCAAAAATCAGGAGCAGTTTTTTTTCTTTTCGTTTCTTTTCGTTGCTTTTTTCTCAACAGTCAAGCTCTGCAAGGTCTGTAGCTAAGCAACAGCTTCAGCTAGAGATGCTACAGAGACGCTTGCCGACTGTTTAGAAGCTGACAGGGTTTGCTGATTCACACGGAGCTGAAAATCTCCGTATGTTTCAACATTAGCGCTGGAGTGTCCGGCAGTTTTGAGGGAACGGCAACAGCTCGGTCCTGTCGGTGCCGGATAGCACAAAGTTTCCTGTACTTAGGTTTAGAAATAGAGGAATAGAATATAAAAGCAAAGAGATCATGATAGAATTTAATAAATCACTGGTTAGGCCTCCACTGGAGTATTGTGGACAATTCTGGGCACCACACTTCACGAAAGATGAAGAGGTCTTAGATAGGATAAAGAGGTTTACCAGGATGTCACCAGGGATGAGGGACTTCAGTTATGGGGAGAGGTGGGAAAAGTTAGGACTGTTCTCCTTGGAACAGAGAAGGTTAAGAGGTGACCTAATTGAGGTTTTCACGATGATGAAAGGTTTTGATAAAATAGATGGAGAACAATTATTCCCTCTGGCATGTGGGTCAATAACTAGAGGTCATCAATTCAAAATCATTAGCAAAAGATCTAGAGTGGATTTTTCATTCAGTGTTGGGATCTGGAATGCTCTACCTGAAAAGATGGTGGAAGCTGATTTTTAAATATTTTTAAAAGGGAGTTGGTCAGATACTCGAGGATGAGGAACTTACCAGGTTACAGACAAAAAGCGGGGATGAGGGACTTAACACGACTACCCTTTAAAGAGCCAGCACAGGCACGACGGGCCGAATGGCCTCCTTCTGTGCTGTAAGTTTCTATGATTCTATGAAAGGAATGCGGCACTATTTGAGGCAGCAGGTTACCTTCGTGTCAAAACAAACATTGTACCTGGGAGAAAACAAAAAGTTTGCATCAGGAAAAGTTCCAAGGCAAATGTATCCCACCCCCCGCCCCCATTATATACATGTTTGTTCTTAGCCATGGAAGGTATGGCATCTGTGGAAAGGTTTCTCTCCTGCACCCTTATGAAGGTAACATGAAGAGATCATTGACTCCTCGCAGTATTCTTTCATACAACAGAAAGTGCGAGGGCACAATCGGAGTGGGGCACAGTTATGCATTGCAAATAGCAGTTCAATGTTCAACTCACAAAGAATACTTCCACCAGAAACACTTTGATAGTTTATTTGAAAGACTTGGCTCTGAGAGCAAGGTGGTGGGCACAAAAGGGTGCTGTTTGTAGTGTTTACGTACTTTCCATCATCTTTTTAAATGACTTCTGCTTATAGGGCAAGCCTGCACACAACCACAGAGGACGGTGGGGGGGTGCGGGGGGAAGGCGAAACCAGTATTGTTAAGGCAGCGCACTAACCATGAATCCCTCGCCCTTTCAACCAAGAATCTACAGAAAGAATTGACAAGGGCAAGTTTAAACATATGGGAGGATAAATTCAGTATCGCCCCATTTGGGGCGCAATTATCGGCCGGGCGCAAAGATTAGCGCCTGGCGCTAATTATCGCCTCTGACTGCAAACTTGGCTTTTATCGCCCCTGGAGGTGATTGGAGCGCTAAATCAGGCGCTACACACCTCTCAAGGCGCTAAGGCCGAGGAGCGAGGCACTACCTCACAGCGTTGGTGAAGCTCATGTGATGTCAGTCAGCAATGGAACACAAACACACTGGCACTGTCCAATTCTTAAAGGGAAGTTCTGACGAATGGTCATCAACCTGAAACGTTAACTCTGTTTCTCTCTTCACAGATGCTGCTTGGCCTGCTGAGTTTCTCCTGCATTTTCTGTTTTTATCTTAAAGGGGAGGGTTGATCTTGCTCTCCATCCACATCCTGCTCATTGCAGCCTTGAAGCTCAGCCTGAATCTCAGCCTGGAGAGACCTGTGCATCAAATCTGCTGGAAAGAACAATGGAGAGAACCAGGAAAAGAGCTCAAGAGTGCAGACCCCATAGTCTCTTCTAAATCGATACAAGGAAAGGCAAATCAAAATCAACCTGCAAAGTGCTACTCAGTACCCAAAACTCCTTCACACAGCGTTGAATCTCTCCAGAAGTCTCTCTCTCTCTCAGAATGCGTGGTGCAAAAATTTCACCGACAAAAAAAGGCAGGAAGTGGTCGCCTTTAAATAGCGCTCCCCTAGTCCCTTTCTGACAGCATAACGCTCCCCTCAACCTGTCGTTGCTAGCGGCAGGCGGTAAGGCAGGGGACGCCACTCAATTTCTGGTCCGGGGCGCTAACAGGGCGTTGCGCACTCGACTGACGTCACGATTTGCCGGCGCAGGAGATCGTGGCAGTACTGTTCAGCACCGCCGCAAAATGTCTAGTTAATTTCGCGAGCGGCGCAAACATCGCTGCGCCCGGGCGCTAGTTGCTTTGCGCCCCACTTGGCACCCTCTTAAGGCGCTAACGGGAGGCGCAAACAACTGAATTTTTCCCCCATGGTGTTACCACTCAAAGAATTCATTTTAACCCTTCCCACACTCACTATTTTAACGATAGCAAAATACTGCAGATGCTGGAAATCCGAAATAACAACAGAAAATGCTGGAAAAACTCAGCAGGCCAGGCAACATCCGTGGAGAGAAATTAGAGTCGACGTTTCGGGTCTAACCCTTTTTCAAAACTGGAAAGGAAATGAAATAGATCGAAAGGCAGGGGTGGGAGACAACAAAAGAAGTGAAGAGACATTGGGGGAGAAATTGGGTATAGCCCTGTTTGGGGCGCTAGTTCTGGCGAAGCGCAAAGCCTAGCGCCAGTTGCGATTTAGCGCCACCTGGCGCGATATTGGGTCGTTGCGCCCGAGGGTGATTGCGGTGCTAAATCAGGCACTGCACGAGGCTCTTAAGGCACAAACCCAGGGGCGCAACCCAATTTAGCGGCGGCGGGGCGCAGCGCTTTCAATAATCACTGTCCCTGAGATACACTGGCGCCGGCCAGCTCTTAAAGGGGCAGGTCAATTGGCATCACCAGACACACTCACTGCCTTGTAGGCCTTCAAAGCGATGCGAGCCTACCTGTGGCGCACCAGCCTAGCAAGAAATGGAAAGGGTGAGGCAGAGGGCGGAATGCCTCACTGATGGGGCATTGGATGCTTTGGTTGGCGCAGTGGAATCAAGGCCAAGGAAGATGGTCGGAATGTGATTTATGTTTTGGACAGTCTCCCAGGTGTGAGGGGCAGTTATGTGTCAGTGTATTAGTTTTGCTTTCTGTTGCCATAGCTTTCTCATGTTTGAAGGAACCACATTTTGTGTAATGAAACACTTTTTTCATTTACAATGGCCATGCCTTCTATTTACATGCATCTTGCCCTTCACAGGCTTGGTGGTATCAGACCGGTTCCATTCCTGTTCTTGGAATGGCAGCAAGCATTCCGTGAGAGGGGCCTAGAAGCTACTTCTGATCAGCCTCTGACGCGCAGCCTGAGAAGAGCCGCTCGCGTAGAAGTTCAGGCCAGCAGGCATCTTCTCAGCCACCGACAGAGATGTCCTGCACCTTATCTGAGGCTGCAAATCTGGCTGAAGCAGCTGGCACAGCTCAGTCACCACCTCCTTTCTAAATCGCAGCCTTCTGACACACTGCTCCTCCGGCATGTTCATGTAGGAAAACTACTGTCGGAAAACCCTGCCAGCGAAAGGTCTGCTGTGGCGAGGTCCGTTGACCCTCCTCCGTCTGGCCATGCCCGCCCCCTCTCCCAGCGTCTCAGTGCCCTTTCCAGATGATTCAGCAGCAGGACGTTCCCCTCCAATGCAGCCCCCATAATAAGTGCCTACAGGAAGGTTCCCCGTTGTCAAGGCTCACCAAGAGCAAGGTGATGGTCAGAAGGCTGAAGATCGTCTGCCTGCGCTGGCTCAGTGGTCAAATGGCTCTCAGTGTGCAGCTCAGCAACTCTTTGTAGCTCTCGAGGAAGTTGTGCTCCAAAAATGGCTGCCGCTTTTAAACCACACCAGTCCCCTTTAAATAACGCTCCTCCAGCCCGAGAGCAACTTGGTAAGGTCCAGGTAAGCTGTCACTATTAGCGCCAGGCGCTATGGAGGGGGGCGCCACTGAATTTCCAGTCCGGGGTGCCCAAAAGGCGTTGCACACTCAAATGACATCATAATCAGCCTGCGCCCATGAGCAGGCGCTAAGATTTAGCGCCGGCGCTAAATGCATGCTCAATATGGGGGCGAGGCACTAGGCGCTTTGCGCCCGCCCGGAAGTTGGCTAACGCCCCACTTCTCGGCCTCTTTAGGCGTTAATCGGTGGCGCAACCAACCGAATTTCTCCCCCATTAAGAGGTATTCAAAACGAGACGAGATGGTGATAGGACTAGTAGAGACAAAAGACGGCTCAGTGGCTGCCATATTGGTCACCCCTTTTGTCCCTGAAAAAAACAATGGGGGCGTGAGGACGTCAGTCATCGTGCAACGCCGACATGTCACCTACGCGAACTTCGACCCTAGCACTGGGTCCTAAGCACACCAGGTTAACCTGGTGTCTTCCCTTCTTATCAGTCACCTGCAGCCGAGGGAATGCCCGAGTCCAATGCGGGACCTACAGTCTCTGTCACAGGTGGGGCAGACAGTGGTTGAAGGGGCGGGTGGGTGGGGTGCTTAGGTTGACGTGCGCTCCTTGCGTTGCCTGCGCTTGGCTTCCGCTTGCTCCCGGCGAAGAGACTCGAGGTGTTTGGCGCCTTCCCAGATGCTTCTCCTCCACTTTGTGCGGTCTTGGGCCAGGGGTTCCCAGGTGTTGGTGGGGATGTTACACTTTTTCAAGGAGGTTTTGAGGGTGTCCTTGAAGCGTTTCTGCTCACCTGGGGCTCTCTTGCCGTGCCGGAGCTCCGAGTGGAGCGCTTGTTTTGGGAGTCTCGTATCGAGCATGCGGACAATGTGACCCGTCCATCGGAGCTGATCGAGCGTGGTCAAAGCTTCGATGCTGGGGATGTTGGCCTGAGCAAGAACACTGACATTGGTGCGCCTATCCTGCCAGTGGATTTGCAGGATCTTGCGGAGGCAGAGTTGGTGGTACCTCTCCAGTGCTTTGAGGTGCCTGCTGTACATGGTCCATGTCTCTGAGGCATACAGCAGGGTGGGTATCACTGCTGCTCTGTAGACCATGAGCTTAGTGCTGGGTTTGAGGTCCTGGTCTTCAAACACTCTCTTCCTCAGGCGACCGAAGGCTGCACTGGCACACTGAAGGCGGTGTTGGACTTCGTCGCCGATGTCTGTCCTTGTTGACAGTAGGCTCCCGAGGTATGGAAAGTGGTCCACGTTGTTCAAATCCTTGTTGTGGATTTTGATAATCGGGGGGCAGTACTGTGTGGCAGGGGCAGGTTGGTAGAGGACCTTTGTCTTACAGATGTTTAGTGTAAGGCCTATGCTCTCGTACGCTTCAGTGAAGGTGTTGACGATGGTTTGGAGTTCGACCTCCGAGTAAGCGCAGATGCAAGCATCATCTGCATACTGTAATTCGACGACAGAGGATGGGATGACCTTGGATCTGGACTGGAGGCGACAGAGGTTGAACAGTTTCCTGTTTGTTCTGTAAATTAGCTGCACTAAGTTCGACCTCCGAGTGACCGCAGACGCAAGCGTTAACCTGGTGTGGAAGCAGGCTGACAAGAGGCAGTATCTGCAGCTGTTAAAGGGACACACACAATAATCAAGTAAGTTTGAATGGAAAGGTTTGGACTGGTTTTTTAAATTTTATTGAAGTGGTAGCTTGCTGCAATAGATGTGATAAGTTTTTTTTTTTTAAAGTGTTTTGGGAGTGCTGCTGGACGCTTGCAAGGGCTCGGATGGCAAGTGAATGCCTTTGAAAAGACAGAACATGCTGCAAATACTCAGCAGGTCATGCAACATCCGTGGAGTTCACGTCTCAGGTCAACATGCTGCCTGACCAACTGAGTATTTGCAGCATTTTATGCTGTCATTTCACATTTACAGCAGCTGTTTGCAGAGGGAAGAGGAAGACGCAGAAGAGGAGGAAGCCGAAGAGGAGCAATCAGACGGAAGGATGCATCCCAGACAGCCCCTATGCGGCCGTCATATCCGGGATGGAATCATCCTCCTGCGGTCCCACTGGCTGGGCAGGATGCATTTCTTGGGTGTGTGAAATGAGGATGGCACAAGGGTGGAGTTGTGCTGACAGGGAGCAGCTCGCAGGAGGTACTACCCGCAAAACAGGGTCTACTGGCATAGGCTGAGTTTCCTTGACAGGTCTGAACAGCAGTGCTTCAAGAGGCTCAGGTTGTTGAGTTAGGTGGTGGTAGCCTGCTAGAAGACTGGCTGCCTGCTGGACCTGGTGGCTACGCATTACCAATGGCAGTCAAAGTCACCACTGCCCTCAACTTATTTGCCTCCAGATCCTTCCAGGGCTCTGCCTAAGACATATCCAGGATCTCCCAGTTGGTGGCCCACAAATGCATAAGACAGGTGACTGATGGCTTGTTCGCCAGGGCTGACAATTATGTCAACTTAGCCTGCGATGATGTCAGTCAGAATGAGCGGGCACTTGGGATTGTGGCTCTGGCTGGCTTTCCACAGGTGCAGGGTGTCATTGACTGTACACATGTGGCAATCTGGGCACCCACAGATCACCCGGGAATATTTGTCAACCACAACGGCTTCCATTCCAATGTGCAGCTGGTGTGCAAACACAAAGTTATTTCGGCAGGTGTGCACCAGATTCCCGGGGAGCTGCCATGATGCTTTTGTCCTGTGGCAGTCAAAGCTCCATGATGTTTTTGGACCTGCAAGCAGACTTATGCAATGGCTACTAGGAGACAAGGGATACCCACTTCAAAGTTGGCTGATGACACCCGTCAGAAACCCGAGCAATGAAGCGCAACAGCGCTACAATGAATGTCATACGACCACCACATGTGAAATATGTGAAATCGAACAAGCCATCGGCGTGCTGAAGATGCGCTTCAGGAGGTGCCTAGATAGATCTGGAGGTACCCTTCAGTACGCACCAGCCAGAGTCTCCAGAATTGTCGTGGTGTGGTGTGCTGCGTTTGGCACAACATTGCGCAGCAGCGAGGTTTGGACCTGCAGGAGGAACAAGGCAAAGAGCTCAGATCCTCCTCAGACATTTCAAAAGGGGAGGAGGAGGAGGAAGACAAGGAGGTGGTGATGAGGGCAGTGCACCCCTAGCTGCTCACATTGCTGCCTGGGATGGCCTTATTAATGCAAGGTTCACTTCGGTTGCATCAGTGGACACATGTCAGAAGCACATGCAACGGCCACTCTTCCCTATCACCACCCCCCACCCCCCCAATGCCAGTCCTGCAAACAACCAAACACCCTTGAACATCCCCCCATTGGTCCGATCAATTTATGTCTTCCTATTCTTCATCAAACAAGTTCAAAAGCGACTTGCCACCCAGCAGCCAAGAATGGACAAGACGGGAAAGTCGTGCAAAATAATATTTATGTGACCTAACGAAACAACAGAAACTTAACACATTTTCTCATACACCGATGTGCATATCCTTATGCAACTACAAAGCCTTATTCTTCCTTTTCCTACTACTCCTATGTGGTGCAACCCTTGTGTCTTGAGCAGAGGTAGAGGCAGGCTGCTCAGATCCCTGCTCCGACTGCCGAGATGCTTTTGGCCGACGTCCTCCGGGTTTTGGAGCCAGTGAGCCCAGCCAAAAATTGCTCCAATTGCATCTGTGCAGGGGCAGATTCGAGAGATGAGGCAGTATGTGGGCTACTGACTGAGGGTGGGGGGGTGTCAATGGTTGAGAAGAGGAAGCGCTTGGAGTAGAGTCCCCACTTCCATATCTCCTTTCGCCATCATCCCTCTCATGGCCCAGCCACATTTCACTGCTACCACTGTGGTGCAGATCAGGGTAGCATTGCAAGGCCAAGGCTAAAGTATATGTCATTCTATTTAAGGTGGTCGACATGTTGGCATCTAGAGTCTACACAGCCGTGATGGACTCAGTGGATAGCTGTGTTTGATGTTCCATGCAGTAGGCCACTCTATCCATGCAAGAAGACATCGCAATGCCCTGCGACATCAACCCACTTATGCTCGAGGTGGACTCCTAAATTCTCTCTGCAATCGTGGTCTGTGTGCTTGGAATGCCAGTCAGTGCATCGCACATTGTCTGCTGCTGCTCAATGATTCTCCTTTTCATCGACAGCCTCCAGTGTACACCATCTGCGTTCAGCTGTGCAGAGCTTGGAGAGGGCTGCAGCTTCCAACATGGACTCTCCACTGCTGTCCCGGTCACCACCATCTGCTCTTGCTCACTTGTGAAGTGTGAGTCACCATGTGAAAACCTAACTATCTGCCTACATGGTCCCACCGAAGTATGAGTTTCTGAGCTGGTGCATGGTATGCACAAGTCCTGTGTTGGTGCAACCTCAGAAGGACTCAGCTCCTCTGAGGAATTGGCGGCGGTGACCTCCACTGACTTCTGCTGCACGTGTGAAGACCCCGTCAGAGATAAAAGACATGAATTAATCCTGGCAAGGTAAGAATGTTGCAAATTATCATTATGAAGATGATCATATTTCACTAACTGTTGAAATGAAGTTAACATGATGAGTACTGTATGACAGGTGGGTCGCTGATATTTAATTGTGTCACCAGGTAGCTGGGAGTACCCCATCTCAGACAGACAGGGACACTGAAATTACACTGATCTCCAGCGCCTCCTCTGCGTTTGTCAGTTGAGAGATGGTTGGAGGACCATCTCCAGGTCTCTCCCGCTCCCTCATGTTTTGTGCTCTCTTCTCCTGCAACGAGGGAAAGAACAGACCTATGAGTGAATATAATGGCATGTGTTCACCCGATAGATGGAGTGCATTTGGAGAGAAAGAAAAGACTTGTATTTATATAGCGCCTTTGTTGACCACCGGACATCCCAAAGCACTTTACAGCCAATGAAGTACTTTTGAAGTGTTGTCACTGTTGTAATGTGGGAAATGCGGCAGCCAATTTACACACAGCAACTCCCACAAACAGCAATGTGATAATGACCAGATAATCTGTTTTAGTGAGGTTGATTGAGGGATAAATATTGGCCAGGACACTGGGGATAACACCCCTATTCTTCTTCGAAGTAGTACCATGGGGTCTTTTACGTCCACCTGAGAGAGCAGACGGGGCCTCGGTTTAACGTCTCATCTGAAAGACGGCACCTCCAACAGTGCAGCACTCCCTCAGTAGTGCATTGAAGTGTCAGCCTAGATTTTTGTGCTCAAGTCTACTGAGCAGGACTTGAACCCACAACCTTCTGACTCAGAGGCGAGGATGCTACCAACTGAGCCATGGCTAACACCAGAAAGGGTGCGTCGAGGCATCAAATTGCATAAGGATGAGAGCGAGTAGCAGTGGTGGATGGATAGATGGGGATGTGAGGAAATGGAAAGACAGAGAAGGATGGGTGTGCGTGCAAGGTAAGTGGGTGTGAGGAGTGATGTGATGGAGTAGGTTTGACAAAGCAGAGTGAGGGGGGTTGGGCTGATGCACATAGCAGGCTGTAGGTGAATGTGCAACTGTACTCACTTTCCCTGACCTGGTTAGGTCATTAAACTGCTTCCTGCACAGCATCCAACACTACGCTCCTGCTGCTCACTTCCTGGGCAACCTCCAAACACGTCTTCTTCATTTCTGCCACAGGTTTTCTCCTCCCATTGCTGGGGAATAGTATGTCCCTCTGGCTCCTCACAGCCCCTAGCAGCACATCAAGGGAGGCATCAGTGAACCGGGGTGTAGGCTTTGAACATCTAGAATCCATTCTGGAACAACTTCTCTTGTTCCCAACTCCAACTCCTCCAAATTGCATCTTTGGATTGGCCCTTTAAATACTGGAGTTGAGATCATGCAGATTCTCAACACCTCCGCTTCCGCGGATTGGACGGCAAACCCGGAAGTAAAATTATGCGCTGAACATACTTCTGGGTTTCCCATGCGATGTCGATCTCCCCGCTCCCAGTGCGACTCCCTGTTAATATTGGGGCCATTGTCTCTCTGATAATCACACCTTGGAAAATTTGGCATGTAGTCATGTGACCAATTTTATGGCCCATACTGGTCGCAGAGCCTCACAAAATTCTGAACATTCTGAGAAACTGCATTTTACATTTTTGTAAGACGTGTTAACTCAAGAGAAAAAAGAACCATACATTTGTGGATTTTACCTTCTAAAATATGAGAACTGATGTTTACAAACTTAATTCTGTTGTGCAGATAACGTCGATTGAGCTTGAAGAGACAGGACATGAAGTTATTTTTCTCTCCAGAATTACTGGCAATCCACTTGTATACTTTATCAAACTGCAAATCGAATTCGGGGTTATCCTATAGGAAAAAAAGTGCAACATCAACTCTCGGGTACATGAAACATTTACACTGCTCAAAATATTCAACTGCCACATATACACAATTTTCAGTCTCATTCTAAATGCAGGCCTAGAGCATCTTCTTGGCAGTTCATATGTGCCAGCAGATTTACACTGTATACAAAAAAGTCTCTTTTCTTCTTGGACATGATTGCAATGTCTGCAAAAAATAGTTGTGGAAGGAAGGATATTTTTTCATTAACAACATAGTTAAAATTTGTAGAACTGAAATGAGGAATCTGAGTTGCAAAGTAGTAACTCCACAGGTAGGTCAGGTTCCACAAGGAGCTATCCATGAATGTCTTCTGAGCACACAGATGGACTTACTAGGGTAATTTCAACCCCCCAGAATGTGTGGAGGGTTAGAAATAAAAAGAATGCCTTCTTCCAGTCTTAACGGAGGTAGGACCGAGGGGCAGGCGACCAAGCCGCTCTCAGGAGACGGGTCAGTCAATAAATTCTTTTAAGGAGGCTGCGTGCTTCCATTTTAACTCAAGTTTTAATTTCAACACCTGCAGGCCAGAATTTCCAGGCCTCGGGAATTCCTGCAGATGAAAGGAAGCGAGAAGGGCCGGATCCATGAAGTAAGTGCCTTTACTGCATTGCTTGTGGGCCAGAAGGAGCAGGAGTGCTTCCCCTGGCCCAACAAGCTTACCTTTTTATCCCACGATGGGACCCCATGATTGGCCAACAGACCCCCCCCCCCTCCAATGTTCGACTCCCTCCACTCCACCGCGAAGTCCCATTCATCCCCCCCCATGATATCCGATTCCAATCACCACCCCCCCACCAGCGATGTGCGATTTACCTCACACCACCACTGCTACCCCCCACCCTCGCCGCGATGTCCTATTCCCCTCGCCCCACAATGTCCCATATTCACCACCACCACCCCCAAGATGTTATGGCAATGGAGCAGTGAAGCGATTTGGGTAAGGATAAGCAGAGTGCGACAGGAAGGGACAGAGAGTTTAACAGCAATAGTGCATCAGCGAATAAGGTGAAAGCAGGGAATAATGGTAAAAAGTTAAAATTAAAGCCTTTTTATCTGAATGTACAAAGCATTCATAACAAGATAGATAAATTAGTAGTTCAAATAGAGATAAATGGCTTTGATCTAATAGCCATTACAGAGGCGTGGTTGCAAGCTGACCAAGATTGGGAACTAAATATTCCAGGATACTTGACGTTTTGAAAAGACAGGCAGAATGTAAAAGGAGGGGGGGTAGCCCTAATAAAGGATGACATAAGGGCAGTAGTGAGAAAGGATCTTGGCTCGGAAGATCAGGAAGTAGAATCAGTATGGGTGGAGATAAGAAATAACAAAGGGCAGAAAACACTGATGGGAGTAAGTTTATAGGCCCCCAAACAGTATCTATACTGTTGGACAAAGTGTTAATCAACAAATAATAGTAACTTGTAACAAAGGTAATACAGTAAGTGGGGGACTTTAATCTTCATATAGACTGGCCACAGTATTTATGTGGCTGGTCCAGTTAAGTTTCTGGTCAATGGTGACCCTCAGGATGTTGATGGTGGGGGATTCGACGATGGTAATGTCACTGAATGTCAAGGGAGGCGGTCAGACTCTCTCTTGTTGCAGATGGTCATTGCCTGGTACTTTTGTGGGGCAAATGTTACTTGCCACTTATCGGCCCAAGCCTGGATGTTGTCCAGGTCTTGCTGCATGTGGGCATGGACTGCTTCATTATCTGAGGAATTGCAAATGGAACTGAACACTGCACTCATCAGTGAACATCCCCACTTCTGACCTTATGATGGAGGGAAGGTCACTGATGAAGCAGCTGAAGATGGTTAGGTCTAGTATAAAACCCTGTGGAATTCCTGCAGCAATGTCCTGGGACTGCGATGATTGACCTTCAACAACCACAAGCATCTTCCTTTATGCTGGGTATGACTCCAGCCAGTGGAGAGTTTTCCCCCTGATACACATTGACTTCAGTTTTACTAGGGCTCCTTGGTGCCACACTCAGTCAAATGCTGCCTTGATGTCAAGGACAGTCACTCTCACCTCACCTCTGGAATTCAGCTCTTTTGTCCATGTTTGGACCAAGGCTGTAATGAGGACTGGAGTGGTCCTGGCGGTACCCAAACTGAGCATTGGTCAGCAGGTTATTAGTGAATAAGTGCTGCTTGATAGCACTGTTGACGACACCTTCCATCACTTTGCTGGTGATTGAGTGTAGGCTGATGTGACAGTAATTGGCAGGATTGGATTTGTACTGCTTTTTTGTGGACAGGACATATCTGAGCAATTTTCCACATTGTCGGGTAGATGCCAGTTTTGTAGCTGTACTGGAACAACTTGGCTAGAGACACAGCTAGTTCTAGAGCACAGATCTTCAGCATTACAGCCGGGATGTTGTCGGGATCCATAGCCTTTTCTGTATCCAGTGCGCTCAGCCCTTTCTTGATATCATGTGGAGTGAATCGAATTGTCCAAAGTCTGGCATCTGTGATGGTGGGGGCCTCAAGAGGAGGCAGAGATGGTTCATCCAGTCGGCACTTCCGGCTGAAGATGGTTGTGAACGCTTCAGCCTTATCTTTTGCACTCACATGCTGGGCTCTGCCGTCGTTGAGGTAGAGATGTTCTGTTAGTTATTTAACTGTCCACCACTATTCACGACTGGACGTGGCAAGACTAAAGTGCTTTGATCAGATCTGTTGGTTGTGGCTTTGCTTAGCTCTGTCTATCGCATGCTGCTTCTGCTGTGTAGCATGCATAAAGTCCTGTGTTGTAGCTTCACTAAGTTGGCACCTCATTTTCAGGTATGCCTGTTGCTACTCCTGGTGTGCTCTTCTACACTCCTCAATGAACCAGAGTTGGTCGCCTGGCTTGATGGTAATGGTAGATGGAGGGATATGCCAGGCCAGGTTACAGATTATGGTGGAATACAATTCTGCTGCTGATGGCCCACAGTGCCTCATGGATGCCCAGCTTTGAGCTCCTAGATCTATTCTGAATCCATTCCATTTAACACCATGGTAGTGCCTTAAAACACGATAGAAAGTGGCTCAATGTGAAGATGGGACTTCATCTCCACAAGGACTGTGTGGTAGTCACTTCTACCAATACTGTCATGGACAAATGTATCTACGACAGGTAGATTGGTGAGGATGAGGTCATGTAGGTGTTTCCCTTGTGTTGATTCTCTCACCACCTGCGCAAGCCCAGTCTGGCAGCTATGTCCTTCAGGTACTCGGCCAGCTCAGTCAGTAGTGTTGCCATCGAGCCACTCTTGTTGATGGACGTTTTCATTCACAGAATTTCCTAGATTATATTTAGAAAAACTAACTTAAAACAAAAAAAAAATTCCCTAAATTTTAGCAAGTTCATCCTATGAGCAGCTGAGTCATATAGAGCAGGAAGATTCCCGGTTCAAATCCTGATACATGCTCAGTTTCCTGATCCCAGCTGAGTCGCCAATACTGTATAATTGCCCTGGGTTATGGAGGAGAAAAAAATTAGTCCCGTTTCCTCCTCTTGATCTCTATCCAGCGATCCCTACTAAAAGTACATTTGTCTAGAATCTGGGCAGACAGAGTTAGACTCAAGTGAGGTCTTTCAGACAAATAGCCTGCCGACAGTTATTGTCAAGGCTCACACATGAATAATATCCAATGGGGTGAGATACCAGAGGGCATCCAGGCTTGGGGAGGTAAACATCAGCAATAACACAAGACCTACAGAAGAGGAGAGAAACTGGAAAGAAGAAAACAAACACTTAACATTCCTTTACCTTCAACTCTCACATACTATTCTGATTTACAATTATGACAGTCAGAAAAACAATTAATAAAAATCAAGTCTCCTTCTACCTTGTCTGCATCCTTCCCGTCAACTACCAGTAGATCCTCAAATGACCACCATGCCACTTGTTTGTACACATCACCTTTATCAGCTTTTTTAAATTTCACAAGGGAAGCTTGATATGGACGATCAGTTGACACTGCACAAGAAAATAAATGTGGAATCATTACATTTTGTAGTATGTTGCCACTAGGAACAAACAAATTCTGTTCTGTTTGATTCACTCCAGCTCATCCAAATTGAACTTGGATCCAATGTTAATGGCATAGGTGAAAGCTTGATTCAGGTCAGCTCAATTTTGCAAGTTTGTATCTTGCATTTCACATATAATGTGATCCTAAATATAGGCAGACAGTTCAATCAGGCTTAACAAGCACATTAATATGCCAATACTGGGTTAGATTTTCTGCTCATTCATCATCAATGGTTGAAAATCCAGCCCATTCAGTGCCAACACTTCACCTTCAGTATTTACGGTCTTGATAATAACCCCTCCCCCGTCCCCCACAACAGGTGGGAGAGGGTTGGGTAAACCGACAAATGTGTGAAACGCGACCACAGCCCAATGCGCATATTGCCAATGTTACACCGGTGGGTTTTGTGGCGTCAAGAGTGTCCTGCCATGGAGAGGCAGGCCACTTCATTAACATGTTTAAATCGGACTCCCGCAGTGCAATTGGGAGCTCGATTTAAAATTCACTGCTGCTGTGCATGTTCCCAGGGGTCGTGAAACCAGTTGTGAAAGGGAGGCAAGAGCTGTTGGCTCTACAAGGTAAGTGCCTTTTTTAGCACTTCTTGTGGGCCAGGATGAGCAGGAGTGCTCCCCTCCGGCCACTCAAGGAAGCCTTCAGTTTACTCTCTACTGATTTCAGCCTCTCTTCTCCCATCCCCCACCCCACCCCTTTACCCCGCCAACTCCGAGCATCAACCTTCCACCCTCCCAGCCATGATTGGCGACCTTTCCCCTCTCCAGATTGCTGAGGACCATCTCCAAGGGTTCCTGGCTGCGCCCTCCTGCCGCTGGTTTTCCCTTGCAGCCACGGGCCAGGCCATCAATTTATCTGGCTGTTAGGCGGGAAACACATCCAAAAAAATTATAATGAGATCCTGCCGATAAGTTCAGCAGGACCTCCTCGTCCCCGATCTTGCCGGGTTCTTCGGCACTTTTCAGCCTTCCCTGCACCCTCCCCGTAAATATTGGGGCCCAAGTTTTATTGTAGAATTTAATACAGATCTATCACAAAGGTCCAAAATAAGAATGCTGCACTTTTACCCTCAACTTGATGAAGAAAAACTAGTCTTATCAAGAAACATTCTGACTAGTGCTTTGTGCACTTTAATGTTAAAGCAAATATTGTGATAATCTAGACAGGTGGGATGAATGCAGTGGCTTTTCCAGCCATATTACAGCACACAGATTGGGTGACCGCTTTGCGGAACACCTCCGTTCAGTCCGTAAGGGGGACCCTGAGCTTCCTGTCACCTGTCACTTTAATTCACCGCTCCACTCCCACTCAGACCTCACCGTCCTCGGCCTTTTGCATTGTTCCACAGAAGCTCAGTGTAAGCTTGTGGAACAGCACCTTTCTATTAGGCACTTTACAGCCTTCTGGACTCAACATAGAGTTCAACAATTTCAGATCATAACCTGGCCCCTATCATATATATATACACATATATATATTTATTTATCCACACTTTTTGTTTGTGCCTTCTGTTCTTCTCTCCTGCATGGCAGCTGTCTTTCATACTGCCAGCACAATTTACACTTCATCTAAAGCCATCCTTTGTTTCTTAACTTGTCCCATTACCATCTCCTTTTGCCTTGAATATCTCTTAACTTCTCCTTCCTTCTATCCTATCACAGACCTTCCCTTTTGTTATTTCATCCCCTCCCCCATTTCCCAGCCCCTACCCTTGCTTAAAAATCTGTTCCATTTCCTGCTTTTGTTCTGATGAAAGGTCATTGACCTGAAACGTTAACTCGGTTTCTCTCTTCACAGATGCTGCCTGACCTGCTGAGTATCTCCAGCATTTTCTGTTTTTATTACAGCACAGCATCTTGATTTCAGCAAGAGTAACTACATTTATACCTGGGATTAAACACCGAAGCTACAAAAAAGGGCTATGGAGATTGTGAATGTTTATGCTTTAGAAGAAAAGGCTCAGTTGACATTGTATTTAAATAAGATTTCTGATAGGAGGCTTCCCGCGTACGGATGCCGCCTATCGGAAAAGAAAATCTATGCCCTTGCCTGAAGGCTCCCGAGGTCCGGACACTTCCGCTCCTGGGCCTCTCCACAGTCGAAATGCGCAGGGCCCACGTATCCCAGGGGCGCATGCAGTTCGCAAGCATCCCTGGGATCATGTGGGCCAGGCCAGCCAATAGGAGAAGGGAATCTCCCTTCATACGTTTGACATAGACCTGTCAAATATATGAATGGAGATCACCCCAAAAAGACACTAAAACATTAAATAATTTTTTTTTAAACCATCACATTTTGAAAATGAGTTAAAATTACATTAAATTAAATATTTTAAACAAAAATTTAATTTTTTGAAAAAAATTAAAGTTTTTTACAGGGCTAAAAATAAACTTACCTTTTATAAATGTTTACTTTTTTCAACTCTTATGCTGGTAAAAGCAGGCCTTATGCCTGCTTTTACCAGGCGTAAGATTTCTAAGAGTTTTCAGCAGGCGGAGGGTCTCCAGAAAGCAGAACTCTCTGCCCACAGAGGCCCTTCTCTAGGGCAGGCATCCGATCTGTCAAGGAAATGCCGGTTTTCAGCGCATGCGTTTGGCATGCCTGAAAGCGGCATTTCCGATCTCCCTACGGGTGTGTACATAGCACGTACACACCCGTAGGCATTGGAAAATACGAGCCAATATGTTTGATATAGTCCCAAATTCTACAAGGGAGAACAGATTCAAGCTGAGAAGAGGAAAGGTATGTGAACTGAAAACAATATCCCTTTATATCTAAACATTTACATAGAGAACTAGCTGAAGTGCCTGGCGGTGCCGAGGCTTTTTCGAGGGCATGTTGTTGTTGGAAGAGAGAGAGCGAGCGACTGGGGGGGAAGAGAGAGCGCGCGGGTGGGGGGGAAGAGAGAGAGCGCGGGTGGGGAGAAGAGAGGGCGGGGGGGGAAAGGGAGGGCGGGGGGGAAGGGAGGGGGAGAGAGAGAGAGGGGGGAGAGAGAGGGGGGGGAGAGAGGGAGAGGGGGGGGAGGGGGGGGAAGGAGGGAGAAGGGGGGAGGGAGGGGGGAGAAGGGGGGAGAAGGGGAGGGGGAAAGGGAAGGGGGGAAGGGAAAGGGGGGGGAAGGGAGGGGCGGGGGGAGGGAGCCCCCCCGAGGGTCGCGCCCCCCCCCCCCCCGAGGTGAAGACCGCCGATTGCGGCTGTGCGAGACGGCCGGCGGGCCCGGTTGCCAGGGTAACTGTTGACGCTCAGCAAGCCCCGCCCCCCGGCCGAGCCACAGAGAGATGCCGCGTCTCAGCTCCTGCTGCGCGCGCACCCAAGGGTCGCGCCCCCCCCCCGCCCCAGGTGAAGACTGCCGATTGCGGCTGTGCGAGACGGCCGGCGGGCCCGGTTGCCAGGGTAACCGTCGACGCTCAGCAAGCCCCGCCCCCCGGCCGAACCAGAGAGAGACGCCGCGTCTCAGCTCCTGCTGCGTGCGCACCCTTTATTAAGGTAGCGGCGCTGGGCTGAGGCCGGCCCCTGCAGCCTTCGAGTGGGGCCGGGAGGTGCCTAGTTCGGGCATGGGTGCGGAGGAGAAGCCGAGGCTTCGAGGCCTACCTGGAAAAACGGGGAAAGGTAGGAAAATTAATGAGATTAGATAAGTTAATTCGTTTCTAAATCATTTTTTTTTAAAAACAATATGTGTTTTAAAAGCAACGTTTTTTTTTAAAGACGCAGAAAGCGGGAAAAAGAAAGGAAAAGTTTGGAATCAAGATGGCGGCGACTCACCTCGGTTCAGAACGATAAGGCCCGGCCACACACGCACCGACTGGCCCGGCGGCACACGCCAGCAACCCGGCGTACAATTGGTCGAGATCGAGGTCACTGTCGCTAATGAGCGGATAATGAGATGCTAATGAGCGGAATGTTGAAGGTTTTTGGGATACCGCGGGCGCGATTTTAGCCCGGCCGAAACGTAAATACGCTTAAAACCGTCTCGGAAGCGTAAGCTTTCTTTGGAGGTAACGCGCGCGTAGGTACGCCCTGTAACTATCGAGCGCATAGCCCGCCAGACGCACAGGCGATGATAGACAGAATGACAGACAGAATGACCGATTTATATATATAGTAGATAGATGATGAATGTGTGTGGCGGACTGACCACGGAGACAAATTGTATTGGAAAGTTTGAGAGAGCTGGCTGGATGGATATTTAGTGAAGGAATTGATTGAGGGGTATGATATTGAGTGTTGTATTTTCTTTCCAGTCTTTGGAAGTGGTCTGATGGACAATAATGGCCTTTTCTAGTACTGTGCATTCTTCTACATCAGTAGCTTGAGAATTTTTTCATCTTCAGAAAGAGTATGAAGAAAAATAATTCACATATTATCTGCCTTTGTAGTTTTTTTATTAGCTTTCTAGACTCACAAGAATAGGAAATAATCGGTGAATTAAAGTCAGTAAATTCAAGGTTTGCACTATAGTATGTGTTAACATTACTTCTTGAGTTTTCCCTGTGATGATTTCTGTTGTTACCTATTCCTGTGGTCAAGGCACTTAATAATATTTACCTATAATCCTGAAAGAAAGTTTAAGCACCAATACTTCCTAAGCAAAGCACACTTTCTACAACACATAGGTTTAAAGAAAGTCACAGATGATGGAATTTACAAAAAGATATTGTCAGAAGTGATTCATTGAGTTTTTCCTCAGGTAATTTAGGGTTTGCACACTCCATTCTCGCCGGGCATGCGAGGTTAAAGTCAGGGCTTCTCTCTTTCTGTCTGTCTGTATCTCTCTCGCTCCTTCCTCCATATCATCACTGACCTTTTCTAATCGTCAACGAAACACAGGCAAGATCATTAGATGGCTTCAAAATTCAACTGGTGTTTAATCAAAACATTATTATTTTACACACACCATTTTTTTTAACCTCGGTAAGGCTTTTGAAATTTGTCCTCTAGCTTTTCCTCAATTAATTCTGAAAAACTTAGCAGACACTGCTGGAAGCTAAAGAAAACAATACAGGAAACTTTCGATTTACCGGCACCTAAATAACCGGAAATCTCGGTTAACCGGCAAAATTCAGGAGTAGGTTCAGGTAAGTTTTATTACTTCCCTTCCTCGATCTGTTGCTGTGCAAGGGTGTGGCTGCAGCTGTTGCTAAGCTACAGAGACGCTTGGAACTTGTGGCCATTGTTCTGAACCTGTTGCTAAGCAACAGGGTTTGTTGCTTTATACGGAGCTCTCAGCTCCGTATCTTTTACTATAGCTTTCGGTTATCCGGAATTTTTGATGAACCGGCACCAGTCGGTCCCGTCGGTGCCGGGTAAAAAAAAGTTTCCTGTATATTTGTCCGCATAGCTGACTGATTGATACTGATGCATCCTGGAAAATTAGCTACAACGCATATGTCTGCATACAGTTTGCAGAATCTAAATTCACCTGACAGCATCGTAGCTCTGGGTAAAAATAACAACTCAAAGCCCAGGTTTTTGGGCTGAGGCCTTCAAGTAAAAGTTTTAATGAAGGTATTAAAAATCACAAAAGCAGTTTAATTAATAAATGTAATTCGGCTATTGTGAAATATGCATTTTTTTTTAGATTTGGTTAAAAATCTTATTTTGGACATTAGAAATGAGTTCCTGAGGAAGAAAATGGCAGATGGAAAAAAAGGCATTTTGGAGAGAACTGTGGGAACCTTTCAGCCAGATTGCAGTTAGAATGGGCTGACGTGTGTTTTTCTCAATAAATGTAGTCATAGGAATTTATAATGGAAAAATTTACAAAGTGTGACAAAATTGACAACAGGAAGTTAAATGGTGCACAGGAAGTGCACACAGACATAAGTTTTTAATATATGATAGATAAACATTTGCAGTCACATCATATTTATAGACTGACCTTTTTAAAAAAAATCAAAATACAGAAAATATCTGTTGACGTTTTCTTATTAGTGAGGTGCTGGCAACTGCAGACTGCCTGTTGCTATTAAATAAATCAGCTGAATTTCCACAGTTGAAATGTTAATGTCTGGATGTCCCAAAAAGGTCAGTAAATGCCTCAAGGGAATGACTTGTGTGTGATGAGTCAGTGTGCTCTTAGCTCCAGAAGATCAGCAGGTGGAACTTCTTTGACAGTTACTATAATAATTCAGCAGGGAACATCCTTGAGAACAGCTATTCAAAATCAATTAGATATTCAGTACAGATGCTAGTGCTGTAACTGGATGCAAAGTCTGTTTGACTTTCAGTATTGCCTTTTACAGTAATATTTATAATTAAGAAAACCATCAATAATATACTTATTTCCATTTCTACAAAGCAATATTTTATCTTAAATACAGACAATTCAGGCTCCCACGATGGCTCAGTAAATCTATCACTCAATGTAGTACTGGGCCACATAACATCAAGAGGGTTCAAGGCTCAATGCCTGGTTTGTGCTGTGTTAGTTCTGATTTGAGGCAGCTGTAGAATCACAACAATTGGCTTTAATGCTTCTGGCCATGTAGGAGAAGAGGGAAAATCCACCACAGTCTTCCATTTGGTTATTACTCAAGTGAACATTTCTAGTGGGAGGACATTAGGGGTGGCTGTGATACCCCATCCACAGACCAATAACCTCAAAGCACTCAGTCCAAAAACATCATTGTCTGGGTCCCCATATAAAGAACATTCACGTGAGTGAGGTGCCTGAGGAATTCTGTACCATTGAACCATTCCTCAGCATGAGTCAAAGTCTTCAGGAACCTGGAGGAGGAAAAAGAGAGACTCCCTGGATGAGGGGGTGGCCTATCAAAATTTGCTATTTCAAAAAAGTTATACAGTAATATGGATATTTTGTATTACACCACATTTGTTGTCAATGTTTTACAATTATTTCCACTCCAGGCAGTGACCAACTTAAACATACCCATGAGTTAATCACTTGAGTAATATAGTCAACCTCAAATGAAAATAAAAATTAGAACAAACTAGCAATCAAGTATCCTACTTAAGTGCTTGTAAAATTGGGGAATAAAAAGGAATGACTATTTAGGAATACGGCAAGATGATAGCAACCATAAAAGAGAATAAAAAATACTTTATCTCTGCACTGTAATCCATCAGTTTAATTCCTTAGAAAAATGTAGCTTTTCATCTCAAATTAGTGTTTTTTAAAACTTGAATTGGGGATCCCTGGAAATATGCATCCATTCCTGCGAATCCCTGCAAATACTGTCACATACTTAGGAATACCCTGTCCTATCTTCCAAAAGCAGGAGTACAAAGGAGTGTCATGGTTACAGAAAATTCTTTTTATTAACACATTAACAGCAACAGAAATAATGTGCTAGTAGATCAACAAATACAGAAAAATTCGCAAAACTGATGACTTGGGGACATTGAGATGTGTTTATGAACCCTTTGAAATAGGAGGATCCCAGTTTAAACATCTATGCTTTAAATGCTCCTGAATGGCCTAGGTGCATTTTTAAGATTATGCCCCCTTGTTCTTGATTCCCCTATAGGAAACAGTTTCTCCGTATCTACCCTATCAAATCCTTTTAACATTTTAAACACCTCACTGAGAATACAAGGGAATGCAAGCCAAGTTTATGCAACATGTCCTCATAAGCTAACCCTCTAAGCCCTGGTATCATTCTGGTGAATCTGCACTGCACCCTCTCAGAGTCCAATACAGGAAACTTTGTGTTATCCGGAGGCTAACTGTCCGGAATACTTGAGCCACCGGCAAAAATCAGGAGCCGTTTTCGTTAGGTTTTTTTTCTTCTCGTTGCTTTTTTCTCAACAGTCAAGCTCTGCACGGTCTCGCTGAAGCTGTTGCTAAGCTACAGAGACGCTTGGACTGTTTAGAAGCTGTTAAGCAACAGGGTTTGTTGACAGATACGGAGCTCAAAAGCTTCCGTATCTTTCAACATTAGCGCTGGTTTGTCCGGCAGTTTTGAGGGAACGGCAACAGCTCGGTCCCATCGGTGCCGGATAGCACAAAGTTTCCTGCATATCCTTCCCGAGGTGCAGTGCCCAAAACTGATCGCAGTACTCTAAATGGGCTCTGACCAAAGCTCTATACAACTAAACCATAACTTTCTCCCCTTTGTAATCTGGCCCCCATGGGATAAAGGCCAACATTCCATTAGCCTTTTTGATTGCTTTTATGTACCAAGACATGCACCTTAAAGAATTTTTTTTTAAACTTGCATTATCGTGTTTCCACCATGACTAGAAACAAACTAATGGAATATAAATTAAAACCAAATTAGAAACGTCTAGTGAAGGGTCCCAGACCTGAAACGTTAACTCTGTTTCTCTCTCCACGGATGCTGCCTGGCCTGCTGAGTATTTCCAGCATTTTCTGTTGTTATTTCAGATTTCCAGCATCCGCAGTATTTTGCTATTATAGAAACTTCTAGTAATCAACTACAAGCCCACACCCAACATTTCAGCAGCACCCCCGCCTGCCTCCTTACCCCCACCCCTGTCTGCACAATGCCAACTATGAAAGATCAGCATAGGAATTCTAATAATTGGACATCCTATTAATCTCATGACACACAAGAGATACTGAATCAAGGAAACAGCAGCTCCCATACCTGCCAATTTGCCGGTAACAATATCAGCAGACTGTTCTCTTTAGAGACCCAAAATGATAGGTCTTGACAGAAAGGGAAAATAACAAGAATTCAAGGGGGGGGGGGGATGTTACACTTTAACCAATATATTCCCTTCTACACTTTCCTTTGTCTTTTAAGCTGCCAAGATTCTGAAAAAAAATCTACCTTTTGGCAAGACATCAATCCCATCAAGATTCTAAAGGAATATAAAACTGCAATTCTGTTCAGCAACATCTTTGAATGTTAGTCATTATAAAGATATGAAAAAGGTCTCAGATGGTTGTCATTTTAAATGCTACAAACTTAGCTTTACAAGCGGACTATATTTCATATTCCTTGGTTTGTTCTTTGATTCTATCAGAGGCATCAAGGCATCAATTTATGTCAGAATGCTGGGGAATGGCATTGTACAAGACATTCCTATTGTATGCCAGTTGCATTTTCCATACAATCAATGTCCTTTCTCTTTGGTCTTTAGTGTATTACCCAAGTGATAGATAACACTATTCTATTGGTTAATATACTGAAGACCAAATCAATTTCTGAACACTGAAGCAGAAAACAAAGTATTGATTGGCAACTTCAACAAAAGAGTTTTTTCCCTAAATAAATTAGGGTATGGATCTATCTACAGTACTCCACAAATTACCTATCACCTGCTGAGAATACAGGGGGACAACTTGTTTTTTGTCAATAAAACTCTAACAGACAACAGAAGGAAAGTGACAGCAGCCCAGAAACAACTCTAATTTCAGTATAACACAATTGATTATTCATTGAGAGTCTCTGTCAGCTGCTTGATTGAAAAAACACCCAACAGTTCACCTATTTTGGTGTTTTTTTTTTTAATTGCTCTTGGCATGTAGGGAACATTGGTAAAGTGACATTTATTGCCCATCCCTGGTTGCCTTAAGGTGGTGGTGGTGGTGGTGAGCTGCTGGCTTGAACCAGTGGTGATGATGCTGCCACAATCAGGTTAGGTAGAGAATTCTAAAATTTTGACTCAACGACAATGAAGGAACAGCAATAAATGTTCAAGTCAGGATAGTGCGCTGCTTGGAGGTGATGTGTTCCTACAATGTTGATAGCATTGTCCACTATGATGGCTATTAATGAGGAAGTGAACTATAGAATCAGTCCTGCTGGATTAGTCATGACCAACCTTTCACAAAAGCTATGGCAAAACCTGCAGATAAGGATTAGAATCTTCTGTGGAACTACCAACGCTGCTATATGGCGCTAAAATCAAAACTCTCTTCAGGGCTCATCTTTAGCAACTTTCAGCTTTCTTCAATTGCCAATATCTCATAAATCTTGCCATCAGTGGAATGATCCAATACCTGCAAAGCTAGCCAACCGATCATCACCTCTCACAGGCCTTCCCTTTTGTTCTTTCATCCCCTCCCCCAAACTTGCTTTTTCATCCGTTTCATTTCCTGCTTTTTTCTCAGTTCTGACGAAGGGTCTTCGACCTGAAATGTTAACTGTGTTTCTCTCTCCACGGATGCTGCCTGGTCTGCTGAGTGTTTCCAGCGTTTTCTGTTGTTATTTCGATCATTATGTTACTTTGAACATGCTGCTCAATTGTCCCCCTGGATATGCTAGTTAACAAGATCATTTTTTCCAAACTGCGACCATTAGAGTGGAAGTATCACAAGTATATCACGTGCTCACTTGACTGATCAACCACTCTAGGGGGGTCAGATACACCAACAAAAATTATTCTGCAAGCTGCCCAGTATCATACAGAACAGATGCACCTGCTATAATCGCTAAGACTGTGTACAATAATACAATACATACCACTATATTCACATTGCAGCAAAAGCTGATCTTTAGCAATGCCTGCCTAACATGCTGTTATTTTAGTCTAGATATTGGGTCAATAGCTCAGATTTTCTCAGGAAAAGTGACTGTTATGCAGAATCCCGACAATTTTCTGCGTCATTTCCAGTGAACAGTGGAAGTATCTGTCCTAAAATGTGCAGGCGTGCACCTACACTGCAGTGGATTAGAAGAGCCCTGCTGGTATCAGCTACACCATCCGAAAGAGAGTCTCCTCACCTGTACATCATTTCTTCCACCAGAAATCGTATGGCCCCCAGAGAAACAGGGCATTCTAGGTCCTCCTGAGCTCCTGCCACTAAGCTGCTAGAAGCTTTTAAATCAGTGATTTCTCACCCATCCACAGCAAATTCCCACACCATTTCTCCCGAGATGATGCAAATGACACTGACCCCAGAAATATGTATGGCATCTGTGTATTACAGGCTGGGTGGGTGCTTTATGCACACCACCCCACTTCTGGTTGGACTGACACTCGATTGGCAAATGTATGCCCTCATGTGCACTCCTACCACATCATATATTGCAATTACATTTTATGAATGAATGGAATAGCATTGCAGCAGGTAGCACACAAGCACTACACAAACCACGGGCTGGACTTTGCTGTGAAAATAACGGTGTGGCTAACAGTGCTCACCTTTATTTATGTGCAAATCAGACAGCAACTTCTGGTGAGTGCACATGTGCAGTTAAACATGAATATCTAGAAGTTGCTGTCTGAAATGTGACATTCCTCCATAAGCTTCCCGGAAACGGCATCCCTCGCTGTCTGGCTCCCAATTCAAATGTACTGCACAGCGTAAAGTTCCTGTCCTGACATCATAGATATGGACTAAACTTTCCAAAAAAAAATTAGGGCTCATCCATTCCAGTCTTCTTAGGCAGTCTCTCGGAACTGAGGATGACTTGCTTTCACATTAAAAATGAGTTCGCAGGTGACTGATGAGTCCAATGCGGGACCTACAGTCTCTGTCACAGGTGGGGCAGACGGTGGTTGAAGGGGCGGGTGGGTGGGGTGCTTGGGTTGACATGCGCTCCTTGCGCTGCCTGCGCTTGGCTTCCGCTTGCTCCCGGTGAAGAGACTCAAGGTGTTCGGCGCCTTCCCGGATGCTTCTCCTCCACTTTGTGCGGTCTTGGGCCAGGGATTCCCAGGTGTCGATGGGGATGTTGCACTTTTTCCAAGGAGGCTTTGGAGGGTGTCCTTGAAGCGTTTCCTCTGCCCCCCTGGGGCTCTCTTGCCATGCCGGAGCTCCGCGTAGAGCGCTTGTTTTGGCAGTCTCATATCGGGCATGCGGACAATGTGACCCGTCCATCGGAGCTGATTGAGCGTGGTCAAAGCTTCAATGCTGGGGATGTTGGCCTGAGCAAGAACACGGACGTTGGTGCGCCTATCCTGCCAATGGGTTTGCAGGATCTTGCGGAGGCAGCATTGGTGGTACCTCTCCAGTGCTTTGAGGTACCTGCTGTACATGGTCCATGTCTCTGAGGCATACAGCAGGGCGGGTATCACTGCTGCTCTCTAGGCCATGAGCTTAGTGCCGGGTTTGAGGTCCTGGTCTTCAAACACTCTCTTCCTCAGGCGACCGAAGGCTGCACTGGCACACTGAAGGCGGTGTTGGACTTCGTCGCTGATGTCTGTCCTTGTTGACAGTAGACTCCTGAGGTATAGAAAGTGGTCCACGTTGTTCAAGGCCTTGTCGTGGATTTTGATAATCGGGGGGCAGTACTGTGTGGCAGGGGCAGGCTGGTAGAGGACCTTTGTCTTACGGATGTTTAGTGTAAGGCCTATGCTCTCGTACGTTTCGGTGAAGGTGTTGACGATGGTTTGGAGTTTGACCTCCGAGTGAGCGCAGACGCAAGCATCGTCTGCATACTGTAATTCGACGACAGAGGATGGGACGACCTTGGATCTGGACTGGAGGTGACAGCGGTTGAACAGTTTCCTGTTTGTTCTGTAAATTAGCTCCACTCCAGTGGGGAGCTTACTGAGGGTGAGATGGAGCATTGCAGCAAGGGAGATCGAGAAGAGCGTTGGTGCGATGATTCCAGTCGAAGTACCCTTTTAATGGCGTGCTAAGTGCCAAACAACCTCTCTGCCACTGAAGATTAATTCTATTTTGAGGATGAGACTGACCAATCGCAAGTATAATTAGCCCACTAACTGGGACAGAGCAACGTATTTATTATTTTTCTAGTTTATAAAAGGGGGAATGAAAGTTAAGTTGGAATGTGTGACATTTGGTATGACTGTTACTCAGTATGTTCACTTGCAGTTTGTAAAATAAAGCGGCGCAACCATTCATATCTCACTAAATGCTAATCAGTTTGCTTACTGAAATATTGGAGAAGCACATGTGAAGAACACAATATGCAGTTGAGATCCCAAGGGGATACTACTGTTACAACCCCACATTACACTATCATATAATTAGATATTGAGCTGTACAGGTAAACTCTTGAACATAAGAGATGCAGGGTCTGTTTATAGGAATGATGACTAGTACTGCCAAACCTGAGAAATTATGAAACCAAAATTTGTAACAATGCTTACAGGGAGGGGAAGAATCTAGAGGAAGTAGGCACACTATTATCCTTAAAGGAGAAGAAACTAGATAAAGTATTGCCCAAGTGTTAAGTTTTTTGGTATAGCACTAGATATTTTACTCAGGTTCACCATCAACAAACACTCCCACGAATGGATCGAACGTCCCCTGCAACCTGGATCATACCATTAACTTGTCTAATATCTAGATCAACAACATGACCCAGGGATTGAGCAGCAAACTCTTGCCACTGTACACCAGCTTACTGGAACATACCATGTCCTCACCTTCGGTAGGCTGAATCAGACCAAGACCCAGGCTATAAAGTAAGAGACAATTTATTTAATATAGGAACAAGTAAATGACCAGAATTAAGGACAAAACGTTTCAATAATTACAAACTTTACTATTCTCCTTAATATATCAAAGTAATAAAAATGATTTATCTGAGCTATCTTTCAAAATACAGCAAACATTGATAATAAAGACTTCTTACAGGGTGAATCACTGCCATGGAGTAAAACTAGCCCAGTTTCTCTGCTGGCTACAGATTGTAGGCTGATGAACTAAGCAAAGACAGTCCAATATAACAATGTAAAGGAAACCCCTGACCACACAGAGTTGTATGTCAAAAAGGATAACCCCAAAAGAAAAAATCAGTGGTCCAGCACCTGCTTACAAGTACTACCCATGTTATCATATCAGACATAGCTGTCAAACACTACAGCCTTAGTTGGCTTGGTGCTTTGGTGCCAGATACCTTGGCCAACTTATTTCAGACATATTATGAAGATATGTCAGAAGAAAAGCCCTTAACACAAATGTTCTCTCAAACATTCAAACAATGCTTTTAAAAATATATATGGAATACTAGTCCTTAGATTGAGTTGCCCCTGTAATAATCCAATTGACCTTTGCCAGCTTGCACAACATTTCTACAGTATCTTGCAGAAATACCCCCAGAAATTAGCCGTGTGTACAGGTATTAATAATAAAGGAATTCAAATCAATGACCAAATACAGACAAAAATACATTCTACCACAACACATTAAAAAAGACGTTCAAAATGTTTTTTTTAAATAAAAAGATAAAATGCTCCATCACTGTTTTGACTTTCCTTACCACTAGGCTGCTGCAGCGACAGTACCAACTGGATGATATCCTTCAGTGACTCCAGTGATTGAAGGTCAATCATCACAGCCCCAGGACATTGCTGCAGGAGGTCCTCAGGGCAGTGTCCTAGGCCCAACCATCTTCAGCTGCTTCATCAATGACCTTCCCTCCAACATAAGGTCAGAAATGGGGATGTTCACTGATGACTGCACAGTGTTCAGTGCCATTCACAACTCCTCAGATAATGAAGCAGTCCAGGCCCGCGTGCAACAACACCTGGATGACGTTCAGGCTTGGGCTAATATGTGGCAGGTAACATTCGCGCCACAGAAGTGCCAGGCAATGACAATCTCCAACAAGCGAGAGTCTAATCACCTCCCCAACATTCAACAGCATTACCATCGCCGAATCCCCCACCATCAACATCCTGGGGGTCACCATTGACCAGAAACTTAACTGGACCAACCACATAAATACTGTGGCAACAAGAGGAGGTCAGAGGCTAGGTATTCTGCGGCAAGTGATTCACCTCCTGACTCCCCAAAGCCTTTCCACCATCTACAAGGCACAAGTCAGGAGTGTGATGGAATACTCTCCACTTGCCTGGATGAGTGCAGCTCCAAAAAACACTCCAGAAGCTCGACACCACGACACCATCCAGGACAAAGCAGCCCGCTTGATTGGCACCCCATTCACCACCTTAAACATTCACTCCCTCCACCACCGGCATACTGTGGCTGCAGAGTGTACCATCTACATGATGCACTGCAGCAACTCGCCAAGGCTTTTTTGACAGCACCGCCCAAACCCAATGACCTCTTCCACCTAGGAGGACAAGGGCAGCAGGCGCATGGGAACACCACCACCTCCAAGTTCCCCTCCAAGTCACGCATCATCCTGACTTGGAAATGTATCGCCAATCCTTCATCATCGCTGGGTCAAAATCCTGGAACTCCCTCCCTAACAGCACTGCGGGAGTACCTTCACCACACGGACTTCAGCGGTTTAAGGTGGTGGCTCACCACTCGGGTTGCAAAATTCCGGGAATTTTTTTTAAAAAGAGGAAACTTTCCATGGGAATTTTCAGGAATTTATGGGAAGTTTGAGTTTTTTTTGCACACTGATGGTTTTTGTCTCTGACCCTTATATTATCTTTGTCATCAAAATAGACATACTGTTCCATACAAATAAAAACAGGCTTTCAAAACTTTATTTAGATT
Source organism: Somniosus microcephalus (assembly GCF_052327205.1). Taxonomy (NCBI): domain Eukaryota; kingdom Metazoa; phylum Chordata; class Chondrichthyes; order Squaliformes; family Somniosidae; genus Somniosus; species Somniosus microcephalus. The sequence continues at coordinate 390,291,740 of NC_140987.1, read as the reverse complement.
ATAATTTTGAACTTTATTGAACCCCCACAAAAAAGACCCACCTAAAATAAAATAAAAAGAGCGTCAGCTTATTTAGCCTGTAATTTGTCCTTATTTTGTCCCTTTGAGTCTTCTACTCATGAGTCTTCTACTCATCATTGCTCCTCCTGATTCTCTGACTCTGGCTCTGACGTGTCCATTTCCTCCTCTGTCACTGTCTAGCTGTGTGGTGGACACTTCTGTATCTGGCTCAATAAGTTGTAGGTTCGCCCGGATAGCCACCAGTTTCTCCACTCTCGTTTGTCAGCCTGTTGCGCACCTTTGTATGCGTATTCCCAAAAAGTGACCAGTTTCGTTCAGAGGCCGCTGATGAAGGTGGGATTTGGAGTATCACCGATGCAATGGGTGACAGGGCCTCAGATGCACAAAGTCCCTTCCGCCAGGTATGTGCACGGATATGCTTGCATGGTTCCCATATCCCGTCCCCATTCCAAAGACCTTGGTAGAGAACTTTGCCAGACTTCCCAGAACTTTGCCCACGTCTAGATTGAGGTGGTGTGAGAGGGTAGAAATCACACTGTAAGCGCTGTTGATCGGTTCTCCAGGAAGTACTGGTCTCCCAACATGCTTTGGGTCCAGCACGTATGCTACAGCATGAATCGGCTGAACACAAAATTCTTGACGTGTCTGTATGAATTGAACAATTGCCTTCTCCTCTGCTTTGAGCAGCAGGGATGTGGGTAGGGCATTACTGATTTGTTCTTTTAAAATCAGCAAAAAGCCCGAGAACATCTGACAAGACAGCGTCATCTCCTTCAATCTGAGCAATTGCAGATGCTACTGGTGAGAGTAGTTTAAGGCTGCTAACCACTCTCTCCCAAAACACATCATCCAGCAGTATTTTCTTGATGGTGGTTTCCATATCCCCAGACTGGGATATTGCTACTTCCTGCAGCGACTCCTTACCCTCCAGAAAGCTGTTGTGCATTATGACAACGCCACTCCATCTAGTGTTGCTGGGCAGCTTCAGTGTGTTGTTCTTGTTCTTTGTCGTTTGCTTGGAGTTGTAGGTTGCTGCAACTACCTGTTTTCCCGACATACTTAACAACTTGCTTGGCTCTCTTGTACAGTGTTTCCATGGTTCTCAAGCCCATGATGTCCTTGAGGAGCAGGTTGAGCCCATGAGCTGCGCACCCAATAGACGTAATATGAGGGTAGGGCTCCTCCACTTGAGCCCAAGCAGCCTTCATATTCGCAGCATTGTCAGTAACTACTGCAAAGACCTTTTGTGATCCAAGATCGTTGATGACCGCTTTCAGCTCATGAGCAATGTATGTGCCTGTGTGTCTGTTGTCCTTTGTGTCTGTGCTCTTGAAGAACACTGGGAGAGGAGTGGAGATGATGTAGTTTATGATGCCCTCCCCTCATACATTTGACCATCCATCTGAGATAACTGCAACACAATCTGCCATCTCTATCATTTCTTTGAGCTTTCCTTGGACTCTGTTATACTCAGCCTCCAGCAAATAAGTAGACAAAGCATGTCTGGTGGGAGGACAGTATGCAGGGCGAGTAACATTGAAAAATGTCTTCCAGTACACACTGGCTGTGAGCATGAGGGGTGAGCCTGTCGCATATACAGCTCGAGCAAGGCACTTATCTGTATTCTTCTGGCTATGGTTATCCATTGTATCAAAGAACCTTCCAAGTGGGCCAGGAGTTGCTGATGATAAGGAGCCTGATGCTGAATGTGAACCATCATCTTCTTGAATGGAAGCAGAGGAACTCTGGGCTGACTGCTGTGAGCTTTGAGTGAAGTTGTTGCATTTGGATAAATGCTGCTGCATCTTTGTGGCATTCTTTACATATAGCTTTGTACAGTGTTTGCACATGTACACAGTCTTTCCATCTTTAATGCCTGGGGTAAAATGCTTCCACACATCCGACGGTAAACGTGGCATTGTTCTATGCAGAGAAATAAAGGGCATTCATCTCGGTGTCGAACTGCGGTCGATCAGCACGATTGCAACAGGGTGAGTAAATTTTTTCTGATGCTCCATGTGATGGAAGCATGATCTGTGCACGCACAATGCTACATCACCAATAGAGGAAGCTAATCGCTCATCCACTCATCTAACCAATCAGGACACATTTGTTCACAGTCACACACAAAACTTGTAATTATTAAAATGACCCAAGTAAGAAGATAAACATATATTGATTAAGAAATTCCTTAATAATTAAGATTCCATCTCAGTTAGTAATTTTAAGAGTGCACCTGTGAAAAAAAAGAAATACATACAAAAAAATATATAATGCTAGCATGTGCTTTTTTGGGCAAAATTCCCAAGATAAACTTCCCGTGGAAAATTTCCAGAAATTTCCCAGAAACTTTCCACCCCTTCGCAACCCTACTCACCACCACCTTCTCAAGGGTAATTAGGGATAGGCAATAAATGCTGGCCTTGCCAGCGACGCCCACATCCCTTAAAAACGGATTAAAAAAAATATATAGCATATACAGCCAGTAGGCTACTTTCCTCAGATTGATGGCTCTGGATCAGCTCTCAGACTGATTCCAAGTAACAGTCTGCATTACTTACAATGAAGTTTCTCTGAGAATCATGGGGATACTCCCAGCTAGTAACATCAGCATTCAGAACAGTCTAGTGGTCAGGAAACATTTGACATTTTTTAATTCCCAAAAAATATTCCATATAACTATGTATTTTTCAATATAAAATGTGTGGAGGAGTTGAGGTGATTTTAACAAAAATCACTCCCCTCCCCTAGACTTTCCTTCCCCTTTAAGAGACTGGTACTGAGTTAAGTATCTTGTAAGATACTTTACAAGGTTTACTATCATAGATCAAATGCCTCAACTAAGTTTGACAAGATAAAATCTAGCCAATCTCCCATGGCAATGCTCATTATAAATCAAGAATACACTTTGATAATGCTAATATTATGAAATGTATAATGTATCATTTTGCTGTTAGAAACATAGAAACATAGAAGACAGGAGCAGGAGTAGGCCATTCGGCCCCTCGAGCCTGCTCCGCCATTCAATGAGATCATGGCTGATCATCCAAGTTCAGTACCCTGTCCCTGCTTTCTCTCCACATCCCAGGTATCAGTCTGGTGAATCTTCGCTGCACTCCCTCCATAGCAAGAACATCCTTCCTCAGATAAGGCGACCAAAACTGCACACAATACTCAAGGTATGGTCTGACCAAGGCCCTGTACAACTGCAGCAAGACATCCTTGTTCCTGTACTCAAGCCCTCTCGCTACAAAGGCCAACATACCATTTGCCTTCTTAACCACCTGCTGCACCTGCATGCTTACCTTCAGCGACTGGTGCACAAGGACACCTAGGTCTCGTTGCACTTCCCCTTCTCCCAATCTATTGCCGTTCAGATAATAATCTGCCTTCCTGTTTTTGCCAGCAAAGTGGATAACCTCGCATTTATCCACATTATACTGCATCTGCCATGCTTCTGCTCAATCACCCAACCTGTCCAAATCATACTGGAGTTTGCGGCATCCTCCTCACAGCACACACGCCCACCCAGCTTTGTGTCGTCTGCAAACTTGGAGATATTACATCTAGTTCCCTTGTCTAGATCATTTATATATATTGTGAATAGCTGGGGTCCTAGGACCGATCCCTGCGGTACCCCACTAGTCACTGCCTGCCACTCGGAAAAAGACCCGTTTATTCCAACTCTTTGCTTCCTGTCTGCCAACCAGTTCTCTATCCAAGTCAGTACCTTGCCCCCGATCCCACGTGCCTTAACTTTACATGCTAATCTCTTATGCGGGACCTTATCGAAAACCTTCTGAAAGTTCAAATACACCACACCCACTGGTTCTCCCTTATCTATTCTACCAGTTACATCCTCAAAAAATTCCAGTAGATTAGTCAAGCACGATTTACCTTTTGTAAATCCATGTTGACTTTGTCCGATCCTGTCACTGTTTTCCAAGTGCTCTGCTATTACATCTTTTATAATGGGTTCTAGCATTTCCCCCACTACCGATGTCAGGCTTACCGGTCTATAATTCCCCGTTTTCTCTCTACCACCTTTTTTGAATAGTGGGGTAACATTAGCTGCCCTCCAATCCATGGGAACTGTTCCAGAGTCTATTGAATTTTGGAAGATGACCAGCAATGCATCTACTATTTCTAAGGCCACTTCCTCAAGTACCCTAGGATGTAGATTATCAGGCCCTGGGGATTTATCGGCCTTCAATCCAGTCAATTTCCCTAACACCATTTCCCTACAAATACTGATTTCATTCAGTTCCTCCCTCTCATTAGACCCTATGTTCCCCGACATCTCTGGGAGGTTATTTGTGTCCTCCTTTGTGAAGACAGAACCAAAGTATGTATTTAATTGGTGTGCCATTTCTTTGTTCCCCATTATAAATTCCCCTGATTCTGACTGCAAGGGACCTACGCTTGACTTCACCAATCTTTTTCTCTTCACATATGTATAAAAGCTTTTACAGTCAGTTTTTATGTTCCCTGCAAGCTTACTCTCATACTCTATTTCCCCCCCTCTTAATTAATCCCTTTGTCCTCCTTTGCTGAATCCTAAACTGCTCCCAATCCTCAGGTTTACTGCTTTTTCTGGCCAATTTATATGTGCTCTCCTTGGATCTTATGCTATCCCTAATTTCCCTTGTTCGCCACGGTTGAGTCACCTTTTTTGTTTTATTTTTATGCCAAACAGGGATGAACAAATTCTGTAGTTCATCCATGCGATCTTTGAATGTTTGCCATTGCCTATCCACCGTCAACCCTTTGAGTGACATTCCCCAATCAATCCTACCCAACTTGCGCCTCAGACCATCGTAGTTTCCTTTATTTAAATTCAGGACCCTAGTCTCTGAGTCAACTACTTCACTCTCCATCTTAATGAAGAATTCTATCATATTATGATCGCTCCGACCCAAGGGGCCTCGCACAAGATTGCTAATTAATCCTTTCTCATTACATAATACCCAGTCTAAGATGGCCTGATCTCTAGTTGGTTCCTCGACATATTGGTCCAGCAAACCATCCCGTATACACTCCAGGAATTCCTCCTCCACAGTATTGTTACTAATTTGGTTAGCCCAATCTATATGTAGATTAAAGTCACCCATGATAACTGCTGTGCCCTTATTGCACACAACTCTAATTGCCCGTTTAATGCCATCCCCAACCTCCGCATTACTGTTTGGAGGTCTGTATACCACTCCTACTAACGTTTTCTGCCCCTTGGTATTTCTCAGTTCTACCCATACAGATTCTACATCATCAGAACTAATATCCTTCCTTTCAATTGTGTTAATCCCCTCTTTAACCAGCAATGCTACCCCACCTCCTTTTCCTTTTTGCCTATCTTTCCTGAATATTGAAAGTTCGGGTGCAGTTGTGCTTAACTTGACCTATCCCTTTAAGTCACCAAGTCTCATTGTAAGTAGGCACGCCCTCAGATCAAATACAGCTAGTGAGGAAAGTTTTCAGGTTGGAAGATGCTTATACATTTCCAGCTCCAAGTCAGAAGAAGCCAAATGACTTCCTTTCTGACGAAGGGTCATTGACCTGAAACGTTAACTCTGTTTCTCTCTCTACAGATGCTGCCTGGCCTGCTGAGTATTTCCATCATTTTGTTTTTTATTTCAGACTTCCTTTCTTACATTTGACATCTGAAGCGAGGGTCACAACGCAGACACGAGTCAAAAATAGACAGATTAGCTAGAACACACGGCGCAATTGAAGCTACCAAGAATTTGGGCTTTAGGAAACTGGATGTATAAAGTTAAAACTTTTCTCAACAAGGATCGCATGATGCACCTGCTCCCAGCATAAAACCTCAAACCGGACAACAAAGCGCGTTTTTATAGTCCGATCCACCGCACTATTGCACAGCCCACGCACCTGCGGCACATAAAATAGAGTTTTTCCGCTTCTTTCCAGCTTTCCAGACGAACACCAAACCCAGCAGCCTCTCTTCCTGCGGTGTGAAAACATCTTTTTGCAAGTGGTTCCGAATGGCAATCATAGCAGATGCAGAAATGATAGTTTTCTTTCTTTTGCTTAAAACTCAATCCAGGAAGTCTCTGAAGATTAGATAACGTAGTGTTATACTGAGAGTGCAATCCTCACAACAACGATGGAAAATGTTCTTAAATATTTTGTTTTAGTAGCTGGAGATCGTATAATCCAAAAATATACAATTTATTACTGAAAAAGAAACCGTTCCTCTAACACATCCGGCCTGTACCTTTATTTCACCAACTGACAGACGCTTCCTGCCGACGGAAGCGCGAGGGAAATAATGCGCGTGCAGCTCGATTTCCTCAACCAAACCGAGGCTCGGCCCGCCCACTGATCCCATTGATTGACAGTCGTTTGCTTAGCAACGGAACTGCGCGAGGTGGTTCGATGCGCGCGCGCGCTGCTTCCGTTCGCTTAACGGTTTTTCTCCCCTCCATTTGAAATAAAGGCAGCAAAGGGCTCGTAGCTAGCACGGAGGGGTTGATAGTCTTTTGAAGGCGGCATCAGCTGTCAATCGTGAGAAAACCCTTTTAAACATCAGAGTGACTGCTGCCAACGGACCGTCGCTGCATTTAAACAAATACAGCTGTGTTCATTATTTTTTAAACCTCTGAGACATGTGCAATAGTTTAAAATATAAACAGAAAATGCTAGAAATACTCAGCAGGCCAGGCAGCATCTGTGGAGAGAGAAACAGAGTTAACGTTTCAGGTCGATGACCCTTCGTCAGTGTTGAGTGTTTCCAGCATTTTCTGGTTTTATTTCAGATTGCCAGCATCCGCAGTATTTTGCTTTTGCAATAGTTTAAGTTTTTTAAAATGTAATTAGTTGCTTTTCATCCGCTATAGATCAGACTTTGACAGGGTAGAAATTGGTTTAAGCCCTTTTCTGCTGCAACATGTGGACGTAAATACGGCCCCCTTACAACAGTGACCACTCCAAAAGTACTTCATTGGCTATATATCGCTTTGAGACGTCTGGTGGTCGTGAAAGGCGCTATGTAAATGTAAGTCTTTTATTAATTTCAAATAAAACAGGCGGCTACTGGTCGCTGCCTAATGGCCCAGAAATTTGGGTCCCAACGCGTGAGTACGCACGGGGTACTCACGCATGGACCCGATGGAAGTGCCGGTTTCTTGCATGCGCGGGAAACCGGCACTTCCGATCCTCTGAACGAAGGGATTCAGAGTTCGAACACGTGCGCGCGGGAGTCTGCGCGTGCGCTTTGAACTTACGTTTTTTTTACAGGTTTTTTCGTGAGGGTAAGTCTTTAGATTTTAGAAATGTAAAAACCAGGCGTAAAGCCTGCATTTTAAAAGGTAAGTGGTCAATTAATTAAAATTAAAACATTTTTTCCACAGGTTTATTATTTTTAAATACTTTAATGCAAGTAAGTTTATTTTTAGCCCCGTTTTTTTATAAAATTATTTTTTTCAAAAATTTAAATTATTGTTTAAAATAGTTATTTAATGTAATTTATAGTTTATTTAAAAAGTGTGATTTTAAAAAAAAAAAAAAAAAAAAAAATATTTGAAGGTTTACTGTTATTTTGGGGCCCGTATATTCATAAGTTTAGACAGGTCTTCCTGTCAATCTTATGAATGGGCTTTTCCCTCCTCTGATTGGCTGCCCATGGCTCACATGATCCCAGGGGACGCATCGCACTAACTATGCCCCTGGGACACGCAAGCACAGCGTGCCGGGAGTTGGAGCAGGCCCCGGAGCGGAATTCCACGGGAGCCCAGAGCTCAACTGCCGGCGCGCAAGGTAAGTGCAGGTCGGGGGCTTGTACCCGCAGGAAGCCCCCGACCCGAATTTCTGGGCCAATATCTGCTGACGCCAATTAAAGGCAACACCTTTTAAAGGGGCGGTGTACTATGGCTGTGGACAATGGCAGGCACAGGAGAAACTGTAAGTCCCCACCTGCTTTTCTGACACTGCTGGAGGTATTGGTGGAGGAGGTTGGCAGGAGGAGGGACATCTTCCAGATGGCAAGAAGACATCAAGACAAGCTGCCAGGTGTGAGGTGGCAGAATGGGTCAGTGCCAAAAGTATTGCCCCCCAGGACATGGCTGCCATGCAGAAAAAAGACCAATGACCGCACAAGGCTAGTTAAGGTAAGCCTCCTAACTCCTATCTCATTACTTTCTGCTTAGCCTTGCACTGCCTGTTGGCCCAGCACTTACAACCCTTCCCTCCCCGATTTACCAGCACTCTCCTCCAATCACTGCAGCACACTTTATGCCACCACCTTCTGCTCCTACTGTAGCACTCTGCTACTTTCCTCACTATTACTTCCTTACACCTCTGTCATTTTTCCTGCCCTGAGATGCAAGGCCTGAAAACTTCTCACTACTGTAACACTGACACATTTCTTTCATCCTTACAGGGCAAGCTTGTGTGCAGTAAAAGAAGCAGGCAGCCATAGTAGGAGAACCATGTTTTATCCATGTGTTGTCCCCACTTGAAGAACAAACAATGGTCCAGAAGCTCCACACAGCCCTCGGGAAGCAGAAGAAGAGGGCAGCACTACAAAACCGGTAACGTCACTCGACCTTACACTTGCAGACACCAGCTCAGAGATTAGGGCAGGGCACCCCATGTAGATCACAGGATAGGCTAAATGGGTCTGCACATAGAGATGCACCCAGCTGTAGTGAGCATGAGCAAGGGCAGGGTGATAAGCCAGCTCAGGAAGCAGCTCATTCAAGGAGAGCTCACATCCTAGCACTGCTGCACAGGGTACAGATGAAGACGTTGAGTATTCACCATACATAAGGGGAGTGATGAGTGCGAGTCAGCAGAGAGTGCTGTGAGTTTGGGTAAGTGTGAGAGTTCTTTAATTGTTATTTCTCTTTAAATCATTATTGATAAGATTACTTAAGCAGTTTAAGTAAAGGGGAAAAGTTAAATATTTGGGATTCTGTTGGTTTAAGAAGAGTAAAACAAGGTAACACTGCAGTAGGAGTAAATTGGCACAGCAGGCAGTGGAAACCAGTTCTCTAACCAATCAGCAGGGGTGACTCATTTGGCTGTAAACAAACAAACAGTACAAAAAGACCAGTGCTAGTGCGAGCAAGCACTGAGGGCGAGTCAGCAGAGAGTGCTGTGAGTTTGGGTAAGTGTGAGTTAGGGTAAGTGGGGTGTTAGGTGCTCTTTTCAAACTTTAACTCTGTGGGTTGTAGTTAATAAGGCCTTTCTGGTGCAGAGTGACTGTTGGTAAACCATTTAACTGGTGTAATTAGAGGGATTGATTTAATTTAAATCCTATTAATTAAAGGGGATACTAGCATCTATAATCGGGCAGAGGGAGCCCATAACTAACAATAAAAAATTTAATTAATTACATAGAATGGAGCAGGTGATGTGTTACTGTTGCGAGATGTGGGAGCCGGTGGACCCCATTGAGGCTCACGGTGATTATGTCTGTGACAAGTGTCTGCTGCTACAGGAACTCCAGCTCCGTGTTGATGAGCTGGAGTCTGAGCTTCAGACACTGCGACACATCAGGGAGGGGGAGAAGTACCTGGACTCTGTGTTTCAGGAGGTGGTCACACCTATGAAGTTAATTAATTCAGATGTAGCCCATGGTCAGGGACAGGACGGTGTGACTACGAGTGAGGCAGGTATGGGGATCCAGGAGGTAGTGTTGGAGGAGCCGCAGCCCTTGCTCTTGTCCAACAGGTTCGAGGTTCTTACTCCCTGTGGGGACGGGAGCACAGACTGCAGGGAGGATGAGCAACCTGGCCACAGCACCGTGGAACGGGGGGGCCATTCAAGAGGGGGGAGTAAATAGAAATGTTGTAGTGGTAGGGGATAGTATTATTAGGGGGATAGATAGAGTTCTCTGCAGCCGAGAGCGAGAGTCCCGAAGGCTATGTTGCCTACCCGGTGCCAGGGTTAAGGACATCTCCTCTGGGCTGAAAAGAAACTTGCAGTGGGAGGGGGTGGATCCAGTTGTCGTGGTCCATGTTGGTACAAACAACGTAGATAGGACTAGGAAGCCGGTTCTGTTAAAGGAGTATGAGCAGCTAGGGGTCAAATTAAAAAACAGAACCTCAAGGGTAATAATCTCTGGATTATTACCTGAGCCACGAGCAAATTTGGCTAGGACAAATAAAATTAGAGAGTTAAATGCGTGGCTCAAAGACTGGTGTGGGAGAAATGGGTTTTGCTTCCTGGGACACTGGCACCAGTACTGGGGCAGGAGGGAGCTGTTCCGTTGGGACGGGCTTCACTTGGCCAGTGCTGGGACTAGAGTCCTGGCGGATCATATAACTAGGGCTGTAGAGAGGGCTTTAAACTAACTAGTGGGGGGGAGGTTCCTAGAGAGCAAATAATAAAAATGACAACAGAGAAGGTCATAGACTTAGGTAGCAGTGGGGAAATTAAAAACCAAAGCGTGTCAGGAAGGGGAAGAAGGTATGGAGTAAAAGGTAAAGTAATAAAAAGGGCAAAAGCAGGAACTAAGTGTCTCAAAACATATTTGAAAGTTCTCTATCTGAATGCACGTAGCGTTCGTAACAAAATAGACGAGTTAATGGCACAAATAACTACATATGGGTATGATCTTGTGGCCATTACAGAAACATGGCTGCAGGGTGACAATGCCTGGGAATTAAACATACCAGGTTATTTAACGATCAGGAAGGACAGGCTGGAAGGAAGGGGAGGTGGGGTGGCTATGTTAATAAAGGAAGGAATCACTAATACAGAGAAATGATATTGGGTCAAAAGATCAGGATAATGAAACAGTTTGGGTGGAGGTAAGGAATAATAAGGGGAAAAAAACACTAGTGGGCGTAGTCTATAGGCCTCCGAACAGTTGCAACTCTGTTGGACGGAGTATCAATCAGGAAATAGTTGAGGCTTGTAATAAGGGAACATCTATAATTATGGGGGATTTTAACTATTATATTAATTGGACAAATCAAATTGGGCAGGGCTGCCTTGAGGATGAGTTCATTGAGTGTATTAGGGATGGGTTTCTTGAGCAGTATGTAACTGAACCGACCGGGGGCAAGCAACCTTAGATCTGGTCCTGTGTAACGAGACAGGATTAATTAAAAATGTCCTAGTAAAGGATCCCCTTGGAATGAGTGACCATAACATGGTTGAATTCCATATTCAATTAGAGGGTGAGAAGGTTGGATCTCAAACAAGCGTGCTAAGCTTGAATAAAGGAGACTATGAAGGTATGAGAGCGGAATTGAGTAGAGTGGATTGGGAAAATAGATTGAAGGGTAAGACGATACATGATCAGTGGTGTACATTTAAGGAGTTATTTTACAACTTCCAAAAAATATATATTCCGCTGAGAAGAAAAGGGTGTAAAAGAAAAGACAGCCATCCATGGCTAAGTAAAGAAATTAAGGATAGTATTCGACTAAAAACAAGGGCATATAAGGTAGCCAAATCTGTGGGAGGATAGAGGATTGGGAAAACTTTAAAAGACAGCAAAAAATAACAAAAAGATTGATTAAGAAAGGGAAGATAGATTATGAAAGTAAATTAGCAAAAAATATAAAAACAGATAGTAAGAGTTTTTATAGTTATATAAAAAGAAAAAGGGTGGCTAAAGTAAATGTTGGTCCCTTTGAGGATGAGACTGGGAAATTAATGGTGGGAAATATGGAGATGGCAAAAACACAATGAATATTTTGCATCAGTCTTTACAGTAGAGGACACTAAGAATATCCCAACACTGGACAAACCGGGGGCTATGGGGGGGAGGAGCTAAACACGATCAAAATCACTAAGGAAGTGATACTCGGTAAAATAATGGGACTCAAGGCGGATAAATCACCTGGACCTGATGGCTTACATCCTAGGGTCTTGAGGGAAGTGGCGGTAGGGATTGTGGATGCATTGGTAATAATTTTCCAAAACTCCCTGGACTCAGCAAAGGTCCCGGCAGACTGGAAAACTGCTAATGTAACACCCTTATTTAAAAAGGGCAGTAGACAGAAGGCTGGAAACTATAGACCGGTTAGCCTAACATCTGTGGTAGGTAAAATTTTGGAGTCCATTATTAAGGAGACAGTAACAGGACATTTGGATAATCATAATTTAATAGGACAAAGTCAGCATGGTTTTATGAAGGGGAAGTCATGTTTGACAAATTTGCTGGAGTTCTTTGAGGAAGTAACATATAGGGTGGATAAAGGGGAACCAGTGGACGTAGTGTATTTAGACTTCCAAAAGGCATTTGACAAGGTGCCACACAAAAGATTATTGCTTAAGATAAAAAAATCACGGGATTGGGGGTAATATTCTGGCATGGATAGAGGATTGGCTATCTAACAGAAGGCAGAGAGTTGGGATAAATGGTTCATTCTCAGACTGGCAATCAGTAACAAGTGGTGTTCCACAGGGGTCAGTGCTGGGTCCCCAACTCTTTACAATCTATATTAACGATTTGGAGGAGGGGACCGAGTGTAACATATCAAAGTTTGCAGATGATAATAAGATGGGAGGGAAAGTATTGAGTGAGGAGGACATAAAAAACCTGCAAGGGGACATAGACAGGCTAAGTAAGTGGGCAGAGATTTGGCAGATGGAATACAATACTGGAAAGTGTGAGGTTATGCACTTTGGCAGGAAAAATTGTAGAGCAAGTTATTATCTTAATGGCAAGAAACTTGAAAGTACTGAAGTACAAAGGGATCTGGGGGTCCTGGTGCACGAAACTCAAAAGGTTAGTATGCAGGTGCAGCAAGTGATTAAGAAGGCCAATGGAATGTTGGCTTTCATTGCTAGGGGGATAGAATATAAAAATAGGGAGATATTGCTTCAGTTGTACAAGGTATTGGTGAGACCGCACCTGGAATACTGCATACAGTTTTGGTGTCCATACTTAAGAAAAGACATACTTGCTCTCGAGTCAGTACAAAGAAGGTTCACTCGGTTAATCCCGGGGATGAGGGGATGGACATATGAGGAGAGGTTGAGTAGATTGGGACTCTACTCATTGGAGTTCAGAAGAATGAGAGGCGATCTTATTGAAACATACAAGATTGTGAAGGGGTTGGATCGGGTGGATGCGGGGAGGATGTTCCCGATGATGGGTGAAACTAGAACTAGGGGGCATAGTCTTAGAATAAGGGGCTGCTCTTTCAAAACTGAGATGAGGAGGAACTACTTCACTCAGAGGGTGGTAGGTCCATGGAATATGCTGCCCCAAAAAGCTGTAGAAGGTACATCATTACATAAATTTAAAACCGAAATAGGCAGTTTCCTAGAAGTAAAGGGAATTCAGGGTTACGGGGAGCGGGCAGGAATTTGGACATGAGTCTAGGTTCGGATCGGTCATGGCCCTGTGGGTAGCGGAACGGGCCCAGGGACCGTGTAGCCTGATCCTGCTCCTATTTCATGTGTCTAATTCTGTTGATTCAGGAAATGGTTCTGTGATAGTAGATTGGCGGTTAGGATCAGATCAGCCATGATCTTATTGAATGGCGGAGCAGGCTCGAGGGGCTGATTGGCCTACTCCTGCTCCTATTTCTTATGTTCTTAATCCACAAAGACCTTCTAAGTGCACTGGGCTGTCTGCCAGCAAGTTTGTGCACAATGTCGGAGAGCATGGAGGAGTACAGCTCCCAACTGTGTACTGTTTGACTACATGGCATCAAGTCCATGCAGTCAAACATGGAGCAAGTGGTCAGTGTAAGATTATAATTAATTTACTTATTAATTTGTCTATTAACACTTATTTTCTTTATATATGTATACAGTTACTAATTTGTTAAAACACATATATATGGAACCATAAGTAGCTCACAAAGCAAAGTAACCAATCATAACCAGCTTAGTGAAAAGACTGATGGGAAACACACTCATCAGCTTGACATTCGAGTAGACTATAGCTGAACAAGACACGGGGGAAAAAAAACATAAAGTCATAGACCTTGAAAAGACAGGAGTTTAATAACTTGGGAAGAACAAGGCTAGAATTTATGCAACTATAGGAACCACAGTGATAAGGGAGGTTCAATAGACAGATAAGAAGGGGTCGTTTACCACAATAACATCTCTTGAAATGGGTGTTTTTCAGTGGAAAGTAACAGACGGTGTGAGATCAGGGGAGAAGAGAAAGGACTTCTCGGGAGAAAGGGAAGTTGAGTGATAGATCTGAGGTATAAGAATGGGACACCAGCAGGGGTTAAGTGTAGAATTGAACAGAGGAGGTTTCATGTAATTCTAGGGGACACTCAGAAGCTGAACAGGCCAGGATGCATGGCTAGAGAGGGATGCAGATAACTCTGACCGTGACTTTTACCCAAGCATAAATGGGGCAGTATGACTCTTAATTATACCTTGTAAACTGCTGCTTAAGATATAGTAATTGTGTTGATCCTTGCTTGTGCTGAATAAACTTTTAACCACTGCCACCAATTTGGTTCAATGGTGAATTATTTGAAATCAAAGATCTCACAGAGAGATTCTTACATCAGCTCTATGTGCACTGTAGGCGGCCCCACAGTGAAGGAGCCTCTAGTGACCGCTCTGACAGCTTCGATGGAAGCTCAGACTGTTGCCATCTTGGTTCTGGGTGCAACATCTCTGGCTTACAAAGCCTGCAGGAGAACATGGATAGGGGCATTGAGAACCTCCCAGCACTGTTCTCACGCAGAGCAGCGGGAGTGCTGAGGCTCATCCCCCTGAGAGTGGCATTGGTTCTATGGTAGACACACCTGCTGTCGTGTCTCAAGATGACAGCACCCTTGCTCCCCTGCCAGCCTCTTGGTGCCAGACAATCAGCTGGGCCAGACTGCCCCAGCCGAAACCGAGTCCCAGCAGTCTGCAGCCAGGTCCACCGCGGCTATCTCAAGTGCCCTCAGCGGAAGTTCAACAGCCTTCCACCTCCCAAGCTGTAGCCACTGGGAAAGCACCTCATGGACTTACCAAGACTGTCTACTTCCACCTCCGTAGCATCGCCCAACTCTGCCCCTGCCTCAACACATTTGTTATTGCAATCCTCCTCCATGCCTTTGTTACCTCTAGACTTGCCTATTCCAGTGCTCTCCTGGCTGGTCTCCCATTGTCCATCCTACATAAACTTGAGCTCACCCAAAACTCAGCTGTCCATATCCTAATTCGCACCAAGTCCTGTTCACCCATCGCCCCTGTGCCCGCTGACCTACATTGGTTCCCGATCTGGCAATGCCTCCATGTTAAAATCCTCATCCTTTTTTCAAATCCCTCCCTGGCCTCACCCTCCCTATTCTCTTTAACCTTCTCCAGCCCTACAAGCCTTCGAGATCTCTGTTTTCCTCCAATTCTGGCCTCTTGTGCATCCCCGATTTTAATCGCTCCACCATTGGCAGCTGTGCCTTCAGCTGCCTAGGCCCTAAACTCTGGAATTCTCTCCCTAAACCTAGCCTCCTCTCTACCTCTCCTCCTTTTAAGATGCTCCTTAAAACCTACCTCTTTGTCCAGGCTTTTGGTCAGCTGTCCTAATATCCCTGATCTGGCTCAGTATCTAATTCTGTTTGATAACGCTCCTGTGAAGCGGCTTGGGCTGTTTCACTATGTTAAAAGTGCTATATAAATGCAAGTTGTTGTTGCCCATGCAGCTTGTGCATGTCTTTGCTGCTTTCCTTGCTGCAACTCCTCCTCCTCTTGATTTGAGAGCCTCAGTGGTAAGCCTAGCAGCATTCCCATCTTCTGCAATTGAGAACAAGAAAGTCCTGTGAAACAATTCTTGCCCTCCACAAAGTCAATCTCCAAGAAAATCTCTCAGACAAACCTTTGCCAAAACAGTGAAAAACCTGGCCCCAAAGCACCCTTGCAGCCGAAAACGACAAACCAGAAAATTGCCTTAATGGAGGTGAGGATACCTTTAAATACCGCTTGTGAAAGCTGCTTGCCGATTGTTCGCGCCATTATTTGCTGGGCAGGTTAAGGAAGTGACATTTCAGGTGCGTAGACACCAATCTAACAAAAGGGCTCTGGTTCAGATACAGGAGCCTTATTAACATATTTAAATGATGCCAACATTTATTGCAGATGGCCGTCGGGGATACTTATCGAGCACCCAAACGAATATGGTGTTGCACATATTTCCGGCGCGGAACGTCGTGCTGCAGAATTCAACATGGCGCTTGATTTAGACTCGTTAAATGGTGACCCTGGAGATGGAGCACGTGGTGTCCGCCGGCACGCTTGAGGCCTTCAGCGACCGGTGGGCGCCGCAAGGACTGGAGTGCATCATCACCCCTGCCAATCGAATTCTAATTTAATTTGTTAAGTTTTATTTAATGTTTTACAAATTTACAGTCGATTTTTTTTTTTTTAATCACCCCCCACCAGAAAGAGTAGACTTGTTTAAATGTGCGAAACACAGAGTAATTTCTACCCCAACAGGTCTGCAATAAGTATCTTTTGATAGTGAAGTTTAAATTTGTTGCAAGTTATTAATTTTACTAATAATTCCTTTTCCATGCAAGTTAAAGTTGCAGTATTTTTCAGTAATTGCAATATAATATTTATCTATTGCTCAGAATGCATTGCAATTTTTTATCCACCATTTTTCTTAGTAACTGAAATTTTTGTTGCCTGAAATAAGGTTTTAGGCTGGGGAAGTGACAGTGGCTCTGTGGAGCAAGAAGTTGCTGTCCTTTCTAGGATGATGGCATTCATTCTGCCACTCCACCAGTGCCCTTGTTGCTGTCTGTCAGTCAGCCAGCCCAGACTGCCCATGCCAAGGTGGTACAGTCTACAGCCATGCCTTCTAAACCCAGAGCAGCTCGAGGTCATCCTGCAAGTCCATCTGCAGTGTCCCCCACGTAAAGTCAGCAGCCTTCCACCAGCCATGCTGTAGCCACTGGGGTAGCACTGCGTAGGAGCACTAGAATAAGCAAAGGAACATGAAAGACAGACACTAAAGGAATACACAAGGGTGATTAGTTGACTTTGTTATGTAGTATTGAATTGATTCACTTATAAATAATATTTGTTTTGTGGCGACTCTGATTTCAGTTGCGTCCCCAAGAGGACGCTGTGATGTTCCATGACAGAGGGATGGTAAGGTGGGGAAGTGTTGAGCAACAAGAATCTGGGGTTTCATTCAGGAGAACTGGAGTCTGATGAGGTGCTCACAGACAGCCCGTCCAGAACGGGGATCTGCCCCCTGCCGCCTCCTCTTCCTCCTGAGGTGGTCGCGGAACCCATGGTGGCAAGGGCTGCGCCCTTATGATGGCCAAATTGTGGAGCGTGCGCAGACCACCATGAAATGGGAACCTGCTCTGCCGAATACTGGAGGGCTACTACCGAGCAGTTAAGGCAGCAGAACCATTACTTCAGCAGCCCAAAGGTCTGCTCGATGATGTTCCTGGTGGCAGCATGGCTCTCATTATATGAGTATTGGGGTTGCGGAGGGGAGTCATCAGCCAGGTGCAGAGCAGATAGCCCTTGTCTTCAAGCAGCCACCCTTGGGTTTGATGTGTGCCTGGAAGATTGGTGGCACACCGGACTAGCGCAGGATGAAGGCATGACTGCTGCCAGGATAGCGGGCATTGACCATCAGGATGCACTGGGCGTGGTCGCACAACAACTACATTTGAGTGGTAGCCTTTGCAGTTACGGAAGATCTCAGGATTATTATGCGGTGCCTGTAAAGCCACATGGGTACAGTTGATGGTGCCCTGCTCCATGGGGAAGCCCGCTATCCTGGCAAAGCTACATGCGCAGTCCTCCTGCTTCTCTCTGTTCAGAGAGAAGACAACGTAATCCCTTCTGGTGTAGAGAGCCTGTGACCTGAATGCAGTGTTGGATGCCCAACTGGGAGATATTAGCTATGTTTCCTGCTGCAGACTGGAAGGATCTGCTGGCGAAGAAATTGAGGGCCACTGGGCGAGCAATGTTAGCCCTGCTCTGAGACTCCAGGTCTGGTTGTTGGAGGTGGCAGAGTTCTGTGGCCACCTCATTGGTGAAGTGGAGACTCTTAATACACTGCTCCTCGCTTAAGTGGAGATGAGAGTAGTGCTCGCTGAAAACCCTAGGTGGGTAAGGCCTCCTGTTGAGAGCCCTTCTGGCCCTGCTCCTCCTCCATCTAGCGCATCTTCTCCTCTTCGCTGCCTCCGCTCCCTCTCCTAAAGATACTCGAGCGCGAGTGTTTTATGCCCCTTGTTGTTTCTTAGCGCCACCCAAAGTGAATTTATATTGTTTTTCTGAGCCAAGATCCTTTTCTCTCTACTGTCTTTATCCCATTGGTTATTCTCAGGGCTACCCTTTCCTGAATCCTCCCACCCCCCCCCCCCCCCCCCACCCTCTTCATTAGTTTAAAGCCCTATCTACTGCCCTAGTTATTCGATTCGCCAGGACACTGGTCCTAGCCCGGTTTAAGTGGAGCCCATCCCAACGGAACAACTCCCTCTTTCCCCAGTACTGGTGCCAGTGAATTGAAATCCCTGCCTCCCACACCACTCTTTCAGCCACGCATTTAACCTAATCTGTTTGTCCCTATGCCAATTTGCACGTGGCTCAGGTAACAATCCAGAGATTATTACCTGTGAGGTTCTGCTTTTTAATTTGGACCCCAACTCCTCAAGCTCTCTCAGCAGAACCTCATTCCTAGTTCTACCTATGTTGTTGGTTCCTGTGTAGACCACGACAACTGGATTCTCCCCCTCCAAGTTCTTCTCCAGCCGCGCGGAGATATCCTTAAGCCTGGCACTGGGCAGGCAACTCAGGAACTCCCGGTCGCGGGTGCAGAAAACAGTATCTATCCCCTGACTATACTGTCCCCTACCACTACAACATTCCTTTTCACTCCCTCCACTTGAATGGCCTCCTGTACGATGGTACTGTGGTCAGTTCGCTCATCCACCCTTCAGACTTTGCTCTTGTCCACACAGGCAGCAAGAACTTCATACCTGTCGAATAAGGGGAAAGGCCGAGGCTCCTCCAGCACTGCACCTGGGGTCCCCTTACCTGCCTGACTTGCAGTCACACCCTCCTGTCCCTGACCACTAACCAGACCTGTGCCACTACCTAACCTAAGGTATGTGACTGCCTCCTGGATCAAAGTGTCTCCCTCCTGAATGCCCCGCAGTGTCTGAACCTCGGGCTACAGCTCTGAGCTGTAATTCTTTGAGATGAAGACACTTACTGCAGATGTGGTTGTCCAGGATTGCGATGCACTCCACATGCTGCAGCTGTAGCACACCTCCTGCACTGCCATCCCAATATAACCTTGTTTTATGTATTTAATTAATTTAGGCCTAGAAATTCAATTGGCACCAGCAGCTAGCGCCTTAGGAGGAGGAGAAGTGGGGCGCGAAGCAGCTAGCGCCCGGGCACGGCGCTATCTGCGCCTCTCGCAAACTTCAGTCAAGATTTAGCGGCGGCGCAAAGCTGCAGCGCCCGCTTAGCTGAGCACGCAGATCCTGACGTCATGTTATGGTGCAATGCCCTTGGTGCGCCCCGAACCGGAACTTCAGTGGCGCCCTCCTTCTGTGTGCCTGGCGCCCCCAGCGACTGGTTGAGGGGAACGGTTCCCAGTTGCTGCGGGGCGTGGGGGCGCTATTTAAAGGGGATACTTCCTGCATTATTTGTGGCAGCCATTTTGTTCCACTCCTGTGTGAGAGAGAGATATTTGGAGAGAGACAAAGGGAGAGAGCTTTCTGCTTTGACTCAGCGCTCACACAGGTACTTCTGGCTTCAGGCCAGAGCTTTGCAGTTGAGTTTAACTTTCAGTGCCATAGCCTTGAGTCGCCACATATAATGGGGGCTGCAATGGGTGGAAACATTGGCTTTCTGCCAGTCATGGCCAGACGGAGAAGGGCCAACAGGCGTCGGCACAGGAGGCCTTACCCACCCAGGGTATACCGCCAGCAGTTCTCGTATCTCAACATGTCTGAGGAGCAGTGTGTTCGGAGGCTGCGATTCAGAAGGGAGGTGGTCACTGAGATCTGCCACCTGCTTCAGAGAGATCTGCAGCTACAGCTGAGGAGCAGGACGTCTCTGTCGGTGGCAGTGAAGGTGACGGTAGCTCTCAACTTCTATGCCACCGGCTCCTTCCAATTCGCTACTGGCGACATTGCCAATATCTCCCAGTTCGAAGTACATTGCTACATCCGCCAGGTGACGAATGCCCTCTTCAGAAGGAGACGTCAGTACATCTTCCGCATGACCCTGGACAAGCAGCAAGAGCGTGCAATGGGATTTACAAGAATAGCGGGCTTCCCCATGGTCCAGTGTGCCATTGACTGCACGCATGTGGCTTTGCGGGCACCTATACAGAATGCCGAGGATTACCGCAACCGGAAGGGCTACCATTCACTCAACATCCAGTTGGTGTGTGACCACAGGCAGCTCATACTAGCTGTCAATGCCTGCTTTCCAGGCAGCAGCCACGATGCCTTCATCCTGCGCCAGACTTCTGTGGCAGACATTTTCGAAGCCCCGGCTCACCCAGGAGGCTGGCTTCTCGGGGACAAGGGCTATCCTTTGTGCACCTGGCTGATGAACCCGCTCCGTGCGCCCAGCACCCCTGCTGAAGAACGATACAGTGACAGCCATCAAGCTACCAGGAACATCATTGAGCACACAATCGGCGTGCTCAAGCAACGGTTCTGCTGTCTGGACCATTCCGGAGGAGCCCTACAGTACTCTCCTGAGCGAGTCTCCCATTTCGTTGTAGCATGCTGCACAACCTGGCTATCCTCAGGACTCAGCCACTGCCAGCAGACATTGGAGGACCACCAGAGGAGCACCAAGACGGGAGGGAGGCACAAAGTGCAAGGGCTGTCCGTCGGCGGATTATTGCAGCTCGGTTCTAGGCCCCCTCTCAGGGAATGGCTTGTACCAATGAAAGAACATGAATGGAGCCGCTCCGCAAACCCTCAGCCGGTCAAGGCAACAAATAGTTCAAAGTGCAAACATGGACAATCTGAATAAAGAAAATTTTTACTTTACAAACTCTGCCCTTCCCGCATAACAAACAAATTCTGAGAAACCCCCCAAAAAACAGTCAGACACAAGTGGCTCTCACAGCCTTGAGAAAATGAAAAAAACAGTTAAACAAAAATGACCCAGATCCTCGGCCTTCATTTAAAAAACAAACACAACATTGTCGGCCCTCATATTTTCAACAAAAAATTTTTTTTGCCACACCTTTTTCGGCTGCGAGGGTGATCCGCCTCGCTTCCGCGAACGGCCCCTTCCCGCCCTGCAGCAGCTCCTCAATGGGACCCCAGTGGCTGGGGGAAGGCTGCTGAGGGTCAGCTGGTGAGACGGCAGCTGCCCTTGGGGGATGGCCTGGGCCTGGAGGGCCCAGCTGCTGACTGCTCCAACTCTGCTTGGGCGGCAGCAGTCTGTCCTACGGGTGATGGCAGCTGCAGTGGAGGAGTGACAGTGTTGGCTGCAGGAATGCTGCCAACCTGACAGAGCACAGGCACTCCCTGGTCGGCTGATACACTGGCACTCACACGGGCCAGCACTGAAGCATGCACAGCAATCTGCTGAAGCACAGACTGCTGGGCTGCTGCGGCACGGCGAGGGCCCCGGCGATGCCTGGCCGATCCAGTGAGGGTGGCTGCAGTTAGTGCCCATGTGGCCCTGATCTGTGTTTGCATCAGCCCAGCCAGTGAATGCACGGCACAACTGAGCACTTGGCTGGAAGCCGCGTGTGATGCCGCGAAGTCCAGCAGACTCCTGGCCTGTGCTGCCCCAAATTCCTGAACACTCCTTGCCAGTGACTCTGGAGTCCGGCATCCTTACCACTGCAGCCATGAGCTCAGTGTGCCTGCGCTCAGCCTGGGCGCCCATTTCACCAAGGAGCCGCACCTCCTCTGCGCTCACCGTAGCAGGACTGGAGGCCGCACTCACCCTCTGGGGAGAAGGCCGCCAAGCTTCCCCACCCCTCCCGTGTTGCTGCAGCCCGTTGAGCCCCGGAGCTTCACCCTCATCAGACCTTTCCCCCCTGCTCCCCTCCAGGGAAGATGTGTCCCCATCATGGCCGTGGGCTGCCTCGGCTGAGGGTGGCACTGATAGGCCGGCTTCCTCTTCCTCCTCCTTGAAATCTGAATCAGACACCGTGCCAGCTTGAGGGCCCACCTCCTCACCTGGCGAATCAGCATCTGAAAGCAGGGAGGCACAACAGTTGCTTTAGAGTGAGGACAAGGCGGCAGCGAGGGAGATATGAGTGCTGCTATGCACTGCATTGGTTCGAGAGTGGCAAAGGATGCTGGTGTGAGGCACAAGTGGAAAGAGAGAGGTCAAAAAGGTGATGACCTTACCATTGCTGTCCAGAACGGGGTCGGCATCTCCACTGGCGACGGGGCCAATCAGCCGGCCTCCCTTAATCCGCTCCATTCGCTGCTCCAGGTCGGTGAGCTCTTTCAGGTCAGGACGGCCTCCCCCGGTCCGTCGCTGCTGCCTGCGATTGTGGGCCAGCTTGCCCTGCAAGAGAAAGGACGGTCTCTAAGTACACTGTCAAGCCCTGATCTTGCCTGCACTGCCTCCCATGGTGGAATAGCCCTGACCGTGTGTAAAGTGCTGAATGTGCAAGTGATTTTCATGAGAGTCCCATAGCTGTTGGACGAGGGCTGGGCATTGGGGCTTTCAGGTCCCTTTGGCCATAAAGTGAGGTGCACATGCAGGGATGAAGAGGACGGGTACTCACCCTGACAACCCGAGTGAGGTCGTTGAACTTTTTTCTGCATTGCACTGGAGTCCTGGCAACCATGCTGTTGGAGGTCACCCTGTTTGCCACCTCCCTCCAGGCTTTTCGATACTCGCTGGGCAGCGGCCTCCTGCCACTATCAGGGAAGAGGACAGGTTGCCTGCGCTCCACTGCGCCAACCAGTAGCTTCAGGGCACCCTTGCTGAAGCGCTGCGCTCGCTCCCTAGCCTTCTCCATAGTCCTGGGCGTTGAAGTGTTGAAGCAGCTATGTTCAGGCCTTGATTCAGGGCTGCAGTGTGCAGGGCGTGGCAGCAAAACAAATCGAGCCTCCCCCTTTTAAGAGCTGACCGGTGCCAGCGTGTCTGCCTTCAAGCAGCAACTCGCCGCAACTGCGCTGCGCCCGCCCTCGATGGTAGCACCTCGGCTCGCCAGCTTAGCGCCTTATGATAGTCGTGCACCGCCTGCTTTAGCGCAGCAGCAACCTCTTGGGGCGATGCAACTCAATTTCGGCGAAGGTGGCGCTAAGTTGTGCCGGTCACTAAATTTAGCGAACGCCCAGCTGTAGCGCCCCAAACGTGGCGATACTGAATTTCTTGGCCTTAAAGTTTATGGCCTAGAAATTCGGTGGGCTGCGCCACCAGTTAGCGGCTAAAGAGGGCACTCAGTGGCTTTAGTGCCACTGGCCACGCCTCCCGCGATATTTAGCTGGGGCGCTAATGGCGGCGTTAACCTGTTGCGCTGCGCCGCCTCCAATGACATCATCGGTGTGCGCAGCGCCCCGCTACCGCCCCGAGCTCGATATTTGGCAGCGACCGCCTCTGTAGTGCCGTTCGCAAATGGCGCCCGGTTCACGGGGCTTTCCTGTGGCAGCAGTGGCGCAAATTAAGGTGGAGGTGCGGGGCGGCCGTTTTTTTTGGCGGCCGCCTGCCAGCACCTCCGTCCCTGGCCTCCTGATCGCCCCCTGCGGCATTGCTGGCTGTTTTCCCAGAGCCCGGCACTTCTCGGTGCCAGGCTCTTTTGCCGGCACTTGCGATCTCCGATCGCGCTGGTGCAGGCCCCTCCCCCTTAAGAATGGGAGGAAGGCCTGCAGTACCGCAGCGCACCATGCCGCAGCGTGTGGCGCTGCGGCACGTTGCGCTGCAATATTCAGTTTCAGCGCCCTAAGAGGGACGCGTAGCGCCTCGAGCCTCGCCCCGTGTCCCTCTTGGGGCGCTCAAGCTGAATTTCCGGCGGTCGCTACTGCTCCAAACGCTGCGCTAAATCCGGCGCCCAGGCGAGCTTGGCGCCCCGTTTGCGGCTCCACCCAATTTCTCCCCCTATGTATTTAATCAACTTAGCTGAAAAACCTAAGTACTTGATCTAGTTTAAGTTATAGGTAGCTTATATTAAATATTTACCTGTTACACAAACCCCTACAAGTATTGGAGGCAAAAAGCAGCACCTCCTGCCCCTTCTGCACCAAATTCCCACTCACCAAATTCCCAAATTTACACTACGCTTATGATGCACTCGTTTATGACCAACCATGCAAAGTGCATTTGGATTTACAGCTACATAATGGAGTGCAGAATCTACCTCTCTAACTTAGAGAATTTCTAGCTCTGGCGCATCTTCATTTACATCCTCTGTTTCCGATGGCATGGGAATGGAGTTTGTGGTGGGGACTGAAGACAATGGGCTCGATTTTTGTCATGGGGCGGGCTGGGGGCATGTCAGCCGCTTTTCCTTGTATCCACGAGACTCCACTTTGATGTGGGGGAAAAATGTGATTTTCACCTAATTGGCCAATTGATTACCAGCGTATGGGAACCCCTGACCCAATGAGTCTGTCCTTCTGAAAGTCGCCTCCGATGACGTCATCAATGCTGCTGGATTTAAGGCCTGCAAGCAGCCTTGCTTCTTCTGCAGACTTTAAACTTGATGGCCAGTGGTGTGATCGATTCATTCAGCCAATATGTCCAGCAGTAGGCCAAAGTCTGCACCAAGATTCGATGACGCAGCCCTGCAAGCTCTGGTGGAGGGAGCAAGAGTAAGTAAGGAGGTGCTCTTCCCTTCCTCAGGGAGAAAAAAGCCTCCACAGCAGATGAAAGCTGTGTGGATGCAAATGGCCCAGGAGGTCAACTTGCTGTCTATGTGCTGCAGAACCTGGCTGCAGTGCAGGAAGAGGTTTCATGACCTGCGCACTGGAAAAGTGAGTATGAAGTTCCCATCACTCTCAATCTGACCTCCATTGCCTCTCCTCACCAGCACTCAGCTTTGACAACCTCTTCCTACATATCCCACTTGACACTGACATCCCTGCACCCTTACCCATTCCCTTTTCTCTATGGTCACATTCACCTAACTATTCGACTATGCAGCCCTCACACTCCCTATTGCTGTGATGCTATGAAAACAACTTACAACACACAGGAAGGGCCCTTAGTCTTGCCACTTCACTCCATCGTTGTCTCCTTTTTAGCATCAATGATATGGATTCTCTACACTTACTCCTTCATTCTCGCTCAAACTCCACTTGTCTCCCTCATTGCAGGAAAAGAGAGCTCACAATAAGAGGGAAAGAGCGAGGACAGGAGGAGGGCCACCCTCAGTAGCCCAGCTCACCCCCTGGGAAGAGGCGGCCCTGGAGATCGTGGGAGTGGAGGAGGATGCGCAAGTGGGGGTCGGACAGACGGGTGCATCAGAGCAAGCTGGTGACAGAATAGTTTATCATCTCATTGACATTGCATGAGTCACTGATAATGATTCTGATGCTCTAACAATTGACTTTTGATCATCTGCAATATTCAATGTGCATGTAACCTTGGCCTCACATATCTGACTCCTTTACTCCCCCACAGGACCATCGAAAGCCCCCGTCCGCACTATCCAGGAGGAACAGCCTGAGCCTCCAGACTCCCCAGAGGAAGCTGCAACCTCAGGGCGCAGCGTCAGCAGAATTAAGCGCACCCAGCACCAGCGCAGACACTCACACCTCGGTGGTACCTTCGCGAGATAGTGCAGTGTTGTCACCTGGTATATCACAGCTCACAATTGAGCATCAGCAGATTGTGGAGACAGGGACAGCAGTGGAGAGTGCTAGTCGGAGGGCGCAGGACTCTGCCAGCTCGGCTCAGCTGCATGTCGACCCTCTGCCTCTGGGTCCATCCCGAAGAAGAGCGGTGCTGGAACTCCAGGAAGAGGTGCAGGAGTCTCTCAGGTTTTGTCTCCAGGGTTGCTGCGAGTGTGGAACGAATGGAGGAGTCCATCGCGAACATGAGCAGAGCCTTTGTGGAGGCGTTGGTGCATGAACACATCACCACGGAAAGGATGGCTAACTCCATGGTAAGGCTGGCTACCGTAGAGGAGAGGATGGCTACGTCCATGGAGGAGCTTAGTCGCCAGGGTATGGAAAACATGGTCTTTGTTCAGAATAGACTGACACCTCTTGAGGAGCGATGATCAGCTATTGCGCAAACAAACCAGACCTTCAGGCAAGTCCTTGGGAGTAGGACTTCCAGTACAGAAACGGGTCCTCATGGCCCCCCTGAATTGCAGGAAGGTGCTGTCAAGCCACTTGCTAGCTCTGAAGTGGGGCTGACCCATGAGAGGGATGTTGGTGGCAGACAACAAAGAAGTGGGGACTCCTCTCCAAGCGCTCACACAACCATGCCACTGCAAAGCCCTCGGTTAGAGTCCCCACCCAACTGAGATCGGCGTCTCAACCCTTGCACAACTGCAGGAGCAGCAGACTGTTCCCGAGCCCTCACAGGTTCGCAACCCCAGAGGACGCCCGCCAAAGGTGTTGAGACAGGAGCAGCAAGAAAGTGAGCAAGGGGCCTCCACATCTGCTGAAGCCACAGGGGAAGCACCACGTAGGAGCACGCGTAAGATCATGCACAAGTAGTCACAAGGGTAGTCACTTCGGTGTCGTGTTTATTTTTGAAATGCCATCAGTTGCTTGTTTTGATTTTAAAAATTCTGATGCCAAACTGTTGCAGTTGTGGCATGTGTCATTTCGCAAATGGGACTTCCACAATGAGGACTTGGGGCGACTTGCAATTGTCAGTATGGTGGTCAGGGTGATAGGAATCCGCGGGTTCTTGGCCATTGTCAATGCTCTGGTAAGAAGGTGCAAGACAAAAGTGCTTGATTGGCCAGGCTAAGCAAATCTGGCCAAAATGAGTGCATGCCTTGCATCCCGGCCAGCAATGTGCTCGCATGCTGCTGGCACTGGTTGATGCGCCTCTGCAAGCTGGTCATTGTCGCTCTCCTCCTCCTCGTCTGAGGAGGCTATGTAATGAGCCACTTGTTCCTCAGGCATCTGCAAGCCACGATGCTGTGCCATGTTGTGAAGTGAACAGCAAACCACGACGATTCTGGAGACCCTGACTGCTGAGTACTGCAGGGCTCCACCTGATCTATGCAGGCATCTGAAGTGCATCTTCAGCAAGCCAATGGTTTGCTCGATTTAGGATCTGGTGGAAATGTGGCTGGAGTTGTAGCGCTCCTCAGCTTCGTTGGATGGGCTCCTCAACGGCGTCATTAGCCACGTCTTCAGGGGATAGCCCTTGTCTCCAAGTAGCCATCCATTAAGTTGATCTGGCGGTCTGAAGAGCGGAGGCACACTAGACTGAAGGAGTCATGGCAACTGCCAGGGTACTTGGCACAAACATGCAAAATTTCCGCCTTGTGGTCACACACCAGCTGTACGTTGAGGGAGTGGAAGCCCTTGCGGTTGATAAAAATAACTGGATTGTGATGGGGTGCCTTAAGGGCCACGTGTGCAGTCAACGACACCCTGCACCCTTGGAAAGCCTGCCAGATTGTCAAACCCAACCGCATGCACGGTTACACTGGC
Organism: Somniosus microcephalus; assembly: GCF_052327205.1. NCBI lineage: Eukaryota > Metazoa > Chordata > Chondrichthyes > Squaliformes > Somniosidae > Somniosus > Somniosus microcephalus. The sequence continues at coordinate 390,264,243 of NC_140987.1, read as the reverse complement.
TTGATCCTTGGAGAAATGGATGTGATTGTGCGCGATGGCAAAGAGGGCATTGGTTACCTGCGTGATGCAAGTGTGTGCGGCCGCCTGGGAGATGCCGCTGATGTCTGCTGCTGATCCCTGGAATGAGCCTGAAGCAAAAAAGTTGAGTGCGGTGGTGACTTTGACAGCCACTGGTAAGGGGTGTCCACCTGCGAGAAAGTCTGAGCCTCCTTTGGCACTGCTGCTCAGTCATGTTGAGGTAGCTGACCTTCTGTCTGTAAACCCTGTTTTGGGGGTATCTCCTGTGCCGACGGGCTTCCATGTGCTGGCGCCTTCTGGCCTGTGCAGCTTCAGGTGGGTGAGCAGCAGCTTGGTGCTCCTGTTGCTGCTGCTGTTGGTGGTGCTGATGTTCAGGGTTCTGTTGTTGCCGCGGCTGGTCTTCGTCCGAATCTGATGTCCAGGAGGAAAGGAAATAAATGGTTCCCATGCTTCTGGTATATTCCTCAGTTGAGGAAGCGCTCATTCAAGCTGGCGAGAGGGGTTTCCCAGGAGGTCACACTGGAGCTGGGTCTCAGGCTCCAAACTTCCACAACAATGAGTAGGCCGCTAAAAGTTTCCCCAGACCTGAGACAACAAAGTTCTGCCACCTGCAAATGAAGATTGCTGAAAACTCCTTTATAATGGTGGAGCTGCAGCTGGTAGTAAGCAATCCACATGTGCTACCGCCAGGTTTCACTGGCGTGTTTCAGAGGAGGCGTGCAGCACATGGGAAAACTATTAAAATCACAAAAGATGTGCACATAGGCACCAACGATATAGGTAAAAAACGGGATGAGGTCCTAAAAGCAGAATATAGGGAGTTAGGAGGTAAATTAAAAAATTGGACCTCCAAGGTAGTAATCTCAGGATGGCTACCAGTGCCACGTGCTAGTCAGAGTAGAAATAGGAGGATATTTCAAATGAATACGTGGCTAGAGGAATGGTGCACGGAGGAGGGATTCAAATTCCTTGGACATTGGAACCGGTTTTGGGAGAGGTGGGACCAGCACAAACGGGACGGTTTGCACCTGGGCAGGGCCGGGACCGATGTCCTAGGGGGAGTGTTTGCTAGTGCTGTTCGGGGGGGTTTAAACTAAAATGGCAGGAGGTTGGGAACCTGAGCAGGGAGACAGAGGAAAGGGAAACAGGGATAAAAGCAAAAGATAGGAAGGAGAAAAACAAAAGTGGCAGTCAGAGAAATCAACGGTTTAAATCAAACATGGCCACAGTAAATAATAAGTCTAAGAACGTTAAAAAAACAAGCCTGAAGGCTTTGTGTCTTAATGCGAGGAGCATTTGTAATAAGGTGGATGAATTGGCTGCGCAAATAGAGGTAAACGGATATGATTTGGTTGGGATTACGGAAACATGGCTCAAGGATGGCCAAGACTGGGAACTCAACATCCAGGGGTATTCGATATTCAGGAAAGATAGGCAAAAAGGAAAGGGAGGTGGGGTAGCATTACTGGTTAAAGAAGGGATTAATACAATTGTAATGAAGGATATTAGCTCTGAGGATGTGGAATCTGTATGGGTAGAATTGAGGAATACAAAGGGGAAATAAACAGTGGGAGTGGCAGTAAGGCGGAGGTTGGGGATGGCATTAAAAGGGAAATTAAAGAAGCGTGCAATAAGGGCACAGCAGTCATCATGGGTGACTTTAATCTACATCTAGATTGGGCCAACCAAATTAGTAACAATACTGTGGAGGAGGAATTCCTGGAGTGTTTACGGGATGGTTTCCTGGACCAATATGTCAAGGAACCAACCAGAGATCAGGCCATCTTAGACTGGGTATTATGTAACGAGAAAGGATTAATTAGCAATCTTGTTGTACGAGGCACCTTGGGTCGGAGCGATCATAATATGATCGAATTCTTCATTAAGATGGAGAATGAAGTAGTTGACTCAGAGACCAGGGTCCTCAATTTAAATAAAGGAAACTACGATGGTCTGAGGAGCGAGTTGGGTAGGATTGATTGGGGAATGGCACTCAAAGGGTTGACAGTGGATAGACAATGGCAAACATTCAAAGACCGAATGGATGAGCTACAGAATTTGTTCATCCCAGTTTGGCATAAAAATAAAACAAAAAAGATGACTCAACTGTGGCTAACAAGGGAAATTAGGGATAGCATAAGATCCAAGGAGAGCACATATAAATTGGCTAGAAAAAGCAATAATCCTGAGGATTGGGAGCAGTTTAGGAGTCAACAAAGGAGGACAAAGGGATTAATTAAGAAAGGGAAAATAGAATGAGAGTAAGCTTGCAGGGAACATAAAAACTGACTGTAAAAGCTTTTATAGATATGTGAAGAGAAAAAGATTGGTGAAGTCAAGCATAGGTCCCTTACAGTCAGAATCAGGGGACTTTATAATGGGAAACAAGGAAATGGCAGACCAACTAAATACATACTTTGGTTCTTTCTTCACAAAGGACGACACGAATAACCTCCCAGAGATGTCGGGGAACATAGGGTCTGATGAAAGGGAGGAACTGAAAGAAATCAGTATTTGTAGGGAAATGGTGTTAGGAAAATTGATGGGACTGAAGGTCGATAAATCCCCAGGGCCTGATTGTCTACATCCCAGGGTACTTAAGGAAGTGGCCCTAGAGATAGTAGATGCATTGCTGGTCACCTTCCAGAACTCGATAGACTCTGGAACGGTACCCATGGATTGGAGGGTAGCTAATGTTACCCCACTATTCAAAAAAAGTGGTAGAGAAAAAGCAGGGAATTATAGACCGGTAAGCCTGACATCGGTAGTGGGGAAAATGCTGGAGTCTATTATAAAAGATATAATAGCAGAGCACTTGGAAAGCAGTGACAGGATCGGACAAAGTCAACATGGATTTACAAAAGGTAAATCATGCTTGACTAATCTACTGGAATTTTTTGAGGAAGTAACTGGTAAAATAGATGAGGGAGAACCAGTGGATGTGGTGTATTTGGACTTTCAGAAGGCTTTCGATAAGGTCCCACATAAGAGATTAGCGTGCAAAATTAAGGCACATGGGATTGGGGGCAAGGTATTGACTTGGATAGAGAACTGGTTGGCGGACAGAAAGCAAAGAGTTGGAATAAATGGGTCGTTTTCCGAGTGGCAGGCAGTGACTAGTGGGGTACCGCAAGGATCGGTCCGAGGAGCCCAGCTGTTCACAATATATATTAATGATCTGGATGAGGGAATTGGATGTAATATCTCCAAATTTGCAGACGACACAAAGCTGGGTGGGAGGGTAAGCTGTGAGGAGGATGTCATGAAACTCCAGTATGATTTGGACAGGTTGGGTGATTGGGCAGAAACATGGCAAATGCACTATAATGTGGATAAATGTGAGGTTATCCACTTTAGTGGTAAAAACAGGAAGGCAGATTATTATTTGAATGGCAATAGATTGGGAGAAGGGGAAGTGCAAAGAGACCTGGGTGTTATTGTGCACCAGTCGCTGAAGGTAAGCATGCAGGTGCAGCAGGCGGTTAAGGCAAATGGTATGTTGACCTTCGTAGCAAGAGGGTTCGAGTACAGGAATAAGGATGTCTTGCTACAGTTGTATAGGGCCTTGGTGAGACCGCACCTTGAGTATTGTGTGCAGTTTTGGTCACCTTACCTGAGGAAGGATGTTCTTGCCATGGAGGGAGTGCAGCGAAGATTCACCAGGCTGATACCTGGGATGGCAGGAATGACGTACGAGGAGAGATTGTGTCGATTGGGCTTATACTCACTGGAGTTTAGAAGATTGAGAGGGGATCTCATCGAAACCTATAAAATTCTGTCAGGTCTGGACAGACTAGATGCAGGAAGGATGTTTATGATGGCCGGGGAGTCCAGAACCAGGGGTCATAGTCTAAGGATAAGGGGTAAGCCATTTAGGACTGAAATGAGGAGGAACTTCTTCACCCAGAGAGTGGTGAACCTGTGGAATTCTCTGCCACAGAGGGCGGTGGAGGCCAGTTCATTAAATATATTCAAGAAAGAGTTGGATATATTTCTTGAGGCTAAAGGGATCAAAGGATATGGGGAGAAGGCAGGGACAGCGTACTGAATTTGGATGATCAGCCATGATCTCATTGAATGGCGGAGCAGGCTTGAAGGGCCGAATGGCCTACTCCTGCTCCTATGTTTCTATGTTAAAATGGGATTATAGAGGCACTTAACTGGTTGTTAAGAGCCTTAAGGGCCCATCCTGCCTCTTGGAGGCGGGATGGAAACGGGGTCAGAAAACACGCATTTGGGGAAATTGCTCGGAGGTGGGATGGAGGCGCGATCGGGCCCGCCTGCCAGTTTTTGCAATTTTAACACCTCACACGCCTCCAATCCCGCCTCCTCGGGCCTGGCAAAATCGAGCCAAATGACACTTGTCTTCCCAATGTTTAATTGGAGGAAACTGAGGCTAATCGAGTGCTGGATTAGCCAGGCAAGCAGACTGACAACACAGAGGCAGTGGAGGGGTCAAAAGAAATGGGGGGGGGGGGAAATTCAGTATCGCCCCGTCTGGGGCGCGATTATTGTCCGTGCGCAAAGTTTAGCGCCTGGCTTTTATCGCTCCTGGAGTTGATTGGAGCGCTAAATCAGGCGCGACACGCCTGTCTTAAGGCGCAAAGGCCGATGAGCAAGGCGCTAACTCATAGCGCAGGCGCAGCACAGGTGCTGTCAGTTAGCAATGGAACACACACACTGGCGCCGGCCAGTTCTTAAAGTGGAGGGTCGATCTTGCTCTCCAGCCACACGCTGTTCATTGGAGCTTTGAATCTCGGCCTGGAGAGACATGTGGCTAAATCTTGCAGCCAAGGACCATGGAGAGGGCCAGGGAGCGAGCACAGCGCTTCAGCGATCGGGCCTTGGAGGCTCTGGTTGGAGCGGTGGAGCGCAGAAGATCAATACTGTACCCAGAGAGTGGCAGGTGGCCTTTGCCGCACGAGCACAGAAGAGTGTGGAGGGAGGTGGCTCAGTGTCTCCTCCAGGAGCATGGTGCCCAGGACCCATACACCATGTCGTAAAAAGTTCAACCCTCGGGTCGTCAGGGTGAGTGGCTTTTTTTCAATACCTCTCCATCTCAACCTCACTCTATGGCCAGAGGGTCTTAAAACCCCAATGCCCAACACTCATCCAACACCTATGGCCCTCTCATGAAACACACACGCACATTCCACACTTTGCATACAGTAAGGGCTATTCACCTATGGGAGACACATCAGGCAAGACCATGGCTGCATACAGTAAGGGCTATTCACCTATGGGATGCACATCAGGCATACCATGGCTGTATATTTACTCAGATGCCGTCCTTTTTCTTGCAGGCCAAGCTATCTCATAATAGGACACAGCAGCAACGGACGGGTGGAGGGTGGCCTCAGCTGCAACCCCTCAGCAATCTTGAGGCGCGCGTCCAGAGGATTGTGGCAAGCCAGGTGATCGGTCCCGTCGCCACTGGAGAGGCCGACCCCGTTCTGGACAGCAATGGTAAGGTCATCACCTTTTTGTCCCCTCTCCTTCCACTTGTCCCTCACAACACCAGCCTTTGACACTTTCAATCCAACTTACTAAATCGCTGCACTCATTCCTCCCTTACTGCCACCCTGTCCTCACGCTAAAGTCCCTCTTGTAACTCCCTGCTTTCAGATGGTGATTCACCAGCTGAGGAGACGGGCCCTTAAGCTGCCAGTGGGAGTGAAGCTGCAGGCGAGGAGGAAGATGAAGCCGGAGCATCAGCGCCACCCTCTCCCGAGGAAACCCATGCCCACACTGGGAACACGCCTTCCCTGGAGGGGAGCAGGGGGGAAGGGTCTGATGAGGGTGAAGCTCCAGGACCCAGCGGGCTGCAGCAACGCAATGGGGGTATGGAAGCTCGGGGGCCTTCTCCCCGGAGGGCGAGTATGCCAGTGAGCCCTACTGCACTGGACACAGAGGAGGAGCGGCTCATCGTTGAAAGGCGGTGGACATACAAACTGAGCTCATGGGTGAAGTGGGAAGGGTGCCCGAATGCATTGAATCACTGGCAAGGAGTGTGGAGCACTTTGCTGTAGCACAGGCGGATGTCCGCAAATGTTTAGTGCTGCAATTCAGTCACTGGCTGCCATGACCCCATCTCTGACTGCTCTCATGCAGACTCAGATTGAGGCCACGCGAGCACTGACTGCTGCCACCCTCGCTGGTTCGGACACATTTCCCCGGGGCTCTCACCGCGCCGCAGCAGCCCAGCAATCTGTGCTCCAGCAGATTGCTCCAGATGCTGAAGTGCTGCCCCGTGGGAGTGCCAGTGTGTCGGTCGAGCAGGGAGTTGCTGTCCTCTCTCAAGATGATAGCATTCCTGCTGCCACCACTGTCACTTCTCCACTGCACTTGCCACCGCCTGTAGGACAGACTGCTGCCGCTCATGCAGAGTTGGTGCAGTCTGCAGCCGGGCCCTCCAGGACCAGAGCTGGTCGAGGCCGTCCTTCAAGGGCATCTGCAGTCTCAGATCCTGACAATCAGCAGCCTTGCTGCAGTCACTGGGGTCCCATTACGGAGGAGCAGTAGGGTGGGAAGGGGGGAAGTGCGCAAGGGAAGGAGATCACCCTCGAAGGGCAAAAAGTAGGTGTGACAAAATGTTGGTCATTTTTTTATTAAACGCCGAGGTTCGTGGTCAAACTTTTGTTTAGTGTTTTGGACATTATCTCCAAGTTGTGAGAACCAGTTATGTTAATGACTTTTTTTGTGTTTCTTTCTATTAGTTTGTCATGAGGAAATGACACACACAGACTTTGTAAAATAAATAAGTTTTTGTATTCAAAATGTACATGTTTGATGGTTGGAATCATTGCTGCCTTGGCCGGCTTAGGGGTTGCGGGTTGGTTTCAATCATGTTGTTGTCAATGGCAGATGCCAGTTCCTCAGCAGGGACCTAGAAGCGGCTTGCTATCAGACGTTGATGGACGGCTCTTCCAGTTTCTACATTGTGGGCCTTCCTCCCGCCTTGGTGCTGCTGATGATCGTCCTCCTTTTTCTCCTCCTCTTCCTCCTCCTCCTCTGGTGGTGCTCCAAGGCCTGGTAAAATTGGCTGGGTCCTGAGGATTGCCAGGTTATGCAGCATGCAGCACACAACAACGAAGAGGGAGACTCGCTCAGGCGAGTACTGCAGGGCTCCTGAGTGGTCCAGACAGCGGAACCGTTGCTTGAGCACGCCGATTGTGTGCTCAACGATGTTCCTGGTAGCGAGATGGCTCGTTGTACCGCAGATCAGCAGGGGTGTTGGGCGTATGGAGCGGTGTCATCAGCCAGGTGCACAGTGGACATCCCCTGTCCCTGAGAAGCCAACCACCTGGGTGATGCGATGACTGGAAAAGTTCTGCCACAGTAGTCTGGCGCAGGATGAATGCATCGTGGCTGCTGCCAGGATAGCGGGCATTGACAGCGAGTATCAGTTGTCTGTGGTCACAGACCAACTGGACGTTTAAGGAATGGAACCCCTTTCGGTTGCGGAAATCCTCTACATTCTCATGCGGTGCATGCAAAGCCACATGCGTGCAGTCAATGGTGCCCTGCACAATGGGGAAGCCCGCTATCCTCGCAAAGCCCAATGTGCATTCATGCTGTTTGGCCTGGGTCATGGGGAAAGAGATGTACTGTCGTCACCTTTTATAGAGGGCATTTGTGACCTGACGGATGCAGCAATGGACCGCGGATTGGGAGATATTGGCGATGTCCCCAGTAGCTGCTTGAAAGGAGCCGTTGGCTTAAAAGTTCAGAGCCACTGTGATCTTCACTGCCACCGACAGAGACATCCTGGTCCTCAGTAGAGGCTGCAGATCTGGCTGCAGCAGGTGGTAGAACTCAGTGACCACCTCCTTGCTGAAGCGCAGCCTTCACAAACACTGCTCCTCAGACATATTAATGTAGGAGAATTGTTGGTGAAATACCCTGGGAGGGTAAGGTCTCCTGTACAGAGGCCTGTTGGCCCTCGTCTGTCTGGACATGATTGCCACTCTCTCTGTGTCTTCCGATTCTGCTGGCGCAGGACGACGCCCCCAATCAGTGCAGTCCTCATAGTCTCTTGGCAATCAAAGTAATGAAGGTCAAAAACCAAAGTACCTGCAAAGTGATGCTCAGTAGCCAAAACTACTTCACACAGCATTGACTCAATGCAGAAGTCTCTCTTTCTCTCAGAATCTCTCTCAGAACGAGTGGTGCAAAAATGTCTACCACAGAAAAAGCTAGGAAGAGGTCCCCTTTAAATAGCGCCCCAGCCCCACAGTGACAGGGAAGCATTCCAGCCTACCTGCCGTTGCTTGCGCCAGGCAGAAAGGAGGGGACCGCCACTCAATTTCCGTTCCGGGGCGCCACAAAGGTGTTGCACGCTCGAATGACCTCAAGATCTGTGTGTGCAGGAGATCGGGGCTTTAGTGTTGCCGCAAAATGTCTGGTCAATTTTGCGAGAGGCGCAGATATCGCCGCGCCCGTGCGCTAGTTGTTTTGCGCCCCATTTGCGCCATCTTAAGGCGCTAATGGGCGGTGCAAACTAACTGAATTTTCCCCCCATGGTGCTGATTAGAGCTCTAAAGCAGAAGGATGAAAAACATCTAGAAAAGAAGAAAGAAACCAGCTTACCACTTAATTTCATTTGAACTACTAGGTTAGCAGTTTTGTAGGAAATAATGGGAGTCAATACTAATTGGATTTTATTTATATAAAATGTCTCCTCATATTGTACCACATAAATGTTTGCAAAATAAGATGGTCTTAGCAATACCTTGATCTTACATTAGAAGAGCAGCTACATAATACCTCTATATTTTAACATGTATTTAGTTGAATAGTAAACAAAAGTTGATAGCTCTTTGAAGGTATTTTATAGTAATCAGTATTTACGTGAGTACAGCAAGTACTTTTTTTTTGCATTTTCCCATTCAATGTAAAATATAAACTGTCAAAACACGACACATAGTCAAGATCTATAAGGGCCAAAATTTGTACGGTTTTGTTTGTGGCAACAGAAGATCATAAAATTGGGTGTACAGGCCTATGCACTGATGTCACAGTACGCCGCATTTTGCAGATAAGAAATTTGAGAGTTTTGCAGAGGCTGCATTGCCATAAGTATACATTACAACCACAATAATGCATCCCTCAACTGATTACACATTTTGTCAGGTGTACAGCCTCTAGCACTGAGGTTACCCATATAAAAGGGATACATTACTAATCCTTTATTTGTCTGCGGTAGTTGGATTCTTCAAGTGAGGTTACTGTAACAATATTTTTTACACCTATATCGAGCCTACAGCACAGAAACAGGCTATTCTGCCTGAATGGTCTAGACGGCATTTATGCTTCACACGAGCCTCCTCCCACCCAACTTCATCTAACTCTATCAGTATATTCTTCTATTCCTTTCTCCCTCATGTGCTTATCTAGCTTCCCCTTAAATTAATCTATGCTATTTGTCTCAGCTACTCCTTGTGGTAGCATGTTCCACATTCTCACCATTCTTTGGATAAAGAAGCTTATACAGATCAGGCAGATTACTACTTTTTGGGACAAATTCTGAAAATCTAGTCATCTGCAATAGTCACTGAAAAATGGCTGCCTGTTTTTTACATGGTGTTAAGCATGCTGGAAATTCATAGAAACATAGAAGATAGAAGCAGGAGTAGGCCATTCGGCCCCTCGAGCCTGCTCCGCCATTCAATGCGATCATGGCTGATCATCCAAATTCAGTACCCTGTGTGGTAAACCACTGTTATACCTGCCTGTGTGGGTGTTTGTATTCCACTGTGTACATGTCTGTACATGCCTCGGCTGACTCCTCCCACGAGTCCAGGTATAAAGGTGACTGCTCCACAGTCCCTCTGTATTCTGGACTGGTCGACCACTCGAGGCACACCTTCATTCTCTTGTTAATAAAAGCCTGTTAGTTACTCGCTTAACCTCAGTCTTTTGAGTAATTGATAGCGCATCAATTTTATTAACTAGATTTTTTTATAATGGAGAAGATCCTCACACCAGCATGCCTGGACTTAGACCATCGGGAGGCGGATGCATCCACCAAGTTTGCTCACTGGCTTAGGTGCTTTGAAAGATTCCTGATCGCCTCCACTGCAACGGTCAAATCGGATGAGGACAAACTGGATGTCCTGACCTCCAAAGTGAACCACCGAGCATACTCGGTCATCCAGGACGCGACCTCGTACACGGCTGCTCTCAAGCTCCTCAAGGACCAGTACACGCACCCAGTGAATGAGGTGTACGCCAGGCACCTCCTGGGGAGTCGTAAACAACAACCTGGGGAATCGACCAAGGAATACCTTCAGGCACTGTCTGTGCTTGGCCGGGCCTGTGGTTGTAAGGATGTAAAGGCTGCCGTGTACACAGAGGAACTTATCTGGGACGCTTTTGTAGCGGGCCACAGGTCCAATTACACCCAACAGCGACTGTTGGAGCAGAGTGACCTCGACCTCAACAAGGCCTCTGAACTCACACTATCATTGGACGCAGCCTACCGGGGCATGGATGCCTACTCCTCTACACCGTGGACGCCGCGGGGAACGACAGCCTGGGACACGGTAGGAACGTCTCATAGTGCCGTGCCACCCCAGCCACATCCCAGCAACGGCCCAACTACCGCAGCAGTGTCCCAAGGCCAGAAATGCTACTTCTGTGGCCAGGCCAAACACCCCAGAGCGCGCTGCCCGGCGAAAAATGTGATCTGCTCGGGCTGCGGGAAGAAGGGACACTACGCCAGCGTCTGCAGGGCCAAAGCCACCCCGGACTCCAGCAGCGCCGCGTGTGGGCCATGCGGGCCGCCAACTTGGGCCTCCCCAGCCATGTGCGAACCACCGGAACAGCAGCCATTTTGGACGCCTCCAGCCACATGGGGATCATGGACGCCGCCATCTTGGACGCCAGTCGGGATGCAGCAGGCCTCATCTGATACCCACAGCGACACACCGACCCCTACGCTGGCCTCCGTTACGCTGGACCAAGCGAGACCGCACTAACTGGCCCGGTCCACAATGGACATTAAGGTAAATGGTCACGAAACAACCTGCCTTTTTGACTCTGGGAGCACGGAGAGCTTCATCCACCCCGACACGGTGCGGCGTTGCTCTCTCCCAGTCCTGCCTGCGCACCAGTGGATTTCTATGACCTTCGAGTCCCAGTCGGCGGACATTGGCGGCTACTGCGTGGTGACACTCTTAGTAGACGGGACTGTGTACGATAATTTTAAACTTCTGGTCCTGCCCCACCTCTGCGCTGCCGTTCTACTGGGGTTAGATTTTCAGTGCCACCTTAAAAGTGTTACGATGGCGTACGGCGGACCCCTCCCCCCACTCACAGTCCGCAGCCAGCAGCTTCCAAATTGCCCGCCGCGCACCAGGTGCAACCTCTCCACACTCAGTCACCCCCCCCCCACTGTTTGCTAACCTCACCCCCGACTGTAAGCCCATCGCCACAAAGAGCAGGCGATACAGTGCCGGGGACAGGGTTTTCATTAAAACCGAAGTGGAGCGGCTCCTGAAGGAGGGGATTATTGAGGGCAGCACCAGCCCCTGGCGAGCCCAGGTTGTGGTCGTTAAGACCGGCGAGAAGCAGCGCCTGGTCATCGACTACAGCCAGACAATAAATTGCTACACCCTGCTGGACGCTTACCCACTCCCCCGCATAGCTGATATGGTCAACCAGATCACGCAGTACCGTGTCTTCTCGACCATTGACCTGAAATCAGCGTACCACCAGCTCCCTATCCGCCCTGAGGACCACCAGTATACTGCCTTTGAGGCAAACGGCCGCCTCTATCACTTCCTTAGGGTTCCCTTTGGCGTCACCAACGGGGTCTCCATCTTCCAAAGGGAGATGGACCGGATGGTCGATCAAAATGCGTTGCAGGCCACTTTCCCATATCTGGACAATGTGACCATCTGCGGCCATGACTTGCAGGACCATGACGCAAACCTCGAAAAATTCCTCTGCACCGCCCAACTCCTGAACCTGACGTATAACTAGGAGAAGTGCATATTCCGCACAACCCGCCTCGCCATCCTTCGCTGTGTTGTGGAACACGCAGTCATCGGTCCCGACCCCGACCGGATGCGTCCCCTTATGGAACTCCCACTGCCCCACTGCCTCAAGGCCCTGAAGAGGTGCCTAGGGTTTTTCTCCTATTACGCCCAGTGGGTCCCCTACTATGCGGACAAGGCCCGTCCGCTGATCAAGTCCACCTTTTTTCCCTTGACGGCAGAGGCCCGCTTAGCCTTCCACCGTATCAAGGAAGACATTGCCAAAGCCACCGTGCACGCAGTGGACGAATCCATCCCCTTCCAGGTGGAAAGCGACGCGTCCGACTTTGCCCTGGCCGCTACCCTTAATCAGGTGGGGAGACCCGTGGCCTTCTTTTCACGAACCCTCCAGGGCCCGGATACCAGACACGCCACTGTTGAGAAGGAGGCCCAGGCTATTGTGGAGGCTGTGTGTCATTGGAGGCACTACCTGGCCGGAAAACGATTTACCCTGCTCACTGACCAGCGTTCAGATGCTTTTATGTTTAACAACAAGCAGAGGGGCAAAATCAAAAACGACAAGATCTTGAGGTGGAGAATCGAACTTTCCACCTACAATTACGAGATCTTGTACTGGCCCGGGAAGCTCAATGAACCCCCGGATGCTCTATCGCGTGGCACCTGCGCCAGCGCGCAGATCGATAGACTGCGGGCCCTCCACAATGACCTCTGCCGCCCGGGGGTCACCAGGTTCTTCCACTTCATCAAGGCCCGCAACCTGCCTTACTCCATTGAGGAGGTCAGGACCATGACCAGGAACTGCCAAGTCTGCGCTGAGTGCAAACCGCACTTTTATAGACCAGACAGGGCTCACCTGATAAAAGCCACTCGCCCCTTCGAGCGCCTGAGCGTTGATTTTAAAGGGCCTCTCCCCCCCCTCCGACCGCAATGTGTACTTCCTCAACATTATTGATGAGTACTCCCGTTTCCCGTTCGCCATCCCCTGCCCGGACATGACCAGTGCCACGGTCATTAAATGTCTGAACGACCTCTTCACCCTGTTCGGTTTCCCCAGCTATATCCATAGCGACCGGGGCTCATCGTTTATGAGCGACGAACTCCGCCAGTACCTGCTTGCTAGGGGTATTGCCACAAGCAGGACCACCAGTTACAACCCCCGGGGGAACAGACAGGTGGAAAGAGTGAATGCAACAGTTTGGAAGGCCGCCCTGCTAGCCTTAAAGTCTAGGGGCCTTCCGACCTCCCGCTGGCAGGATGTGCTCCCCGATGCGCTCCACTCTATTCGGTCACTGCTCTGCACTGCCACTAATGCCACCCCTCATGAGAAAATGTTTGTCTTCCCAAGGAAGTCCACATCGGGGACATCGCTACCGCCATGGCTGACGTCCCCAGGGCCGGTCCTACTGAGAAGACACGTGAGGACCCATAAAATGGACCCCCTGGTCGAGAGGGTCGACCTCCTCCACGCCAACCCCCAGTATGCTTACATTGCGTACCCGGACGGGCGGGAGGACACAGTCTCCATACGAGACCTCGCACCCGCGGGGGCCCCAGTAACCCACTACCACCCCCCCCCCCATGATCCAATATCCAACCCCAGCAGACGGCACGCCTGAGCCCCGCGACCCGCTTGACACCCACGAGGACTACACACCAGTGCCCCAGCCTACGCGGGACTCGACGCCGGAAGCTTCACTACCCCTGCCGTCACCACGTCGATCACAGCGGCAGACAAGACCTCCGGAGAGACTCCAATACACAAACTTTTAATACACTTCACCCCACCGGGCTCATTTTTAAACAAGGGGTGAATGTGGTAAACCACTGTTATACCTGCCTGTGTGGGTGTTTGTATTCCACTGTGTACATGTCTGTACATGCCTCGGCTGACTCCTCCCACGAGTCCAGGTATAAAGGTGACTGCTCCACAGTCCCTCTGTATTCTGGACTGGTCGACCACTCGAGGCACACCTTCATTCTCTTGTTAATAAAAGCCTGTTAGTTACTCGCTTAACCTCAGTCTTTTGAGTAATTAATAGCGCATCACCCTGTCCTTGCTTTCTCCCCATATCCCTTGATCCCCTTAGCCTTAAGAAATATATCTAACTCCTTCTTGAATATATTTAATGAATTGGCTTCAACTGTCTTCTGTGGTAGAGAATTCCACAGGTTCACCACTCTCTGGGTGAAGAAATTCCTCCGCATCTCAGTCCTAAATGGCCTACCCCTTATCATTAGACTGTGACCCCTGGTTCTGGACTCCCCCGCCATCGGGAACAGCTTTCCTGCATCTAGTCTGTCTAGCCCTGTTAGAACTTTATAAGTTTCAATGAGATCCCCTCTCATTCTTCTAAACTCTAGCGAATATAAGCCTAATCGACCCAATCTCTCTTCATACGTCATTCCTGCCATCCCAGGTATCAGTCTGGTGAATCTTCGCTGCACTCCCTCCATGGCAAGAACATCCTTCCTCAGATAACGCGACCAAGACTACACACAATACTCAAGATGTGGTCTCACCAAGGCCCTGTACAACTGCAGCAAGACATCCTTGCTCCTGTACTCGAATCCTCTCGCTATGAAGGCCAGCACACCATTTGCCTTCTTAACCACCTGCTGCACGTGCATACTTACCTTCAGCGACTGGTGCACAAGGACACCCAGGTCTCATTGCACTTCCCCTTTTCCCAATCTATTGCTGTTCAGATAATAATCTGCCTTCCTGTTTTTGCCACCAAAGTGGATAATGTCGCATTATCCACATTATACTGCATCTGCCCAATCGTCCAACCTGTCCAAATCATACTGGAGTTTCTCTACATCTTCCTCACAACACACACGCCCACCCAGCTTTGTGTCCTCTGCAAACTTGGAGATATTACATCTAGTTCCCTCATCTAGATCATTAATATATATTGTGAATAACTAGGGTTCTAGCACCGATCCCTGCGGTACCCCACTAGTCACTGCCTTCCACTCGGAAAAAGACCTGTTTATTCCAACTCTTTGCTTCCTGTCTGCCAACCAGTTTTCTATCCAAGTCAGTACCTTACCCCCAATCCCATGTGGTTTAACTTTGCACACTAGTCTCTTATGCGGGACCTTATCGAAAGCCTTCTGAAAGTCCAAGTACACCACATCCACTGGTTCTCCCTTATCTATTCTACCAGTTACATCCTCAAAAAGTTCCAGTAGATTAGTCAAGCACGATTTACCTTTCGTAAATCCATGTTGACTTTGTCCGATCCTGTCACTGTTTTCCAAGTGCTCTGCTATTACATCTTTTATAATGGACTCTAGCATTTTCCCCACTACCGATGTCAAGCTATAATTCCCCGTTTTCTCTCTACCACCTTTTTTGAATAGTGGGGTAACATTAGCTGCCCACCAATCCATGGGAACTGTTCCAGAGTCTGTCGAATTTTGGAAGACGACCAGCAATGCATCTACTATTTCTAAGGCCACTTCCTTAAGTACCCTAGGATGCAGATTATCAGGCCCTGGGGATTTATCGGCCTTCAATCCCATCAATTTCCCTAACACCATTCCCCTACAAATACTGATTTCTTTCAGTTCCTCCCTCTCATTAGACCCTATGTTCCCGACATCTCTGGGTGTTTATTTGTGTCCTCCTTTGTGAAGACAGAACCAAAATATGTATTTAATTGGTCTGCCATTTCTTTGTTCCCCATTATAAATTCCCCTGATTCTGACAGCAAAGGACTTCACCAATCTTTTTCTCTTCACATATCTATAGAAGCTTTTACATATCTATAGAAGCTTTTACAATCAGTTTTTATGTTCCCTGCAAGCTTACTCTCATACTCTATTTCCCCCCTCTTAATTAAATTAATCATTAAATTAATCATCAGATTTGTTTTTAAGCAGATGTTACTGGCTGAGTTGCTTCACATGCATTCCAGATGTTGAGAAATTTCCAAATTGGTTATCTTTTTTCCAGCACTTGTCAAAATGTCCATTATTGACTCAAAACTGCTCACCAGAGCATGCATTACCAGTAGATTGCTAGATTAATCATTTTTGCAGTTAATAAACCATTTAAATACTAATATCAACTTCATGTTGACAATTAATGAAGGCATCATTTTGGCTTTTTGTTTTCAGAGCTGTATCCAGGAAGTTGACTTATGTATTTCCTGGTTTAGGAACGTGTTCTATTCATTTTTATCTTTATTATAATCAGTCACCTCTTTGAATTAAGCTTGTAATACAAGATTTAAAAAAACCTTTTCTCAGCATTAATTTTGTGAGAGATGTTAGTGCTGGGAAATAGAACACAAGTTGTATTGGGCATCCAACGTCAGTGTCATGCAGTCTCATGTCAGGATGTCAACTTTTTTTTATTTTGGTTTGGTTTCCATGCTATCAGCTGGAGCAATGGCCACAGAACTCATGCCTCAGGTTGACAGATGTGGTTCCCGAGCTGCGTGAATCCCGTGGCCATGCAGGGAAATTAAAACAGTAAGGGGGAAAAGGCTTTTAAGTGCCTGTAAAGTACCTCATAATGATTTCCATTGGGTCCCCCGCTGCTGCCGGTCGGACGGATCTATGATGACAGACACGCCTGTGGGAAAGGCACATGGGAGCAAGATGACAGCGGGTTCCCGACCCACTGTCAATAAAAACAACTTTCCCACCCGACCCGCCACCAATCACACCCGCTATCACCATGGAAAATTCAGCCCTATATAATGCAAATAAAATGCCTCCCCAAACTTTCTAGTTTTACCTAAGGATCCCTTAAATGTCACTGGAAATGACTGCCTTCCAACTTGTACCACCCGTGATCTGTGGGCAGAGCAGGAATTAGCGTCATGAAATTAGTAAATATGTCATTTGCCCCCAATTTACATTATTGAGGCTTCCATCAATTTTTGGCAGAAGTTCTCTGGCTGCCTAGATAGAAGTCCACCTGAAAATTGAAAGAGTCAGAAACCAAACGGTAAGTTGGTGCTTCAACCATACCACTATTTACACCCACTACCGCCCCATTTTGAATTGCAAATGGGGTGATAGCAACATGAAAATCGCCCCCCATTATTTCCCCACACAGCTCTGCCAACTTCTCCCATAATTACTGTTCTTTCACTACAAGCGGAATGGAACCCACAATAAAATATCCACTTCCCTTAGCAACCGCCCTTTAGGAACTATTGCCTGGCCACATTTCCTGCCTCAAGACAATTGCACTGTTGGCCAGGCTTGCTACATCAATTTTTCTTGTACAGATTGAATATTGAAAGGAGGAGCTGGGTCTTGCAAATTTGGTCAGTCCAATCCTCCAAACTTGAAACTCAGAATCATCTTTGCCATGGGCAAGCGCAACCAAATATTGCTGGCTTTCCAAATTAGGGATTATATAGCATATTTTGATCATGAACTACCTCCCTATCAAATGCAACCAAATACCCCCATTTTAAATGATTTAGAAGTTCTTTACTGCAGTATTCTACTGCATTTCTATGAAAATGAGTTACTCTGCACTACCACTAGAGGGCAGTGTATTCACAAATTGTTACGGTCTCTAAGTGTATTCAGGATGTATGAAAATCTTTCAACTCATGCTATTGATAAAAATCGATTTAATCTTTCGAATGAAAATGAATGCATTTTGCCTTCACACTAACGGCAAATTTTACATGCAATGCATCGTTCTACTAAACTTCAAATAAGTATTTATTTTTGCTATTCCGAACTGCTATTAACACTTCAGTAAATTATATTCAATATATTGTATGATGCAATGGAAGAAAAACAGCATTCAATGGAAGAAAATCGGCTGTTTTTATTTTCCTGGCCCACAGTTATGCCACAAACAGCACCACGAAAAAAAATTAAGTGGCTATTTATCTAATTTTCTGTTTGTGGGACTTGGCTGTGCCAGAAACTCGCTGCCGTGTTTGCCTATTTACGGCGCTGTATGAATAGCTGACGTGTCCCTACGGGGAGTAAGCATTCCATTGTAATTGTACTTGTACTGGTTACATATGGCAAATACAATTGAATTGAATTTAACAACAGTGACTGTATTACAATAAGTAATCCATTGGCTGTGAAGGGCTTTGGGACATCTTGATGATGTGAAAGGTATTTAAATAATTTTGCATTGCTGGCAAAAAAGAAACTTTGTTCCCATCATACATGACACCTTTACTTAAAGTACACAGGTATACTTTCTATTAACAAAAGTATGACAAAACGTTTTTTTCGAAATCAAATCCAATTTTTTGAGTTTGTTAGCAAGCTGCTAATACTATACTGATCTCATTTATATAATAATAATAGCAGAGTTGCAATGGAAAGGGTTGTTTTCCTTTGTTCATTCACAGGATGTGGGCTTCACAGCAAGGCCAGCATTTATTGCCCATCCCTAATTGCCCTTGAGAAGGTGGTGGTGAGCCACCTTCTTGAACCGCTGCAGTCGGTGTGGTGAAGGTACTCCCACAGTGCTGTTAGGTAGGGAGTTCCAGGATTTTGACCCAGCAACGATGAAGGAACGGCGATATACTTCCAAGTCAGGATGGTGTGTGACTTGGAGGGGTACTTGAAGGTGGTGGTTTACCCATGTGCCTGCTGCCCTTGTCCTTCTAGGTGGCAGAGGTCGCGGGTCTGGGAGGTGCTGTTGAAGAAGCCTTGGCAAGTTGCTATAGTGCATCTTATAGATGGTACACACTGCAGCCATGGTGCGCCAGTGGTGGAGGGACTGAATGTTTAAGGTGGTGGACAGGGTGCTGATCAAGGGTCTGCTTTGTCCTGGATGGTGTTGAGCTTCTTGAGTGTTGTTGGTGCTGCACTCATCCAGGCAAGTGCAGAGTATTCCATCCATCAATAACAAGGGGGCATAGATTCAGGGTAAGGGGCAGGAGATTTAGAGGGGATTTGAGGAGGAACTTTTTCACCCAGAGGGTGGTTGGAATGTGGAACTCAATGCCTGAAAGGGTGGTAGAGGCAGGAACCCTCACAACATTCAAGAAGCATTTGGATGAGCAGTTGAAATGCCATTGCATACAAGGCTATGGACCAAATGCTGGAAAATGGGATTAGACTGGACAGGGATGGATGGGCGGCGCGGACACGATGGGCCGAAGGGCCTCTTTCTGTGCTGTAAAACTCTATGACTCTATGACCCCTGACTTGTGCCTTGTAGGTGGTGGAAAGGCTTTGTGCAGTCAGGAGGTGAGTTACTCATCACAGAACACCCAGACTTTAAGTTTCTTGTCAAGGGTGACCCCCAGGATATTGATGGTGGGGGATTCAACAATGGTAATGTCATTGAATGTCAAGGGGAGGTGTTTAGACTGTTGTTGGAAATGGGCATTGCCTGGCACTTTTGTGGCATGGATGTTACTTGACACTTATCAGCCCAAGCCAGAATGCTGTCCAAGTATGGCTACATGCGGGCACAGACTGCTTCATTATCAGAGGAGTTCCGAAGGGAACTGAACATTGTGTAATCATCAGCAAACATCCCCACTTCTGACCTTATGATGGAGGGTAGGTCATTGATGAAGCAGCTGAAGATGGTTGGGCCCAGCACACTACCCTGAGGAACTCCTGCAGCGATGTCCTGGGGCTGAGATGATTGGCCTCCAACAAATACAACAATCAAACTTTGTGCTAGGTATGACTTCAGCCAGTGGATAGTTGCCCCCAATTCCCATTGAATTCAATTTGACTTGGCCTCCTTGATGCCATATTCAATCAAAGGCTGCCTTGATTTCAAGGGCAGCCACTCTCACCTCACCTCTGGCATTCAGCTCTTTTGTCCATGTTTGGACCAAGGCTGTAATGAGGTCTGGAGCCGAGTGGTCATAAGAAACATAAGAAATGGGAGCAGGAATAGGCCACTTGGCCCCTCAAGCCTGCTCCGCCATTCAGTAAGATCATGGCTGATCTTGGGCTCAAAGCCACTTCCCCGCCTGCTCCCCATAACATTTCACTCCCTTATCTTGCAAAAATTTGTCTATCTCCACCTTAAATGTATTTAATGACCCAGCCTCCACAGCTCCCTGGGACAGAGAATTCCACAGATTTACGATCCTCTGAGAGAAGAAATTACTCCTCATCTCAGTTCTAAAAGGGCGATCCTTTATTCTAAAACTGTGCCCCCACGTTCTAGATTTCCCCACGAGGCGAAACATCCTCTCTGCCCCTTCAGTATCTTATATGTTTCAATAAGATCATCTCTCATTCTTCTAAATTCCAATGAGTATAGGCCCAGCCTGCTCAACCTTTCCTCATAAGTCAACCCTCTCATCTCTGGAATTAACCTAGTGAATCGTCTCTGAACTGCCTCCAATACAAGTATATCCTTCCTTAAATAAGGAGACCAAAACTACGCAGTACTCAAGGTGTGGTCTCACCAATACCCTGCACAGTTGTAGCAGGACTTCCCTGCTTTTATACTCCAACCCTTTTGAAGAAAAGGCCAACATTCCATTTGCCTTTTTGATTAGTTGCTGTACCTGCGTGCTAACTTTTTGTGTTTCATGCACAAGGACCCCCAGGTCCCTCTGAACTGTAGCATTTTGTAATCTCCATTTAAATAATAATTTGCTTTTTTATTTTTCCTGCCAAAGTGTATAACCTCGCACTTTCCCACATTATACTCCATCTGCCAAATGTTTGCCCACTCACTTAGCCTGTCTATATCCCTTTACATCCTCTGCACAACTTGCTTTCCCACCCATCTTTGTATTATCCGCAAACTTGGCTACATTACACTTGGTCCCTTCATCCAAGTCATTAATGTAGATTGTAAATAGTTGAGGCCCCAGCACCGATCCCTATGGCACCCCACTAGTTACCGTTTGCCAACCGGAAAATGACCCATTTATCCCGACTCTCTGCTTTCTGTTAGTTAGCCAATTCTCTATGCATGCTGATATATTACCCCCAATTCCGTGAGCTCTTATGCAATAACTTTTTATGTGGCACCTTATCGAATGCCTTCTGGATATCCAAATACACCACATCCACTGGTTCACCTTTGTCCACCCTGCTCGTTACCTCCTCAAAGAACTCCAGCAAATTTGTTAAACATGATTTCCCTTTCATAAAATCATGCTGACTCTGCTTGACTGCATTATGATTTTCCAAATGCCCTGCTACTGCTTCCTTAATGAAGGGCTCCATCATTTTCTCAATGACAAGATGTTAGGCTAACTGGTCTATAGTTTCCTGCTATCTGTCTCCCTCCTTTCTTAAATAGTGGTGTTACATTTGCGGTTTTTTAATCCGCTGGGACCTCTCAAAAGTCCAGGGAATTTTGGTATATTGCAACCAATACATCCACTATCTCTGCAGCCACTTCTTTTAAGACCCTGGCATGCAGGCCGTCTGGTCCAGGGGACTTGTCATCTTTTAGTCCCATTATTTTACCAAGTATTTTTTCCTTAGTGATAGTGATTGTCTTTAGTTCCCCCCTCCCTGTGGCCCCTTGATTATCCATTATTGGGATGTTGTTAGTGTTATAAATCTCATCATCAAGAAACTACTTATGAAATAACGCTGGACGGCCAGCTGGTGGTGCCGTCCAAGGAGTATAAATACTCGGGCGTGGGCTCCAGCTTTTCAGGGACATTTTGTAAGACAAGGAGCTAGTGAAATACAACTAGACTTCCATGTTCTGAAACAAGTTGATTGAAGCCTTGCTTTATGCTCAAACCAAGTGCGTAGTGAGTTTTATTACGTCAGTTAGTGTCTTCTGCCATGAAGAGAGATACAGAATATTTGTTCAGAGTCTCTGCCATTTCCCCATTACCCATTATTAATTCCCCAGTCTCATTTTCTAAGGGACCAACATTTACTTTAGCTACCCTCTTCCTTTTTATATACCTGTAGAAGCTCTTACTATCTGTTTTAATGTTTCTTGCCAGTTTACTCTCATAATTCATCTTCTCTCTCTTTATTTTTTTTTAGTCATCCTTTGCTGGTTTTTAAAAATTTCCCAATCCTCTGGTCTCCTGTCAATCTTGGCAACATTGTATGCCTTCGTTTTCAATTTGATACCATCCTTTACTTCCTTAGTTAGCCACAGATAGTGCTCCCTTCTCTTAAAATCTTTCTTTCTCACTGGAATATATTTTTGTTGAGAGTTATGAAACATCTCCTTAAATGTCCGCCATTGCATTTCAACTGTCTTACCCTTTAATTTATTTTTCCAGTCCACTTTAGCCAGTTCTGCCCTCATGCCACTGTGATTGCCTTTGTTTAAGATCAGGACACTGGCTTGAGATACAACTTTCTCCCCCTCCAACTGAATTTGAAATTCAACCATGCTATGATCACTCTTTCCTGGAGGATCCTTTACTATGAGATCATTTATTAATTCTGTCTCATTACATAATACCAGATCCAAGATAGCCTGCTCCCTGGTTGGCTCCATTACATACTGTTCTAGGAAACCATCCCGGATGCACTCTATGAACTCCTCCTCAAGGCTACCATGGCCAATTTGATTTGTCCAATCAATATGGAGATTAAAATCACCCATGATTATTACTGTACCTTTTTTACAGGCCTCCATTATTTGTTGATTTATACTCTGTCCAACAGTATTGCGGGTGTTTGGCGGCCTGTAGACTACATCCACCAGAGACTTTTTCCCTTTATTACTTTTTATCTCCACCCAAACCGATTCTACATCTTGATCTTCTGAGCCAATATCACTTCTCACCACTGCACTGATCCCATCCTTTACCAACAAAGCCACCCCACCTCCATTCCCTTTCTGTCTATCCTTCCAAATTGTCAAATACCCTGGAATATTCAGTCCCCAGCCCTGATCACCTTGCAACCACGTCTCTGTAATGACGATCAGATCGTACCCATTTGTATCTGTTTGTGCCATCAACTCATCTATCTTGTTACGAATGCTGCATACATTCAGATATAGAGCTTTTAACTTTATCTTTTTACCATTTCTCCTTGTTTTGGCTCCATTTTCTGTTACACTCTTATTTTTAAACATTCTGTCCCTTCTTGTCACACTCTGGTTATTATATCCCCCATCTCTATCCTGCTCTATTGCTTTCTCATTTCTCATTGACTTCTTAAATTCCTGCTCACCTGGATCCTCCCCCCCCCCACTATTTAGTTTAAAGCCCTCTCTACAACCCTAGTTATTCGATTCACCAGGACTCTTGCCCCAGCATGGTTCAAGTGAAGCCCGTCAAATCAAAACCCATTTCTCCCACACCAGCCTTTGAGCCACTCGTTCATTTCTCTGATCTTATTTACCCTATGCAAATTCGCTTGTGGCTCAGGTAGTAATCTAGATATTATTACCTTTGTGGTTCTGCTTTTTAATTTAGCCCCTAGCTGCTCATACTCTCTCAGCAGAACCTCTTTCTTTGTTCTACCTATGTCATTGGTGCCTATGTGGACCATGACAACTGGATCCTCCCCCTCCCATTCCAAGTTTCTCTGCAGCCCAGAGGAGATGTCCTTAACCCTGGCAGGCAACACAGCCTTCGGGAGTCATGCTCTCGGCTGCAGAGAACAGTGTCTATCCCCCTAACTATACTATTCCCTATCACTACAACATTTCTTTTTACTCCCCCCACTTGAATGGCTCCCTGTACCACGGTGCTGCAGTCAGATTGCTCATCCTTCTTGCATTCCCTGGCCTCTACACAGCCTCCATTGTGTTGTGTGGCACTACACTGTGCTAAATGGGATAGATTCAGAACAGATCTAGCAGCTCAAAACTGGGCATCCATAAGGTGCTGTGGACCATCAGCAGCAGCAGAATTGTATTCCACCACAATCTGTAACTATAGCTAAGGCATGAAGAGAAAGATAAACATTCTAAATACTATGTGAGGAATAAGGAAAGGAAGTTTAAAAAAATGTAAATATCATTTTAGGATCAATAGAATATGCACTTTAAACTCATCAATATAGACATAAGGAGAACGGTGATATCTCAAGGGGTTGAAAGTAAAGTTGTGGTTTATTAACCTGGAAATGTGTTACTGCCATGAAATCTATCAAGGGTGCATTATTCCGTACTATTGAATCTTAGGGATTTCCTTTTTGCCAGGAGAAGGGTTGCTGGCAAGCAGTGCTGGAAAGTAGTTTCTGTTAGCTGGATCAGATAATTTCACAGTGATGTATGATTTCTTTAAATGTAAAGGCTGTGTAAGAGAATATTTTTGTTCTAAGTACTTCCCTTTTCTTATAGAAGAATGTTATACTCTTCCAGATATTTGTTCCACGTCAACTTTCTTGCTGGCATGGTAATCCTCAGGTACGGTCACCTTTCCTTTGCCGCTCCAGTAACATCACTTACGCGAAAGCAATTTCACTTCAATTAAGACTAGAGAGCACTCCAAAGCGGATTTACCCTGGAAAACCTAGGATTGTACGGGAACACTCCCCATTAGTTATGTCATCAAATGGTCTGGCAGGAAGGGAAGCCCCGTTGGAGTGTCTCCAAGTCGCTGGTTAAATTGAAACCTTAAAAAAATCTCGAAGACATATCTGGTTTACAGTACATTTTTTTCTAGAATTTTCTTCAGTAAAATTAAACGGTACAATATCATTGATTTAACAAAGCAGAGTAGTTGCACTGTTTCATTTAACTGCGATATAGTTTATATTGCAGTATCTTAATTGACATAGTTATCAAATGTAATTAAACAAAAGGTATACCATATCACTACAATATTGTAGAGGAAGAAAAGCTGTGTGTTTTGTAATCGGCGCGACTCCACTGTTTGTGTGTAAAGTTAAAGAAAAAACTTTAACTTCCACTGGTTTGTAATAATAGCTTAGTTTAAAAATGTTAGTTGGAAATAACACCCCATGTCTTATTGGGAGCTTAGGTATTACGGTTGAAATTAAGGCAGATGGGAACGACGGTTTGAAAGGAAATTACAACATATTTAAAGAAAAGAGGAATCGAAACAAGTGAGTAATATTTATTTTGAAAACGTTACATCGAGTTATACAGCGAATAAAGTAGGAAATCTAGTGACAAGATAATTGAGAGTTGCAACAAATTCTCAAAACGAGGTTATCACAAACAAATTAATGCAACATTTTTTATAATGCGTTTCCTAAAATTAAATAAAGATGAGACCATACTTAAAGTGAATGGCTGTGTGAATTGTATACGGGACGAACAAAGCCCAGCCAACTGCAAGCATTGTAGCATTCAAATACTGTTAGTGTGTACTATTTTTTATGGTCCATTATTTATACTTAATGTAATACACAATGTAACACCTGAATTAAAATGTTAACTTTGCTGACCCAGATTGCTCAGCTAAACGTGTGAAAAACTAGCTTTTTTACAGTTTACTAAACACCATTGGTATTCACCCAGCACTATAGAGTGCCTACAGCGAACTGCAGATCTTTTAAGATATCACAGACCATTCCTTGGGTATTGGAATTATGTATGTTATACTAGTTAGTGATTACAAATACTATAGTGTCTTTATATTTGAACTAAATGCATATAAATATTTGAATATGTTTCATTGCGGATGTGAGGCTTTGTAGTTGTTCAAAGTAAAAACAATGTCAACTATAATACATAGTAGGGGCGACGGAACCTATGTACAAAATTGCCAATATTACAGTGAGCTTTGTGGTCAAAAGTAAGACCGATTGTAAACCCAAACATATGGAGTGGCGTTTAATTGTGAGGTACATTAAAACGAATTATATTTAAACGAAATAAAAACAGAAAATGCTGGAAATACTCAGCTGGTCAGGCAGCATCTGTCGAGAGAGAAACAGAGTTAATGTTCCTCTCTCAATAGATGCTGCCTGACCTGTTTTTATTTCAGATTTCCAGCATCCGCAGTATTTTGCTTTTATATTTAAACGAAAATGAGTGCCTCATTCGTAATAAGTAAGAGTTGACAGGTCTGATTGGAGGTTGCAATGGATGCAGGTGACGATTGTATTGGCATGAAGACGAGCAATGTGATCCCGGGAATGGAAACATTCATTCACACGCGCCGCTTGAAATTGATTATCTGGCCGGCCAGGCCCCGCCCACTTCCTGACGTCACGGGCTCCGGCGGCTCTCGCGCTGTTGCTCGTTTTAAAATTAACTTGGAGGCAGAGCACGCTCACGCGAGAGAGAGAGAGCACGCGGGGGAAGGAGAGCGCGCTGCCCCGGCACCTCACCTCACCTCAGCTCAGCGCGCCGTCAGCCGGCCGGACCAGAGATCAGGCTTAGCGCGGCCATGGCTCTGCCCGATAACGCCAGCTCCATCATGGCCAGGGAGGAGACGCCTTTCCCTGAGATCATAGAGCTAAACGTCGGCGGTCAGGTGTACATCACCCGCTACTCCACCCTGCTCAGCGTGCCCGACTCCCTCCTAGCGCAGATGTTCGGGCGGAAAAACGGGCTGGGGCTGGCGAGGGACGGCAAGGGACGGTACTTCATCGACCGCGACGGCTTTCTCTTCCGCTACATTCTGGATTACATGCGGGACCAGCAACTGGTGCTGCCGGACCACTTCCCCGAGAGGAGTCGGCTGCAGAGGGAGGCCGAGTACTTCGCGCTCCCCGAACTGGTCAAAACGCTGAGCCCCAAACTAAGCAAACAGAACTCCATCAACGACGACGCCTGCCCCAGCGACACCGAGGATGGCTCGCCCAACACGGACGCGATCCGCAGCATCATCTCTGCCACAGCGGCTGCCCCCGGCACCAGCAGCGACAGGAGAGCGGGCTTCATCACCATCGGCTACCGGGGATCCTACACGCTGGGCAGGGACAGCCAGACAGATGCCAAGTTCAGAAGAGTAGCCAGGATCATGGTGTGTGGCAAAACGGCGCTGGCCAAGGAGGTGTTCGGGGAGACCCTGAACGAGAGCAGGGACCCCGACCGGCCCCCCGAACGGTACACGTCGCGGTACTACCTGAAGTTTACTTTCCTGGAGCAGGCGTTTGACAGGTTGGCAGAGGCTGGCTTCCACATGGTGTCCTGTAACTCCACGGGGACCTGCGCCTTCGCTCATGATCAGACCGATGACAAGATATGGACCAGCTACACCGAATATGTTTTCTACCGTGAGTGACCTGTGCATCACAAACCTCTGCCCGCTGTTCCCCAAATGATTAGACCTAAACCCGATCCACCATCCCTAGAACCGACCCTCAGTGTTCCTCCAGCTTTAAAACTCCATGTGCCATTGCTGCCTCACCTAGTTTACCACGCTCTCCAATTCATTTGGATGGATGAACTTTTTAAATGTCTGTTACCTTTTTATTTGAAAGACATGTTGTTGTTTATTAAATTGGTATATTAATTTTTAAACGAGCACAAAGTTTTGTTGTGTATGCGTGTGTTTGGATGTGGTGCACATTGAGTGTTGGCACATCTCCCGGTGCCTTCAGCAGCTTAGTAGTGGCGTTTACGCAAAAATAATCTTTTAAAAAGGAAATAATACCTGTGGTCAGTTACAGAGAAACTGATGCGAAAGCGAACAATGGTGGTATAAAAACACAACTAATTTTTGTATATTTCAGTTGGAGTTAGTGAACTTTCATTATTTTATGAACAGCAAACTGCGTATGTGCTTCTTTCTAAGAATGTTTAAAGGGCAGATTAATCCGAGAGAATGGGGGCAGTGTTTCTATTCACATCAACGCAAGGATGCAAAATAATGAACTTGAAAAAGATTTGCCATTTTTGACAATGCGGTGTACTGAGTTCTACGATATACGGTTTGTATCCTACAATAAATGTTTGCCAAATAACGCGTAGCCTTTAAAGAAGATAAACAAATGCAAATTTCATAGTGAAATTATTGTTGTAAAATTTGGGATAAAACTGCATGGGTTTCTGCCAAGACATTTGTGCAGAGATTTCCAAATAAACCTTGATGTTTCTTATGATATGCGTATGTGATACTGTTTAAAAATAAAGCTATTTTGTGACTAGAACAAATGCCAGTCTTGACAGTTTAATTTGCATCTTTACTTAAATATCGATTATTTTTTGTTACACGAATTTATAATCTATTGAAATAGAATTTTTACTGCAATCAAATAATATCCAGTATAAGATGTATTTGCAAGGTTTAAGAGCAGGTTGGTAATCACTGTTTATTGACAGAGAACATTGTGCTGGACCTGACGATATATCCCTAGTAAGGAACTGAGTTCATAGATGGTTAGTAAAAGCAGGTGTACAACGTTTACATAAAAAAAAAGCAGGCATGTTTCCATGATCTGATGGTTCATTAAGGAAATTTTAAATACAGTATCAATTCTAGATCAGTTTAAATTTGGTTTTATATTTACGCTACTTTCATATAACTTTTGTGCCTATGAGTTTAAAAATCCTGATGAACAGTCATTAATATCCAGTCATTGCATTTGCAGCTGTGAGGCACCTTATACTCCAGTAGAGAGGAGTTGATCTTTGACTATTTTCAAGAAAAGCACTCACTGGAGCTTCTTAAATAAATGCTTATTTTTTAAGTTCTCTCTAAAACAAATCTTCACATTGAGAATATTCTTACTTGCAGACAATTTCAGTTTTATCTCTTCAGAGAATAAATTCTATTGAGACTTTTTAATTACAAAGGGAACTTTTGTAGTTTCATTTACAAAGGTTTCTAGTGGAAATTTAAATGGGTGTTCCATCTTTTGGTGTGGGTTGTAGCTCTCAGACCCCGCTCCACCATCCCCCCACCCCCGTAACCTCGACTCTCAGGCTTGAATTTAAAAGAAATTGAATGGAATTACATTTCTTTACTTTTTCTGCATACTTATATCTTCTGATAGTCTGAGAGAACCTTTCCAACCTATCTTACTCTCTGGATCACATGGAGTAGCAAAAAAAACAGTGCAAATGCTAGAAATCTGAAATTAAAATTAAAATCTCCAAATACATTGCATGTCTATCAACACCTAGAAAGGGAAAAGATGTGTTAGAGGTCAGAATCTTTCAGTGTATTTGCAGTAATATTGTGAAAGTGGCTTGTGGCTTCACTGTTCTTGTGCATTAAAGAATTTACAACACAGAAAGAGGTCATTTGACCCATTATGCCCGTGTGGGGCTAGCTCTTTAACTGACACTGCTGTAATCCCTTTTCCCTGAAATTTCCGATTCCCTTCAAAATTATCTTTATCGTGACTGCCTCAATGTGATAAAGTATTCCGTGTTGTAATAACCTTAGAAAAAAATCTAACTTTCCCTTTCTTCAATAGGACAGTTTGTATGAAGCTTAGAAATATGCACAGAGTTACAGCCACAAACTGTAACCAGCAAGACTGTTTACAATGGGTGGAATAGTAATAATGAGGCTATGCAGTTGAATGAGGTGCTAGTAGATACCAGTTCAAGTGTGTGTGGCCTTTTTCGTGTGCCATTCCATACTTTTATACCTCTTATAAATTGGAGGTTATATGGAATATTGAAAATATAGAAGGGTGTGCTTTGAGAGCGGAGTGGCCTGGGAAGCAGGAATCACCAGTGAGAATTTTATTTTAATAAAACATTGCTACATTGGCATGGATTCAGTCTGTGCTTCATCTGTTATTAATGAAATAAATCTTTTGAAGAGGGAGTCTTGCTGTCAGTACTGCCTTTTGAAATGAAACATTATAAAGAATTATGATTAACTTTCTGCCTTTTCCTATTTTAAAATGTTTTAATAGTAAATGCCAGTTACGCTGTTGATGGCCAGCTTGTAGATGTTGCTGAGCCTGACAACGTAATGGTGTTTAATTAATGTTAGAGAAATCCTCTTTAACCCAAGTTGTTTCCACAGCTGTGCCATTTCAACTATAGGACAATCAATCTGGCTCACACGCTGAGGCTTAGTAAAACCTCTTGCGCAAGAAGCTGTTGTGGCACTTCTATATTCTGTATCAATGCAGAAAGTCTGCACTGAATAACAGTAGTAGACTTAATACACTGTTCCTGTTGCCTATGAAGTTCTAACCACCACCCCCCGCAACCATATCATTGTCTAGAACTCTGTTCCTAGTAAAAAAAAAAATGAAATTAACCCATGTCACCTGCTAATACATGGTTCTTATTGCATACAGTAGGTCACGGGTGAGGTTCTGAGCTTTAGGAGCACATATTTGACAGGCCTTCTTGGCGATATATTTTCGTGAGATATCTGTCCTTGTCGGTTTGCCTTTGTAAAATAAAACACTTGTCCATACCACTAGCTTACAGTTTACCAAATATATAAAAGAAAAAGAAAAGCAAAACAAATGGATGTTAACATTAATCCCATTGCAATATTCAAAATTGGCACTGTTCCTGATAATTCCTTTTTGAATTAATTTGAAAAATGTTTCAGGAGTGATTGCTAATATGCTTTTGGCTCTGGTATTTGTAACCTATGTTCTAATCATACCTCAATTTTTATTCGACCACAGGCGGATTTGTTGCAACGTAACACTAAAACCCATTTTTAACTATTACAAGCATATATGGAAGTAATCAGATGTAACATCCTTCCATCAATCAATTTCCAAGCTGTTTAATTTAAAGAGGAAATTTGGTAAAACAGCAACATTTCAGTGGTCCACCGTATATTACTTACTGTATTGTGAAGTTTCTAGGTAGCAACATTTTACTTGAGAGATGCCAGCCCTGCCTTTTCACACAGTGCATTCTAGGTAGGGTGACATCCTAGTGGCTGCTTATAATTTTTTAAATCATTTTGAGCTACAGTTTGAGTAGAATTTTGGTCCACAAATAAAACATTTTAAAAATATGAGCACAACATATTCCAACAGTTAATTAATATTATGCATTTTCCTTCACATTGTAAATGTGTTTTAAATTTTTACAAATTACAAAAATTGAGCTTAATCCCACGAAAATACTTCAGTCATAGAAACATAGGAGATAGAAGCAGGAGTAGGCCATTCGGCCCCTCGAGCCTGCTCCGCCATTCAATGAGATCATGGTTGATCATCCAAATTCAGTACCCTGTCCCTGCCTTCTCCCCATATCCCTTGATCCCTTTAGCCTTAAGAAATATATCTAACTCCTTCTTGAATATATTTAATGAATTGGCCTCAACTGCCTTCTGTGGTAGAGAATTCCACAGAGTCCTTAAATATTTGAGAAAGTTAATCTCAAGTATCAGTTTCCAGTTCTTTTTAATGATTTGGTGTAATTATTTATCTTTTAGAGACATCAATCGATCATTTTTGCATCAGTGTCCGGAATTAAAATCATCAGACTGGAGCCTGTAATCTAATATCTCATTTGGTTTTAAATTGGGTGATGGATGTATTTTCAATCTGATGTCCTTGTGTCACCCAACTCCAAAACACTGCCTGTTTATACCAGGTGCAACTTTTGGAGCTAGCCGTTTGGTAAAAATATGGCATCTCCCTCTCCAGCTATTTCCTCCCTACTTCACATCCCCTCACAGGAGTTTGTCCCTGACTTACCTTAGCCAGTCCACAGGACCAGATAAAGAAACCTGGCAGTAGATTTTTGAGCCCTGGTGAAAATCAGTTCAACAGCTTGTAATTTTCCTGGGTCATAATTAGAAAAAGCTCCTAGTGCAGCTTAAGCCTGTCATAATGTACATGTACCTCTGCCAGTGTTAGTGGATGGGAGGGTAATGGCAGATGGGCACAGTCCTCGTGCTGAAACACCAGCTTGCTGACATCCCTTAATTGCACCTCTAATATTTTACAATTGTAAAAATATCTTTGGTCACAACTTCCTTTATTCTACAATTCCCAATGTGCAAAGGTAAACTAATATAACACCAAATTTTATGTAATTAATATTTCAGCAATTAAATGGACTTGGATGTTGATTTTTAGAATTGAATAGAGAAAATGCAGTATTCAAATTTCTATTTACTAGCTTCTCCAATGGCCATGGTACATTCTCTACTTGCTTTTATTTTGTACATGGTTTACTTTATAAGTCAATGGTCAGTGTAAAAGTACATACAAAGCTAAAGATTACCTATTCTATGATGGTCACCTTGGCCAAAGTCCACTGCAGGAGAGGAAGGAATATAATCTCTCAGCCACAATGTTACAAGTTGAATTCAACAACAACAACAACAGCTTGTATTTATACAGCGCCTTTAATGTATCAAAAATACCCCAAGATGCTTCACAGAAGTGTAATTAGATAAAAATGGAAGCAGAGCCAAAGAAAGAGATCTGCGGAGGGGTGATGAAAAGCTTGGTCAAATAAGTTGGTTTTAAGGAGAGCCTTAAAGGAGGAGAGAGAAGCGGAGAGGTTTAGGGACAGAAGTCTAGAGCATAAGGCCTAGATGGCCGAAGGCACGGCCGCCAATGGAGGGAAGAAGGGAGTGGAGGATGCATAAGAAGCCAGAGACTGACGGTTCTCTGAGGGTTGTAGGGCCGGAGGAGGTAACAGATACAGGGTGGGCAAGGCAATGAAGGGGTTTAAATGAGGATGAAATTGGAGACATTTGGGGACCGAGAGCCAATGTAAGTCAGCAAGTACAGGGGTGATGGGTGAGTGGAACTTGGTGTAGAATACGATACAGGAAGCAAAGTTTTTGATAACCTGAAATTTATGGAATGTGGCGGATGGGAGGCTGATCAGAAGAGCATTGGAATCGTCAATTCTGGAGGTGACAAAAGCATAGATGAGGGTTTCATCAGCAGGTGGACCAGGAGAGGGGCAGAGGCAAGCATGTTACAGAGGTGCAAGTAGGCGGTCTTTATGATGGAGAGGATATTAGGTCTGAAACTCAGCTTGGGGTCAGATAGAACGTCAATGTTGCAAACAGTCTGGTTCAACCTAAGACGGTGGTCGGCAAGTGGGCTGGAAGCAGTCTGACAATACAGAGGCAGTGGAGGGGTCAAAAGAGGTGGTGGAGAAGTAGAGATGGGGGTCATCAGCGTACAGTTAGAACTGACTGGATCTTCGATTCATGTCACCAAGGACAGTATGTGGATGAGGAAGAGGGGGGGGGCAAGGATAGATTCTTGGGGACTCCAGAGATAACTGCAAGGTGGGAAAACAAGCCATTGCTGGAGATGCGCTGGCTATGATTAGATACGTAAGAGTGAAACCAAGTGAGGGCAATCGCACAAAGCTGGACAGCGGAGGAAAGACATCGAGGGA
Organism: Somniosus microcephalus; assembly: GCF_052327205.1. Classification (NCBI taxonomy): domain Eukaryota; kingdom Metazoa; phylum Chordata; class Chondrichthyes; order Squaliformes; family Somniosidae; genus Somniosus; species Somniosus microcephalus. The sequence continues at coordinate 390,231,132 of NC_140987.1, read as the reverse complement.
GGATGGTGTGGTCGACTGTGTCAAAGGTTGCAAATAGGACGGGGAGGGGTAATGCACCATGGTCACAGTCACTGAGGACTGTGACATTGATTAGGGCCATTTCAGTGCTGTGGCAGGGTCAGAAACCTGATTGGAAAGATTCATACATGGAGTTGCAGGAAAGATGGGCATGGATGTGGGAGGCAACATGTTTAAGGACTTTGGAGAGGAAAGGGAGGTTAGAGGTGGGGTGGTAGTTTGCAAGGACAGAGGTGTCAAGGGTGGGTTTTTTGAGTTGTTTGGTGATGGCGGTTTTGAAAGGAGGGTTATTAATCCCTGAGGAGAGAGAGTCAATCACAATGTCAGCTAGCATGAGAACCAGGAAGGGAAGTTGGGTGGTCAGAAATTTAGTGGGAATGGCATCAAAGGAACAGGAAGTAAGCTCAGAGAGGAAATAAGGGGAGATAGGAGAAATGAGAGAAAGGCACATGCTCAGGGCTAGGGTGGGGCATGGGGAGACTTGCTAATAGTTTGACTTGATGGGAAGGAAAAGGCAGTTGAATGGATGGTCTTAATCTTAGTGACAAGGAAACCACAAGCTCCTTACACTTGTTGGAGGTGAGGGTGTAGGAGGCAGGAGAGAGGGGATTAATGAGATGGTTGGTTATGGAGCAAAGAAGCTGGGGATTATCTTTGCTTTCCAGGATGATCCTGGAATAGTGAGCAATTTGGAAGAGGAGAGTGAGGCCTGATAGTGCTTGATGTGGTCCATCCAGATCTGGTAATGGATGGCTAGATCAGTTGTGCACTAAATACGCTCAAGTCTGTGCCCCTTGTTCTCGGAGCGAAGGTGGGGCCCATATCAGGGGGAATGGCCAGCATGGGAGAGAGTAAAAGAAGTATCGTGGCAAATGGAGGGCCAAAGGCTAGATGGTTGGGAGTTGGAAATTACAGTTGTAAGTGACTTGGGGGAGAGTTTTTTACAGGATTGGATGCAGAAGGAAGTAGGGTTAGAAGAGGGTAGGGGAACGTGGATGGTGAGAGCCAAGAAAGTGGTTAGAAATGGCCTTGTCTGTGAGGCCATAGAAATAGAGAAATATGACATAAATATAGATTTATTCATTGTAGTTCCAATTTTTCCCCTCTCCTCAAGGTACCAACTCTTTGTGGGGTACCCAGATGCTGACAAACCTCCAATACCTTGTGCAAGTAGTCATTGGTCATGTATGAGCCTAAACAGTATCAACAGACTATTTAGCCAAGTGGGAGGTGCCACAACACGGTCAAACATATCCTCTCCCAGCATTCACATATGTGCACTTTCCAGAAGAGACCCCGAGATAACAATCAATAGTAGGAACTGTGACTTTTTTTTCCCCCTTGCTAACTCAGGAATGCAGAGGTCAATTATGCCACTCATACTGCTAGCCTAATTGAGTTCACCCAACTCAAGACAGACCAGAGATGGAACCTGGTACTGTATGGCTCAATATCACATCAAGGGTCAGTTGAACTAAGCAGGGCACTCTAACTGAGCTTGGTACTTTGAGGTAGGGTTGGAAAAAAAATCAGAATTAACATTTACCTATAAATTTATCAGGGGAGCAGATCATTTTAAAAAGATGTCACCTAACTATTAGATAGAGTTGAATTCTATTTATGCATGAGGTTGGGCAACATTGCCCCATAATATACTTTGTCCCAATCTGCAGTATTCAATGAAACAAACAGTTTCTGCCAAATTTTAGATATCAACATGAGAAGTTTATTGAATTTAAAGTGACTTTATTTTCTTTCTGTGCTATTTAGTCTGGACTGTAAATCACGATACCATTATCTTGTTTGTTCAGGTTTGAGCCAAATGAGTATAACTTTTATTTATATATATGCAAGGCAAACATTGAATGATGGCAAAGACTTTCTTACCATCTGTAATTGATGTCCACAGTTGTTTCCCTGTGCTTTAATAAAATGTTAATTAAACACATTCCTGATTTACTCTACTTGGTTAGAATGAAAGGAGAAGGCAGAAATTTCCACTTGAGAGGAAATGAAGTACTGCTGGTGGTGGTAAATGAAAATATCAGCAACTAATGGTGCTGGCTCTGATTATTTCTGGCTTTGTGGTGCCTGAGTGCTTAGGGCACACATACAGGCCAGCAATGCAGTTTGCAGATTGCTAGCCTGTATGGAACTTGCCCAACCATCAAGAAAGACCTTGCAGATTTTAATACTATTGCAAGTAATAGTGCTTCTGTAATATAAAGGTGGCATGAATAAAGTGTTTTACCGCAGGAAGGGAAAACAATATCAAAGTACGATTCAATGATGTCCACTCTTACAGCCTTGGTCAATGAAAGAGAAGGATTGGTAAGGGCCTAGGTATAACTTATCTGTTCATCTCCCCGCTTCTCAATGCAAAGGGATCTGAAGGCAGAATGAAAAAAAGCTATGAAAAAATTATTTCAATAGCACTTTTGTCAAAAGTTGCATTGTCAATGTATAACAATGGCCCAGATTTTGTGGTCAGTGGTGAACGAACGGCGTTAGCCATTCATGACACTTACACTTGCTCACAGACGTAATGTGGGCTTTTGCACTGGAACTTGCAGTTATTAGAGAGCCAAAACAGCGCAGCGCCCTCTACAGGGCATCTGGGACCCATGTGAACAGAGCAAGCAACTGTGTGTCTCCTTAACCACAGATTGAAGAATCATTACTGAGACACGCAGGCCCAGATATTTACCTGGAGATGCGTTGGAATTGGCAGGGATCCGATATCATGCAGGAAACCTGGAAGTAAGTTCAGCGCGTCTCTCAGTGGTTTTTACACTCAGCAACCTCATTAGCATTTTACTTCTGGGTTTGGCGTCCAGTGAGCGGCAGCGAACATGATGAGGACCCGCATGACACAATCTCAACTCCAGTATTTAAAGGACCAACCAAAGCTGCAATATGGAGGAGTTGGAGTTTGCAACCAAAGAAGAGGAAGTTCAATAATGGATTCGAGACGGGCCAAAGCTGTGCCCCGTTTCAATGATGCCTCCCTTGATGTACTGCTGGGGCCTGTGAGGAGCCACAGAGAGATACGCTTCCCCAGCAATGGGAGAAAGAAACCTTCTGGTGAAGACAAGAAGGCATGGCTGGAGGTGGCCCAGGAGGTGAGCAGCAGGAGCATTGTGCCACACTCATGGATTCAGTGCAGGAAGCGCTTTAATGACTTGACCAGGTCAGGAAGGGTCGGTACAGTTGCACATTTACCTACATTCTGCTGTGCGCATCTCCCCACCCCTCACTCTGCCTTATCAAGCCTACTCCATCACATCACTCTTCACACTGATCTACCTTGCATGCACACCCATCCTTCTCTTTCTATGTACTTCCTCACATCTCTATCTATCCATCCACTACTGCCACTCCCCACATCCTTATGCAATTTCATGCCTCTCCCTCATAGTCACCCTCACCAAATGCACTCCATTCATCGGGTGAACACATGCCATTACACTCACTCATAGGGTTGTTCTTTCTCTCTTTGCAGGAGAGGAGAGCAGAGAACACGAAGGAAGGGGAGAGAACTGAAGGTGGGCCTCCACACATTTCTCAGCTCACAAATGCAGAGGAGGAGCTGCTGGAGATCAGTGCAGCTCAGTGTCTCTGACCATCCGAGACGGGGTACTCCCAGCTACCTGGTGACACAATTAAATATCAGCAACCCACATGTTATACAGTACTCAGTCATGTTAACTTGATTTCAACAGTGAGCAAAATATGATCACCTTCTAATGATAAGTTGCAACATTCTTACCTTGCCAGTACTAATTGATGTATTTTATCTCCGACAGGGCCTTCAGGCATGAAGCAGAAGTCGGTGGAGGTGGCCGACAATGATTTCTCAGAGGAGCTGAATTCTTCTGAGGGTGCACCGTCACATGACTCAAGCACACCATGCACCAGCTTAGATACTTGCATTTCGGTGACAGGTCTTCCAAGCACAGCGACCACGATTGCAGAGAGAACGGAGCAGTCTGCCTCAAGCATACATGGTTTGATGTCGCAGGGCATTGTGATGATGTGTTCTTGCATGGATAGTGTTGTGTCTGTACCTTTAAGGGAATAACTGGTCTCAGACTGCAGTACCGGCAGTGACCACTCCTGTATAAAAGGCGCTAGCAATCTTCTGTAGTTTCAGTTTCCCGATTGTCTCCATTCAGTAAAGACTTGTTATAATCAACTCCTGCTGTCCGTGTCTCAATTATACGCGGACATAATATTGGCGACGCGCAGATACGAACTTACCTACAGTCTGCACCACCTCATGGGATCCATTCCTGAAGCGAAGTGAGCAGAGGTCGAGGCCAGAAGGAAGAAAGAAGCAGTAGAAACGGGCGTCGACCGTGGGCATCCGCCCCTGAGTCGGTGGAGTTGAAGATTACAGGAGAAGCTGTCGAGAGCGGGGCCTGGTTCCTGTCGACGGTGCTTCAGCTAATCGGGCTGGTGGCAGGTAGTACACTGATCCTTCCTGGGCTGCGGCGGTCGAGAACTCGAGCAGGTGGCTTGCAACGGGGCCGAGCAGCGTTGTCGGGAAGAGGAGAGAGAGAGAGGGTGGAGCACACAGGGCGCGGCCGGTGCTACGAAGCCGGGCAGCGTACGGACACGAGAAGAGGGAGGCAAGAGTCCCACAGGGTTGTTCCACGACGGGAAAATAATAAAATTTAAAAAAAAGAAATATTAAACGCGCAGAAAACCGTGAGGAGCTGCAGGTTGCAACGGAAACCGCGGAAAGCAGTGCTAGCAGCAGCGGGGAAGAAGGCAAAGCGCGGGAGGCGCCATCTTAATCCAGCGGGGAAGAAGGCAAAACGTGTTATCTAAGGTAGACTGGAGCGAGTGGGCAACACCCATCGTTCCTGTCATGAAGAAAACGTTAAGCAATAAGTCTGAGGAGCCAAGGAAGGTTCGCATCTGTGGGGACTTCAAGGTGACGGTGAACCCAGTCCTTCACACAGTACAATATCCTCTTCCAAGGATAGAAGACATCTTCGCCTCACTATCTGGAGGGAAGCGTTTTACAAAAATTGACCTAGCACAAGCGTATTTGCAGATGGAGGTTGAAGAATCCTCTAGGAAGTATCTCATGATAAACACTCACAAGGGTCTGTACCAGTATCATCGATTGGTATTCGGAGTAGCATCAGCTCCGGCGATATGGCAAAGAGCGATGGAACAAGTCCTGCAAGGGATTCTGGGGACTCAGTGTTACTTGGACGACATCCTAGTGACAGGTGAAGATGACCGTGAACACCTTAACAACCTAGAACAGGTGCTCACTAGACTACGGGAACATGGGCTACGAGCCAACCGCCCCAAGTGCGAGTTTTTTAAGAAACAGATATCGTATTGTGGCCACGTGATTGATGAAGAGGGGTTACATAAGTCCCCTGACAAAATTGAAGCGGCTGTTAAGGCCCCAGCACCTGAAAATGTGTCGCAACTGAGGTCATTCCTCGGATTGGTAAATTACTACCATAAGTTTTAACCGAATTTGTCCACAATTCTGCACCCACTGAACGCCCTACTATGAACGGGAGTAGCGTGGAAATGGAGCAATGACTGTAAGCGGGCCTTTCAGAAGAGTAAGGACTTAATCACTTCAAGAGAAGTATTGGCTCACTACAACCCATCACTACCGATAAGACTGGCGTGTGATGCGTCTCCCTACGGCATTGGGGCGGTACTGTCACATAAATTCCTTGATGGTTTAGAGAGGCCGATAGCTTTTGCGTCATGCTCGTTAACTTCAGCCGAGCGTAACTACACCCAGATTGACAGAGAGGCCCTCAGCCTAGTGTGGGGGATGAAGAAGTTCAATCACTACCTGCACGGTCAAAAATTTACTCTACTAACTGATCATCAACCTCTTGTCTCCATTTTCAACCCTCAGAAGGGCGTACCGATAATGACAGCACAACGGCTACAGAGGTGGTCCCTTTTCCTAGGGGCACACCAATATGACATCTAGTACAAAGGAACTAAACAGCATGGGAATGCTGATGGATTGTCGCGCCTACCGTTGCAGACGGTGGAAGAAGAACTTGCAGTGGATCCAATGGAGATATTCCACTCGACCATAGTCGAATGTCTCCCTGTGACGAATGCAAACATAGAAAAGGAAACACGAAATGACCCGACACTATCCCGGGTCTATGATTTAACGGTGAAGGGATGGCCAGCACATGGCGAACCACTGCTGCCAGCATTCTCGCCGAGAAGAGAACAGCTGTCAGTGTGCAGAGGAACCTTGATGTGTGGATCCAGAGTAGTAATTCCACCCAAATTGAAGGATAGAGTGCTCAATGAGCTTCATGAGGGTCATCTGGGAGGGGTAAAAATGAAGAACTTAGCCAGAGCGTTTGTGTGGTGGCCGGGAATCGATAGAGAAGTCGAAGAGATGACCAAGAGCTGTACAGGATGCCAGAAGGTCCAAAACGCCCCACCACAAGCCCCTCTACATCCATGGGAGTGGCCCTCATCTCCATGGCAAAGGGTGCACATTGATTTTGCTGGTCCCTTCATGGACTCGATGTTTTTAATTGCGGTGGATGCACATTCAAAGTGGCCAGAGGTAATAAAAATGTCCTCAACCACCACAGAAAAAACTATCACAGTCTTACGAACCATATTCGCCAGGAATGGGCTGCCTGAACAGATTTGCTCTGACAATGGACCACAGTTTGTGTCTGAAGAGTTCCGGAGGTTCTTAAAGAACAATGGTGTTAAGCATTACACATCTGCCCCATATCATCCAGCCACTAATGGGTTGGCCGAGAGGTTTGTTCAAACATTCAAGAAGGCTATCAAGGCAATGTGTAATGAAGAGATACCCCTACAACACAAGGTGGACAACTTCTTGTTTGCCTACCAGAATGCGACACATGTGGTTACCAACCAAACTCCAGCCATGATGTTCTTCAATCGAAGACTACGATGCCGCTTGGATTTGGTTAAGCCAAACGTCCGAAGAAATGTGGAGAACAGGCAGTTTCAGAATATGAATGAAAGGCTGACCAGGAGTTTTAAGATAGGTCAACCAGTTTTGGCCCGGGACTACTGCACAGAGAAATGGCAGCCAGGAACGATTTGTACACGGCAAGGACCTCTCATGTATACTGTGGACGTTGGAGAGAGCATTGTAAGACGCCATGCTGACCAGATTCTAGAGTCACTGGAAAACGTCAACTCCACACCACGATCTGATACACCTGGCGATGAAACCGACGTATCAATTGCAGCTACCGCAGAATCGGTGATATTGGAAGCAGATGAACCAAACAACGACTTTGATCCAGACTCAACCTTGCCAGAAGAACCTGATACCCCAAAGAGGCGTTATCCAGACAGAATCAGGAAGCCTCCTCAAAGACTGAACTTATAATTGCTTAACCTCAACCAATGTATCTAGCAACCGTAATTGTGATTGTAATTAGTTATCATTTAGTTGTTAAATGAATGTTATGTACTGTTTATCTAAAAGGGGAGGAATTGTTGTGTATGTACCTTTAAGGGAATAACTGGTCTCAGACTGCAGTACCGGCAGTGACCACCCCTGTATAAAAGGCGCTAGCAATCTTCTGTAGTTTCAGTTTCCCGATTGTCTCCATTCAGTAAAGACTTGTTATAATCAACTCCTGCTGTCCGTGTCTCAATTATACGCGGACATAATAGATAGAGTGGCCAGTGCCATGGACCATCAGACGCTCCAATCAACTGAGTCCACGGCCATGCAGACTCTGGATGACAACATGTCTGCCACTTTAAATAGGATGACAGATACCTTGGCCTTACTGCGCCCCACTGATCTGCACGAAAGTGCTCTCCAGCACAGTGGAAGCAGTGATATGTGGCTGGGCCATGAGAGGGATGATAGCCATAGGGGACATGGAAGTGGGGACTCTACTCAAAGTGGGGACTCCACTCAAAGTGCTTCCACTTCTCACCCATTTTCCCCACCTCAGTCCGTAGCCAGCATTCTGCCTCATATCCTGTTGGCTGAGTCTGCCCCTGCATAGGTGTAGATGGAGCAGTCTTTGGTGGGGCCCTCACGGGCTTGAAAACCCGAGATCGTCGGCCAAGAGCATCTCAGCAGTCACAGAAGGGATCTGAGCAGCTTGCCTTTACCTCTGCTCAAGCCACAGGGGTTGCACCTCGTAGGAGCAGTAGGAAAAGCTTTGTAGATGCACATGGGTGTATGATAAAATGTAATGTTGTTAAGTTTCTGTTGTTTAGTTAAAGCACGTAAATATTATTCTTTTGCACTACTTTCCCGTCTTGCCCATTCATGGTTGCTGGGTGGCAAGTCATCTTTTAAGTTGTTTGATGATAAATGGGAAGACATGAATTGACGAGGACCAATGGGGGGATGTGCAAGGGGTGGTTGGTTGTTTGCAGGACTGCTTTCTGTCAGTGGCATTGGCGGTGGGGGGGAAGAGGGGGTGGGTGGTGGCAGGAAGAGTGGCTGTTGTAATTGCTTCTAACATGGGTCCACGGGTGCAACCTAAGTAAACCTTGCATTAATAAGGGCATCCCAGGCAGCAATGTGAGCAGCTGGTGGTGCATTGCCCTCATCACCTTCCTCCTCATCTTCATCCTCCTCAGAATCGTCCAAAGGGGATCTGAGCTCTGCGCTTTGCTCCTCCTGCAGGTCCAAACCTCGCTGCTGCACAATGTTGTGCAGAGCATAGCACACCACGACCATTCTGGGCACCCTGACTGGTGCATACTGAAGGGCGCCTCCAGATCTGTCTAGGCATCTGAAGCACATCTACAGCATGCCGATGGCTTGTTCTGTTACACATCTGATGGTCATATGGCATTCATTGTAGCGTTGTTGGGCTTTATTTGTCAGATTTCTGATGGGTGTCATCAGCCAAGTTTGAAGTGGGTATCCCTTGTCTCCTAGCAGCCACCCATGAAGCCTGTCTGTAGGTCTGAAGACGTCAGGGAGTTTTGACTGCTGCAGGAGAAAAACCTCATGGCAGCTCCCCAGGAATCTGGCGCATACCTGCAGAAGTATCTTTTTGTGGTTGCACACCAGCTGCACATTGATGGAGTGGAAGCCCTTGTGGTTGACAAATACTCCTGGGTGATCTGGGGTGCCCGGATTGCCACGTGTGTGCAGTCGATGATGCCCTACACCTGTGGGAAGCCAGTCAGAGATGCAAACCTGAACACCCACTCATTCTGACTGACGTCATCGCAAGCCCTGGAAGGATCCGGAGGCAAAAAAGTTGAGGATGGTGGTGACTTTGACAGCTGCTGGTGAGTGGTTGAACGGCAGTTTTACACCGCACTTGATTGTACGCATCATTGACTTCAAGGGACGACATGTAGAGCCAGCATTCAATCCAATCATGTCAGTTTCCTGCCAGGCAGGTTAGGTTAAAATTACCCACATAATTTCTAAAATTACATTGGACCTGAATTTGCGGGGAAATGCCTCCGATCCACAAATAAAATGCCCGCGTACCTAGTGGTCCGGTAGGTACGGAGATTCACGGTCCTGGGCCTCCCGTGGGTAGAGGCCCATGTATCGCAAGGGCACAGGCAGTTCACAAGCACCCCTGGGATCATGTGGGCTGGTGCAACCAATGAAAGAGGGGAATCCCCATTCATGCTTATGGGGATTCTGTATGTATGGAAACCCCATAAGTATGAATGGGAATACCCCCAAAAATACCTCTACACTTCAAATAAATAAAAGAAAACCATCACATATTTAAAATGAATTAAAATGGCGCGTGTTAAGGTGAGGGGAGGGGGCAGGGAGGGAGAAATGCATGCATACAGCATGATTAGCTGGAAAGTGTGATAGGCCTGTGGGTTGAGGGGGAAGTAGAATGTGAGAAGAAGGCGTAGGGATGCGTGGCTAAAGGGATGGTGCAGGGGGGAGGGCTATAGTTTCCTGGATCACTGGGTCTGCTTCTGGGAAAGGTGGGACTTGTACAAGTCGGACGGTTTACACCTGAACCAGAGGAGAACCAATATCCTTGTGGGGAGGTTTGCTAGCACTGCTGGGGGGGGGTTTAAACTAACTTGGCAGGGGGATGGGGTACAGAGTGGAGCTATAGTAGGGGGTGATTTACAGCCAAATACAGAGGAAAAAACAAGTCAGCTGGGAAGGCAGAGCAAATATGCGAAGGCAAAAGGGAATATGGCAGGGCTGGAAGGCATTTATTTTAATGCAAGGAGTCTTGCAAATAAGGTGGATGAACTGAAGTTGTTGTTGAGCACATGGGAGTACGATATTGTTGCTATCACGGAGACATGGTTGAGGGAGGGTCAGGACTGGCAGCTCAATATTCCGGGGTATAGAATCTTCAGGCGAGACAGAGGGGGGTGTAAAAGGGGAGGGGGTGTTGCAATATTAATTAAGGAGTCAATTACTGCTGTAAGGAGGGATGATATATTAGCGGGTTCCTCTAATGAGGCCTTATGGGTAGAACTTAAAAACAAAAAGGGGGCAAGCACTTTGCTGGGAGTGTACTATAGGCCCCCAAACAGTCAGGGGGAGATAGAGGAACAGATATGTAGGCAAATCTCAGAGAAGTGTGAAAATAATAGGGTAATAATAGTGGGGGATTTCAACTTCCCCAATATAAATTGGGATAGTCAGAGTGTGAAAGGCTTAGAGGGTGCAGAATTCTTAAAGTGCATCCAGGAGAGCTTTTTGAGCCAACATGTAGAAAGTCCTACAAGAGAGGGGGCGGTACTGGACCTAATTCTGGGGAATGTAGCCGGGCAAGTGGTGGAAGTATCAGTAGGAGAGCATTTTGGCGACAGTGACCATAATTCGGTGAGATTTAAGGTGGTCATGGAAAAAGACAAAGACGGCCCGGAAATAAGGGTTCTAAATTGGGGGAAGGCCGATTTTAATATGATAAGGCAGGATCTGGCCAAAGTGGACTAGGAGCAGCTACTTATAGGAAAATCCACATCAAAACAGTGGGAGACTTTCAGAAGGGAAATAGAGAGAGTACAACGCCAACATGTTCCTGTAAAGGTCAAGGGTGGGACCAAGAAGCAAAGGGAACCTTGGATGACAAGGGATATACAAAAATGCATTAGAAATAAAAGGGGGGCTTTTGGCAGTTACAAAAGACTAAAGACGGAAGAAGCCCTAGAGGAGTATAAAATGTGCAGGGGCATACTTAAAAAAGAAATTAGGAGGGCGAGGAGGGGCCATGAAATAACACTGGCGAGCAAAATAAAGGAAAATCCTAAGATGTTTTATAAGTATATTAAGGGCAAGAGGATAACCAGGGAAAGGGTAGGGCCCATTAGGGACCAAAGTGGCAATCTGTGTGTAGAGCCAGATGATGTAGGCGGGGTTTTAAATGAATTTTTTGCATCTGTGTTCACTATGGAGAAAGACGATGCGGACATAGAAATCGGGCAAGGGGACTGTGACATACTTGAACATATTAGCATCGAGAGGGAGGAGGTGCTAGCGGTTTTAGCAGGCCAAAAAGTGGATAAATCCCCAGGCCCGGACGAGATGTATCCCAGGCTGCTGTGGGAGGCAAAGGAGGAGATTGCAGGGGCTCTGACACAAATTTTCAGAACCTCTCTGGCCACAGGGGATGTACCAGAGGACTGGAGAACAGCTAATGTAGTACCATTATTCAAGAAGGGTAGCAGGGATAAACCAGGGAATTACAGGCCAGTGAGCCTAACATCTGTGGTAGGGAAATTATTGGAAAAAATTCTGAGGGACAAAATTAGTCTCCACTTGGAGAGGCAAGGATTAATCGGGGATAGTCAGCATGGCTTTGTCAAGGGTAAATCATGTCTGACAAATCTGATTGAATTTTTCGAGGGGGTGACTAGGGGGGTGGATGAGGGAAATGCTGTGGATGTGGTTTACATGGACTTCAGTAAAGCTTTTGACAAAGTCCCGCATAGGAGACTGGTCAAGAAGGTAAGAGCCCATGGGATCCAGGGTGCCTTGGCGAGTTGGATCCTAAACTGGCTGAGTGGCAGGAGGCAGAGGGTGATGGTCGAAGGTTGCTTTTGTGACTGGAAGCCTGTGTCCAGTGGGGTACCTCAGGGATCGGTGCTGGGTCCCTTGTTGTTTGTGATCTACATAAATGATTTGGATGAGAATGTAAAAGGTATGATCAGTAAGTTCGCAGATGACACGAAAATTGGTGGGGTGGTAAATTGCGAGGAGGAAAGCCTCAGGCTACAGGACGATATAAACGGGTTGGCCAGATGGGCGGAAAAGTGGCAAATGGAATTTAACCCTGAAAAGTGCGAGGTGATGCATTTTGGATGGACAAATAAGGCAAGGGAATACACAATGAGTGGTAGGACCCTAGGAAGTACAGAGGGTCAGAGGGACCTTGGTGTACATGTACATAGATCCCTGAAGGCAGCGGAACAGGTAGATAAGGTGGTTAAAAAGGCATATGGGATACTTGCCTTCATTAGCCGAGGCATAGAATATAAGAGCAGGGAGGTTATGATGGAGCTGTACAAAACGCTGGTGAGGCCACAGCTGGAGTACTGTGTGCAGTTCTGGTCACCTCACTATAGGAAGGATGTGATTGCTTTGGAGAGGGTGCAGAGAAGATTCACCAGGATGTTACCTGGGATGGAGCGCCTCAGCTATGAAGAAAGACTGAACAGGCTGGGGTTGTTTTCCTTGGAGCAAAGAAGGCTGAGGGGGGACCTGATTGAGGTGTACAAAATGATGAGGGGCATAGATAGGGTAGACAAAGAGGAACTTTTCCCCTTAGTAGGGGGGTCAATAACAAGGGGGCATAGATTCAGGGTAAGGGGCAGGAGATTTAGAGGGGATTTGAGGAGGAACTTTTTCACCCAGAGGGTGGTTGGAATGTGGGACTCAATGCCTAAAAGGGTGGTAGAGGCAGGAACCCTCACAACATTCAAGAAGCATTTGGATGAGCACTTGAAATGCCATTGCATGCAAGGCTATGGACCAAATGCTGGAAAATGGGATTAGACTGGACAGGGGTGGATGGGCGGCGCAGACACGATGGGCCGAAGGGCCTCTTTCTGTGCTGTAAAACTCTATGACTCTATGACTCTAATAACATACCATTGTGACCAGCCTATCAGACTCTGATTCGCAAATATGAAGCCCCAGATCCCCGTAGCTCACCACATCACCATCATACAATCCTTGTCTCATGGTGTATCACAGTGTCCTCCTGGGCGCAAAAGTGAAATGAGAGAGACCACAAAATATTCCAAACACAATTAATAAATTTATCTATAAACATATCACACATATCATTTAAATTCTAATAACTAATGACCCTTGTGTCTGCCATAGTTGAATAGCTTTCATTGTGTGCAAGATGTGAGATGTGGGTGTGAGTGTTGGTAGGTAGAGATTGTTGGTGGGTGAGTGCTGGGGGTGTGGTGCTTTGGGCAGTGTGTGCAGACTGTGCTTCAGATGGTGGTATGTAGCATTTGTTGAAGCATTGACTCACCCTGACCACCCGAGTGAGGTCGTTAAATTTCTTTCTGCACTCTGTGTTTGTCCTGGGGACCACAGTGCTGCCCAAGACATGCTGGGCTACCTCCCTCCACATAGTGCAGACGACTTGCGACGGGGGCCTCCTACCACTTGCTGGGTAGAGCACCGCCCTCCGTCTTTGCACTGCGACCACCAATGCCTCCAATGCGTGATCGCAGAATCTGTGGGTTCTCTCTCTGTGGCGTGGACCTGCCATCATTACGGCTGCTTGAGTCGTCCGGCTCCTTCTTGAGCTGCTGCTGCTGGCTGAGATGGCTGCAGAGCCAGCAATAATGAGAATGAGGTTCTGCAGCATCAATGAACCTCCCTTTTAAGAACTGGAAAGAACCTGTGGCAATGATGACCTGTGATTAGACTGCACCTGATATTGATTAGCACTTTGCGTTTAACACCACTGAGCTAGGCCATTAGCGCTTGACTTAGCGCTCCAATCCTTTCTTTGCACAATGAGACTGAATTTTGCGTGCTGTCTGAAGCATTAGTGCCTGGCGCTAATTCTCAAACTTCAAAATTTACCGCCCATTCCTGGGCTATAATGAATTTCTCCCCCAGAGTCTTTCACAAGCTCAGGATGTCCCAAAGCTTTACAGCCAATGAAGTGCTTTGGAGGTGTAGTCACTGTTGTAATGCAGGAGAATGCTCAAGATGCTTGGCAGTATCCAGGACAAACCAATTACCTTGTTTTGTGCCCGTGTCACTGGACTCAATATCCACCTCCCTTTGAAATATCTATTTTTGTGCTTGAAGAGCTCTAGCCTATCAAGTTGCTCTTTAGAGCTCTTCCCTCTGAAATTTGGCATTGATATTGGTCCTGAATTTGCAGTTGGAGGCTTCCCGCGGGGAAATGCCTCCAATCCGCAAATAAAATGCCTGCGTACCTGGTGGTCTGGAAGGTATGGAGCTTCGCGGTCCTGGGCCTCTCCCGGTACCCACAGGTAGAGGCCCATGCATCCCAGGGATGCAGGCGGTTCGCAAGCGCCCCGGGATCACATGGGCCAGCCCAACAAATGAAAGAAGGGGATCCCCAGTCACGCTTTTGGGGATTCCATATGTACGGAAACGCCATGAGTATGAATGGGAATCCCCCCAAAAATAGCTCTACACTTCAAATAAATAAAATTAATTAATTAAAATTACATTTAATTAAATATTTAAAACAAAAATGTAATTGTTTGAAAAGTAAATCTACATGTTTTAAAGAGGCTAAAAATAAACTTACCTTATTTCACAGTTTTTTGAATGTATAAATTATTGATAAAATTTTATTTTTCTGATTTTTAAAAACCTGCTTTTACCAGGCGTAAGAATTTCATGGGCATTCGCTGGGCAGATGTTTGGCAAATTGCCCGCGAATGTCCTTTTCCGGGGATGCTGATGATCGACAGATCACAAGTTTCGGGTTTTAATGCATGCGCAGCGCATGCCTAAATCCGGAACTTGAATGGCCCTTACAGGTACGTGCGCACCTCATACGCACCTGTAGGGGCCGCAAATATGGCCCATTATATCACACATAGCTGATAATGGCCCTGAATTTGCGTTCGGAGGCTTCCCACGGGCGGATGCCTCTGACCAGCAAAAAATTTATGAACTTACTTGATGGACCCGCAGGTTCGGACACTTGCGCTCCTGGGCCTCTTTGCGTAGGCCTGTGTAGAGATCCATGTATCCCAGGGGCGCAGGTGGTTCGCAAACGCCCCAGAATCACGTGGGCTGGCGCAACCAATGAAAGAAGGGGGATCCCCATTCATACTTATTAGGATTCCGTACATACGGAATCCCCATAAGTATGAATGGGAATACCCCCAAAAATACATATACACTTCAAATAAATTTTTTAAAAATCACATATTTAAAATTATTCAAAATGGCATTTAATTAAATATTTAAAACTCATTTTTGAAAAATAAATGTACATATTTTAAAGGGGCTAAAAATTAACTTACCTTATTTCACAGGTTTTTAAATGTATAAATTATTTGAAAAAAAGTTATTTTTCTGTTCTTTAAAAGTCTTATGCTGGTAAAAGCAGGCCTTACCAGGTGTAAGAATTTCATGGGCATTCGCTGGGCAGAAGTTGGGCAAATGGCCCAACTCTCCATCCGCGGATGCCTTTTTCCGGGGATGCGGAGGAATTGTCAAAAATATTCTTTGCATGCCTAAACCTGGAACATGCGCGGCCCCTACAGGCACGTACGCATCTCGTATGCACCTGTAGTGGCCGCAAATTATGGCCCAATGACTTTTAAAGTGCTCCAATTTGGATCAGTTAGAATTCTCAATGGCTGAAGGACTGCACCTGTAATCACTGCTTAAAAGTTGACGCAAACACGCTTTATTCCACAATTCCACTTAACTTATGGATTTTACTGTGTTTCAGACAGCATCAGTTAAAAGGAATATATTCTACTTTTAAGTAATTGAGTTTAAGAATTAAAATTTCTGCATATATCAAGTTTATTCTGTAAAAATGTTTGAATAAGAAAAACTAAAATGTCCATGGACAACAGAAACTGATAATCAACTTTTTCTTTGCAACGTATTTCAGGAAATGTTTGCATTATTAGGCATGATTTAAAAAATGTAGGTAAGTTTTTCTTGAGTGTGTGCCAAACATCTAGATGTGCGCTTCCTGAGATTGTGAATGTTATCGTAGTTATTGTTTGACCTGCACAGTCCAAATGTAATACATTACAAATAGGACTGAAGCATTGACGTGATTGTATATTAGTGCATTTTGTTTACTGCAGTAGCTGTAGCTGAAATGCTTTAATTAGCTGTCAAGCTGTGTCCTGGTTTTCTCTGAACAGGTTCTCCCAACTCCTGGAGTCAGATGGATGTCACCAAGCAGCTCAGCAGAGCAGGTAAACAAACACAACAGTGAAACAAAGCTGAAATAACAACAGAAAATGCTGGAAACATTCAGCAGGCCAGGCAGCATCCGTGGAGAGAGAAACAGAGTTAACGTTTCAGGTCTGGGACCCTTCATCAGAACTGGAAAAAGCTGGAGATGTAACAGATTTTAAACAGGTGCAGAGGCAGGGAGGGGAGGAAGGAACTGAAGGAACATTCTGTGCTAAGGTAGGAGGCAGAAAAGATAAAATGTTGCAAATGGGGATGGCAAAATCATACAGCCTGAAAAATGGGAGCAGGGGTTATAGTCTGAAATTGTTGAACTCAATGTTGAGTCCAAAAGGCTGTAAAGTGCCTAATCGAAAGGTGAGGTGCTATTCTTCGAGCTTACGTTGAGCTTCATTGGAACAATGTAAGAGGCCGAGGACAGAGAGATCAGAGTGGGAGTGAAGCGGAGAATTAAAGTGACAGGCGACCGGAAGCTCAGGGTCACCCTTACGGACTGAACGGAGGTGTTCCGCAAAGCGGTCGCCCAATCTGCGTTTGGTCTCCCCAATGTAGAGGAGACCGCATCGTGAGCAACGAATACAGTATACTAAATTGCAAGAAGTACAAGTAAATCGCTGTTTCACCTGGAAGGGGTGTTTGGGGCCCTGGACAGTGGGAAGGGAGGAGGTAAAAGGGCATGTGTTGCATCTCCTGCGCTTGCACGGGAAGGTGCCTAGTAAAGGGGAAGGGCTGTTAGGGGTGATTGAGGAGTGGACCAGGGTTTCGCGGAGGGAGCGGTCCCTTCGGAATGCTGAAAGGGGAGGTGAGGGGAAGATGCGTTTGGTGGTGGGATCACGTTGGAGGTGGCGGAAATGGCAGAGGATGATCCGTTGAATGTGAAGGCTGATGGGGTGAAAGGCGAGGACAAGGGGACCCCTATCGTGGTTCTGGGAGGGAGGGGAAGGGGTGAGAGCAGAAATTCGGGAAATGGAATGGACACGGTCAAGGGCCGTGTCAACCACAGCAGAGGGGAGTCCTTGGTTGAGGAAAAAGGAAGACATGTCGGAAGCACTGGTATAGAAGGTGGCATCGTCAGAACAGACGCGGCGGAGACAGAGACACTGGGAGAATGGAATAGACTCCTTACAGGAAGTGGGGTGGGAGGAAGTGTAATCCAGGTAGCTGTGGAAGTCAGTGGCTTGTAGTGGATGTTTGTCGATAGCCTATCGCCAGATATGGAGACAGAGAAGTCAAGGAAGGGAAGAGAAGAGTTGGAGATGGACCATGAGAAGGTGAGGGAAGGATGGAAATTGGAAGTAAAGTGAATTGACTTTTCTAGTTCAGGGCGAGAGCAGGAAACGACACCGATACAGTCATCGATGTACCAGAAAAAGAGGTGAGGGAGGGGACTTGAGTAGGACTGGAACAAAGAATGTTCCACATATCCCATGAAAAGGCAGGCATAGCTAGGGCCCATGTGGGTTCCCATAGCAACACCTTTAATTTGGAGGAAGTGAGTAGTCAAAGGCGAAGTTGTTCAATGTGAGAACAAGTTCAGCCAGGCGGAGGAGGGTGGTGGTGGATGGGGACTGGTTGGGCCTCTGTTGAAGGAAGAAGCAGAGTGCCCTCTGGCCATCCTGAGGTGTAGAGGGATTGGACGTCCTTAGTGAAAAGGAGACGGTTGGGGCCAGGAAAGTGGAAGCTGTTAAAGGGGCGGAGGGCGTCGGAAGAGTCGCGAATGTAAGTGGGAAGAGACTGGACAAGGGGAGAAAAAATAGAGTCGAGATAGGAAGAGATAAGTTCCGTGGGGCAAGAACAGGCTGAAACGATGGGCCTACCAGGGCAGTCCTGTTTGTGGATCTTGGGAAGGAGGTAGAAGCGGGCTGTGTGGGGTTGGGGGACTATGAGGTTGGCGGCCATGGAGGGAAGATCTCCAGAGGAGATGAGGTCAGTGACAGTTTTGGAAACAATGGCTTGATGTTTGCTAGTGGGGTCAGGGTTTATGTATGTTGACTAAGTTGGTGTTTTTAATCATGTTAAATATCTAGTGCAAACTCATTCCTTTCCAATACCTCAAAACTGGAATTTCTTGCCTCCCTCAGTTTTTCCGTTCTGCTAGAGACTTTTAAAAGTGTAAATTAATATTGATTGACTTACCTCGTCTTCTCTGCTACTCTTTTCAACCTTGATGGTGTTCTGCATTATGGGCCAGGATATCTGTAGTGAAAATCTGAAAAGTAAAATGGCTTATTTTTATTTTTAATATAAAAACAGAAAATGCTGGAAATACTCAGCAGGTCAGGCAGCATCTGTGGAAAGAGAAACAGAGTTAACATTTCAGGTAGGTCATCGAATGTAATATTTTCAGCAATTTCTGTTTTTATTTCAGATTTCCAGCATCCACAGTATTTTGCTTTTGTATTATTTTTATTTTTGTTCATTGTTCTCATTTAGTTGATTTTCACAATTCTTTAAAACTGATTAATTGAAACAGATTTTCACAATAACTGAGTAAGATATTTTTAAGAACGTTAATTTTTGTGTCTGATGATCAAAATCATCCATTTTAAAAAGGCATTTGCCATATTAGTATTAGTGAGTTAAAGATCTGCAGAGGGAGGGTTGGAATTCTGCTGAATGCAATGCATCATGTAAAGTTCCTATGCATGCTATTTTTACAAAGTTGCTAACCCATTTATTTTAAAGAGATTAACAACTTTATGTATAAAATTATGAGGGGCCTAGATAGAGTAGATAGGAAGGACATATTTCCCCTAGTGGAGAGGTCAATAACCAGGGGGCATAGATTTAAAGTAATTGGTAGAAGGATTAGAGGGGAGTTGAGGAGAACCTTTTTCACCCAGAGGGTGGTGTGGGTCTGGAACTCACTGTCTGAAAGGGTGGTTGAGGCAGAAACCCTCATCACATTTAAAAAGTACTTGGATATGCACTTGAAGTGCTGCAACCTACAAGGTTACGAACCAAGAGCTTGAAAGTGGGATTAGGCTGGATAGCTCTTTTTCGGCCAGCATAGACATGATGGGTCAAATGGCCTCCTTCTGTGCCATAAATTTATATGATTCTATAATAAACAGCACATATAAGGATTTTGCACAAGTGAATTAGCTGGTATGCTAAAATAATGCTCAATGGAATTTAAACTCTTGGGCTTCCTTGATGGCTCAGTTGGTAAATACACTGTGCAACTGAGCCATACAAACTGAGGAAAGTCATAAGTTTAATGCCAGATCTGTACTGAGTTTATGAATCCTAGATGGGATAATTGGAGCAGGGGGCATTACAATTAGCCTTAGCACTCTTGGTTCAGAAAAGCACAAAGCAAATATCAGTCAAGGATCTTGCTACTGATCGCTATCTAGGCACTTCTGCATGTATGTGAGGTAAGAGCAGGTTTGGGCTCAGCTATAATGCTCCCAGTACTCAATGTCTACATTCACACATGGAGGATGGCCACTTGGGCTGGGTACCACAAGGATAGCAATGCCTGCGGAACTATCTGAGTCTCCATCTTCAGAAGAGGAGGGCACAGGGGTCTATATTATAGGCAAAAATAAATTTAAACCCAGTTTCTAAATAGTGTCTTGATGCACATGGTTCTTGAAACTCTTTCACAGCCCTGTCCCAGTCAGTTAGATGCTCTCAGAATTTCAGTGAGCTCTGCTTATTGGAATTATGTCTCTGAATGCTGCATGGAGTAATGTTCTGCTCTCACACTTCTAGCTCATCTTGGGGAGGAGTAGTTTAATCATTTTAATGGCTGTACTCATAAAGAAAAGTATCTATTTATGTTTATCTATATATATAAAGCAGTTTGTCTCTCTGTTTGTCTGTTTGTCTCTCTGTATGTCTGTCTGTCTTTCCGTCTGTCCGGCTATACAATCAAAAGTTATAGGCCTAGAAATTCAGTGGCCTGCGCCACCAGTTTGCGCCCAAAGAGGGCTTTTGCGCCACTGTCCAAACCTACCGCGATATTTAGCGGGGCGCTAATGGCGGCGTTAGCCTGTAGCGCTGCGCCGCCACTGTTGACGTCATCAGTGTGCGCAGCGCCCCGCTATCGCCCCGCTGGCCATATTTGGTCGCTGCCGCCTCCTCCGCGCCGGCCGCAAACAGCGACCGGTACACAGGGGCGAGTTAAGGTGGAGGTGCGGCCGGCCGCTTTTTCGGCGGCCGCCTGCCCGCACCTCCGTCCCCGGCCTCCTACACCCCCCCCCTCCCCGCGGCATTGCTGGCTGTTTCCCGAGAGCCCGGCACTTCTCCTTGGTGCCGGGCTCATTTGCCGGCACTCGCGAGCGGGGATCGCGCTGTTGCAGGCACCTCCCCCTTAAGAGTGAGAGGAAGGCCTGCAGTACCGCAGGTTGCCGTGCCACAGCGGGTGGCGCTGCGGCACTTTGCACGCCGATATTCAGTTTTAGCGCCCCAAGCGGGGCGCCGAAACCCTTGTTTAGCGGCCGGCTTCCACTTGGGGCGCTGAAACTGAATATCCCGCTGGCGCAAGTGGCTCCGCGCGCAGCGGTAATTCCGGCGCCCAGGCGAGCTGGGCACCCCAAACTGAATTTCTAGGCCATAGAGCGTACCTACACATATGTTATATCAAAAGAAAGCTTATCATTAGGGGACTCTAATAGGCGTATTTACTTTTTGGTCAGACAAAAATTGTTCCGACAGTATACAAAAAAGGTTAAAAAAACGGCAACATTCCGCTCATTAGCGTTGAGTGACGTGATGGTTGCCCAATCGTACAGGGGATTAACCTGATGGTTGACCAATTGGTGCGTCACGGGGGGCATTTCATTGCGTGTGTGGGCGGGCCTAATCCTTCTGAGCTGAGGTGAGTGGCCGCCATCTTGATTCCTAACTCTTCATTTCTTTTTCCCACTTTCTGCGTGTTTATTTTCAAATCTAGATTTCCAGCAAAACAAAAGTTGCTTTTTAAACACAACTAAATTGTTTTTTTTTTAAATTTAATTAATTTGTAAATCTTTTCTCTAACCTCATTAATTTTCCTACCTTTCACCCTTTTCCAGGGTTACCCCGGCTGCAGGCCTCGAAGCCTCGGCCTCTCCTCCCCAGCCACGCCCGAGCTAGACACCTCCCATCCCGCTCAACAAGCGGCCCGCGATCGCTGCCATCTTTGTAAAGGCTGGCGGGCCGGGCCTGAGCCGAGCGTAGCCACTGCCGCCATCTTTGTAAAGGCTGGCAGGGTGGTACGGAGCTCCGCAGAGCCATCGCCGGCGCTGGGCTCAGGTGCTTTGTGGCCTGTGGCCGAACAGTGGCTGCGGAGCTCGGGCTGCCCGGGGCGCTGGGCTCGGCTGGGCCATGTCAGTGCGGGTGTTTGCCTCGGCCAACGGCATCAGGGTGACGGCCGAGGCCACCAAAAGCGTCCAAGGGAACGCGTTCATCCAGGTGCCGAGGCCCGGGCCCCGGGGCGGAAAGAGGGATTGGAGCGGGTGATGGGGGGGGTAGGGGAGGAGGGGGGAGGAGTGAGAGGGAGGAGGAGGGAGAGGGGGGAGGAGGGAGAGGGGGGGAGGAGGGAGAGGGAGGAGGAGGGGGGAGAGGGAGGAGGGAGTGGGGGAAGGGGAGAGGGGGGGAGAGGGAGGAGAGGGTGGAGGGAGAGGGAGGGGGGAGTGGAGAGGGAGGAGGGGGAGGGGAGAGGGAGGAGGGGGAGGGGGGAAGAGGGGGGGTAGGAGGGGGGAAGGGGGGGAGGAGGGGGAGGGGGGAAGAGGGAGGGGGAGGTTGGAAGGGGGAGGGGGGAGGAGGGGGAGAGGTGGGGAGGAGGGGGAGGGGGAGAGAGGGAGGGGGAGGAGAGAGAGGGGGGAAGAGGGGGAGGGAGTCGGGGTTTCATCAATTAGGGGCATTTCCTAATTAAGAAAAAGTCACAGAAACGGATACAGATTTATTGGCATCATTCGAACAACCAGCAAAGATTCAGCATCAAACTATGTCTGAGTTTCTGCTTCACACAGGCGGTCAGAAGCTGCAACGTAAGACTTCAAGCATTACTAACTACACCCTGGATCCCAAATATTAACCAGAATTATATTCAACTAGCTGGGGGAGCCCGGCTTTGCCAGGGCTGTTTTGGGCCGGGCGGTTTAAATCGAGTCCCAGGCTTTGGGGCCTGTCTGTCTGTCCCTGTGTGAATCTGCTGCCGGGCAACATTTCTACCTTTTAATAGCTTCAAAGATGAAAGCGAAAGTACTTATAAAACGTTTTTGGTAAATGTTATGTAATTTTTAAAAGAGATACTAACTTTTTCGAAGCTGGATTAGCAGAGTAGTTTGAGCTGGAAGTAGTGAAGCAATGGCTGCCCGATGACTGAGTTGAAAAGCATTAGTCCCGCCCACAGATGCAGCGATTGGCCAACCATCAGGCGACTGAACTGTAGGATTGGTCAATCGTGCCGGCACAGGATTGGTCGACCTTGACGTCAGTCAATC